>NC_045482.1:23768658-24393658 GCF_009650955.1 Corvus moneduloides
TACCTACTGCAGCATGCTGTTGTCCAACACAGGCACCTCTTTGATAACCTTCAGTGTGAACCAAACTGCCTGTCCCTCTGTTATGGTCAAGCCCAGCTCAGGACACATCATGCCAGGAGGCCACCAGATTTTCTTTCTCTCCACTCACCCAGTTAACAGAGTCACGCAGCAGCATGTCCTGCCCTTGCAGCTGAACTCTTATCCTGCATACACCAAGGTAAGGAGGGGGAAGTGGAAGATGGTGAGCAAAGTTTTGGTCCCCTGTAGTCTTCCCTTTTCACAATGACTTGCACTGTGATGCCTATTATGTCTCCTAATGTTTAGTTTGGATTTTTCCCTTTGGAAATAGGAATGAAGGAATATTTTCAACACTTACTATGGGGTCAGCATTGCAGAAAGAAGGCCTTTGTGGTGCCAAACGTCCTGTACCCCTCGTTCCTTGCATTTCCGTCTCTTGGAATACCCTGTATTATGCTAAGGGCCCTACTTGATGGCACAGCCTAAAGCTCTTCCCCTCCTCATTAACATCCAGTTTGTTCTTGCTTCTCTCTTGGAAGGAGAAACATCTTTGCAAGGTCCCCCCTGATGTAGCTGAGTCTTCTAGTTAATGTCTGTTACTTTTTATCTTAATTCCACAGAAGATTGTTCTCCGGAGTTGTGGGCAGTCCTTTCTTTTGCACTTAGAAGGTGATGGAAATCTCTACTTCAAACCTCTCCATATAGGGACCTCCTCTACACGAATGTACACCATTAAAAACTGCACAAGTCTACCCATGGTTTTCACATGGAAGATTTTTCAGTCTCACAGTAAGATCCTGTCTGTCAGTCCCACTGCAGGGATCCTCCAGCCCTTTGAAGCCATGGTAAGTTCAAGTTCTACCAAAGTTGTAGTTTGCTCTCTACAATACAACCACAGCCTGGCTTTGAATATCTGGATGTTCTTTCCCTGTATGAATCTTTGACACAGATGGAGATGGTGTGTCTGTAGAGACCTAGATTAGCTATAATGGAAGAAGGGACTGTGCATTAAATGCAATTGTTGAGGTGTTTGGGTTTATCTTTGGACTGGAGCTCCTGTCAGCACTCTTGCCTCTTGTGATTGCAGGCTCAGGCATGGACTTTTACTCCTAACAAGGAGACCAAGTATGTGCTGCATGCTATGGTGTTTGTGAGCTGGAAGAGCCCAGACCTCGTGTCTCCCAAAGGTCTCCATTATGTCTTACGGGTCATTGGAGAGGGCGCACTAGGCACCATCAGGGTAAGGAGCAGGGGCCCACTGAGTAGCAGTAGGGGATACTAGGGTGGGATGGGGTCTTGGACTTTCCCTTTTTGCAAAATCTGTACTGGAGGCAGCCAATAAGGATTCACAGCAAAATTCCCAGACACTGCTTTCAGTTTAAACGACAGTACTGATTCTAGTGGCCTAATGGCAGCTTGTTGCAAATGTCCTGCCAGTTCAAATATGACCTTCACAAATCCTCTGGGATTGCTCTCTTCCAGACTAAACCAAGCAAGCCATTTAGATTCTTGGGAATCATGGTTGTCTCCTCTCATTCTGTCTGCTCTCCTTCTCCATTTGTTTTGCTGTTAGTCTGATTTCTAAGTGTAGCGGACCTTTTAAAGTGGCACAGCCAGTACACCTCCACCTGGCTTTCTTCCTGTTACCTGCAGGTCTGTGCAGCCACCTTGATTTTTAGTCAAGTTTCTTAAATCATTTTCTAATGATTTACCTTGTAAATCATTTCCCCATGTAAATCATGTTGATTGTTGGGTGATAATATCTTCAAGGTACTTAGTCATTATAAATTGTATGTGAGCACACAACTAGCCAAAAGAGAGGGGGACTATTTAAGCAGTCACGAAAGGGCAAGCAAATATCTCTCATCCTTGGCCCAAGTGCAGCTGGTCAGCTAGTGGTCTCACAGCCCTGAATAAGCTACATCCTACCCAGAAAACACCCTAAAAAACAGTAGGAGAAAGCATTTGGAAGAGGGATTGAGTCCTTTGCAGACCTGTTCCACATTTTATTGTGCTCCAACTACCCGAAAGGAGTTTGTAGCAAAGTGGGTGTTGGTCTCTTCTCCCAAGTAATAAGCAAAAGGCAAGAGAAAATGACCTCAAATTGCACCAGGAGAGGTTTAGATTGGATACTTGGAAAAATTTCTTTAGGAAAGGGGTTGTCACTCATTGGAATGGGCTGCCCAAAGAATTGGTTGAGTCATCATTTCTGGAAGTATTTAAAAGACATGTAGATGTGGCACTCAGGGACATGGGTTAGTGGTGGACTTGGCAGTGTGAGGTCAATGGGTAGACTCAGTGATCTCAGAGATCTTTCCTAACCTTAATGATTCTATCAGGGCATGCCAGGTCCTACACAAAGCAGGGAGCCCTTTGCACTGCACTGCACGTGCCAAGGGATCAGCATGTGGTGAGATAAGTGGTGGCTACACTCAACTACTATTCTTGACACGTTAAAGTGACCTCAGCACGGTGGGTTTGTATTCCAGGCACAAAAGGAGCATCTGGACCTTGGAAATGTTCTAGTTGGTGGTCAACAAAGCTGCAGCATTGTACTGCTAAATGATGGGATCTGTACTCTGAATTACATCCTCAGTGTGGAACAATTCATCACAGGGCCCCATAACCCTGAGGAGGTCCGCAGCGATCCAATGGGTACTGTAAAGGAATTAGCATGGGACAGGACCTTAGCTTTCCTCTCTTTTCTCCAAAATCAATCTAGAATGAACTCGGAGGTTGGAGTGATTACTGGCTTGCTTGCACTGATTCTCTCAAACCTCAAGCTGTCTGCTCCTTTGCATAGGAAATGACTCTTCTATCTTGCTGGAAAAACAATAATCCAGAGTCTGACAACTGAAGTTAGACCAATCTGGACCTTGAAATAAGATGCAATTTCCCAGCAGAGAAGGAAATTAAATAAAGGACCTTACTAGAAAAAATGGTGGTGCCGCCTTTCTAGAGGACCTCCTGTGGGGAAGTTCCCTATTCTTTGCTGCCCAAAGGCAATCTGGGTGCTCCCAATGAGCTGCCTGCAGTTGTAGGCTGGGAATCCCAAGTTCAAAACCTGAAGCTAATCCTAACAATTAGACAAGGAGTGGCAGTGGCTGGAGTGCAAGTAGACTTAGGGATCTGTGTGCCACCACATTTGTGGTGTAAGAGACAGTGATGCCAAGAGCTCATGCCATCTCTCGTGTCCTACAGCTCTAGAGCTGGAACACTCGAGAGGAACAATCTTAGCAAGATCAAAAGCTTTTGTCCGAATAAAAGTAAGGCCAACTCGTCGACTGCGTTACACCTGGTCAATCAAATATGCTACTTGCACACCCACAGGTGAGATGGATGTTTTGGGATGTTCAGAGGTGGGGGACAGTGTTTGTAAAAGAAGAGACTAGCCAGACAAGGAGTTTTCAGCTTGGAAAGTGAAAAATGTAATGTCATATGAATGATAGGGAGAAGACAAGATATAAATAACTGTTTATGATTTTTCAGTATGAAAACAAGGGGCACTTCATAAAATAATTAGGCTGTAGGCTTAAATCAAAAAAGGTTTTTTTTCACATAGCGCAGAACTCAATTGTGTAAAGACACTGTTGAAAAGGATCATATTCATAGTCTTTTGGTGATGTCTAAATGCAGAAGTCAAGGTACAACTAGAAGTCAGTGGTTTAGGGGTTTTGAGAAGCTGCCAAAGAAAAGACTACGTACAAAGGCCCATTGTTTCTTTCTTTGGTCTTGGTAGGGCCTCTTTCCCCTTTGCTGCAGTCAAAATGACCCAGGCAGCAGCCCCCGAATGGTGCATGACTACTTTTTGGTGTTTCTTTCTCTCCCAAGCTGCAGATCTTGCAAGCATGAAAGAGAAGCAGCAGCCCCTCTGCTGCATTGTAGCAACAGGCACCTACCCAACTTTGCGCATCACAGATGCTACTATAACAGGGAGTGCCAGCAAGTTGCACATCTGGAAGCTCTTCTCCTTGGACACACTGAATGAATACTTGGAGCGAGACCCAACTCCTGGTGAGCTCACCTACAGAGTTCCCACAAGGCACAGGTAAGATGAGGGAATGGCTCAGAGGGTCTTTGAGTCCCTTGCATGAGCCAGATGGAGATGCTTATTGGCATGTGTTGCAGCTCCCTGCTGCGTGGCACCCTGTTATTCCATCCTAGCTGCTGTAGGCAGTTGCTCACCTCCACTTCTCTGCTTAAGCTCCCTAGAAAGGAGTCACAGAAACAGAGAATAATTTAATTGCAATGGACCTCCAAAAGTCTCTGGTATAGCCCCTTGCCCAAAGCCAGGACATATAGATCAGGTTGGCTAGGGCCTTATTCAGTTCAGTGCTGAATCTCTGAGGACAAAGAAACCACAGCTTGTCTGAGCTCCTGCTTAACCATTTCCATGGTAAAAACCTTTTTCCTAGCATCTCATCAGAGTATCTTGTATTGCAAATTGTGTGGTTGCCATCGCTGAGCCCTTGCTTCATAAGGCTGAACAAATCCAGGTCTCTTAGTTGCCCCTTGTAATCATAGAATAGCTTGGGTTGAAAAGGACCTTGGAGATCGTCTAGTTCCAACGGGGTGCCTTCCACTAGACCAAGTTGCTCAGAGCCCCATCCAGCCTGGCCAGTGTGTTCCAGCTCTCAGCCATTTTGGTGGCCCTCCATTGGGCCTGTATGTCAGTGACTTCCTTGTCCTGAGGAGCTAAAGAGAGACTTCGGGGTAAGAAGGACTCTCTTATGTCACTCACTCTCATTAGACCTGTATAAAAGATTTTTAAAAGAAAATCAGAAGGTCTGCCTTATGCCCAGTATCCTTTCTCTCAAAAGGGCCAGGAATAGAAGGTCAGACAAGAATTATAAGGAAGACAGCCAGTATAGAATGGCCTTTCCCCTGTCATGCCCTGATGACCCTTCCTCCTGTTTCAGTTTAATATCTTCTTTTTCTCCTGTGACCAGCACATGCTTGATCCCTCCAGTGTACACCCCTCTCCTGCTGGATTTTGACTTTGGGTCTGCCCCGGTAGGCTCAGAGCCTACCATCGCGAGGCTTCTGCTGGAGAACAAGGGTGTGGTACCTGTGGACTGGTAAGCAGTGGTCCTTAGAGCTCAGCCTTCTTTCTGGGGCTCTGTAAGTGCTCAAAGGGCTGTGAGACATTTGCATATTGATAGGGTGGGGTTTGTAGGCACAGCTGCAGCTGAGATCTCTTGGTGAGTCTGGGTGGGGAAGCAATCAAAGAGCTGCAGATCAGACCTGATGAAATGTGATGTAGCCACCATCTGGGCCAAGCCCATTTGGATTGAATATGCTGACCATGGCCCAGGGGAAGTTGCATGTCCTTGTTGCTGACCAGCTGATTTGTTCCCTAGGGCCTTCTTGTTTCCTTCTGATCAGAAGATGGACATGGAGCACTGGGCAGAAGACACTGACTTTACCCCCCAGGAGCTGCACCAGATGAGAGTTCAGGATAACCAGCTCTTCAGTGTTTCCCCAAAGTCAGGAACACTTCTCCCAGGGCAGGAGAAATCTGTCCAGCTCTCACACAGGTGCCAGAACAACACATGCTGTCAGTCCCCTGAGTTTTCATGCCAGATTTTCCTTCCCCTTCATATGTTCCACAGCAGAGGCTGGGAAAATAGAAAGTTCCTGAGCAGGTCCAGTTTCTGGACCCTACAGAGCTTGACTTCCTCAGGAGAATGTTTTAATGTCCTTTAACACTGCAGTGCAAAAGGCATTTAGTGTGACATGCTGGGGATACTGGTCTTCCTTGACTTGACAGTTGAGGAGATGAACAAGATGCTGCACTTGCTGTGCTTTTGATTATGTAGTGATATTTTTATTTTTGTCATCAGCTAGAGCTGCTACCCCTTGTATGCCTGCAGAAGGTACGAAGAAAGCTGAACACTTTCCCTTTCAAAGCAGACCATATCTGAGGAGTACTGGCATCTTTTTGGCCTAGAAACTTGGGTCCCTAAATAGGTGTATGACTAAAATCAACATTGTATCACTCATTCCCACCCAAACACAACTGGGTTCCCCCCCACCTCCCCCCGGGCCCTTACGCAACAGTGACTCTTTAGCTGGGAAGTGAATTGTCTCTAATGTTCTGTGTGACTGACTCTGTCATCCTGGGCACAAAATTGATTTCTACTGTTTTCCTCTCTCTCCTCTTTCACTGCTAGACATGATTTCATTGGCACTGATCGCCTCCCTGTCCTGCTGAAGATTTCCTATGGCCATGAGATTCTGGTAAGATAGCAGGTATCCCTTCCTTCCAACTGCAGAACAACAGCAGGTAGGAACTGAGTTATGAGGTGTTTTCCCCAGAAGCTGCATAACATACAGGGGGCTGTGGCCTTCCCCTGGAATTTGCACTGCCCAGACAGTAACAGAGGGCCAAGCAGAGACACAAAACCAATATTCTGACAAACTTGTGGTTCCAGCACAGTGTGATATGGGCAGTGGACTAGCAGAACAGTCCTTGGACCATCTCTTGGGTCCTTCAGCAAGAGGACTGGGTTTTATTTATTATTAACCTTTGTATTTTGTTAGTGGTGTTAGTGCAGAATTGCTTCTTCCTTCAAGACAACTCCAAGCCCAAAACAGCCTTCCCAGGTTTTACAGTCCCTGCATATTTTCCACACTCTGGTGTAACTCATGGTCAAGATCCCTGTGCATGCTTGCCCTCATTTCATCTGCGTCACTGTGAGTTGTTCCATGCAATGTGGCTGGAGTTCAGATCTGCAGCCCATCCTGCTTCTCTCATATGCAGCTTTCCTGAATCTCTCCGTCTCATCAACTCTCTATGCTCTTCAACACCCCCTGAAATGTGCTTTTCTCCAAATATACCACCTGTTGTGATGGTAGTTTGGGAATGAACAGAGTGGCAGAGCATCTTCCAGCTCTGGGGTCAGCTGCTTCCCCAAGCCCAGAGGGTACTCCCTGCATTCCTGGTTGGCTGCAGCCTTTGTCCACCCACTTATTTCTCCTACCAATGGTGGAAGAGATTCTTACTCATTCTTCCTGCTTTGCTGCTTTCTAAAGCATCCCAGAGCTGACAGTGACAGCGGTGTGTTTTCCCTGAGCATTTCCTCAGGCTTGAAACTAATTTCCCTCTCTCCCCCTCTCTCAAACTGTCAGTTAGAGTCAAAGTCACCTTGTGCTCTGCCAGGCACCAGTCATGCCCGGCTGAGCCTTCCTGTCTGTCTCTGAAGTTTCCTATGAGACCATTGTGTTCACACATCTCTTTTATTTTTCTTTTCTTTCAGGACTGTTGTCAGCTGAAAATCCAACCCTTTCACCAAGCTGTTCAAACAGTGGCTTAACTGTGCCTTCCCTCAAAGCCCTTGGACGGGCTCCCTGTGCTCTGCCTGCCTGGCACAATCCTGAGAGTGGCTATGAGCCTTTCACTAGCTGGCCAGTGAGGGAAGAGGCTTTGGAGCACCAGAAGCCTATAGGGCATACATCCTCTCTTGCCATATAGCCACTGGCTTTGGTGGCTACTGGAGGCCACCACCCTCTGTCATGCTATCCTTGCAGAAGGGGCTGGAAAAGCATGGGGATGAAAAGATCCCTTGGTGCATTTGAGCTCTGGCAATAGGAGCTGTAGAAGCCAGTCCAGAGGCATGGAGCAGTGCAGGTGGTTGCAACCTGCAGAGATGCAGTGCCAGTACTGAACTGCTGACATTGAAAAATAGGAGTGGGAGATGCTTCTGCAAAGAGGGCAGCTGTGGGACTGAACACAGTGTGCCTGCTTTCCTTGCAGTCATGGCATGAAGTGCACAGAGTTTCCAGCTCCTGTGGCAGAAACAGCCCTAAGTGTGCTCACATTCCAGGGCTGAGCAAATCTTCACCTGTGATTCTGGTGAAATGTGCAGAACATATGCTAACCTTAAGGGAAGCAAATGCTGTAATGTCATCTGAAAAGTTAAGCTTTGGAAATTTCAGAAAGGAACAATAAACAGAGGAGACCATTGGGCTGGGGTATTGCCTGGTTACTCGGTCAGATTCCAAATTACTTGGCTTCAGAGCAGTGATGTTAGCCACCTGCAAGCCATTGTGTGCTTTTTCTTTGGGTTTAAATTGACTTCTGTCATGACTTTACCCACATGGATAGATTTTGACCTCCTGCTCCTTTCTTTCCCCAACAGAGCCTGTCTACTTCATTTTCAGGAGAAGCTCCTTCTCTGTTCTTCCTTCGCCATTCGGTGGCCAATTTTTAGTCCTCTGATGATTTATAGGTAGTCTAAAGGACCCAAACTGATTTCTCATTTGCAATTTCCTCTGGCTGTAGGAGGAGACTTCTGTGGGACGTGTGTGTTACCCAATTCCTTGTGCAGTAGGGAAACAAGGCCTTCCACTGCCTAATGCTTTCACAGATTGTCCTTTGCCTCTTCACCTGTAAGACTGCTTGTTCTCAGAGCTCTGAGATCATTTGGCTAGGCAGAACTTGCAGCCCTGAGCAGTTTTAGTAGGAAAAGCCCAGCCAGCTGCATGTGCTGCAGGATGAGGTAGGCTGGTTCACAGAACTTCCTGGAGAGAAGGGCTGGATCCCAAGGAGAATCCTTGAGCACATAGGTTCTATAAACTGCAAGTGTTTCCACTTCACTTCATAGCTGCTAGTTAGGTATTCTGAGATGTTATCACCTGCAGCACGGGTTCTGCAGGCAGCTGTCCTCCCTGAGGAACCTGGCATCCCCTGGCACCCCTCTTATGCTCTTAAGTCTTCACTGTGGGATGAAGTCTATGCACTCCAGAAGGAGAATTGATTGTAGCAGGTCTTTGCTTTTGTCCATTTGCCTCTCTTTAACTGCTAATCCTCTAAATGTCATATCCTGTGTCAAATGGAAACTGATGATAATTTTTCCTCAGCAGTTCTGGTCTGTCAGAATGCAAGATGGCTTTTTGACTGAATTTATATAAATGGATGTTTCACTCCCAAAGCTCAGGGAGGTTCCTAGCCCTTTTTCCCTTGAAGTTTGAAAGCAAAGCTTTTGTCTTCCTCCTGCTTCCACTCCATCTGGCAAACTGTGATTCTCAGGAGGCTGAATGCTCATGTAGTGCTTTGATAAGATTCCATGTGGGACCTTGCTAACATTGTATTTCTAGTTCTTTGCTCCCTCCTCATCTGAACTGGAATGGGTTTTATAGAAGGAGTTGTCATTCTCTGCTCTTTTTAAAGCAGCTGATATAGTATCTCCTGCAGGTGTCTATCTTTGTCTTTTACACATGCATTTGAAAAACAGCCATGCTTTAGGCTTAACATATTGTGAATTGCAGCAACTTGGGTCCTGTTGGCCCATGTAGAGACATTACTTACTAGGTGACTGCTTTGCAGCCTCTACCCCAAAGCAGACAGCTCAGGGGTACTTTGGGGTGATCCTGCAGAAAACAGTGCATCATCGGTGCATCTTCAGCCTGATTGCAGTTTTCTCAAAATGCAGGAGCCTGTGCAAAAATGCAGATGCAAAATCCTTCCTATAAAATAGCTCCATAAATCTCTCCGCTTTGCTTGGAGTGCTTGGCAGCTGCTTTGCTAACAGGATACTCTTGATCATGAGTTGATCACTTAAAGTTCAGCTGGGATCTTCTTGCTTTTGGACTTGCTTCTAGCTTTTGGACTGTTAGACACATTCTTGGAGCACTCCAGAAGACATCCAGATGGTCCTTTCCAAGACAAGGCCATTACTTACCTAAATCCTGTCTTTCCAAAGTATTTGGCTGTGACAGCTGCACACTCTGCTATGTACACTTTCATTCATGGAGAATTTCCACCATACACTTGCATGGAGAAGCACTGATGCTGATGCCTGGCATAACAGAGAGAAAAGTAGAGTCTTTCTGATACAAGAAGAGAACCTTTCAGAGAAAATCTTGAGTAGGTTCTCCATTTCCTTGATTTTTTTTCTTAGGACACGCTATCCTGGTATTACAAATTTAAGTCTGTAACTGTGTGGCCTTCAGCTTGCAAAGTACTTCAGAGTCCTTGTGCAGTTTTTAGTGATGGGACCAAGGCCCTTTGAGAAAGTGACTGCATTTCTTTCCACTGCAGCTGACCTTCAGCAGTGTGACAGTGGAACACAACCAGCGGTACGTTCATTTTGCATCCAATAAGCACCACTTCGCACCCATTGCTGTTGGAGGCTCCCACCCCCCCACACAGGTGAGCATCTTGGAGCCAAACCCAGCAGCAAGTATAGGGAAGGAGCTAGTACTACTGTATCCCACGGACAGGCAGTGTCTGAGGCAATTCTCAGGAAATGGAATGGCCTCCACAGGAAAGCATCCCCGGAGAACTCTGAGGATAGTTCTAGGCAGAGTCTGGAAACAGTGGCTGGGATGGCAGCAGGGAAAGTACTTCTCACCATCTCCAGTTTGACAAGATTTGGTGTTCACTCTAATCAGAATGCTTATGAGGCATGTTCACTTATTCTCTTGCATTGGGTCTGAGTGAAAACTTGCCTAGCCATTCCAAGTACTCTGGAAATAAATCCTAATTAGTTTTTAGTAAATTAATTTAACTTCCTTAAACACTTATTCAGCAAAAAGGCAGTTTTGATTCTGTTCTGTCTAATTTACTTGGGAAATGAACAAGTCTAAATTGAATTAAGATCACTTTAATACAAGTGGTTTTGCATTTTAAGTAATCCACTTTACAGTGATCCCTTTAGCTAATTTGTATTCATTTCCCCCTACTGTGAATTGGCAGGGCACCATTTGGAGAGGCACTTTGGTTATCAATGTACATGTGTGGTGATAAACCTTCAGCACAGCTGCCTATCAGAGCCTCAGTGTTAAATCTGGACACTATGAGGTCTCCTTATTCTTAGGAGATAAGCTGATTAATTAAATATTAATGCTTATCAGCATCCTCTGTGAAGCGTTAACTAGTTTAACTTGTATCTGGTATAATAAGCACTGCTCTTTCTGACTCACTTCAGATTTATAAACTCTACAATGGTGGCTCCATGCCTGTGACATTTGAGGTTCAGCTGGACAACATTGTGAAGATACAGGAGAAGAATTTTCGGCATCCTGTGTTTGTCTGCCTAACTCCTAGAGGAGAAATTCCCCCTGGTGAAACAGGCCACATTGAGTGGATCTTCTCTCCACTGGAAGCTAAAACATACTCGGTAAGACCCTCCTCATGACTGAAAGATTCTGTTGTTGACCTAAAATTCCTTAGGTTTCTTACTGATGGTTGGTCCTTGTCATGCTATGGCTGAATTGAGCTCTATTCCTCCAAGAAGCAGAGTCTTGAAAGCAAATGAGTGGCTGGTCTGGTCTGGAAATGGAGCAGATAAATTGCTGTCTCAAAAGTTTTTTCTTCCCAAGAAGAGATATCTTCCACAACCAGAGTCATCCCAGTATATATTTTTCAAGGATCAAACAGTAACTGGGGATATCAATAGTATCTGTTTGGATTTGTGGTTAATTGTTGGCCTCCAAAATTTCGCACCGAAGAGACTGAAGTCAGTGCCTTCCATCATTGCAGTGTATGCTGCTGCAAACCTCTGGAAACAGCCTTCCCAAAGAGCTGTGTCCTGGGCTGCAGCAAGCAGGCAGGGCCAGAGCTGGAGCACTACTTATTGGTCTAGTCTGGGGTGAATGCATGGAATAATAAATAAATTTAATTTTAGAAACTCCAACCTTTGCTCCAAAAGGAAGTCTCTGTCCATCTCATACTGTAACTGGCTAATTGACTACTTAACCAGCTTTCCTGGGCTAGCAGGAAAGGCCACGGCCTGAAAGAGCAAAAGAGACTGGATTTGTCTTTATCCATGCATGGGGTGTATTTAGACCAGTCCATCAGCAAGTATGCTGGCTTACTGCACATCTCTCCAAAAGATGACTCTGGACTTAAAACTTTTATTTTGTCCAAGGCAGGTTGATGTTCCCATCCACATCCTGGAGGGTGAGTCGACCCCTGTCACTTTCCAGGGAGTAGGCTACAATCCAAATACTGTACAAAGGACTGACACATCCAGCCAATTTGTTTCTTCTGCAGACTATTCAGGTTCTGCCAAGCTAACTGTGCCTGGGCAGGTAAGTCCAGGTGTGGGATATGAGCAATATGATCAGTCCAGGAATGTGTGAGAGAGACTGAAATATACAACTGGCCCCATCTTGCAGTAGCCTGTGTTGCAGGAGAATTCATTTGCCATGAGATAGAACAAGACATTTCCCTTCCAGCAGGTGATCTAGAGCTTAACTCATGGAAGCTGAAAGGTGTCTTCCTTCCAGCTTGTCACTTCCACAGCCATTAGAACAAAAATGGGTTTAGGGTTTGTTCATGTACTGACTTTTTTCTTAGAAGTTACCTCCCATCACAGGTGTCTTTCTCGTATGCATCTACACCAACTTTTTCTTTGCTAAATCATTCTCAAAATGACCATTATACTCCTGACATACCCTGTCAGGGCTTGGCTGCCACCATTTCCCAGCCAAACTCAGATGATTCATAACTTGAATGCTGACTGCAGGATGGTCACCTTTTCAGGCACGTGCAGAGGAATGCACTTGTTTGACCTGCTGCTGGCTCAGCAGGAGCTTGTCTGTCCTGGCTAGTGCTGGCCTGCCAGCCTGGACAATCTGTTGTTAAACTCACCCACAGATCCAAGCACAGTGAATGAGCGTTACATAGCAGAGAGGCGTTCTCCTGCCAGGTGAAGATTCATCCTGTGTGACATTAGCATGCCTTCCTTGGAGCCAGCCACAACTCCTTGGGCTCTTTGGCTTCCAGCAGGGTGATTATATTCCAGAGAACAGCAAAGAGAAGATGATTGAAAACTGTCTCAGTCTGACAATGAAGATGGCATTCCGCAAGGCTCTGTTGTCTGAAATCAAGTTTCTTTCTCTAATGATTACTTAACTAGAGATTGCACTGTATCTGGAGAATGAGACAAACTAGTAGCATACTAGTAGCAAAGTGTATTAGGGATCAATTTCAAAAACTCAGTCAGGTTGATAGGGATTTTGCACAAGCACACACCTCATGTTTCTCAGCTGAAGTAGGAAAAGGCCTGAACCGCAAGTGCTGAAGAGAGAATCGGGGTGTTACCGGTCCTCTGTGCTCCTGAGATCCTCTCCTGTCCAGCACCAGTGTTGTCTTACTCATTGCTCACTCAATCCCACTGCAACAGAGCTGGCCTTTTGAGGTAAAGTCATTGTAACCAGAGCAAAAAACTGTTACACTCCCTCAAGTTGTTATATTACAGATACTTGGTTGATATTACCTGTGAATTGCTGGATAATTTAGAGATGCCTGTACGACTGCCCTTCCCCAATGGCTAGATCCCATCATCCTTCCCTGCTGTTCCTTCTGGTTTCTCCTTGCTTCCTGCAGGCAGCCACTTTGTCCCATCACAGGATTTGCCTTGGAAATATCCCAGACTGCACCAAAGCTGATCAACTTGTCTTTCTCAACAATATCTTGAAGAACACGGCAGTTGTGTTTGCCTGGCACATAAGCTGCTGTAAAGAAAAGGTGAGTCCTCTTTGATCTACAGCCTTCCTGCCCATCTATATTGTACCATGAAAGGACCTTACAACTCCATTTTCAACAAGAAACATGGATTCTAGGGAATTGGGTTTCTACTAGATGATGAAAGGAAAAGTGAAGGCAAGGGTTAGGACAGGGAGAACGACAGGAATTCAGAAGGGAAATCTGAATACTTTGGTGAGGTTACATGAAGCTGGAACTACAGAATGCAATAACAAACCTCAGGACTCTGTCCACCAGCAAAGGCCATGTTTGTTCTTAGAATATGTCCACTGCATCTCTCTCATGCCACATACCTCTGAGAAGGACAGGTGTATTTCCTGCAAAGAGAAAGCACACAGAAAGGTCCCAGGACAGTGACATAGCTGCTCTGGGGGGTTTTCTGTTTTTTTTTTTTCTAATTTTATTCTCCTCCCCCTGCCCCTAGGCCCACATGTTGGAGATTACTCCAAACTCAGGGATTGTGCAGCCTGGAGAGAGTATCCCCTGCTTCATCACTCTACAACCTACAAGGAAGCCCTCCCTCTGCAGAATAAATCTGGTGTGTGAGGTGAGACCCGAGAGGTACCTGTGTATTACCATGACCTGGCCATGTTATTGTGGTTCCCAAATGGCTGACCCCAGTAGTCAGCTGCCTGCTGCTTCCAGCTGAAGGAAGCCGCCTTTGATACACACTTCTCATTCCTGAAGACACTTAGCTTCATCCTTCCTGATGCTTTAAGTGTCTTTCTGTCTGTGTGGCTCACTAGATGAAGTGTAAGTGTGCAATGTATGGCTTTGTGAGGGGAACCCAGCTGCTAATTACACAAGAAGTGATGATTTGAATGGGAGTGGCTTTCAGTGGATGCCAAAGACTTGATATCTGTAAAAGACAAGTCTCACTGCTTTAATATTACTGGGGACACAGACTAACAGTAGTGTCCCCCTGGACGCCTTCCAAGTTTTCTTTGGCAAAAGAGTATAGCTTCTCCATCTGAGTCTTTAAATACAACTGTTTTTTCCTCTTCCTGCCACTGGAATACATGAAAAACAAGTGGGTTCCTCCTGAAGGGGAGAAACAGGCATGGACTTGAGCCAGAAACTGTTATTTGCAACTCTTTTCTAGCCCTGCTCTCTTCAGTTATGGTTTGCTTCATAGGTGTACATCCAGGAGTCCCTGGTTCAGTATGAGAGGGACCTGCACAAGTGGGAAGAGGAGAAGGAACGGCGGGCTGTGGAATTCACCATCACAGAGAAGGACCTTGGGACTAAAAGGAAGCTAACATCACCTTCAGTGGTAAGTGCTCTCAAAACCCTGCACCAGCTTAGCTTGACTCAAGAAACAGCAGCCAGTGTTGACAATTCTTTAGGAAAACCTAGGCAAGTTGTTAAGAGGACATGAGGCTCTGATCTGTTAAAGACCTCAAAGCTGATCTGTGGTTAGTGGAAAATGAGATCTCGTTTTCAAGCCAAGAATCATCTTACAAACTCTGAAATTGCTAGTGACCATCTGAAATTTGGAAGTGCATGAGAAGCCTTTGGAAAAACAAAGTCAGTGGCTGTGGAAACCAGTGGTTGGATTTTTAACCACGAATAAACACTGGAGAGAAATGTGTAGCTAGCAGTAAGAATGTGGCCTGAATGAAGAATGGAGGATGAGATCATTGACTCTCAGCTGGCACAAGGTTAAAAAAAATCCTAAAGTCTTGTTCTGCTCCATATCTTTCCTACATGGTAATTCTTCTTCTTCTTCTTTTTTTTTTCTTTTTCTTTTTTTTTTTATTTTTATTTTTTCAGAGGTTATCAGATTCTGCTGAAACAGAAAATCTTTCTGACTCCTCAGCTGTGATCAGGAAATACAAGGTAGGTCAGGCCTGTCTCACTCGTGGTAGAATCAAACTGACTGCTTTAGAAAAGAGGCAGATGCTGGTTATCACAGTGTGGGAGTCTGGACAGAGAGCACAGCAGGATTTGTAGCTTCAAGGCTTTGGGAGACAGACTGTTTGGAGGAGCCAGAAGAATCAGACTGTCTGGCTGTGTTCTGTGGCCAGTAACTTTCCAGCTGAGGTGAATGGGAACTGAAAGTGGCATCAAATGCGCACCCATGACTGGAGAAAGTGGGAAAGGTTTCAAATAAGCAGAGAAGATGCACACAGACAGGGCAATTGGTACCTGTACTGGTTTCATTCTGGAGCCATAATGGACTGTCTGTCACAGCAGAAAGCAACAGGACCCTGGGAGAAAGTGATGCAAACTTTTCCCTCACCTCTAGACGAGCTGTGCTCTGTTTCTCAGGAGAAGCTGCAGGCAGGAATTGCCTTGGTTTAAATGCACAGAAAGCTTAAAAGCTCAATTTGCCTGGTTCATCTCAGTTTCCACTCAAGTGCACAAATGTATGCACTGCTGTAAGACAGCTTTTCCAGCAGTGGTGGGAAGGTGTGAAACAAGGTCCCAGTGAGTACTCTGCAGAATTACTGGAGCCCAAAGGAAGAGCCAGCAGCGCCCATAGCCATCAGCAGGATGTGCTGTGGGAATGACAGGGCTCATGGAGGACCAGCTAACCCAAGATGTGGGGAGATTTAGGGGAGCTGAGGGGAGGCTGGGCCTGAGAGGATTGAGGCAACAAAGAGATGCAGCTTGTTATGTCAGGAATGCCATCGCAGGGAGGCTGTAGCAGTGCTCCTGAGACCCTGTGGAGTGCCTTTGCATGCCCTGCACTGTTCTGTGTGAAGTAATCAGCTCAGGGCAACTCTAGCTTGGACTGTTTGCCCTGTGCTGTTTGGTGTGATCAGTGATGCAGGTCAAGGCATTTTCTGGATGAGCGTTAAGGATGTCTGCAGAAAGGTAAAAACAGTTTCATTTAGTCCTCTGGGGTTTTAACCTCTAGTGATTATTTGGAGCCTGCTATGCCTGTGTAAGTAGCAGTGAAGGCCCCTGGCCTCATTTCCAGAGGCAGGACAGCTATGTCTCAAAGATCGTTGAAGTCCTGTGATGCCTGAGAGCTTCTCCAGATCTGGGTGGTGTCCTCCTGGTCCAGGTATCCCGCCTACTGCTCTAAGAAACTTCCCCCGACCTGACTGCTGGTAATGCAACCCCAAGTTGGCCCATGTAGTGTGGCTAGAATCAGTTCCTGGTTTCTCTTCAGGTTTGGACAGTTTCCCCACGCATTCCATCCATGTACATCACTTCTCCCACAGCACTGCCAGTGTGCTTGCAAGAGCTTCTACAATGGAGTACACCAGCCCCAAGTACCTTAGGGAGACCCTGAAGCCCTGTTGACACTTGGGGCTGGCACACTGGGCAGTGAGAAGGGAACAGAACTGATTTCCACTATGGCTGCTCATGCCTGACATCAGTACTGTGGTGCTAAGATCATTTTGACACCCAGGATCTGGTGGCTCTGGTTGCTGGGCTTTCAGTTCTCATGCCTGTGCTCAAACCTATATCAGCCTACTTTTGGCCAAAGGACCAACTATGTGCATGCCATTTCTTTCTCTCCAACAGACATTACCCCCTCTTAAAAGTCGCCCTACACCCAGTCAGCCACCTGGACACCTTGAGAGGGGGCTGCTGTTGGGCAAAGATGCCAGCCAGGTGTGGGTCAAACCAGAGCCTCCCAAGCCCTTGGTCTTACACCTTGATGTGTCAGCCAGGTCCTACACTATTGAGGAATTTCTCCGCAAGTTCTCCTTGGATTTTCCCAAATACTTCTTGTCCCGGTAAGAGATAGTGGTTTTTTGGATTGGCATGTTCATCTGAGCCAGGGCTGCCTATGCTCTGATATGCACTGAACTTGGCGCTCTGCTCTGCTCCTCTCCAGTACCTCAAAATTAGGTAAGAGCTGTCTTGCTTTCCCCAGCATTAGCTGACATGACCTGTTTCTCTCCCCATCTCAGCTGTCAGAGCTCAGTGTTCCTCTTTTATGACAGTGTCCCTGCTCCTGTCACAAATATGAAAGCTCCCACTCCTCCCCTGCTTGCCTGCACTGCTTGCCTGAAGTACTGCTGCAGTGCCAGGAGGCTGCAGATCTTTGATAGTTTGGTTCAGTAGTGCTGCCACTGATGGAAAAAATCCTCCTTTCCCAGCCCTTTCAGCGCCCAGCCCTCAGAGAGCGAATCTGTGGATAGAAAAGGGTACAGAAACAGGATGGACATGGAGCCCAAATGGCTGTCCCTGGCTGCTGCTTCAAAACCGGAGCTGGAGATGGTCGCTGACATACTCACAGGTGTCATCAGGTGCATTTCCCTTCACCCTCACGTGGTTTGAAGCCCCTGTCCTCCAGAAAATGCATGCAGCATGGCTAGACCTCTGCTAATCCTAGAGGAATCTGTGCACCCTTGTTGCCAGAATGGGGGATCCACCTGCCAAAGGTTGTCTTGGGGACAATGAGCTCAGGGATCCTGGAGTGACAGTGAAGGCAGGAGCTTCCTCCCCAGCCAGGGGCTGAGCCCATCCCTCCAGAGTTCCCAGGAACCAGGGAACTCTACCTGTTGTGACCTTGGAAACAGGCTGTATTGGGGTACATCTATTCAGTTTGTGAGCTGCACAAATGTAAAGAACCAGCACTGGGGAAACAGAGGTAGTTTCACTGGCTCAAGCCCTCTTGCTGCCTCTCTTAGGCCCAGAAGCAAGAGGGGACAGACTAAACACTGACATCAGTCAGTGGTTTCCTCTGATTTGTGGTGTCTTGTAATAATCCTCTGGGTCATACAGATAGCTGATATGCTGTAACTCATCCTTTATTTTCCTCTTCCTAGAAGCCTCTTGGAGAACAGCTACTTCCAGGAGTCAGTGAGAAAACTCCAAGATGAGCCTATTCCATATTTTTTCCAGTTCCAGTCTGCAAAATCAGCAGAGCTCCAGGACAGTAGACAGGGCTCCACGATCTCCTCCAGGGTCTCTGCTTCAACAGATCTTGACCTTGAGAAGGATGGAGAGAGGAAAAAAATGAGTCAGGAAACCTCTTTCAGTCATTTTCTGGAATCTTACAAGATTTTTCACCAAAAGCAGTTGAGGGAAAAGGAGATCATAAGTAGGTGAGGAAGAGCTCACACATAAAAGTCAAGAGCTGCACAGTCAAGAGAGCCATGGCAGCACACTGCCTGGCCAGAAGTCCATTTCTCCTTCAGCCCTGCAGCATTTCTGCTGGTGTATTCTGTGTTGTCTGGGTGGAAGTCGATGCTAGCCCCACTAGCCACCCTCTCCTGAATGTGGTTTGTGGGGAGGGAAGGTTTACTGTGTCTGGGGTTGAGCCATGGGCAGTGCCAGGATGCTGGTAGTGAATGAGGTCTGCTTTACTTTCCAGAAGTCCAGGCCATATTAGACATTAGGGTGCCATATGTGCTTACCTTACCTTTTATTTTCACTGCAGTATTTCACCATCTTGCTATTGCTGTGGCTGCTCCCTTCTACACTGCTACAAGCATATTTACCAACAGCAGCTACAGCACAGCTTGGAGGGAGAAACCAGTAAAACTATAGTCACCCAGCTCTGTCTAAGGTCAGGGCCTGACACCAGCTGATGACAGTTCCGGGACAAGGGTCAGCAACCCATTGCTCAAGCCTTTGGGTAATTGGTCTCAGTGTGCAGGACACAGTGTGTTCTCCACTGCTGTGCCTGGTGATTCCTGGCAGGAGTCACAGCAAGCAGCCTGCTTTATCTTCTTTCTGATAGCTGTCCTCTGCTGTACTTCTGTCCTTCTAGGCAGCCAGCTGTTGGGAACCTTGTGGAGCTCGTGCTGAAAAACACACTGCAGAATATCCTGACCGAAGCCAGCCGTGGGGAGGTGGTGCTGACAGCCCGGCCCATGGTCATTGCTTTACCCCCCAACCCTTCCCGAAGGTAGCAGAGTGTGTCTGTGCTCTGGTGGGGGACAGGACCTGTCCTTAATATGTCAGGCTGAAGCACAGCCCATTTTCTAGACCATGTGGGTTAGCTGAATCCCTGCCTATCAATGTCAAGGCTGCCTGTGCAAAAGGGAGAATCCACTCCCAAAGTCTCTACCCTCTCTTGGCTTGTTCTGAGCCTCAGAGCAGAGGTAGTAACAGTACAACCTTTCTGTGGACCCGAGACCCTCATGCAGCTCTGGGGTAGGGCCCTATGGGTGAACAGCTGGCCTGAGGCACTGGAGAGCCTAGCACAAGGATGGTGCTTTGGGAAAAGGGGTCAAGGAGCAGACAGCACAGCCTTTGATAGCAGAAAGGAAGCAAAGCTTTCATAGTCCAAGGTGGTGTGGGATCTAGTTAGGTTGAGGGAATGGCCACTGGTGGGGGAAGTAGATCTGGATCTGAGCGAAAAGCATGAGGGTTTGCCCTAGCTTGGGCAGAAGTGCAGAGAGATGAGAATGAGGGTTAATGGAAGAGGGTTGTTGGATGTAGATGTCATCTCCAGAGCTGCCATCTCTTTTTCAGAATCACCAATCTGGCACCCCCGTCCTCCAGAGCATAGATGCTGGGTACTGTGCTCCTTAAGCTCTTCAAGCACATCAGCTTTCTCCATTCTTCATTCCTGTGATGTCCAGAGCAACTCGGACCCTCCCACACCATGACCTTAGCTCAGCATGCTGGCTTTATCTGAGGAGGTATGTCCTGACTATGTTCTCAGCACTGGTTTGAATCCTCTGACAACTCCACAGCGGAGTCCATGAGATCTCTCCTTTCTGTGGCTGGCCCCATCGTCGGAGAAGAACTCTATGCTACAGGGAGCACATGGACAACCACTGTGACAATTCCCACTACCCTCAGTCTGTACCAGCTGAGAGAAGTGGAATCTGCTTTGAAATGTAGCTGAGGAAGGACTGACAGCTGGGCAATGAGGTGATGACATCAGTAGGATGCAGGTACTGAATCCTCCTCCCCTCCGTGCTCCAGTGGTGGCTGCAGGTTCCCCTTACAGTGACCAGCCCGAGGGGGCAGCTGCAGCACCATCAGCACACACGGGCAACCCAATAAAAGCAACTTGACCTTCAGACACTGACACCGTGTGTAACATACATAATTTTTGCGTCTGGGCTTGTGAGCCCTGGACAAAGACTCACAAGACTTTTCAAACTGCAAGGCTGTCACCTGGGGAAGGGGATCCTCTGAGCCTTGGCCTGGCCTGGGGAGTCCGTCAGGCTGCGAGAGGTGTCGCAATGAAGGAGCGGGTTTGTCACAGCCGGGAGGTGGCGGTGTGAGTTGTGAGAAATCCCAGTGGCCAGCACAGAACAGGCTGGTGGTGGGTCCCAGCTGCTGCTCCCAGGCAGGAGCTGCAGGATGGCTATGCCGGGCCGTGGGGCTGCGTTTGTGTCATCTCCCCTGTTCTGCAGTACTGCTATGGGCTCTGCAACATGGGGCTCATGCAGCCACCCAGCTCTGGTGAGGATGCAGCTTTGGTGTCCCCCTCCAAACCCTCATGCCTTGTTTCCCAGTGCCGGGACCCAGCCAAGACCAGAGCTGTGTCTTCTTCCCTCGCCTCCTAAGAGAAGACTGCACAAGGCACTGTGGAGGGCTTTTGCCCTGCTCAGCAGAGGGCAGTTGCCTGCTGTGCCTGGGGTACTGCAGCTCACCCAGCTTCACCCCCACACTCCTCTCAGTGCAGGAGCCTTGCGTGTGTAGCTGTTACTAAGCCCCAGGGCCGAGCTGTTCCTGTTGTCAGAGATAGAGCAGAGGCACTGCCAGCTCCTGAACTCAGCCTGAGTGCCTTGGGTGTTCACATGGGACCTGGTTCCTTCTCCTGAGAAGTGCAAACCCTCTCCTCCCTTCCCAATACTGTTGGTACCAGGTCTCTTACGTCACAGCAGACCTTCTGTATTCCTCTGGTCTTTGGCTAGTGCTGAACAGGTAATGCAGAACCATTTCCTTCCTCCACAACTCAAGGCAGCAGCAGGGCCTGGCTGTTCAGTCCACTTGGAGTGATTCTTCTTGGTCCAGGCTCCTTGCTAGGATTTGCTCACTGCAGGTGCTCTGTAGTCCTGCAGTAAAGTTCCCAAATGGATAGCAAAAGCAGGGGCAGAAACCTCACTATTGCCCTAAAGTAGGTTGAATCCAGCTGCCCAAGGGCAGCCTGGAGCAGTGAAGACAGTGTCAGTTTGCCCATCCTCAGATCTGCTGTGTGATCTAAGGCTCTTTAGGCTGCATCACTACACCTGTACCATTGCATCCACTACCTGGAAAAGTTAACATGGGAAATGCTCTGTGTTGGTCTGGTGTAGCACCCAAAAGCAAATGGAGGGAGCCAGAGTGCCATCAAAATGTGCAGGGAATTTTTGTTTGTCATTAATGCTCCTATTCTCCCCACTCCCCTGTGCTCCCAGCCTGGACCTGGAGAAAACAGAACTCACACTGTACTTGCCTGTTGGAGCACTGTTAGAGGGAAATTCACTGTTTGATAAGCATCACTCTAGTAGTAGAGATCTTGAAGATGATGCCTTAAACAACAAGTGAGTCAGGGAAACAGATTTGAGAGCTACTTACACCTGTGAGAGAAAAGTTTTTCTTCTCTCAGCTCTTTTTGGGGGCTGTGAGATGGTGGTGTGTCACCTCTGTTGTAGCTCTTCTCTGGTGCTTGTCATCCAGAACCACTCTGAGTGCAGTAAGCAAAGAGAGTAGCAGCTGTCACACATTTTTCTTCTTTTATCCTCATCCTAAAGTATAAATACACAAGGGGCAGCCTCTTTCCCAGGTTGGGGAAATTCCCAATTCCACTTCTCAGGCTGGGAGCTAGACCCTGACCCTGGTTTTGGAAAACACTTTAATTTGTGACTGAGCCACATCAGTGTCCCGTTAGCAAAGAGAGAAAGCAGCACTCCCAGACGGTGCTGGAGGTGAGCTCTGCATAGTGTGGATGTACTCACCCAGGGGGTTCTCTCTCACTTGGATCTTTGGGGCAATGGTGAGGTGAAGGGAGGGCAGAGATGTGCAGAGCTGGCAGGAAGGGCTTTTCCCTTAGCAAGAGGGAAACCAGTAGGTACCAGTTTGTTGGTACCCACTGCCAAGGGCAATGGACTTGTGGGACTGTAGTAGGCCCAGACTCACAGCCCAGCTCAGCTCCCAAAAGAGGGGAGAAGTCCTGTTTCTGCTAACCACATTTGGGTCTCAGGCAGGAGGAAGTCTGAGCTTGTACTGTCTCCCAGGGCTGGATTTGGCCTCTGCCAAACACAGCTACATTTCTAATGCACATCTCTCCAACAGAAATATTGTAGGTACAGGTCCTGCTTCTTCCCACTGGTGTTTGGGTAGTGAAACAGGTGATGTTCCCATGGGACCGGGGTTCGTAGCCAGGCCGGGCTCCCGGCAGGTATACGGCCAGCACACCAATGGCTGAGCATGAGCTCGGCAAGCTAATGGGACTCCCCCTCTCCTTGTGCGAATTATCGGGAGCACTCAGTCATCAGGCAGTTAATGCAACACACAACAGGCGCTTTCTTCTTGTCTGTTACTCCTGGCTCCCAGGGAGGGGTGGAATGGCCTTGGGGCAGGTGGGCAACAGAAGCTATCCTGAATCCCATTAAAACATTTAACACCTGCTGAATCGTGCCATTGTCAGGGAGATAAAAGGAAGGGAACAAGGCTGCTCAGGGCTTCCCTGACAGGATGTCTGCAAGGCTTTGCTGTCCCATTGCAGCTGGGGAGCCTGAATCTCCTGCAAAGCCCCACTTGGTGGGTCTCTGTGTCCGTGTGGCGAAGGCAGCAGTGTTAGGGAGCAAGGAATTAACGAGTCCCTTGCTGGAATCAGCCCCTTCTCCCTCTGTACAGTGTAGGAGGTAGGAACCTGGAAAAGTCCTGCCCTGACCAGCTTGCAGTGGCTGAAGAGCAAAAGCATGAGGGTGATCCTTCCAAATCCCTTGGCAGAGCTGGACAAATCCTTCACCCCTGGCCTCCCATCTCCAAGACACTTTGAGGCTTTGCTGGCTCAGCGGTGTCACTTTGGTGTTTGGGAGTGGGGGCCATGCTCAGGCCAGGCAAGGGCACCATGCTGGCTCCTGATGGACACAAGAGGTGCTCTGATGTGAGCTAGTCGGTCCTTATGGGACAGTGAGGCAGCACAAGCCCTTGGTTGCGGCAAGAGCAGACTGAGGCTGCCTTTCCAAGGCCAGCCGTACTGAGAGCTTGGTCCTAGCACTGCCTGCCTGCCTGCCTGACAGAGAAGGGCACAAGCTGGTAGATGCTGCCCCAGAGATGGCAGGGCAGGTGGAAGACATTCCCCAGGGTAGCAGTGCAGTGCAGGGCACTCTGCAAGCTTAAGGGACCTGCTTTTCTCCTGTTTTCTGTAAAGCAGCCCTGCAAGAACAGTATTTGCTGCTATTTGGTGAGTGGTGGGGCCCTGCCCACGCAGGAGAGAGACTGGGTGAAAGAGCATTTCTGACACAGTATATAGGCTTGGAGATGTCTGCTGGCACTGCAGCAGCACCTGTGGTATTTGGGGTTTTTTGCTTCTCCAGAAAGAGAGGGGGCAGCCAATCAGCCTATGCCAGGAGCTGCAGCTCCGCTATGCTGGTGTGTGCCCAGGCAGGGAGGGGTGGGAGTCCTGTCCAGTGCATTTCCCATACTAGGAAAGGAGAATATGCAAGTCCAAGCATCACAGCCTGTACAGCATCAAAAGGAGGGGGACATCGCATTTCTCCTTTGCACCATGACACAGAGTATTGGTGGTGCTTCGTTTCCTTTGCTGCCAAATTACTGAAAAAGAGTACCAGGATGAGCAAGGGCAGCAGGTTGGCATCACTCTAGCACTTCCCAGGGCCAGGCCTGGGGGACCCCAGACTGCAGAGGCAGCAGCAGGCAGGAGGGATGTAGCCTGCCTTTCAAAACCGTGACTCTGAGAGGATCAAGTCTCCAAGGAAGAAGAGCTGGGCAGCAGTGGCTGCTAAGGATCTGCCACTATCCACTTACATTAGGGAATCCATTTACTGCAACCTGCAAGTACACTCCAGCTCTGGGAGGAGCATTGGTGATGGTTTCTAAAGCACACCTAGGACCACGATTCCTGCAGGTGTACACCATGGGGGTTAAAGCAGCGTTACCCCCTTCCCCACCCACAAACACACCCATCTACACAAACAAACAGGCCACTGCACTTGCACAAAGGAGCTTCTCCTGCCACCGCTGCTGCACTTCATGCTCTGTTATCCAAGGAGCTGTGGGTGCCAGAGTAACTGGGAGAGAGCCCAGCTCCTGCTGACTGTAGCTGAGATCAGCAGAGGGCTGTCAGGGCTGAGCAGCGTGGCTGGGCACTGAAGGAGTGTGTCTAAACTTCTCCCAGCTTCCGTGGGCTCTGTACACTGCTCCGGGAGCCAGCATGGGGGTGCCTGCACTGGTTACCCTGCTGGGCAGGGACACAGTTGGAACACGGGAGTGCTGTGACTCTGGGATGCAGTGACCCACGGGGAGGCATGTGCACATGGAGTGAAACACATCCTGTTCTTGCTGCTGCATTAGGACAGCTGGCTCCCAGCCTGTGTGGCCACGCTGGGAACGCTCCCAAAGGGAACGCTCCCAAAGAGAAAGCTCCCAAAGTTTTGTTGAGCTCTGCTTTGCTGCGTAGCTCAGAAGTCTGTGGACTCCTCTAAATGAAGTGTGAGCATTGTTGTGGTGTGCCATGGGGATTTTCAGCATGAGTGGGGGGATTGGGGTGAGAACAAGGAAGTCCTTGCTGTCACTGGCACTCAGACTGCTTGGGGCAGGCACTAGATTTGCTTTTCTGCCCTGAGACTTCACAGCTCCCTGACCTCTCAGCAGCTCAAAATGCTGAAGAAAGCCACTGCCATCCTAGAGCTGCCCAGGTAGGGTATCCTCACACCTGCTTCCCCTGGCCCCCTGCTCTCCCCTCATCTCTGCTGCAAAGTGAGCCAGGCAGGTGGGTGGAAAAGTGACAGCTGGTGTTGTTCCAGTGCAGGTTAATGAATGTCTCCTCCTCTCCCCCCCACCTCCTCCTCCCCACCACCCCAGCACCCAGGCTCCTGGCTCCTATCAGCCCATCAGGCTCCCATTAACAAAGGCAGCCCTGGAGAGTTTGCATAGAGACCTGCTCTGCCTCTAATCTAGGTGGGCTAATCGCCTCCCTTGCCCAGCCGGCCTTCCCTGGGTCAATATTTGCTCTGAGCAAACACAGAGCTGTGACA
Source organism: Corvus moneduloides (assembly GCF_009650955.1). Classification (NCBI taxonomy): domain Eukaryota; kingdom Metazoa; phylum Chordata; class Aves; order Passeriformes; family Corvidae; genus Corvus; species Corvus moneduloides. Next base: position 23,794,249 of record NC_045482.1, read on the forward strand.
GGTGTGCTGGGGAGAAGGCTCGCCGCCACCAGCCCAGCCCTCTCGCCTGTCTCTGCTCAGTCACATCTCTCCGGCCCCCCGATCACCGGCCAGCCAGCGCTATTTTTATCAGGACTATAAAAGCCCCATCCAGCCAGCGTCACCCTCATTTTCTGCTTGTGAGCCAGCGGGGGAAGGCGAAGCCACTCACCTGACAGCTGCCAGCGTGTCACCGGAGCCAGGTGAGCTGCTAGAGCCCAGCACACCTTGGCCAGGGTCCTGCCTGCCTGGCTGGGAGCAGTGTACTGGGCATGGAGAACATCCTGGGGGCTTCTCTGGGACAAGTACTGGGAGTCTGGTCGCACCTCTGAACTCCTGGGAAGGAAGGGGATGGGCTCAGGGGACACTGTCCAGCCTGTCCCCTTTCCTTAACTCTTCTTTCTCACCTGTATTTTCCAAACTTTCTGTTTCCCTCCCCTCCTCCATTTACTCTCTTCCTTTCTTCCTTCCTTCCTTCCTTTCATCCCCGTTCTCCACCCTGCCATGCCAGTTTAACCCGCCCCTGCTCTGTTTGGCTTTCCCAGGCAGCAGGTGTCAAGCTTCCACTTTCCGGACTTTACCCCCAGAGGAGCTGGTTTGGAGCAGCAATGACACCATCTCCCAGCCTGGAAGGACCCAGCTCGGGAGGAAGGGTGCAGAAGGGGCTGCTGACAGCCCACGGCAGAGCACCCCTCCAGCCCACACTATCCAAAGTCGGAGCATCTCTGCACTTGCCTGGCGTCGAGCCCCACGTGCAATACCTGACCTGAACGTTTTGTTCGTTCGGCTCGCGTTAGGCAGGTCCAGCCCATCTGCAAGCGCATGGCTGGCGCTCACACCCGGCACCACCACGGAGGGAGCACACGCCTGCTTGCAACTCCCGCGTGCCAGGACGAACCTCTGGTCTGTGTGCGGAGCAAAGTGCTCGAGGGACGCGCACAACATGCAATCTCACCCAAACACACGCAGCAGGGACCAGCCAGTGCACACAGATGAAGCAATCCACACACAGCATGCGTGAACCCCATGGGACCTGCACATGGCACTGTGGGACATGGGACCCGCGTGGCAGTGGTACACATGGCATTTCTGGCACTCAGCTTTGCAGGTTGTGACGTGCAGGACCCATGTCCCTGTGCCCATGGCATGGCAGGCACATGTAACACACTAGGCACACGCGTCCTGCCTGTGTGGCTGATTGCTGCTTGTAGCAGCCTGCTGGGGAAGGGCAGCCTGGCCCTGGCAGCACTGCAGAGCCGTGGCAGGCACAGAGAGCCCTGGCACGGTGCTGGCCCAGGGTGGAGTTTGGCAGGGCTCTGCCAAGCACCCAGGTAGGTCTCAATGGTCTGCTGGCGCCAAGGGAGCTTTAACTGCTGACAGCGCAGGCAGCGGGGAGGGAGGGCAGGAGCAGGCAGCAGGGAGCAGGGCAGAGGATGAGGGGTGCCACATCTCGCACACCTCTGCCTTGATTCACTCCCAGGACCTGCACTTCCCAGCCCTTCCAGAGACTGCCTGACTGTCCAGGGCAGGTGTTTCCTGTTGTGCACCCTAAGCCTGCCAGAAAGGTGCCAGCTCCTGCTGGTGGCAATCTCTCTGCCTATGCTTGCTGTGGAAGGGTGTGGGGGGTGGTGCTGGCAAGCCGGTGGGTCTCTTCCAGGACAGCCCTGCTCACTGCCTGCCCTGATCTCAAAGCACAAGTGCTTGACCTGGACACCTGTCCCATTCCATGTCCTGTCCCACCCCTCCCCCTCCAGCAGCCAGAGCAGACATTCAGAGCCTGGGGCTGCTCCTAGCACCATGGAAGCTGCAGGGAGTCACAGAGAGCCAGGAGATGGGACAGCAGTGAACCTGCTTTCCTCCCATCTCAGGATATTGTTTGAGAGTGGAAAGATCCCTCACCTCCCTAGTGTCAGTGTCTATGCCTGCCTCTGCCTGCGATTTCTCTGCCAGCCCTGAGCTGCTTCTGCCCTGCCCTCTGGCACAGGCACTTCTGTAACACAGGATCCAGTTCTAGTCCCACCATGCTCACGGATGCTCTGAGTTCACAGGTAGAGCCTGAGTCCATCTGCAGCCTCTCTGCAAACACCAAAAAGGCTCAGCCCATCCACCCAGTGTGGATGGAGGAGAGGTTGGAGGTGAAGGAGCTCAGGAGTGTGCTAAGAGACAGGAAGATTCCTGCTGCTTTCCCTCACCCTCATGCAGCTATGCACAGGACAAAGCTCAGCAGCCCCAGTCCTGGAGCAGGAGAGTCCTGTTCCCTCCTTGGGGTGCCCCTGCAAGGGGCAGAGATGAGGCACCTTCTAGGCTTCCTGTTTGGGCAGATGTTTTGGGAAGTTTCCAACAGGTGGTGTAGGAAGGGACCAAAACCAAAGAACATCTCCAGGGTTGCTGTGCTCCCTGCATCCCTCCAGAGCTAAGTGTGCATCCTAGCCTGGGAACAGCCCCCAGATGGTGCAGTGATTGGCCATCATTGTGGTCATGGGCCCCCTGGGGCTGTGTGTCCAGGCTCTGTGTCTCCTGCTACCAACCCTGGCAAAGTTGAAAAGCTGAGAAAGCACAACACATCCCCCGATATGCACAACCCTCTGCAGCTGCCCCACTCAGGCTGGGATCAAATAGAACACGATTAATAACTCTGAGCAAAGCCAGACCCTGCTGTCCATGTGCTCCAGTCGCTGCACGTGTGTCCCTGTGGGGGCAGAGCCTGGCGGAGATGGTATCTGGCAGAGCAAGGCTGTGGAGATGCTGCTGTGCCGCCTCCGCTTTCGCTTAGCTGCTCCAGCACCTCTGGGCTGTCTTATGCCCTGGTTTAATTGCCCCCCTGCCATCTTCCCATCCTGCTCTCCCTGGTCCAGCTCTGCCAGCCCAGTGGCACTGGAACACTGTGACACCGTTTAAAGATGGGATGGCCCCGGGAAGCCACATTGCCCTGAGGGCTGTGTTAGCCGGGGAATGGGTCTCTGGCAGGGTTAGCACCCAAGGGTGAGCTTCTCCTCATGCTAGGAAGAGCCAGAGGTGTTAAACACCCACTTCTACATGTCAGAGCCAGTGCTGGTACCAAGGGCTGCACCAGGCTGGCACGGGATGAGGCACAGTGGGGTATTGCTGTCTGTGCTGGGTGGTGCTGTTCCCCAAACCCCAGGCTCTTCATGGCCAGTGGCACGGCTTTGGGGACCTTGGGACCTGGGCTGGGGATTTTCGTGGCACAGTTCCGCACCAGGAGGATTTGCATGGAGAGGGCAGGGTGCAGGAGGAGCACTGGGAAGACGCAAGTGCCCAGGTTTGCATTTGCACATAGGCATAGTTGCACACAGGTGTGTATGTGCATGCATGTTTTAATGTGCGTGCCCTCCCTGGCAGGCAGGGCAGAGCTGGTGCATCCCTGTCCTGTGTGCACGTGTGCGTGTTCTGCTGCTGAGCTGAACGGGTGGTGCTGGCCGTGCCCCTGCTGCGCTCGCTGCTCTGTTTCCTGGTGTGAGTGCACCGGGTGAAGGTGTGGGTGTGAGCAGAGGTGTGCACTGTTGCTGGCAGCCTGTAGGGTGCTCATGTCCTGCCCAGCCCGGATGGGGTGTGCCATCCTGGGGCAGGCACTGCTTCACTTCAGGATGTGGCAGAGGCAGCCGGTCGTCCTCGGCACCCCAGTGCCCTGAGGGGACCAGCCCACAGGGCTGTGTGGGCATCCCAAGGGCTGAGAACCAGGATAGTGTGAGCACCCCTAGACCTCGACTGACTCCACCCAGCCTGTTTGGCACATCTCTGCTGTGCCTGGAGGAGGTGTCCAGGCAGAGCAGAAGCTCCCTGCCCCTGAAAGTCAGTCTGTCCCAGCACCACTGTGGGTACCCAGAGAGTTTGTACAAGGACACAGGCTGCTTGTGTCCCTGGGGATAGGCTAATGTTGGAGATCAGGGCGCTGCTCCAGCCTGCTGTTGGCCACGGCCAGACTTGGGACAGGGAGCAAAGGGATTGTCCTTGCTCTGTGCTGCGGTCCTACACTCCCCTTGCCAGGCTGTAGCTTCAGATGCAGTCACCAAGCAATGGGGTCATCCCACACATCACCCCCAGCTGAAGATAACAAGGAGAGGCAGTCCTCAGTCTTCCTGGGCTCTGGGATGAGTTTATCACCCTTTGTCAGACAGGGTGGAGGGGAGAGGTGGGTCCCAGGCATGGATCTGCGTTCTGCTGTGGTGAAACTACAGGCAGTTCTCCACATTCCAATTCACTCCTGGCCATGGGGAGTATCAGGGACAGCATAGGTACAGCCTGGCATCCTCTCCCCTGCACATACAGACCACTGGGGTGAGGGGACGTATTTTACAGTTGCCCCCAAAAAAAGGGCTTTGCACCCCCATGAATGAAAGGAATAAGGGAGAGTCCTGCTGATGAACTCAAGAGGCTGGGGGGAAAACCCTGAACTTACACTAGTCCTGCATTTTGGAGCATATCATCTCCATCCTCCCATGGGGCCTCCAGGGAAGGGGTGAGCAATGGGGCTCCTCTCTTCCCAGCCAGTGGCTCTGGGAAGTGCGTGGGCAGCCTGCCCAGGGGATGGACACTGAGCAGGTTGCCAGGGCTGCTGCTTCTGGCCCAGCTGTCGCCGGCTTCGGGAGCCCTGAGGCAGGATGTTCTGTTCCTGCAGCAGTGCTGGCTCAGCCCCCGCCTGTGCTGATCCTCAGAGCTGCTGGAGGAGGGGACTCGCCACTGCCAGCCTTTTCATCTCCCTCCTGCACGAGCATCACCCAGGCTTGGGGTGCCTACCACTACAGATGTGGCCAACAGGGGAGTGGAGGAGCACTGGGGTGCAGTGGGACCGTGGCCAGGTGCCAGCTGAGCTGGTATCTCCTGGCTCTGAGGCTGCCAGGGGCTGCCAGCCTTAATCGTGTACTCTGCACCTCCATGACAACACCTTAGGCACTGTAGGTAAAGCTGGGATCTGGGAAGCTGTGCTCACCCCGTGATACCCCTCCAAATATGATACAGTGTACTGAAGGAGATGCATCGGCAGCTGCATCCAGGCCACACTGGGTGTGGGGTGGGACGCGCTCCCCTGTCCCCATCACTGCTCCCTGGGACTGGTCTGCACTGGGCACTCTGTGAGGACCAGCAGGTTTCTCCAGGACACTGAAGCTATGGGTGGTGGCACCTGGAGGTGCCAGGCTAAGGTCACCTCTGGTAACAAGCAGGAGGTCACAGTGGCTGGCATCAGTGGGCTCCCTTTCAGGTCAGGATCTGGACTGTAGGACCATAGGACCAGATACTGGCTCCTCTGCCCCAGTGCCTGGCATCCCCATCTGGGTAGGGTGTGACAGAGGGGACACCTCAGGCTGAATGGGACATGCCACCCTGGATTCCCTTTTGGAGCAGCCTGGCTTGGTTTTGTGCTGCTGTCAGTTCCCTGCCAGGGCTGGCCCAACCCGGAGAGGCAGCAGTTGTCACCTGCTCACACCCAGGCTGTAATCCACAGGCAGGAGGTAAGCAGCTGGCGGAGCCTCCCTGACCTTCAGGTGGGATTAGTCCCCATGGGAACAGTGGGGAGCAGGCAGGTGAGGCCACAGCTCCCCTGGCAGTTCGTGGGGACTCTGCAAGGCTGGCAGAGTTGGGGACTGAGCACACCGCCATGCCGGGGGCAGCCAGAGCCAGGTTGTGAATGGGTGGCACGGGGTGAGCCAGTGTCCCTGGGAGTATCCTTGTCCTGGTGGGTTGTTGCAGGTGCAGCTCCAGAGCTGTGGGTGCCACAGGGCACAGTGGGCACCCATAGTCCCACAAGGAGGGGGTGAGCAGCATACCTGGGGTGGCCAGGGTGCCAGTGGGGGCAGCAGGTGGGCAGGTCTGGAGAGCAGGTTCCAGTGGGGGTACTGGTGACTGGCTGAGGGCCACGGGTGCTTGTGGAGAGCTGACTGGGGTGAGGGCTGCTGCATGGAGCACCATCTCAGCCAGCTGTTTACAAGACCAGCTGTGAGTGAGAACGTGTGGGTACCCCTTGCATTGTGTCCCACTTGCTATGCCCTCACTGCATCCCTGCCCTTCCCTAGCTGTTGGTGACAGTACCCCGAGACCAGTCAACATCTTGGTCCCCAGTGGGTTCCTCTCCCACTCAGCCCCTGGACCCATCCTGCCCTGGGGGCAGCAGGAGCTGCAGCTGGTGTGCGCCAAGCCCAGCCTGGGGGAAACCCGAGTGCCTGGAACCTCTCCCGGCGTGGAACAGCTGGCAGCCCACGGTGTGCGTGTGCACCTGCGTGGGAGTTAATCCCAGCAACATCTGCCAGGCTCTTTGCGACCCAGGAGCTTCCGGCTGCAGGGATGGGATGGCTGGGTGCACAGGGCACGTGTGTGTGGGGCGGCTGGCGTGCGCCAGGGCTCCCTGGGCAAGGCAGTGCCTGTGTGGCGTGGCTTCTGTGGCAGCTGTGTGCCTGCACACATATGTCGCGTGTGGCCAGCAAAGCTTCTGGAGGGGACAAGTGGCACTGGGGATACCAGCAACCCTCTTGGCTCTGGGATCCAGGGATCCAGCAGGTGAAGTAGGGGTTTTGGATGGGATTAACCAATCCTGGTGTTGCCATGTTCAGAGCAGCCCCGAAGCAAAGATGACTGGGGAGAGAAGGAGGGTGTTTGCATCCTTGTCAAGGAGGATGATTTCCCAGGGAAATGAGGCTGGGGGAGAAAGGGGAGGAAAAAGGGAGCAGTGGGGCTGTGTGGGGGCAATGACACACCACCCCTGATCTAATCAGCCAGACCCTGCAAATAAAAGCCACCTGTTTTGGCCCTGGCAGCAGGAAGCCATCCCTAGAACAAACAGAGCACCAGGCAACTGGGAGAAAGACAAACAGGGGCCGGCACCAGCTCCATCTGCTCCTGTTCGGCCCAGCCCCCAGACCTCCAGCCCCCTGGAGTGGCAGTCCAGCCCCCAGCAGGGCTGGGGAGAAGGAGAGAGCAGCTAGAGGTCCTTGCAGGGTGTGAGCGGGGCTCAACCCGTGGTGTCAGCCAGATGGCTTGCACACAGCTGTGCTGCCCTGGTCAGCTAGCTCAGATATTCATAACGTCAGTGGCTACAACTGGGTATTGCCACAGACATGGCATCAGCACCAGGGCTCCTGGGCAGCACCTGCCTCACCTCTCCCTGCTCAGCTGCCCCAGCTGTGCACTGTCCTGAGACCAGTGCCTGCAAAAGGGGTACATGGTCTGCAACATGGGTACAACCCATGGTTGGCATGGTCTGGGCTTGGCATGGAGCACTTGGGTGACCTTGTGCTCCCACCATGCCCCCGGGCTGCTGGCTGCCGCGCTGTGCCCAGTGGCACAGAGAAACATGATCTGTTTTGCTAGTGCAGGGAACAAGCTGAGCTGGGAGCAATGAGGGGCCCTTATTAAATTAGCCTATGCAGGAGGCCCTGGGTGAGTGCTAACCAGCTCCCACAGCAAGTATTAGCAGCTGCCCTTGAGCAGAGTCACTGCCTGCCCCCGCACCAGCCTCGCTCTGTCCCTGTTCCCAGCTGGGCAGGTGTGGCTGGGGGCTGGCAGGTGACCTAGACATGGGAATGCTGGCTGGTGACAGAGACTGCCTGGAGATGGCCCAGAGAGGACAGGCTGCATCAGCTTTCTGGGATGCAGTAGGAGAGGGCTCCTCGTGAGTGACCCCACTGATTCACTGTGCCCTGATGTGGCTGTGGCTCCCATGTGGCTGCCCTGAATGCACCGAGCAAGAGGTGAGGCACATCCCAGTGAGTACGATGTGCTGAGAATCAAGGGAGGGGCACAGTCTGCATCTGGGTTTCTCCCCTGCACCATTCGCCTTCCAGTGCTTTTGTCCAAAATGTTGTATGGGGATGACTGAACTGTTTGCATGCTCCTCATGGCACACCACCAGTGCCCCACAGATCCTGTAGCACACCATACAGTGCCCCACACACCCTACATGCACATCCCGTAACAGCTTGCAGCATCCTACACATTCTGTGGTGCCTCACGCACTGGGGTTCTGTAATACACCCCACAGTGCCCTGCACCTCAGAGTCCCCAGCTGCCCTCATGCCTCAAGCACCCCAAACCAGTGCCCCACATCTCTGTTCACACAGCCCAGGCAAGGGGTGGCAGCCCCGTGGGGGGACCCTGCGGTGCACTGGCTCTGCATCTTGCCTCACCTTCGCCAAGGTGATGGCTTCCCTAAACGCTGCCCAGGCCTGTCTCCCAGCGTTTTGAGAGATGTCCCCAGACCACCAGGCTGCACCAAGGTGCTCTTCCTTCTTCAGGGAGCATCCCTATCCTTCCTTCCACCTTCTGCTTCCCCAGACAGCTCCAAGAGGGTCTTCCCCCTCCCTGCTAGGAGCACTCCAGGCAACGCAAGCTGAGGGTCGCCTCCCCAGCGCCTGTCCCCGGCCAAGGGCCACTAATGTCCCTGAGCTGGAGCCTGCTCCAACCGCTGCCAGGCTGCACCCTCTGGTGGGACCCGCAGGCATCGGCGCGGACTCGCACCGAGCCTCGGAGCCGTCGAGCAGTGGGGAGGACACGAAGAGGACTCTCGAGTCCTGCCCCCAGCCCGTCCTTGCTGTCACCCCTCTGTCCCCGATTCTTGCTGATGCCAGGCTAACACCACTCCCAGCTGCCCACACTGCACTCTCCATAACCAACCATGTCGGGGCCACTTGTGATGTTGACCCCATGCCCAGGACCCCCAGGAGGGCTGGAGTTTTCCTGGGAAGGTTTGAGGTGCTATGGCCCAGCCCTTGCCCAGCGGCCAGCATGGCACCTGCCCAGCTGAAGGTGGGGAGTGCCTGGCCTCACCACAGACTACACAGGGATGCTGCAAGAAACACTGCTGCCTAGACACCCAGGATTTCACAGCTCGACAGGGCACTCTTCCTCCTTTCCAGCCTGTGTTGGCCTCATCCATCCCAGCTCCTGGTGGGAGACAGTGGGGATATCTGCATGGCATGGTGCAGTTCCAGGCAGGGCTGGTCCTGCTGTCCAGGTGAAGGACACAGCTCTGTCCCAAAGCTGGTCCCCTCCCACTGTGCATGGTGTCCCTTGCCCAAATGGGAAGTGAGTGGGAGCACAGGGAGCTCTTTGTCAAGCCAGAGGACATGCCCAGGACATTACAAGCATGTAACTGGTGACCATTAGCACCCAGTCTGCAGCCAACGCAGGAACCCCTGCAGGGCCTGTCTGGAGAAGGGACCCATGGTGGCAGAGTCCCACGTGGAGGGGCAGAAGCAGCCTCAGATAAGCCCTGTGTTCCAGCATGAGGACATCAGTACCCCTCAGCTCCCAGATGGTAAATCCCCACTTCACCCTGGCACCTCCTTCCCACCAGCCTCAACCCTGGCAAAGGCTGCCTGGGTCCCTAATCCCTGGGCCAAGCGGGGACATTGTCCGTGGGCAGAAAGGAAAGCGGCGCGTCAGGCCCTTTGCCCATTGTGCCCTGAGCCGCTGCGCAAACACAGCCCAGCACTTTCATTGTCAGCCGCGCTGGGCGCGGGGGGGCCGCTCTCGCCACACTGCCTAAGTGGAATGGACAGCCGGAGTCTGGGGTGGGCGAGCAGCCCGTCCCCCCCGCATCCCCTGCCTGCTGACACAGCGCCCTGACCGCCTGCACCATCGGCACTTCAGCGCCCGCCTATAAAGGGCGAGGGGAAAAGCCGGCGCCGGCACCGCCACCTTCGCCTCTGTGCCCTGCCCTGCCGACCAAGTAAGTACCAGGCTGTGAGCCCCCAAGACCGCACCGCACAGGCGCTGCCACGCTCCCTTCACCCCACACCAAGCCCCCACCCGACGCTCACCCTGGGGAAGGGCAAGTGGTGGGCGCTGTGTGGCACAACGGGGGTGCCCTGCGCGGGCAGGAGGGACCTGGCAGGAGGGATGGAAGAGCCAGGCTGCTCTACCCCAGGGCTACACTTGCACCTGTGTCTGAGCTGGGGTCACCGCCGCCTCCCAGCAGTGGGTACAGTGCCGCTGCACCCAGACAACTCCTGGAGCCATCGCAGGGAGCTTGGGAGAAGAAAAACTGAGGCAGTTCTGGGTACATCACAAGGAGAGATGGGGCATTGCAAATTCCCCCTGCAACTTGGGGTTCACTGGACAGAGATCCCCCAGCACCGAAGGAAAGGGAATGGGAAATGCCCCCATGCCAGCCTGGGAGGGCAAAGGGCCAGTGGCATGGGATGTGTGAGGGCAGCACCACTGGCATCCCAGGCTCAGCGGCAGGCAGCGGGGTGGCTGGGGGTTGACGGTGGGCGCCTGCCCTGGGGTGATATGTGGGGCTCTGCCAGCAGCCGAGTGACCCGTATGACCAGCAGTGAAGCCATGGACACCCTGGGGCAGTACAAGATCACGGTGTGGGAGGAGGAGAACTTCCAGGGCAAGCGCTGCGAATTCCTCATGGAGTGCCCCAGCATCATGGAGCGCGGCTTCCGCAAGATCCGCTCCATCAAGGTGGAGTCTGGCCCGTAAGTGCCCCGCCAGCCCCGTGGCCCCTTGGCACACCCCGCTCCAGCAAACCCACTGCTCCCAGGGGACCGTTGGGAGCTGCTAGGGAGCCAGAACACCCAAGTCCTTCCTCAGCTATGACACAGCCTCATCATGCAATCTTCCTGCTTGCGCTCCTTGTGTGGTGCCCCAGTTTCCCCATCTGCTGTTCAGGGAGACCCTGCCGAGCCAAGGTGCAGGTTGGAGGCAATGGTGTGGCTCTGGGGAGAGGGGCCCCACTTTCAAAAGGGACATTTGCTGCTAGCAAGGACCCCAACGTCTGTGACAGACCCATAACCTGCCAGGATGTCTCTGTCCCCTGCCCAGAAAGGAGAAGCTGACCCCTGGCTAATCCTGGGGACTGTGTCACACATCCCTGAGGGTTTTCCTCCTCTCCCCTCCAGCTGGGTAGGCTTCGAGTACCCTGAGTACCAGGGACAGCAGTTTATCCTGGAGAAGGGTGACTATCCCCGGTGGGAGGCCTGGAGCGGGAACAGTGGCTACCGGACCGAGCACCTCCTCTCCTTCCGGCCTGTCAAATGCGCAGTGAGTTACTGGGACACCGCAGAGGGGGGGCTCAGGGCAGGCAGAGCCTCCTCCAGGCAGCCCAGCAGGGAGGTGGAGAGGGACAGACTGGAGGATGACTTACATGGGGCATGGGATGGAGGGGTGAGGTATACACAGAGGTACCTGTGAAGTGGAGGAGTAGCTGCACCCACGAGCTCCCACCTCCCTGAAAAGATCCTGGGATGCTTTTTAGGTCTAAAATTTAGCCTGAACCACAATTCCAGCTCCTTCTGCTTTGTGCTTTGGAGAGCCACCTCCCAGATTGGGGTCCCAAGGCCTTGTCTCCCCGCCCCGGTTACCGGGGATGGGGTGAACAGAGAGGAGCTGGCAGGACCGCAGGGATGCTCAGGGTACAGGGTCTGTCCCCCTCCCGTCCAGGGTACCTGAGCTGTGCCCGGGCAGACGCAGCTCTATCGCTCCATCTGCAGAGACACTGGTGCTCGCAGCAGCGGCACGTCTGCGCCTCCGAGCGGGGGGTCCCCCCCCAACTTTTAATAATCACCAGGCAGATATGTTCAGGCTTTAATAAAGGGGATGTGATAAGATCACTCCTTACTGGCAGGACTGCTCCTCAGTGCAGATAGATGCATGTGGGGGCTGGGCACGGGGGACAGTGCTGCATCACTCAGTGTCCCAGCCATTAACCCCTCCATGTCCAGCACCCAGAAAGGCCCCACAGAGCTGAGGGGATCTCTCTCAGCATCCTGCCTTGCCCTGAACCCTCCTGCAACCTTGGGGAGCATGACGATGCTGAGGGCAGCAGTCTGTGTGGGTCCGGAGGTTGTAGCCACTGTAACTCTCACTGACAGCTGTGCATTGGGACTGCAGGGACATGGGAGCAGCATCCTCTGGGCAGTCCAGAGGTGTCCCAGTGAAGGGGTGCCAGGCTGTAGGACATCCCCATGCATTGCACCAAAGTCGGTTAGGATCCCAGGCCTCTCACAGTGCCTGGTTTTGTGTCACACTGATGCCACATCCCCTATCCCTGGGCAAGCCAACCCATTCCTGCTGACCTCCAGCTCTCTCCCTTCACAGAACCACAATGACAGCAAAGCCATCCTCTACGAGGCTGAGAACTTCCAGGGTCACAAGTTTGAGCTGAGTGACGACTATCCCTCGCTGCAGGCCATGGGCTGGGGCAACAAGGAGGTGGCATCCATCAAAGTGAACGCCGGAGCGTGAGTGCAGCCAGTGGGGCAGGGACCGGGGGGTGCCAAGAACAGAGGTTCAGCAAGCACCTCCCTCCTGTATAACCCCAGGATGCGGAAGGGGGACCCCCTCAAGAAAGGGATGCCTTCCTGCTACCTTTTCCTTGAAAATCCAAGCCATTGGGTATTTTTTGTCCCTCTCCTCCCAGGGCAAGCAGAGGGGTGGGATGGGATGGGATGGGATGGGATGGGATGGGATGGGATGGGATGGGAGGATTTGGCTTGGGGCTCTGAGCCAAGGGTCTGCCTGCAGGTGGGTGGCATACCAGTACCCAGGATACAGGGGCTACCAGTACGTGCTGGAGCGGGACAGACAGAACGGCGAGTTCAAGAAGTACAATGAATACAGCAGCCAGGCCCACACCAACCAGATCCAATCCATCCGCCGCGTCCAGCACTGAACAGGGGCAGGGCTGTGTGCCCTGCAGCCTCCAGGCTGCTGTGCAATAGACCTCTATCCGGTAGCAAATAAAGGCATTTGTCAAAAAAAGAGTGCTCCTGCCTCTGCTCTGCTCCTCAGGGGGCTGCCATGCTGGGAGGACCTTCTGTGGGGTGGAAGGTGAGGTTTCTCCTTCCCCAGGCAGTTTTGGGTCCGTGGCCAGCTCTACCCTGGGCTGAGCTCTCTGCACCGCACCTCTTGTCCATGCACAAAGAACAGAGGGGCTGCAGAACAGTTCCACTGCTGTGATGGTCTGGCTGGGAAAATGGGAACTTACTGGACAAAGAAAGGGCTGGAGGTGGGAGGGGGCATCCAAGAGGGTTGTGCCCTGGGAAGGGGCATCCAGCGGGGCTGTGCCCTGGGTTTTCCTCCCAGGATCAGTGCTGGGGAAATTGATTGCTACAAAGTCTGTGAGCTCAAGGTCCTCCTCCTCTGCACCCCTCTGGAAGAGAGAAGGGGGTCCCTGCCTGCTGTAGGCCTGGGAAGGAGGAAGAACATAGAGGTCATGTGGGGCAGGATGGGACACTGACACAAATGGGGCAGCCACAGTTGTGTCAGGTTTGGGAGCACTGGCACAGAGGGGCTGGGGGTGGGGAGGTGGGTTGTGCAGGGGTCAGGGGAAGAAGCTCTCAGGGCAGTGTTCCACAGGTGGGAGGGGGCTTGGCTTGGTGCTCTCAGGTGTGTGTGCCCTCCCCCAGCCTTGCCACGCCAGCATATCCGTGCCAGTATCCGGCTCCGGGACACGGGGAGCCCCACCCAGCCTCCTCCTCCTCCGGCACCCTTTCCCAGCCTCCTCCTCCTCTTCCATCTGGCTCCAGCACCCTAAACCCTCCTGGGGTGCAGGCTACCCATCCCGAGGTGCTCCCTGCACCCAGGACATCCCTTCCTCTTCCTCCTCTTCTTCTATCCTGCTCTGGCACTCCAAAGCCCTCCTGGGGCACAGGCTTTCCATCCGGAGGTGCTCCCCACACCCAGTACATGGATGCATGGTGGAGCAATTCTGAGTGTCTCAGATGCCTGGGTTCCCCAATGCCCACCCTTGCTAAAAGCATGCCTGGCCCTGAGGCCGGGAGTGTCCCAGAAGGGTGCTGTGAGACTGGTTGGGGGTCAGTCTCGGCACACCCCTCACCCAACAGCGTGCAGACACCTCAGCCCTGGTGTGTGTGTCAGCATGTGCATGAGTGTGAGTGTGTGTGTGTGTGAGCTGCACACGACCGTGCACACAAGTGATCCCTACATGGCTCCTCTCCCCTCCAGCCCCAGTGCTGCCGTGCAGAAAACCCAGCACCTGTGTATCCCCATCCCACACAGCATCCCAGCTGCAGGGTGCCCCCCAGCCCTCCCCTGTCCCCTCCGTGTCCCCACTGGCCCCACCCCACCACGGCCCCACGGCCTCTCCCCCTGCACAAACACATTCCGGCACACCTGGCCAGGTGCAGCCAGCCCAGGGCCACGTCAGCTCGGCTCCGCTCCACAACGCCGGCTCCAGGTGAAGCTTTCCCGGGCACCTGCACGTAGGGCTGCGATGGGGGAGGTAGGGGTGGGCTGTGGGGGTCATTGCAAAGTCTCGGGTCCTTATTGCTTCACCTGGGCTGGGGGGAGAGCACTGGAGTGGGGGGTGGGGGACAGACTGCCTCTTGCAGCCAGAGAGACCTGCAGCTGCTTCCAGCTGGGTGTTCATGTGTCCGGGCTCTGTCCCCAGAAGCCCCACAGACCTGAAACCTCATCTCCTAGATCCCCTGCAGACCCAAAGCCCAGTCCCTTGGTCCCTCATGGACATGGGTCCCTGTTTCCTGGATTTCTCATCTACCCTGCCTTCCCCATCCTCTGGGTCTGCCCCAGCTCCCCCATGTCCCACCTCCCCCACGAACCAGGGGTCACATCGCTCAGGTCCCCATGGACACAGGGCTCCCCAGCTCTTAGGATCTGCCACTCCCTGCCTTTCTGCACACCACTGACCCCAGGTCACTCAAAGACCTCGGTCCCCTCACACCCCACTTTAAGCCCCCCACCCACTGGCTTTCCCAGGGACCCGGGCGTCTCCATCCCCAGTACCCTCCAAAGCACCCCCATCTCCAGCTCCTGCAGCCCTAACCCTATTTCTCAGCCGGATCCCTACTGCACCCCTGCCCCCTCCCCACTCTGGGCTGATGCAGTGTCCCTCAGCCCAGACCCCCCCTCCATGCCCTCCGCCATGCAGGTTTGCAGGGGGAGTGTCATGGTCACTCCCGCTGCCAGGAGAGAAGGGGTTGGTGGGTCTGGCATGCTCCTCACCTCACCCCGCCGTCTCCGGGGCTTGTTTTCCGTTGCCTGCGGTTTGTTTCAGTGACTCAGGCAGCGAAAGCAAGTCCGGGAGGCTGCGGAGCCACTGCTGGGAGTGCTGCCCTTGAGGGGCTGGGGAGGACAGGGATGCAGGGAGTAGCCAGGGCTGCTGGGCTGTACAGAGCTGGGCACCCCACTGAGGGGTTCACGGGAGCTCAGGGGACAAGTTGGCGGAAAAGAAACTTTTTAAGAGCTGTTACATTGGTGGATTGGTGGGGAATTGCTGGAGGAATACCATGGGCTCTGCTCATGTCTCCCCTTGCCAACATCTGCTCTTAGTCTGTGATGGAGATGGGCACCAGAGGTGGAGCACATGGAGCAGAGGTGGAGCTCAGTAACCAAGGGATCCTCGGTTTTCTAAACACTTTGGACACCCCCTGCAAAGAGGAGACACCAGTCCTTTTGGGCTGTGCCACCCTGACTGAGCATCGCTCTCCTGGGGCTGCAGCTTCTTATGCAGGGCACATTTTGGCTGCAGTATAAATAATAACAGTGAGTCTGGCATGGCCGTATCCCGGTTTCCGTTAGGTTCATATCTTGCAATGATCACTTTCCAGAAAGGCAGCTAAATCCAGCATAAGAGCTCATCCTTCTGCCAGACATCAATGAAACACCACAGGAGAAGTTGTGAGCTTGGCTGTACGGTGTGGGACTCATAGAGTAGAACTGGTGACAGCTGTTGGCACACTGCCTGGCTGCCTCAAGCTGTGGGATCCTGTGGAGGGCCCACTCTTGACCCCAGGGACAGAGACTCTGACAGCACCTCACAAGTGCATATAGCAGCTGGAGCCACGGGTGACAGGGAAAATCCTGGCCAGATGTGTCTTTTTGGAGCTGGTATCCCCTTTCTCCGTTGTAAGTTTCTCCACGAAATACCCTCCTGTCTTCAGAATGTACCCAGGGCTGCCCAGGATGAGCAGATGAAGATGGGGCCATTGTGCTTTGTGTGGGTGTTGGGGGTTACCCAGCTTCTACAGATCCTAATAAAGATGTGCAACAGGTTGGGACAGGGCGGGGTGCTGTGGGATGATCACAGGCTTAACTGTCCCTGAGGGAGGGACTATTCAGAAGGGCACAGAGGAGCCAGGGAGGTGGCAGAGCTGTGGTATGACCTGGTGCCACCAGCTGCTGGAGATGCACTTACCCCCCCTGAACCTGAGCACTGCAAAGAAACCCCATGACCAGTGTCCTGGAGGTGGAGGGACCCGGTGGGGACTCAGCTGGCCCATCCCAGGGCTCTGGGAATTCCAAGGAGACCCCAGGACTGTGCTGCCGACGCTGGAGTTGGGGAAGGGGCAGGCACGGACCCCGATGGCCAGCAGCACTGTGGCTCGGAGAGACAGACGCCAGGGGGACAATGCCGCTGCCGATGCCGTGCAGCGAGATGCAGGGTCCGAGGCGATGCTGGCCGATCGGCGAGTCGGGAAGCGGGATGCTGGTGGGAGGCCGGGGCCGGGCAGTCTCCAGGCAGTGTCCGAGCCCGCTCCCAGCTGGGATGTCAGCGCCGTGTTTGCGAAGAGTTAAGGAGGCGGAAGAGGCAGGAAGCGGCCCGAGCCGCTCTCCATAGAAACCCGCGGCCGTGATTAAAGTCTGATGCGGGCCCGATAGCGGGGGGAGCGGGGGGGGGGGCAGCGCCCGCTTTAATTACAGCGGAGGAAATTGCTGGAGCCGGGGCCCCAGCCCCTGCGAGTTGCCTGGAAACTCCCCCCTCCCCCGCCTCCCCCGGCCCCTGCCCGTCCCCTGCCCGTCCCGCTGCCATTTATTCGCCATCAGCTGCTCCCTGATAAAGTGGAATAATAATAATAATAATAGGGGCAGGAATATTAAAACATGCAGCCCGCGGGCCGCCCCCACAGCTGCCATGAGACACGGCACCGGAGCGGTGCCACTGCTGCTCAACATGTACCTGCCAGGTACGGGCGGATCCCTCGGCCGCTGCCCCACCGCAGCGCCGTGCACCGCACAGCACCCAGCCCCTGCCCGCCCTGTCCCGCTGAGGCCCTGGGGCTCTCCTCTGCCCCATCTTCTTCCAGCGTCCACCCTGTTACCTCCTCTCCCTCTGTCCATTCTCTCTTCCTGCCTCCCAGCACCACAACTATCCCTTCCTTCTTCCTTCCAGCTGTCCTCACAGCCTTCCACACCCACATACTCACCTTGCCATTCTTCATCCTCCCACCGTCACCCTGTCCTTCCATCTCTTCATCCACCCTTCTTTTCTTCCAACCTATCTTTCCACCCACGCACCCACCCTTCCCCTGTGATTCCATCCATCCATTCTTCACCCCACCCATTTGTCCCTGCATCCCCCTTTCCATCCCTGCTATCAGCCAACATCTCCATCTACCCAGTGTCCCTTCCATCAGCCTGTTTTCCCATCACCTTACCCATTACCTGCCCTTCCTTCCATCCGCCCATCTCTTGCACTTTCTTTCCTCCATTTAGCCACTCGCCATCGTCTCTTCTGTCTTTCCATCCATTCACCCATTTCCTTCCTTCCTTCCTTCTATCCATCTATCCATTTTTCTCTCCTTTCCACAGCGGTCCACTCCCCAAATGCCGACAGACATCCTTCCTTCCACCCACCGCTCCTGTCACCCATCCTGCCACCCACCCGCCTCCTCTCCCTCTCCTCCTGCCCCACAGCTCTCTCCCTCACTCCCTCTCTCCTCCCTACCCCAGCCCACGGGATTTTCTATTCCTATTTAAAAGCTTCCCCGGCTGGGTCGGAAATCGGATTTCCTTTTTCCTGGACGCGTTTCCTGGCTTCGCCGCAGCGGCGGGGCAGGCAAGGGGGAGCGGCCGGGGGCTGCGGGGACGCTGCCCGCGGGTGGGCGCTGGGGGGTCGCGGTCCCGCCTGGCTCCAGCCCTCCCTACACTCCACCCGCGCCTCTTTTTCCCCCAGATCCAGTCGGGGAAACTTTGTTCAAAGACGGGAAGAGCCAGGCGTGGGGGTCTCTCAGCCCCGGCGTGCAGAAAGGTAAGAGCACTGCTGCCCCTTCCCCCGGACAGGCCTTGCTCCCCTCGGCCGGCACAGAGCGGGGACTCCCGGGGCACTCGCATTCTCCCCCGCCCAGCAGCCACCGGGGACCCTTTCCCGGGCACTGCCCATGCAGGACACGGCCACCGCGGAGTCCCCGTTCCCTGCTGCTGCGAGCGCCTCGGGCTGGGAGCATCCTGCCGCCAATTCCCACGGGAAGAGCGGAGAGCCCCGACGGTCGGAAGCTCCCGTCCCGTGGCATCAGAGGGGAGAGGGGTACTCATGCCCCCGAGCCCCGCAGTGGGGTGAGTGCAGGGTCCTAGCTCCGGTCTCCCAGGAGCTCCGGGACATCCGACGGGGAGGGAGCTGCCAGCCATCCCGGGAGTGGGGCGGGCTAATCCGGGCTCGGGAGATCCGTTCCGGCGAGTGGAGAGGAGAGTTGAGACATTATCCGTGAGGGAGCTGCCAGTGAAGTGCTGGGGCAGGGCTGGGAAGTGATGGGTTCCCGGGAACCGGAGCCATCCATCTGGAAAAAACCACGCAGGGGTCACGGGCATCGGCCAGCGCTGGCCAGGGAGCAGGCTGGAGCCTGCTTTGGAGTACAGCAGCACTGGGCATCGCGGGGCCAGCACTGTAGTGTTTGGGCCGTGTAGCTTGCCTGCTTGCAGGAAGACAGGGACCAGGGGTGTTCTAAGCAGGAAAAATGGAGCCCTGGTTTAGTGGTGGGAGGGGGAGAAAAGATGGAACTGGGGGAACCCTTTTGCCTCTGCACTGCGGACTCTGCCCAGCCATACTCAAGCACTGTGCTGCAGCGAGAAGGATCTTTTTGGATTCCTGGATATTTCCTTAGGGAGCTCTCAGGTGCATTATCATGGCACCCTGCAGCAGGTAGGATTGAGCCTCACCATCCCACCGAGATGCACCCTCCAACACCTCCCTGACCTCCTTGCATGGGGTGGAACACCCGCAGGTGGGAGATAGCTGGAGGCCGGGGTGGGGGCTGTGGGGATGGAGAGGAGGCAAGGGCTGCAGCTGCACCCTAGGGAGGAGAGATCCCCCACCTTGGTCCCAGGATGGGGAATTAGGAAATACAATGCCTTGGAAAGAGCTGGGCTCAACTGCCTGGATCAGGATGTCTGAGTGGGTTTTGGTGGAACAGGGATGGATGGAGAATGGCTTTTCCCTGCTTCTTCTACAGCAAGATCTGGGTAGCACCAGATAAAATAGGTGGGTCTAAAACAAGCAAAACAAGGTGGTTCTTTGTGGGAAATGTAATAGAGCTGTAGGACTGCTTGCTGCAGAGGTCATGGGTGCTAAACCTCTGTATAGGATCTAAGCACCTTTAGACAAAATAATGATAGAAAAGCACAGGGATAACTGCAAAGGCACATCCTCTGCTCTGTAAAGAGACTGTGCTGCAAGGGCTGGCATCAGGAGCAGGGATGTGCAGGGGATGCTGCTCAGAGGAGGCAGAGTGGGGTGTCTAGGTAAGTGCAGGGCTGCTCTGCAGGGTGGCCAGGTCCCAGCAGTAGGATTCCTCCTTGCCCAAAGGTCCAGACTCCCTCTCCTCTCATGACCTCTGGCCAGACTCAATGGAGCATGCCCTTGTGCCACACCATGGGCATGTGGAGGTGTGCCAGGCTCCAATGTGTGCACAGCCTGGCACAGGGGCACCACAGGCACCCAGCGAGGATACTCCTCAGTGCAAGCTGCAGATGCAATGGCCACGGCTCAGGGAGGACATTTTTCCTCTGGAAATAAGGACCATCACTGAAGCCTGATTCAAAGCCGCAGAAGGTCATGCTATGTCCTCATCTCTCCCTCTCCTGTACCTATCTGTGCTTCTCTGTGGTGTAGTTCAGATGAGCGTCGCACCCTGACTTGAGCTGATCATGGAGATGTCTGTGCAGGGCACAGTGTCCCTAGAGCAGGGGCTGTGCTGTGACACCAGCCCAGTTTCAAGCAGACATGGCTGTGGGGAGTATTTGTGTTGGGATAGATCTGGGTTCTGCCAAGATATCTCCTTCTTGAGGCTGCCAATAAAAGAATAAGGCCACGTCCTCACATGAAAACAAACAAGCAGGTATTCATCTTCAGTGGTGTGTGAATGTGGGTGGGAGGGATGGGGAGACCCTGGATCCAGACCCACTGCAACCTGTGTTGACCTCTGAGCACTCCTCCTCCATCCCAAGGTGCAGGGGCTTCTTCTTGTCCTCATACCTGGGGTGTAGGATGGGGTTGGGACGTTGCAAAGGAGACATAACCTTGTTACCATTGCAGGGAAGATGCAATGAGGCGGAGCCGAAACCTGGGTGCAGGAGGGGGCAACATAACAGTGGGTCAAGGGGCTTGGGGCATATCCTGTACCTCACCTTGTGCCCTGGGAGGGAGCTTTAACCTCTCTGGGGCCCGGCCTTGCAGGTAGCGGGCAGATCCAGCTGTGGCAGTTCTTGCTGGAGCTGCTTTCGGACCGGGCCAACCTGAACTGCATTGCCTGGGAAGGCACCAACGGGGAGTTCAAGCTGATCGACCCTGACGAGGTGGCACGGCGCTGGGGCGAGCGCAAGAGCAAACCCAACATGAATTATGACAAGCTGAGCCGAGCACTGCGCTACTACTACGACAAGAACATCATGACCAAGGTCCACGGCAAGCGCTACGCCTACAAGTTCGACTTCCACGGGCTGGCGCAGGTGTGCCAGCCAGCCACCCCCGATCACGCTCTCTACAAATTTCAGGGCAACCTGGCACCGCTGCCCTTCTCAGGCATCTCCAAACTCAACCTCATGACTTCGGGAGTGACACCGGCTGGCTTCTCCTACTGGCCTGGCTCCAGCCCATCCCTGTACCCTGGGCATGGGCTCCAGCCCTCAGCCCCGTTCAGCGCTATGGCAGCCTCCCACCTCAACAACATGAACAACCATTACCATTAGAGGCTTGGCTGTGCCAAGTGGATGCTCCATGTCCCTGGAAGCATGGGGCTGTGGAGTTGGGAAGCTCAGCAGGGAGGGATGGGGGATGGGATTGTGCCCTGCTCTTATTTGCCCCCTTTTAGATTTGGAGTGGTGTGGGGGAGGTGGGGTGCTTGCAGGGTAGCTGGGTTGGTCCTTTTATGTGGGTGGCTGGAGGAGAGAAGCCGTCTAAATTTAAGATGAGGAAGTATCCATGATCCTGGGGACAGATGTGTATACCTAAAGCAGGGTGTGAATGGAAGGAAAAACCATGGGCTCCCCTCCTGGCAGGGACATTGCCCCACCTTTCCTTTGCAACATGCTGCCCGCTCCGTGAATATCCTGCCCTCCCTGTTCCCTGCAGAGAGGAGTCAGGAGCTGGGGCCCCAGGGCGGCTGTGTCCATGAATGAGGGTCCCACTGAGCAGGGACAAAGAAAGGGGACCTTCCTTGACCACTTGGTCCCCTCACCTTTGTCTCCAAAGACTTCCTTTCCTCCATCCCTCCTACACCTGCTGCCTGAAGGCAGCTTCCTTCAGCCCTCAGGAGAAGCCTTGGTCCGGAGGGCAGATGCTTTCTATGGGTTCACTCATGCCAAGGGCAGGGCTCTGGGATTGGATGTGCCAGGGACAAGTGTGGGGCACACTGCCAGCCCTCAGGGCAAGGCCAGAGCCTGGAGGCAGCATAGCCTGGTCTCTGCAACTCCGCCCTCTCCCCAGTGCCCGAGGATCACACCACAGACAGTCCCTGACACCCTGCACGAGCCCGTGTCCTGCTCATCACTTCCAAGATTAATTGTTCCAGTTTTACTCCAGCTTTAGCCCCTCACATGCAGGGCTTGGTGGGACACCCCCCCATAAGTAGGAACATCCCCAGGGACAAGGCAGGGTGAGCGGTGGAGCAGAAGAAGGGATGACAGCAGGACTGGGAGCCCCAGGCACCAAGGGGCAGCCCTGGGTCTCTGCCCCTGGGTTCAAGGAACTGCCCCCATCCTCCAGAGCAGGACTTTGGCCCAGTGGATGCAGAAGAGCTGGGCACGCTGAGCTCCACACTGGCTGGGGGGTGGGATTGGTCTTCAATAAAACAGAGAGGTGCTGTGACCTGTGTCCTCTCCTGTCTGAAGGGAGCTGGTGAGAGGGGGAACCACTCAGCAAATCCTCTTCCATCTGAGGCAGAACACCTTCAGGGCTGGGGTGGGAAGGATGTTGCCAGTGTCTGCATCACCTTTTCTCCAGGCATTCCCTCTGGTTCTTACAGCTTCCAAGAGATAGGACAGAGCTGGAAACCTCTGAGTTCCTTGAAACATGCCTTCAGGGAAGTCACATATGCTGTCTCAGGCTCCCAGGCTTGCAACAGAGATCAAACCGGCTGTGTAGGGGGAGTCATGCAACTACCCAGACCATGGAAGGAGTGGCCAGCCCCCACCTCCTCTCCCTTCATGCCCCAGATCACAGCAGTTCCCAGATCTGGGGGCTCCATGCTGCCACTTCTGCATCCCGCCAGGGTTTGGTCACTCTCAGAGCCTTGGTGGCATCTGCTCCAATGCATCCTCATTGCGCTAATCAGCTTGAGGGAGTGGGATCTGATGCCAGTGTGTCCTGCAGGGAGAGCTCAGGCTGAAGTGCGGGGTCCTGATGCTGCTAGCAGAGAGGCCATGGGTGCGAAAGGAGTTGCAAGGACTGGGTGGGGGGCTATCCCTACCTCCAGGCTTTCTGAGTGTTGCACAGCCTGGTTCCCAAGCACGGCAGGAGGTGAAGTGAGGGGGAAAGGGAGGAGTTACCCCCACACAACCAGTGCCGAGATAGGCTGGAGACAACCCCTGCCCCCAAGTTCGGCTTTACAAGGGCAAAATAGGGGAAATGGCCACAACTGGCTCCCTCAGAGAGGGGCAGAGGGCTGTGCCCTCGCCGGGGAAGCCTGCTTCAGGGCTTAGGTAACTGCGTGACGCAGGGCAGGACACGGATTAAGGGATGTGGGTCACTAGTAGCTCCTCCCTTCGCCCCCCCTTCCCGTTCCTCTGCCAGTGTCTGCACCAGGGAAGCCCAGGTGAGTCCAGCCCCCGCCTCACGCCCGACTCTGCAGTCCGGATTCCTGATGGATTGGAGGCGGGATATGCTAGGGAAAAGGGGCACTTACCTTTTTGGGCGAGGGAGGACCACCGCACACACCCAACAGGCTGCAGCTATGGCTGGCTTGGCTCTGCTCTGAGCTCACCTGGCACAGTCCCACCGCTCTGTCCCCAGGGTGCCACGCCAAAAGCCGGGCGCCAGCCCCGCACTCCCTAGGGACGGCAGCCAGGAAGGAAGCGGGAGGGACACCCATGCGGGACTGCACCAGCGCTGCTCTTGCCCGCCTGAGGATGCAGCCGGTGTCACCATGGCAACTCGGGATGCTCCCATCCCCAGGCCCCACTGGGAGCCACCTCCCCTCACGACATGTTGAGCTTATCGGAGGGGTGAACAGAGCACCACCTTCTCCCAACCCAGCCTCCCCCCTCCCCAGAGCCCTGTCTAACCCAGTCCACCAGCAGTGCTGCTTTCTGCAGGTTTCTTCAGTCACCAAAACCACCGGCTCGGAGCAGACTGCAGCAAAATCCTGCCAATGGGCAAGCAGGGCTGAGCCCAGCACAGCTCCCCGTGGAACATCATCCCTGGCCCTGAGCAGGGGTGCCCAGCCCACGGAGCAGATGGGGGAGCACTGTCTCTGGCAGTGGGGTGCAGCAGCTGGTGGGGAGCCTGTTTCATGTGGCTGACAGCTGCTCTCAGTGCACCCATGGGCTTCCAACCTACCTGTGGGGAGTCCTTGGGTGCCGGATGCAGGGTGAGATGGGGAACACAGCCACGAAGGGCTTCACCCTGTGCTAGGAAGAGTGAGGGAGCAGAGCACATGGCCTGGCAGCTTCTTCTGCTGCCCTGTGATTAAAGGAAGACAGATTTTTTTTTGGTACTAAAAAAATAAAAACAAATGTATCTTTGTATCTGGCTTTGCTCAGCTGGCAAGAGGGCTGCCCTTACCTCAGCCTCTTGCCAGCATGACAGGGGGACCCCTCCAACTTCTCCAAAACCTTCCAGTCCCCCAGTAATGGATCAGAGGGGGAATGGAGTAGCCCCTCTCCTATTTTATTGAAGTCATGTTGTCACTGTCTTCATTTCTCATGCTGGGAAGAGCCTTTGCAGCACAGCCAGGCCATGCCTGACCTGGGGCACACAGTCTGCCTCCCTGCCCACTCCTGCACCCTCTCCAGCTCTCCCAATTCCCACCTATTTCCTTCTCTCCTCATCCTGGCTGCACTGGCTCCTCAGCCCCCTACCCCCAAGCTGCTGACTCACATCCTCTCTCCAGACACCACCTCCTTTTGGCCTGGCTCCCTGCAAAGTGCTTCATGACTTAGTGTGGCTCAGCCAGTGCCTGCAGGTGCAGGCAGCCAGGCTCCAAAACCCTGTGTGAAGTCCCTCCAAGGAAGCAACGGTGATGCTTCCAGAAGATGCTTTCTCCCTTGGCAACGTGCTGAGGGCTGGAGCTGTACTGCCACCAAAAACCAAAACCTTGTCCCTGCTGCCACCAGCTCTCTGGTGCTCATCATGGGCAGCCAGGGAGAGTGTCCTGGTGCCACTGCTGCCCAGCTGTACACTGAGACCTTGGTGTGGACTTTGCTGAGGGCAGGAGCTGAGTAGCAGGAGGACTGGATTAATGCACTAATGCCAGATTATGCTCTAATGCAGGACTTCTGATGAGGGAACAGTTCCTGTTCCAGCCCAGGGGACACTCATTCCCTGGGCCAGACTCCCCACATCTGCCCTGGGTCACAGCTTGGTTCTGCCTGGCTGTCCCCCAAGGAGCTCAGTCCTCAGGGGTGACAAAGGACTGTGAGACAGGCAGGGGACATAGCACAGGGAAACTTCCATGCTCAGCTCTCGGTGAACTGGAGGTAATGACCCAGACTGTACAGTCGCCCTCTGCTTTGCCAGGCTCTGGATTCTGCCAGGCAGAAGGATTAACCATCACAGTAGGGCTCCAAGGTAGCCAGTTCCCCTTCCTCACCTGCCCCAGCTTCCTGGCACAGAGCAGTCCCCAGTCTGTCCTCCTCAGTCCCAAACACATCAGCCAGGCAAGGCCACAGGCCATGCTTTGGCTACAGTGGGAGCCAAACTGTCTGCCATCCCACCTCCCTCAGTTTCATGCCTGCCACTGGGCCACCCTTGGCACAGGCAGAGCTCTTGCAGGTTTCCACCCAAGCTGGGTGTGTCTTCTACCAGATGAGACCCTGGGGCAGCATCCTGCCCCTCCCTGGGTACAAATTTCTCATCAGACAGTTTAGTCTGGGACCTGACATATTGTCTCTGCCATTTGCTGCCACCTCCCTGGATCATTTTGCCCATGTATTCCCCCACAGGCACCCCACTAGCAGCTGTGACTGAAGTGCCATGGAGCAGGGAGGCCACCTGCCTGAAATGGGGATGGCACCCACAAGCTATCCCCATTTCAACAGAGCAGCAAGAGCCCAAAGCTGCACTGGAGCCACTGTTCGAGCAGCTCCCACAGAGGCAGAAGAGAGACCTTCCACTTCCATCTGCATCGAGGAACATGTTATCCATCATCCAGGCAAACGAGGAAAGGCTTGCACAGAAAGCTGGGCCTAGGCAGGTCCTTCACCAGCCATGCAGGTGCTGGGTCTGCATCATCCAGAACATTTTCCTCCCATGGAGCATCTCCAAGTCATTCTGGGGGATGATGACAACTCTTAAGAGCACAAACACAGCTTCCCTGCTGTTTATCTAACCAGAAGAGGCATGGCTTGCCAGGCTGGCTGTTCCAGTTGCCCATCAACTCCATGCTCCAGTGCCATGGCCAGCTCATCTAGCCCATGGTGTTTGCTCCACAGACAGAGAATTCAGGCAAGGAAAGTCCCACAGAGCTGTTTTTCCATGACTCCAAGGAGAAACTCCCTTTTTCATGTGTGACTATGCATCCTTGGGACCCACTGCCACCCAGGGTGCCTCTAACAGCCCCATGCACCTTTGGGAAGGAAGATAAGGGTGCTATGGCCTGAGAAGAGACTTCCTTGGGGCAGGAGAGACCAAACCCATTGCGGGCTGCAGTGCCCACCTCTGCTGCTGCAATGTGGAGTAGATGGGGCATCCACTGTGAGGCGTGGAAAGGAGATGTGTTGCTGCTGGAGGAATTTCAAACTAGGAAAGTACTGGGGTCCCTCACCTGGATCCCTGCAGTGATTGATCGCTGACCTGGCCCTGCTGCTCTACCTCCGAGTCCCAAACCCAGTGTGAATCCTCCCATCCCTGCAAGCCCAGACACTGCCAGGCCCTGTGGCTGGCAGCACAGGGGGCTTTCCAGCCCCTCCTGAGAGAGTCTCAGTCCCTCACTGCTCCTCAAAGAGCACTGGTGGCTGCAGGGATCACAAGTTTGGGGACAAGCTCTATCCATTCCCCTTGCTGCTGCCCAATAGCTAGCTCCTGAGTCCAGACCATCAATCACGCAGCAGCACAGGGGTCTGGCATGTCAAATCACACAGTTTTTAAGAGGCGAAAACCAAGCTCCCGAGCCTCTCGGAGATTCCCACCCTCAGTACCCAGCCCTGCTTGTGTTCCCTCTCATGTCCCCTTTGCCTTGGGGGATCAGAAGGCTCCCAGACAAGGTAAGATTAGTACTCCCCCTGCCTCACTCCCCCCAGCAGCTGTACAAGGTCCTCCAGGGGAGGGAAAATCAGACATGTCTCCCTCCCTCCAGTAAGGCTCTGGCTGAGCCGATGATGCATATTTAAATGCATGGGAGCATCTAAGCTCCTCTCTCATTCCTTGACATTTCCAGAGACTCCAAGCTGTCTTCAATTACCAGTCTGCAATTAGCTCTTCCTAAATCCCCCAATGAGGCCTAGCACTCTAATCAATGAAACACAAGGGAGGAGGGGAAGGACATGGCCTCACTGCAGCTGGAAGCATTTTAAAAGGCTGGGGATTGGAGCTGGAATAACCCTGTGAGTGTTTCTAAGGAGATCTGTAGGGTGGGAAAGTCCTCCGGTGCTGGGAGGCTGTTCAGCTCTGTGGAGGAGACTCTGTAAAGCCCTGCAGCTGGGAGTAGAGATCACTGGACAAACACCACAGCTCAGGGTGGAAATAGCTGGCACCAGTGGCTCAGGTGTTACCCTGTGATGCAGCAAACCACCATGCTTGATTCTCACTGCGCCTCAGTTTCCCTCTCTGCAAAATGCTGCTGTGGGAGAGTCAGGCCTCCCCCAGCAGCCCCACAGGAGCTCTAAGGCTCCAATTCCACCAGTTTAAGCCAAAGTTACCTTTCTCATGACAAGATGTGGATATGGCCAAATTTGGGGTGGGTTGTGAATGCACTGTGGCCCAGACAGCTCACCACAAGGTCACATGAATGTCAATCTAAAGGCAGGGACAAGAGCATCCATGATGAGAGGGAGGACGGGAGCAGCATCAGTCCTGGTGGGTTTACACAGCCATGGAAAAGCCTTGCACAGCACCCTGCCAGGTCAGGCCCTGTCACAGGGACATCTGTGCTGTCTTCCTGGCAGCACAGCTTTGCCTGAATGAGCCAGATTGGGCCTAATTAGAGCTCTGCTGATGCACACAAAGGTAGAGAGAATCCACCTTACCCTCCATGACCTGCAGAGCCAGCACAGCTCTTCCCAGCTGAGTGGAGCGTGAATGCCTGGCTCAGAGGGGCTGTGAAGCACTGGATGCAGACCCCGACCAGAGAGCATATGCGGCAGCTTCTGCTAAAGAAGTCCTGGCAAATTCAGTACCCTGAAGCATAGCAACCAGCTATAAAAAAGGCAAAGCCTTCCTGTTCTCCGCTCCTCTCCCTGGAAGTCTGCAGAAGCACAGGGCTGGTAACAGGGATAGCAGCACAGCTCCCACAGCCTGCTGCTGCCAGGGAAGGGAGCCCAGCCCTGCAGAGCAGAGATAGGGAGGAATGAGGTGAGGGAGGGCATAGCTTTAGGAAAAATAAAACTAAATATAATAATAAAAAAAGGAGGTGACATCAACTGTGGCATCCTGTTAAAATTCATTGTGGCAGACAGGCATCAGGAATTTCCATCTGGAATGGAGGAGGCCAGGAGAGCTCACAAGGGTCCAAGAGACACTTAGGTGGACCAAGACTGGCCTTGGGCACAAAGAGGGGTGAAATTTTGACCCACAACTCACACTGGATAGTAAAACCCCCTTTGGGAACTAGGGCCCCCCATTCCTCTTGGGGAGGAGTAGGCCATGACCAGGAGCTTGGGGAGCTACCCCAATTGCCCTTGCACCCCACAGCCCAGCAAGTCCAGGAGCCACCACCAGGCCCATCCAGGCCACCTCTTTATTCTCCAGTGAAGCAAAGCAAGAGGAGAGGAGACCCCCCCCTCCCATAGCAGGCCCCCTCCGTTTGGGCACCCTAGGCCTCCCCTGGCACAGACCCCTCTTCCCGCAGCAAGCCAAGGTGGGGGGAGGCATCCCCCCCTGTTTCGGGGGGCGCACCGGGGGGATTTACCGGCGGGGAGGGGCGTGGGCTCCCCCCCAGCGGCTCGAACAAAGGGGCATGCGGGCGGCTCCTGCGGGGTGAGGGGCAGAGTCGCCCATGCTGGGGGGGCCCATATACCACACGTGGGCGGGGGGGATGGGGGGAAGGCATCGCCCACAGCACAGAAACCCCCCCAGCCTTGCCCGCAATCCCCGCCTTTGTCTGCTCAGGCGCGGCAGCTCCAGCACCACGGACAGCACCGGGAGCGCTGCGGAAGCGCGGGGCGGCCCTGCCCGCGCTGCGGGGCTCGTTCACATGCACCCTCTGCCTGGGGCACCCGCCACACCCCAAACCCCCCCCCCCGAACCCTCCTGCCCCCGACCCCCGCATCCATTTTATCACCCCTTTTTTCTAGAGAAAACGTATCCAGGAGCCTCCGCTCCTCCGCAGCCTCCCCCTCCCCCCCTTCGCGAAGGTGGGAGGGACACCACTCCCCCTCCCCGGTCTTCACCGCCGCCTCGGTGTTCCGGAGCGCAGCCCCCAGCTGGGGTCGCAGGCGGGGGAGGGGGGCAGCCGGATCCGGAGCAGGGAGGGTCCAAGCAGCGTCTCCGTGGAACTGACGGCTGAGGAAGGGGGAAGGCGAGGAGGATGTGGGGGCAGGAGGGGGAATCCGACAGTCTTTCGCCTCCCCCGCCCCTCGGTGCGCGGCCCCTTCCGCCCCCGGGGCCGGGGGCCTGGTACCTCCCTAGCGGTCCAGGCTGATCGTCCAGTGCTTGGACCCGTCTCCGCCCTCGCCCTCGCTCTTGAGGTCCTGGAAGAGTTGCGTGAAGTAGTGCGGGTCCGCGTTGATTCGCAGCATCTTGGCGCTGAGGCGCTGGATGATGCCCAGGCAGCGCTCCCAGAAGCGCCCCTTGTCTCCCTCCACCAGGAAAGGCTTGAGCGGGTAGGAGATCTCGTTGCCCATGTAGGAGTAGGCGAGATAGAGGCAGGTGAGGAAGGCGGCCTGCAGCTCGGCCTGGCTCCCGATGTCTTCGCCCCGCAGCGCTTCCCGGCACAGCAGGTAGACGAACACCAGGTTGGCCGGGGTGATGAAGCCCTGGTCCTGCCAGCCCTGCAGCAGCAGCGAGCGGTCCACGCTGCGAAACCAGGAGATGAGTTCGCCGGGGCTCAGCTCCTTCAGGCGATAGCAGCGGCGGCACACGAAGTCCCCCAAGCAGCGCAGCAGCTCTCCGGTGGACGCCTGCACCACCACGCGGCGCGGAGACCCCGGGGGGCGGCTGCCGGCCGGCGGCGGTGGCGGCGGCGGCTTTCCCCCGCCGGAGCCCGGGTGCAGCTCCTGCGGCGCCGAGGGCACTGTGGGCACCGGCACGGCCAGCGGGCCCTGCTTGGCGCCGTCGGCCGGCCCCACCACCGACTTGCGCAAGTTCTCGCGGTTGCGCTGCACCACCAGCGGGTCGGGCTGGCCCGGGCCGCCCCCCGGGGCCCCGCCGCTGGGCTTCGGCGTCACCTTCTTGGTGCTCTTCTTCTTCTTGGCCGAGGCGGCCACCAGCCGCTTCCAGGTTAGCGCCGAGATTAGCACGCCGGGGCGCTTCAGCCGGCTCTCGCCCTTGCCCGGCACCCTTCCCGGCGCCTTGTCGGCCAGCAGCCCCCCGCCGCCGCCGCCCTTGCCCGAGGAGGCGGCGGGGGAGAGGGAGAGCACCGTGCCCATGCTAACGCCGAGCGGGACGGGCGTGCGGGGGCCGGGACGCCGGCACCGCCCATAGGAGGCCGGGAGCTGCGGGGGAGGCGGCCCGCACCGGGGCCGCGGTGCCCGAGGATGCTACGCCGCGCCCGCTCTGGGCTCCGCGCCCGCCGCTGCAGCCAGCCGCGGCCCCGCCGCTCCCCGCCTCTCCGCCGACAGCCAATCGCCGCCGCACGGGCCCCCGGTGCGCCCGCCCCTCGCCGGTGGGCGGCGACGGGGGGAGAGCGCGGCGCGGCTTTGCCCGGCGGCCGCCGCCCCGGAGTGACCTTCACCGATGGGGGCCTCGTTCGGTGCGCCCGCCAGGGCGGGGGTCGGGGACCTGCGATGTTCTCACAGCCCCCCAGCCCTTTGTGTGGGGACGTGGGGGGGGGGGTGGGGGAGAGCCCAGAGGACAGGGGACACGGGAGGGGTCTAGGGAGGGCTTCTGAACTCGGCTGTTCTTCCCAAGTCCTGCTCTGTTTTCTTATCTACAAGGGGAGGGATGAACCTTCCCAGACCAGCAGAGCCTCCTGGCCCATAGGTGCTAGGAGAACAGGGTGGGGAAGAAGAGCCTTTGAAAATGCTAGAGGAGATGCTGAGGAGGGGTGAGGATCAAGAA
The DNA here is from genome assembly GCF_009650955.1 of Corvus moneduloides. Taxonomy (NCBI): domain Eukaryota; kingdom Metazoa; phylum Chordata; class Aves; order Passeriformes; family Corvidae; genus Corvus; species Corvus moneduloides. The sequence goes on from NC_045482.1 coordinate 23,825,009, forward strand.
GAACGTGTGCTCAGAGGGCAGCTGGAGAAGGCTTGGGGTGGGTGCAAGGCCGGCTGTGACTCGGCAGCCAACCTGAAAGGTTTATGCTTGGGGGGCGAGCCTCATTTCTCCTGTGAACCAGCCCAGCCCTGGGCATGGCTCCACACGGAGTCAGAAGGTGCCACGGAGGAGCACTCCCATGACCTGCTGTGCAAGCCTGGGGTCCTTCACCCACCCTGCCTCTTCCCACTCAGCTGTGGAAGGGAGATTTACCGCCAGGCTGACAGTCACCAGCATTGGGCCAAAGTCAGGGACCTTGGAGAAACAGGAGGAGACCACCTCCATGTTTCCAAGGCAAGACCAGCCAGTCCTGCCGTCCAAAGCTCCCAGACGCTCAGGGAAGGAGGGGAGGGAAGAGATGCTGCACTTCTGCATCATTGCAAATGGAGTGCAATAAACCAGCCACGTGCACGTGCATAGATGCTGCTTCTCCCTCCATGGGTCTGAGCATGCCATAGATGTTGCTGCCTCTCTGGTCCATGCAGAAAGATCCCCCTTGTATTTCTCATGAGCTGCAGCCCTGATTTCTACGATGGGTGCCAGGCATCCATTAGGAAAAAAACGCCCCAATTGCAGGGACTGCTCCTGCATGTAAAGCGCTGGGAGAGGCAGCTGGGAAAGGTTTTGGGGAGAATGTCTCAAGGATGCATTTTGATACAGCACTTTATGTGTGAAATGAACACGTCGTTGCCAGGATGTAGCTGCTGCCGGATGGATACAGGCTAACAGGCGGTAATGAATTATCAGCAGGGAGGAGCCAAGCCAGCCCCCTCTCCCCTCCCCACTTCCTCCTGCTCTGCTGATGCTGGAGGTGTTTGCAAAGAAAGCGCAGGCTCGGAGCCATACTTCAGGCTTCTAGACTGGCCTCCCGATGCTTGGGGTTGACTTGCCTCATCTAGGGGCAGGGCAGAGGCTATGTGCTCTGGGCCATGGCAGGGAAAAAGAGCAAAGTCTCATTCCCACGTATCCGGCACTGTGGCCAGCCACCATTCCTGCAGTGGCATCTACAAAGAACAGGCATGTGTACACACAGACCCTCAGATGCAGAGGTTTGCTTTGGGAGTGGCCAGAACCAAAGTGGATCTGGGCCAGCATTACCTACTCAAGGCCAGCTTAGGCTGGGCTGAAGTAACCATGAGGATTTGGTAAAGGAGTATAAATACAGAGGAAGAAAATCAGTACAAGGATCCTGAGGACAAGTCAGCACCTTTAGATATGCATAGCTGGTTTCAACATAGCCGAGAAGATGGAGGAGCCCTAGGGAGGGGATGGGAAGGAGCTTGTTGTCTTTGCTCTCTTTGCATGTTTAAGGATTTTCCACGTGCACACGTGGTTTCATCAGAAACCCACGGTTGAATTTTTCAGGTGAGGAAGTGAAGACCTTTCTGCATACTACTTGCTCCTGTCGAAGTAAAATTGCTCTCAGATTGCTTCACCAGAAACACACGAAACCTCCCCCCATGCTGTGTGAACTCTCCCAAACTGGGTTCCCAGAACTCATTCATAAAGGTTATTCCTATATAGCAGCGATTAGCTGGACTTCACAGCAGAGGCCAGAGAGTTTCCCAGCCCTGGCTGGGCTTGTGGTTACTGCACCACGCTGCTCGGTGCCTGTGCACCTCCTACCACTCCCAGGTGGGGACATTTGGCTGAAGCCTCTTTAAAAATTCAGCTCGGGGCTGTTTAGTGATGCAGCTCGAGGCCTCGGCTATGAGCAGCAGAAGAGCTCCAGGGCATTATTCCCTTCTTGCTTGCAGCTTTTGTCCTGCTGCGGCAGCAGCTCTGGGGCAGAGGAGGTCAGCGGGCCCATAGTCCTTTCCCAAGACAGCATTGCTGACAGTGGCAAGAGCTTCCTGCAAGCACTACGGAATTACCCAAGCCCTACAAGAACAGCAGGATGTTTCTTATGTGGGTAAAGAAGCAGCTTTGCAGCTTACATGGGAGGCAGATGCACTTCCACGTGAAAGAGGAGGATTTTTTCCCCACTCTTTAGTTTTACTCTTCAGGCTCAAGCCCTGAGGCTGGCAGGCAATGATAGAGCACAAGCTACATCCTTGAGACCATCTCTGCTTGGTCTCTTTCTTGGTCAGCTGGCAGGGAAAGGCACAAAGCAGGAGGGAAGGGCAGCACTTCCCTTCCCTGAGGAATTTGGGTTCCCCCCCAGGCAGCAGGAATGGCATGCCCTCAGATGAAAGGGAGGAATGAAGTAGGTCTTCAGGCACAGTCAGTCTCAAAGCTCTCAGACTTCTGCCCTTGGCCAAATCTTCAGCTGTTGGTGGGGTGGACTTGCAGGAACACTGCTGGCATACACAGATCCTCTGTGACTAAGGGTCACTCTAGCAGGACAACACATACTTCAGTGACATGCTATCATCAGCAAAGGGATGCTTTCTTATCCAAGTCCCTAATCTGGGCTATGTAAAGGGGTATCCCTGTCCCTGAATCAGGGGTGTTCCAGATGGGAAATTGGAGCACTCTGGCTCCCAGCGCAGCTGACTGGGCTCTAGGGATGGAGACAGGTGGGAAGACAGCAGCACCACGGGAGAGAAGCTGGTGTAAAACCAGTACTGTAGGCAGTACTGTAAAAAGTCTTTGAGAGAGCCAGCACCCTGGCTGGATCACAATTTCCCTGGGGGTACCTGGCAGTCTCCCACTCTGCTTCACCTGACCTGAGCCTCCCACCACACAGAGTTGTGCAGCTCTGCCCGCCTGGTTCAGGTGGGAATGTCTGGGCAGCTCAGGCCTTGGCTAAGCTCATGCCAACTGTTGCATCCTCTCCAAACTGTCTCCAGCGTGATGTTCCCATGCTGGGGCTCTGGCTCAGAAATGCATAAGTCCTCAGCCTGGGGCAGGGCAGCTCTCGCAGGACCCCCATGACAAAAAAGGCATTTTGGAGGGTCCAGGGCCCCCTAGTCAGCTTCCAGGCTACTGAGCTATCGGACACGGGCTTTGTGATGGGTCCTGGCTGAAAGCAGTTGGCACGTCCCCCTGCCTGCTCCAGAATGATGAATGAGCATGTGTTTGCTGGCTGGCTAGAGCTGTTCTTTAATAGCTCACTTGCTGTGCTGTGGTCTGTCTGTACTGGCAAAGGCAGGCAGGGTAAAGGACTGTCTCCGTGGCAGCAGCTGGCCAGCCAGCTCCTGCTCTGCTTTACCCACAGAGACGGAACTCAGTCTCCGTACATCTCTCAGTGAGTGGGTCTGACAGCCCTGATGCTCCCCCTCCCCAGGCCGCACAGCAGAGAGCTTCCAGAAGAACTCCTGCCTGTGTTGGTAGCCCTGGGGCTGGCAGGATGTCTGCAGTGCCCAGGGAGGAGAACTGGCTTGTGCTTCTGAGCGCCCCAGCCCAGGCACCTCTCCCTTTTCCATTCCTGATTATCTTCCACCTGTCCCCTGTCCCCATCCCAGCCCTCAAGGGCAGGGGGCTACAGCTGTGGCTCCACCGAAGCTTACCCTGCAATACCTGCTTAGTGTGGCTCAGGGTGGGGAGCAGTGCCTACCTATGGTGGCTGGAGGAGCTTGTGCAGTCCCTGATCCAAAGTCGGCCCTGGATTCACACAGCAGAGTGAAGCAGAGCACAGCCAAGTCGAGCAGTCCTGTTGCAGCCCCTGGAGAGAAGCTATTTTTGTCCTGCCATTTGCTGAACCGTGGTGATGGGAATGGCTCAGAGAGCTGGAGAAAAGGAGCTTCTCTGGGTGGAAAACACGCAAGGCAGAGGCAGGCTTGAATCCACACGAAAACACATCTCTGCTTCCTAATCTATGGGCAGAGAGATGGGTCCTAGAACTGGGCTGCTGGTGGGAGAGGCAAGGTGGTCCTTGCTGGCATAGGGGTGAGGATGTGGATCGACTGCCATCAAGGCGATGCTTCCAGCCCACCTCCCTCCCAGGACTGCTGCCACCAAAGCCCTTAGGGAAGGAGCTCTGAGCGCTGAGCGGAACAGGAAGGAATAACTGGGAAGTACCGAGTATCGCCACGGGCTGCTTAAATTCCTGCCAGCATATCTGTAAGGTCTTGAGGCAGGAGAAAACCCACACAGCCGCAGGGTGGTAGCGGTTGATGAAGGGCTAATTATCCCCCCTGCAACCAACTCAGGCTCCATCAGGAGACCCCCTGCCAGCCCAGCACGGGGAGGTGACGAAGGTCTCTCCGCTGGAGCCCCCGAAAGGGTGAGGCGGAGCTGGGCGAGCCCGGGCGCGGTGGCGGCTCCGTGGGGCTCGGGGGTGGCCCGGGCCGGGGCTGTGCTGCCCTCTCGCGACAGCCGCCCCCGCAGCTGCTCCGCCGCATCTCCATCTCCATCCCCATCTCCAGGTTGTCTCCGCAGCGGCTGCGTGCCCAGCCCATCACCGTGACTCCTTGCCTCCCTCCGCTGTGGGGAGACTGGGCGTCAGGGGCACTGGCATAGCTCTGTGAACATGCCACGGCTCTGAGGGAAAGCGTCTGGTTGCCCACTTGGTGGCTGTGATTCCTCCATGCTGTCCATCACCCACCTGTGAGGACCCAGCACCTCCCAACCCGCCAGAAGCAGGGAGCATCTCTGAGGTCTCCTGGCAGTGAAATGGCTGTGGATGAAGGGGCTGAGGACTCTGTGCTGGGATGGAAGGGATGCCGCAGGGTGCTGTGTGTGAGGAGAATCCTGGGGGAAGAGGCCAGAGGGAAGCATGGGGCAACAAAAGCATCTGTGCAAGTACTCCTCCATGGCGGTCAGCAAAGATTTATCCAGGATCATGTAGATGCCGGGTGTTGAGCCCAGGACCCCTGGTTTCTAGGTCCGAATTGTTCCCGCACCTCCCTGGCTGGCAGGAGCTGAACAATCCAGGATTGCTTCCATCTCGCAGGCAGGCGGCTGCCTTTATTTCACCTCCGCTGCAGACACATGGGACACTGCCGAGGGCAGGTTGCGGGGGGCGCAGCTGGCTCCGCACCAGCTCTCCTGGTGCTCTCTGCCCAGGCTGTACGCGTGTGCAGATGCAACTGCGCACGTTCGGCAGCGTGTGCATCCACAGGTCGATGCTGCCTCAGCATTCCGAAGTGCTGGAGCATCCCAAGCCCTGGGACGAGGCTACATCCCCTGGCTGTTTCCTGATGCTGACAGGGAAGGCAGAGCCATAAGCTTGGGGGCTCCTGGTTTCCGTGCGGCGGCCAAAGGCACTTGGTGACACTTGGTGGGGGGGCGTGGGGCTGGCTGTCCACCAGGTGGAGCTGCACCCCACGTTTTGATGCTGCCGGGGTGGCCCTGGGCCAGCCCTGGCCTCTTGATTCTTTTCCCTATCGTGGCAAGGAGGGACCCTGGCTTTCCCCAGCCCTCCAGGTACTGCACACGTGAAAGACAAGCATACGCGTTGTGTACATATGCTCTGGTAACAAGTGATGACCCCCATTAGTCCCACTTGCCCAGCAGTAGTTGCCTGCTTGCAAGGGGACAGTGGATATTGACACAGAATTTTGGAAGCCTTCTCCCCAGCAGCAACACAAGGGGACTTGGGAGATTGTCCTCAGTGGTGTTCTGGCCTCACGTTTTTACAGTGCTTGGGGCACTGCATTCACTGCACAGAGGATGGGGTGAGTCCCAGCTCCTGCCAAGCTCTTCACGTAAAGTGGATCTTGCCCGTTCTAGCTGTGTGTGGGTCCACAAGGATCCCCTGGCCCTCTGGAGCTGCTGCTGGCCATGGCACTGGCTCTGCTGTGGCCATTGATGGAGAATTCCAGGCTGTGTGCCCTGTGGCCCTGTGCTCAAGGTGTGTCTGCACAAGCACTGCAGCCCTGTGAGACCAAAAGGACCGTGAGGACCTCTGGGAGAAGAGCCTGTCTTTGCCAGTCCTCAGCAGCCCTGAGCCAAGGACCTGCAGCCTGAGATCCAGCTGCCTTAGCTTTGGGGGTCCAGGGGTAAGTGTTTCTGTGCTGATGCCATCATAACCCCCAAAGATAGTTTGACACCCACCAGACTCCTCTCACAGCCCTAGACCTGCCCCGTGAAGCTGGGACCTGGGAGATCCCCTGGTCAAGCAATCCACTCCCTTCTGTATCAGCCTTTCTCCCCTAATGCTTGCCAGTCCCATGAAGGGTTCCCATCACAGACTGTCCCTCCTCTTTCCATGGCACCCCAGAGTAGCACTGGGAAGGCAGGGTGCTGGAGAGGGTCTGTCTGCCCTTGGTCATGGCCAGGCTGGGGGCCTGGAGGAGAGTCTGCTCCTTGCCTGGTGGGATGCTGTCAAGCCTGGTCTGTGGTGGAAGCGAGGGAGGCAGCTGTACAGGAAATAATCATGGCTTGTTCCAAGATTAAATCACTGGCGGGAGTGCGAGAGAGGATAAAAGGAGCCGTCTGTCGTTAGAGGGAATATTAACCCGACAGCGGGTTGGGAGGGGGGAGAATTTTATTCCTTGCACTTGCTGGCTGCCAGGCCCGCTGTGCACACAGGGCTCAGCACTGACAGCATCTCTCAGCAGGACATGTGCCCTCCCTCCCCAGCTCAGCCCTCGTCATGGGCCCTCCTCCCTCCCTGTTCCAGGGATGTGAGCTTCTTTGAGCAGGAGCAGAAGAAAGATTTTTGGAGAAGTGGGGAAGCGGAGGCAGCCTCGTGCTGCATGTCTGACATCGCATGGAGGCACTGAACCACTCTGTCTCTCTGTACGTTGCTCCTTGCCCTGCCCAGGCCAGGTCTTCTCCCAGTTCCTGTGGATGAACTCAGCATGGCACAAAAGGTTCTTGTTTGGTCTGGCCCTTATCAGGGTCCTGCCTCGAGGCCCTTCAGCATGGGAGCTGGGCTGGAGCTGGAGCAGGTGAGGCCAAGGAGCAAGGGAGAGGGCAGAGGGAAAACAAGAGACCAGCTGCGAAGGGGTAAGCTGGCAGGGAGATAAGATAGAGGGAGAAATGCAAAATATGATGGGTGGCAGGCAGGAGGGAACGTGGGAAACTACAGGGCACCTTGGGTCAGCCCAGCTGGGAGACACACTTAACAGGTCAGACCCTTTGGGGGTGCCAGCCAGCCGTGGTGACAAGCTCCCAGCACTGCTCGTGTCCCCTTGACCTTGGGCTGAGACCTGCTTTCAGGTTGGTGAGTAGCTGAGATAGGACCCCAAGACCCCTGTGCCCTGGTGACCCTCAGCTGCTCCAGGGCTGTGTGGGGACTGAGCACAGCCCTGGAGAGCAGTCACAGCCCTGCTGCTGGGGTTGCTGCAGGGAGGAAAGCCACGTTCTGTGGGCCAGATCGGGGCTGCATTTTACAGGCTCTCCCATGCCAGGATAAACAGCCCCATGGGGTTCAGGGTTTGCAGCAAGTGGTTGATGAAAGCCTGTGGCCCTGTGCTTAGGACTTCCTTCCCTTTGAAGGAAGAGTCCGGGCGGGTTCCCAAGCAAGAAGATCCCAGCTTCTTCCCCCTTGTCTTTTCTTTCCCCTCACAGCCCATTCCCTCTCCAGCTGAGGCCTGGGCTGAGATAAGATGAGCTATCCTTGGCTGCCTGGTCCAGCCTGGTGCTACCCCACAGAGTCAAGTCCTTGCCTCCATGCAGGTTGAAGCCCCAGTGTTCAGCCTTCCCACATGTGGAAGCCTAGCTGTGTGCAAACTGCTTGAGACTGGTCTGATTTTGCCTCACCAGCTTCCTTTATTAGCCTGCTCCCCCTCTGGGGAAGACGTTTGAGAAAGGCCAGTGCTGTTGGGAGCAGCCAAGGCAGTGATTCCTCCCACCAACACAGCAGAAACAATCAGCATGCACAGTTGCCTCCTCAGCATCCACAGTCAGTGCTGGCAGGGCCAATGGGTACTTACTGCTGGTTGCTGCCCATCCTTGGGCTCTGGATTTAGCCATACCTGCTGTTCTTCCTCACTAAGGAAAGGCTCCCGTGGCACCAGCTCCGTGGTACCAGGTGCGGGCTGAGATCTGCAGGGGGTGTGCACACATGTCCCCCAGAACTCCCCAGCAGCTCCCATCCCTTGTACTCTGGACAGAGAACCTGCAATGGATGGAAACCCTCCAAGCTCATCCAGAGATCGCTGCAGGCTTGCACCCAGGGCAGGTTTGGCCCTGCTGCACACAAACCCCAGCGAGCAGCTGTTGCCAAGATGCTGCAATTTCCAGGCCGACATCAAAAAGCAGCTGGGGATTGGCTTGCACACGCTCCCACACAGCACATCCTCTCTGTTTTATGAGTGATGTTTTACAACATAAGTGCTGCTATATTAAGCCACGCATCTAACTGGAAAAACAGGAGATGGAGAAGCAAGAGCAGCTACCTCAGTGCCCGCAGACGCTTTAACAGGGTGTGAGTCCTGCTCCTGCTCAGGTTCTTGCCTACCTCTATCCCCCTGCCTGGCCTTGCTCTGTGCAAGCAAGGGGCAGGCATGGGCACCTGCCCCATACAGCTTGCCCTTGGGCTTCAGATGGGGTGTTTTCCCACCTGCTGAAGTCCCCATCCCCCAGCTCTGCTCCGGAGGTGGGCAGGAACAGCAAAATGGGGCCAGTCCCCATCTTTTGGGGCAAAATCTTTGCCAGCTGCAGGCTATCAGAGGCTTCAGCTGGCATCTTTCAGTTCCTAAGCAAAGGCTGCGTGTTTGGGGAAGGCCAGCCCTTCTCACTGCCAGGCAGGTGCAGGGAGGAGGGGTCTCCTTCCCGGTGGCCCCAGGAGGGGCTGCTCTCTGCCCACAGCTGCCTGAGCACCTCTGTAGCATCCCTGCACCCAGATGGCCAGGGCAGTGCCCAGTTCTCCCTGTGGCCCTGAGAAGCAGGGGGAAGCAAAGGACTTGGGCCCATGCTCCCTGGATAGACCCTGCTTTTATTCCTTACAACTCCCCAGGGAAGGATTGGCCCAGAAAGCCTAGGTTTTCAGCAGCTCACATCACTGGCCCCTGACCTGCATCCCCATCCCTCATCCATGCGGGTGGGCATAAAGAGTGTGGCCGTGCTGTGCTCTACCTGGGGACGGTGGAGGGAGCAGTCCTTGGCAAGCCAGGACCCTTGGAAGAGAGCAGTAGAGTTGATTTATGCCCCTGACGTTTCTCTCCCGGTCAGGCAGAGCTTTTAATAAAGAATAAGTGATTTATGGCTCCTTTTAAGTGGGAAGGAATGTTACCTAAGGCAGTCTGCCCCCAACACCCCTGCCTCTCTCTCTCACTGAAACCCTAGCATCTGGGCTTGCAAGAGGGGAGCAAGAGCGACTCTCTGCTCCTGTCCTCTCCCAAAGCCCTCCCCACAGCCATGGTAGCCCCAGCATCCTGCCCTCTTCCTGTCAGCAGCACCCCTGGCCTTGCCTAGGGATGCCCCAGCATGCTGCAGGGAACAGTGCTGTATCCCCTGCAAATGCCCCAGCCCTCGGCGTGGGGCAATGTGCAGTCCACAGGCCACCTCCACACAGCAGGGATTCAAGGAAAGCTGCTGTCCTGAGACCCCTCTGAGAGGAGCCCTGTGGTGGCTGGCCTGGGGACAGGATGACAGCTCCACAGCAGTTGTCATGGTTACTGGGTATTAATGGATGCAGGCATGACTTCTTCCCGGTGATGAGCAGCTCCAGAAGGAAAGGGCTGCCCTTAACCTGCCCAGCTGCAGCCATTCCCAAGGGGGCTTGGCCATGGAGCCACCACCATACCACAACTCCCCACCTGCTCCAGACCCTGAGCCAATGCTGGCCTAAGCCAGCTCCAAACCCAGAGGCGGCAGCAGCTTGCAACTGAAGGAGCTTCTTGGAGTCTGAAATTATTCTGGGGTCTCCCAGGGCAGATAAGGAAAAGGACATTTCCACTTCCATCCCAGCCCTGTTGCCTAGGGGCAGCTGGAGAAGGCAGTAGGGCTGGGGGATATGGTGGTCAGCAGGAACAGGGACACAGCAAATCCACAAGTCCCTGCCAGCCAGCCCCTTTCCCCTCTGGAAAGGGCTAATGAGTGAGGACAGAGGATAAGAGCAGGGGCGGAGGGAGCATCACCCAGACTAAAGCTGCCCCAAGAGGCTCCCAGCTGCTAATGAAGATAAAGTGCCCAGTTCCTTTTCTTCTCCCAGTGAAATCTGGTGGCTAAGGGGGAAAAAAATGCTTTCAAGTGTATTCATCTATAACATGGCCTGGGAGGCAGGGATTCCAGCGGGGGTGGCGGCCAGCTGACACACGTGCACACACTCACATGCATGTGCAAACACCCCTCCATGCAGGCTGCGCACAGGGTGTGTGAAATACCCGCAGAGCACACGCACGCAGACATCAAAAGCCCGTCTTTCTCTGCATCAAAACCGCAGCCGTAGGTGAAGGCAGGTGTTGAGCAAAACACCCACTGCCCACGCCAAGCACCCGCATCAGGCTGCCAGATCCCACACGTGCCCTAAAATGCACATGGCAAGCGCAGTGCAAACACAGGCAAGCGGCACGCCAGGGGCGTCTGCCCATCACCCGTGTGTGTGCACACACACACATGAGCACACACACACACACACACGTGAGCACACACACACACACACACGTGAGCACACACACACACAGGTGAGCACACACACACGTGAGCACACACACACGTGAGCACACACACGAGCACACACACACACGTGAGCACACACACGAGCACACACACACACGTGAGCACATACACACACACACACGTGAGCACACACACGAGCACACACACACACGTGAGCACACACACATGAGCACACACACACACACACGTGAGCACACACACACACACACGTGAGCACACACACATGAGCACACACACACACACACACGTGAGCACACACACACGTGAGCACACACACATGAGCACACACACACACACACGTGAGCACACACACGTGAGCACACACACACGTGAGCACACACACGAGCACACACACACACGTGAGCACACACACATGAGCACACACACACACGTGAGCACACACACACGTGAGCACACACACGCACAGGTGAGCACATACACACACACACACGTGAGCACACACACGAGCACACACACACGTGAGCACACACACATGAGCACACACACACACACACGTGAGCACACACACACACACACACGTGAGCACACACACACGTGAGCACACACACACACACACGTGAGCACACACACGTGAGCACACACACGAGCACACACACACACACGTGAGCACACACACACGAGCACACACACACACACGTGAGCACACACACACACACACGTGAGCACACACACACACGTGAGCACACACACACACACACACGTGAGCACACACACACACACGTGAGCACACACACACGTGAGCACACACACACACACACACGTGAGCACACACACACACGTGAGCACACACACACGTGAGCACACACACGAGCACACACACACACACGTGAGCACACACACACGAGCACACACACACACACGTGAGCACACACACACACACACGTGAGCACACACACACACGTGAGCACACACACACACACACACGAGCACACACACACACACGTGAGCACACACACACACAGACACACACACACCCCCTGTGTGCGTGCATTCTCACCCTCCGGCCTGGCAGGTGTGCAAATGCAGCTGATATTGTGTGGCCATGGTGGGACAGGGCAAGTGATGCCTGAAAAGATCCCAGGGTGGAAGTTCTTTGGGGCTACTCTAGTGTTTCATTGAACATGCAAATAAATCTTGTTGCTATTGATGTTTGTGGGAGACAGGTTTAGGGGAAAATGGGCTTAGGCTCTCCTGTGTCATGGATGGATCAATTCCTACCTCATCCCACCCACAGGTTCTGTTCCAAGCCCTTCCCCTGCCTGTAGTCCCACAGTCCAGCCATTGAAACTCTCCCTAACCTTCATCCTAACCCTGACTGCACAATACCTACAGAAAAGAACCACACTTCTGTCCCTGGCCTGGGAGCTCCTCTACCCAGAGACCCCTCTAAATGCCTGGAGCAGACATGTCAGGGACAATGGGGCTGCATTTCCAAAGCATCCATTCCCACTCTCTCTGGGAAGGATTCTCTACAGCTCTATGCTAAGTTAAACAAACCTGGGAACTCTCTCTGCCCTTGGGGACCTCTGTCATGGACCAGCCCACCTCCAGGCTGTGAAATGCATCCTGCAAATGGACAGCCTGTGTGCCAGATCCTGCTGGGATTGACCCAGGCTAACTCCTAAACTGTGAGCAAAATTTGTCTGCATCAGTGCAAGCTGACCCAAGACAAAATCAGACAAGGACAGTGCTAAAAATTCCCATAGGGACAATCCCACTGCTGTGCCTGGCAATGCCCTGGGACTGTTTGTTTTACGAGTGCAGACAGTAAACCAGAGATTCCCGCTCCTTTCCTCTGGAGGCTTTGAATTAAGTGGCCTGTTTACAGAGAGGCAGCGAGGGAATAGGAGATATGTGGAGGGGGGGAACATCTCCTCCTCAACATATCTGGCAGCTGAACCTACCCTAGACCCACCAGAGACACTCCAGGCATCAAAGCATGTGATTCTAGCACCTCAGACAAGTAGAGGTGCTGCAGAGAGGCTGAATCTGGCCCTGTTGACACACTTCTGCCTTCTTACCATCATGTAGGGGGTCCTGCCTGGCCAGACCCCACTTGCTGTATGAGCTGGGCATGAAGGCTGGGAAGAAGTGCCCCACAAGTCTGGGGCAAGACAGACTGGAGCATGGATGTTGTAGGCAAGTGCATCACCACTCACTTGGGCTGGCTTGGGCAAGTACACCACTATCCCACAGTTCCAGCTGCCACCAGCAGCTGCTTTGTGCCTCCCAGCTCCTGGTTATTAATTCAGATGGATCTGCTTGGCTGGGGCTGGGGGTAGGAAAAACTAGACAAATAATTGCACATACACCCCCTAGCAAATAATGGTAGAGAGGGACCAAGCTCAGGGAGAAACTAGGAAAGATATGGCAAGGAAGGCTGGGAGTGGCATGGGGACAAGAGCTCAGAGCCTGAGATCAGGGGACTGGGACCAGAAAATAACACCTGGTGAGAGATGAGAGGTCACATTACTCCTGCAGAGTGGGGTAGAAAGAGCAAAATCAGCCCCTGACGAAGCTGCCGGTGCCCGTGGCCGGTGGCTGTCCGGTCCCAGCAGCCCCGCACGGCTCAGCCCCTCTGAGCTGCCCGCGCTCCTCAGCAGAGGGCAGTGGATGCACACGCACCTGCCTGCACACCTGTGCTGCACACCCGTGGGCACCCGCACACCCTCCATGTGCCCGGGACACGGAAGGACACGGCAGCGGGGACCAGCTCTCGGCGCTCCCGATGCCGCCGGAGGGCTGAAGGAACGGCCTGGCACCCCTTGGGGGACAAATGGGTCTGCGGGGACTGGCAGGCGAGGTGGGGGCTGTCTGCCCTGCAACACATCCATGGGGCAGCCAGCGAAGGTCTCTGCTTGCAAGACCCCAGCCCATGCCATTTTCACCGGCGTTTATCACGGCAGCAAATCAGAGTCCTGGGCAGCAAGGATGTGGCCATAAAGGCAGTCCCGAGGCTGGGAGGTGCAGGGGAAGTGTCCACATGAAGCTGTGGACTGTTAAACTGGAGCCCCTCCTCTATTGCTGCACAGGGGAAGGTGAAGAAGTGTCTGCATGAATGTGTCTGCATGTCTGTGTGAAGAAGTGTCTGCATGACCCAGGCAGCCTCTTGGGTCAGTGATGCCTGTCAGAGTATAAAGGGGTCCCCCCTACAGCTGTATAAGCAGAGGTCCTTATTGTTATACCAGGAGGAGCACTATAACCATATAAGCAAGACCACTACAGTGGTCTAAGGCACATGACAGACAGCCTCAAGATTCCTCCTCCACCTGTGGGAGAGCTCCCTGTGCCAGCCCTTCCCTGTGGGAGACAGAGCATCCTCTTCCAGTGCATCCCAGCCTCTCTCAGTATTTCTGGCCTCACTGTCTTGGTGAAGCCTAACCCAAATGGGCTGGGAAGAGAGAGAGGGCAGGCCCAGCAGCTGTGGAACATTCAGGCCAGATGTGGAAGGTACACTTTACAGCAGTAAGCCATGAGGAGGCTGCTGAATTGAAGGCCTGTACTTAGCTGGCCGCGACGTGGCAAGGGAAGAAAGGACATTCCTCCCTTAGGAATAGTTTGCACACATGGCGTCATCCCCTCGTTATTAGGAGGGAAGCCACAGAGAGGGTGTTCCCAGACCCCAACCCCATCACTCCTCTTCAGGCCAGGCTGGCCCCATGAACGGTGGTGGGAGCTGGGCAGGGAGCGGGGGTCTTGTGGGATGCTGCCTTTGCCATCTGATCTCCAAGTCTCTGTCGCTCTCAGACTCTTGGCTTGCTGGAAGGGCAGGAGCCATCCTGGCCTGGATTCAGTCAAATCAGCACTTTGGGTTGAGCCCAGCTGTCACTGAGCCCAGGCTATGGCTGAGCATTCCAGAGCCTCACCAGATGCTGGAGTATGTATGCCTTTGCTGGCCATTGACCTGTGGCTTTCCTTGGTGATGGGGAAGCCTGCTGCAGTGCTGGCTGGAAGAAATTCCCTGCCCATCCTGACTGAGGCTGTTGTCTGCCATGCCAGGAGAGGCATGGCTTGAGGAGTGTCCCTTGGTTTGGCTCAGTGTCCCTTCCTTGGAAAACCTTCCCTGGAGAAGTGCCTGCCCTGGCCCAAGGTCCTGAGACCCTACTTGGATTGAAGAGTCCTCAGTCGGGGCAAGGCACTGAGCCACTCCATGCTGGGGATGGGACATGCCTTCTGCTCCTGTTCATGGTCCAGCAGAGCTCCTGCTACAACAGTGGGCATGTCCCAGTCCCCAGGGCCTGTCCCACCAGCCCAGCTTCACAATGGACACAGCCAACACTAAGCTTCCAAGAATGATTTCCATGCTAAGGAAGGACCAAGCTGCCACACCAGCCCTGCTCGAGATCCTGCTCCCTGAGCCCTGCTCTAAGCTTACACAAAACCCTGCCATGAGATGGGGCATGGGATGCCAGAGATGTAACAGAATAGTGTGACTTCAGAGCCAGGAATTATAAACTCAGAGGGATTTTCAGAGACCAGGGAGTCCTGGAAAGCAGACCAGAGAGCTTGTTCCTGGCTCTGCCAAGGAAGGTCATGAGTTATCAGACTTGGCAGCAGGAGGCAGACCTGGTGATTCAGAGCAACAGCTTGGGTATAGGATCCTACTTGCCTAAAGCCAAAGGATGCTCCAGAGTGATGGGACAGAGGGAAGGTCAGAGCAAGACTGCTGCTTTTGGAGCTGGTTTTGTCCTGTCAGGAGTAAAGCTGCCTTGGTAATCTTTCCAAAAGCCCTGCATGTTTGGTGTCTCATGACCTGTGTACTGGGAAGGGCAAACCCTGAGCCGATACCCATCCATTGAATCTAAGGTCTTGGAGAGAAACAGACCCAACCCCTCTGCCAGTGTTTCCAGCAACCACAAGCCAGCAGCCATGCCCAGGTGTCGGGAAACATCAGAGCACGTGTCTCCTGTCCGCACGGGTGAGAGCGGCGTGTGGGCGTTGGGACACACCTGTCCAGAAGAATCCCAGCAAATTACTTCTCCTTGATGTCTGCCGGTTCGTCATGGCAGAAACACGGCGTGCAAAGGGCTTGGTTTAGAAGGAGCGCCGAGGGGTGCCAGAGCTGAGTGGCTGCCAACTCACCTGTCACTCCTTGCACGCTGCCCCGGGGCTTGCAGGCTGGGGGGGAGGCAGGTGCTGGGGAGCCAGCTCAGCCGCTGAGCTGTGGCCAAGGGAGCAAGCAGGTAGGGAACTGCCTCTCCTAGGATCCTTGCTCCCACTCTGCCAGGTGGAATGTGGCTGTGGAAAGTGTGAGACAGACTTGGATGTATTTTCTGCCCCCTCCCCATGACTTTCACAGAGGCCTTTGCAGTGGTGTTGATGGGGAGGTTGTCCAGAACTGGGAGTGCCCGGTATGGGGGAGCACAAGACTGTGGGGCTGGGGGAGAACTGCTCAGCCCTGCAGCCAGCTAGAAAGCCAGAGGCTGGGTGTGTTGGGAAGGACCAGCAGGCAAGAGACCTGCAGAACAGATCTTCCTGCTCAGTGACCAGACCTTGGGGCCAGGCAGAGATGAGTAGCAGACAGTGAAGGGGCCAAGGGGCCATGTCTGCAGAACTGGGGATGGTTGGGGTCCACAACAGCTGCATGGGGAGGTGTCTGGATGCCATGAGGTGCTCTGCAGCCTCTGCATGTAACCCACGAGACGGTTGCTTTTCCTCCACTTCCTGTGAGCCAGCAAAACCTTGGGGCAGGCAGGCTCAGAGGGGCTGACATATGCCCCTGCAGCCAAGCAAGGAGCCTCTCTCAGGCTGGCTTTGAGCACATGACCCTGCTCAACAAAGCACACAGGAGCATCTCTCCTGCGCTAGAACCTCCCCTGTATGGGCACAGACGAGGAGCAGATGTGTTCTGGTGGGCACAGAACCCCAGTTAGAGAGACATACTGCTGTGAACCTGGGCACCAGTCTGGCTTGGTGAGGGTGAGCATGTGAGCCAGCTAAGTCCTTGCCTTTTTTGGTGAGGTTTTAGTACAGAGACACAAAATGTGTCTGGTTGGTGGCAGGGGATGTGCTGGGGATGGGCCAGGGTGATGCTGGGGATGTGCAGCTTAGAGAGGAATGTTGGCAAGACAGGCCAGTGTGGGCAAGGACATGCTGGAGAGTCCTGGAGACACTTGCCAGTGTGATTGAGGGACCAGCAAGCTGAGAGGTGGCATTACCACCAACCAGAATTTCTGGTGATGCAGAGGCTGGAGGGTGCTGGCAGTGAGCAACAGAGCCCGGCTGCTTGGCTGAGCATAGCGTGTGCAAGGCAGTGCCAGGACGAGGACAAGGGCAGGTTATACCTGCAGGACAGGAGGCTCCACTTTCATGACGTGTGACAGTGGAAAGGGCTATGGGAGCCTGGGAGCCAGCTCTGCACCATGGGCACCCCACAGCCCCAGCTGGGGCACGTACACGGGAGCTGAGACTGCCCATGGGGGCAGTTGGGTGCTAGTGCAAAATCCATGTTTCTGCTAGATCCCAGTGTCAAGGAGATCTGGCACAAGAGAGACCTTATCTGTTTGTCCAAGGCAGTGATGGGTCTTCCCTTCTTAGCAGAGAGCACTGCAGGAGCAAAATCTTCCCCTGGCAAGGAGGGACCATGTTCCTGTACCATCTGGACATCAACTTTAGTGGGCATGGACATGCATTTGGATGCTTCAAGGCTAAAGGAGCTTGTTCCAGCAGCCAGGGCCTGTCTCCTACCAGACTAGGGGCATCTCTCACCTGCCCACAGGAGTCTGTGGGGCCTGCAGGGGTCCACGAAGACTGGCCCAGCAGCTGTGCTTAACTCTTGGAAACCCTGTGCCTTGTGTCTTTGGCCAATGGGGACCAAAACATCTGTCCCAGACGATGCTTTTTCTGGTAGTCAGTCATGATCAAGATGGGGAAGGTTACAGCTGCCACCCTACTGCTTCTGCCCTCAACCTGGCTTCCATAGAAACGCTGCCAAGACACGGTCAGGCTGTGATCACCATCTCTTGTTTCAGATTAGGAGGTTTCACCACCTGCACCCCCTGCTGCTCTCCCAAGAGTTTTTGAGGCCATTATTCCACAGGTGTTTGTCACCAGTATTTGGGATAGAATTGAGGCAGCCCTGCCATGGCCCACTCCCTTCAGTGCTTTGTCCTGCTGAGGAATGGCTGATGGGGAAGGTTTTGCAAGGCTCCACAAAGTAGCCACCTGACTCCCTGTCATCTGAGCAGCACAGAACGGTACCTCCCAGCCACGAAACCCTGGGGAGATACTGAACGAAGCTCAGCTTGTATAAACCAAGCCAGACCTGGTGAGGTGTCTGCCACCTCCCTGGCCTCCTGCCCTCCCTGCTCAGCCTATCTTAGCCCACATTTAACAATTACCTCCTGTCCACACAGCTCCCCAAGTGCTCTAAGAAATGCGGGCCAATTTCCCACTGGCAACTCCTGTCTGCCTCCCAGGAGTTACGTCAGTGGGGAGTTGGACCATGCACATCTTCTGTGCAGCACCTGGCAATGTGGCAGCCAGCACCAGCCCTGGGCCTGCCAGGGGTAATCCTGGACATCTGCAGAGCATTCCCAGGAGGCAACAGCATCCCTTCTATGCACCAGCAAGTGAAAGATGGTACCCTGCCCTCAAATTGCAGGGAAGGGGGTTCTGGCAGGTGAATTTACCTGAGCTGGAAGTGGTCCAGAGGGGTGGATTCAACACCCTGGCTTTGGATGTAGGAGAGCATCAAGCCAGCAGGGCATAAGGCAGCATGTTGTGGCTGATACTTCGAGTACCAATCCCAACACAACTCAGCACTCTTGCGGAGTGTGCTGAGATACTCTGACCCATCCACCCAGTGTGCCTGCCCCTGGCTAACAGTGCAGAGACACTGTGCAGAGAGTCAGCCTGAGGTACCTGGAAGCCACCAACCACATGTCCAGCTCTGTCCCCTTGCTGCCAGCATGCACAGACAGTATCTGGGTGTTATGGACAGCAGGAACCACTTCCACAAAACCAGGTGTCTCTCAAAGCATTGCCACTGCGTGTTCTGGGACAGCCATGCCCAGCTGTCATGACACGGCACTGGGCTCACCAGTGCTCAGCCTGGCATTGCCATAGGGTGCGGCAGTGTGGGCTGTCCCGTCCCTGCCTCTCCCTGTACGGACGTTGTACTGTCACCATGGTAGACAGTGGCACTCCTCCCCGTGCTGGCAGGACTCACGCCACCTCCTTCCCCAGAGGGACCCAGCTGTGCCAGGCTCGGCATGGGAGGCTTCTGGTGTCACCAGGCTGGGGGAGCAGCGAGGAGCACGGTGATGGTGAGCCAGCACGTTTGCAGAGGGGCCCAAAGCTCAGGAGCATCGTGCTCAGGGCTGCGTATTGGGGAGTACTGGAGGGATTGGGGGGTAAGGCAGGGAGCAAGGGCCTTCTGCACCCATCTCTTCCATCTGAGACAATCCTCCTTCACTCCATCTTTTCTCCTAATCCTCTTCCACCCATGCAACCTCCTCAGCCCCTGCCCTCTGCTTCCCACACACCTCCTCTTCTCTTCAGTGGTACCCAAGGGACCTCTAGGTAGGCCTGAGAGACTGGAGCAGGGGACAGGACTGGGGGACACTGCAATGATGTAGCACCTTTGTGCACAGAGTGGGACATCCTTCATGGCGTAGTTTGGGCTCACTCTGCAAGAGATGACACCACCAGGGATCTTCTGGTGATGTCTTATTGTGGGCAGCCTCACCTCCCTGGCTGGTCTCAAAGGGTGCCCCATCACTAAGGTATCCAAGTGCACATGCTTGGTCCATTGGCTCTGGAGCAGACACAATTCTGGAAGTGGTGGTGTGAGAGGGTGAGATGTGTGGTGATGTGGCCCAGGGTGGTGATGTGGCCCTGCCATCCCCTTGTGCCTCTCTCTGCCAGCCCTTCTTGGCACAAGATGGCTCTTTTATCTCCTGGATGGCTGGTGCCAGCTCTGGCCTGGCTTTTTGAGATTCCCTGTGTTCTTACCCATCCTGGCAAAGGAGAGGGAGTCAGCAGCTGGCCCAGGGGCTGGGAAAGGCAAGGAGACTCAGATACCCAGCGGGAGGTGGAAAATGGCCCAGAGCAGGAAGCACAGCTAGGTGGGGTGTTGACGTCTGCCATCCATTATTCCCGCTCTGCATCAAAAGGCTGAGATGAAAGTGTCTGGCCACAACCCTCACCACAAAAACGTGGACCCCTCTCCTGAAATTACTGCTCCCCTTGAAGGAGGTTGCTTTTGCCTGAGCAGTGGAGGAGAAAGCCATGTTTACATGCCAGGTTTCAATGCCGCTCACCAGCTGCTTCACTGTAATTACGTCGTTAGGAGGGGATGAGTTGCTGAGGCTTGGTTCTGGGGTGTTTGTTTGTTTATTTGCAGCCCCAGTGTGGGGCAGCTGGAGAGGGAGAGCCACTCTGCTGGCAGCTGAGTGCCAGGCTCCCACCGAGCCTGGCTGCCTGGCTGAGGGATGCTGTGGTCCCTGGTGAGCATGGGCCCAGGCCAGCCCCAGGCTTTGTGGCGGCATAGGGGAGAAAGGTGCCTGGTGGAAAAAGACATCTCCCCAGAAGAACAGGGATGGAGTTGTATCCCCAAATCCTAAAGTGCTGGGACTGTGGCAACAGGAAGCCTGCAACAGGAATGGGGAGTCAGGAGGCTCCAGGAACCACATGGACCAATTGCATCTGCAGCTCTGTTCACAGCCTGAGCACCCCCTGAAATGTGCATGGGCTGGTTCCTAAGTCAAGCAACAAAAACGCCTCATACCCCTGCCCAATTCAGCCTTGGTTTAGAGCTATGCTTCCTTGCAGGCACACCTGCCATG
Organism: Corvus moneduloides; assembly: GCF_009650955.1. NCBI lineage: Eukaryota > Metazoa > Chordata > Aves > Passeriformes > Corvidae > Corvus > Corvus moneduloides. Next base: position 23,845,312 of record NC_045482.1, read on the forward strand.
GGGGATTCACATCCCGAATACTTCCAGGAATGTCTCTTCAAGGCATCTCCTACAGTATCAGCATCAGGCTACAGAGACTACACAAGGACCAGGCTCCCTTTTAGTCTGGGTGACATGTGGCATGAAAGTGGCACCAGGAACAGGATTTCTGGGTCCTATTCCCAACCTGGCTGTTTCTTGCTGCATTATCCATAGGAGCTCTGGTGTGTTGGCACCGTAGCTGACAGCATGCATCTTGCAGGCAGGTTGCAGGGCTAACCTGCTGGCTGCTAAGTGTTTCCAGGGGAAAACTGCTTATCATCCAGCACATCCCACTTTTCCCATTGCTGTCAGGCTCCTCTTTCAGCCCAGCCAACACCACCTGAAGGGGAGCCCCTGCAGGTCTGGGATATCTGCCCTGCAGCCAGGGCTGCTGCCCAGGGACCTTGCGTCAGGCAGCCACATCAAAGAAAATCCAGGACACTCCATCCCATGACAGGCTTCAGCATCCATGAACAGTGAGCATGACATATCATGACAGCAGAGATTGCTTCTCCTTGTAAGGCTGGGCAGGCAGTGTGTGCAAGGAGAGGGATGTGGGGGGCAACAGCAGTGCTGCTGCCTTCCACTTCGCAGCCACTTCAGGCTTGCTGTGGGTTCTACATCTGGAGGAACATGGCAGAAGTCTTCTGATTTTGCATCTCTCCTGTCACAGCCTCCAGCTTCTGAGGCCTAGCATCCTCAAAGCTTATCAGCTCACTTGGCTCAAACGGCTCCAGCACTGCATACTCCTCTGTCCTGGCTAAAAGCATTTCAGCATTCTGGCGCCATCTTGCTAGCCCAAATATACAGAAATTGAACTCCCAACCCTTGGCTCCCAGGAGGTTTGGAACACACCTTTAGGCAGCACAGGGCTACCAATATCAGCCCAGATTTGCTCAGCAAAACCCCTTCCTCTGGCAGGTATTTACCCCAGCTGCTCACGGCAGAGGATTTGCACTGGCAATGTCATGGTGCAGTACATCCTTATTTTCAGGCAGTTGTTGCAAACAGCTGGAGATTTTGGCTTCAGCTTTTTCCTCATTCTTTACTTGGAGCCAGCCCTTTAGGATGCCGCCAGGGACATGTGCATCAGTACTTGGGCTGAGAGCACAATCAAGCACAGAATCTGGGGGCCTTTTGGGATGACACATGCTCCTGGTGTGGTGCAGGGACTGTAATCAGCGGTGTGGCAGAGGGGTGCAGCCTGTCCCGAGCAATAGGATCCTGCAGCAGCAGAGGCGCAGCTCTGTGTGAGCAGTACGGGTGAGGCTCACACGGATGTGTCCCCGTGCATGTGACAGGCATGCAGTCCATGTCCATGAAAGCAGCAAATGACAGTAAGGCACCAGGCACCACTACTTGTGCTTCTCTTTATTCTTTCGCTGTGTTGCACATCTCCTCATTTCTGATCCTCGCTCAGCAACTCCCTTGGCAATTAATTCAAGCATCGATGCTAAGGCTGGAGGGACCCAGTAAGACCACCCAGCCCACTCCCAGCCTCAGGCCAGACCCCTGGCACCCCCTATGCCGGGGAGAAAAGGGCATTCTTGCTCTCTCCTTTCCCCCCGCAAGACCCGTGCGCTACGTGCGGAGTGTGATGGGGAAGCGGGTTGCTGCCGAGAGGGAGCTTGCCGTTCACCAGCGAGAGTGGGAGGGCGAACTGGAAAGAGCCTCCTCTCCCGGTGGAGCACCACCGCCCAGGCTTGACGAGGTATGAGCTCCTGCGCCACCCGTACACACCTCGGGTGCCTCTAAGTGTCTGGGACAGGTATTCATGGTCCGGCGCAGCGTGCCCTATCATGCCTTCATGCCACGGCGCCTGGCAAGCGCCTCCCCTCCCTGCAGCTGCGGCTGTGCTGGAGCATTCCTCTGGGGAGGGCTGGCTCTTACCTGGAGGGATGGGGGACTGCGGACAGCCACCTCCTGCTCTCCAAATATGCTGGTCTCTTCTGCACCGCAGCACCTTCATCACCTCTTCAGCTTGGTCCCTGAAGAGAGACCCCACTGCAGCCACGGAATCAGCACTCCCAGCGAGCACAGAGATATGTTCCCAGGAGCAATTTCAGGACTGCTGTGCAGTTGTGGGGAGCACCCTGGGATAGCTGTGCCCCTTCTTTCCTGTGCATGTGGCTGGGGTGGTGTGAGCAGAGCAGGAGCCAGATGTGGCATGGGCAGGGACAGTGTATCAAGGCTGAGACCTCCCTGTCGCATGGAGGGTCTCTTCCAGCTCCTCGCTGAGCATGGATGGGATAGCCCAGAGGAAGCTGGAATGCTTCCAGATGTAGCCAAAAAGTTGGAGTTAGACGGGAACCTCCCCGAGGGGCAATACCTGTGGAGCTGACACAACCCTGTTCCGTGAGAGCCTTTGGAAGGGGCAGGTCCTACAGAGTGACACTCACTAGGGGCTCAGCGGAACTCGCTGGCCAGGTTGCCTTTTTAATCTTGAAACTGGAGATGGGGAAAATCCCTGAGACAGGAAGGCAAAGGAAGCTTCTGGTGCTGCCCAAGCTCAGTCAGAGTGATTTCTAGCTGAGCTCACCAGGTTCACACAGGCAGTAAAGAGAAGGTTGGCAGGGCAAAACTGAGACGAGGAGGAAGAGACACATGGGGTACCCTCCATGGGTATCAACTCTGCTGCCCCACCTGCCCCAAAGAGGAAAAGAGAGCCTGCATCCCTACTGAGCCCAGCATTAGAGCCAAGCCCAGCATCCTTGCAGTCAGCAGTGGTGAACAGGAGACTGCCAAGCAGCAAAGTCATCTGTAATGGGAAAGAACTCCCATGTTGTGGCGTGAGCTAGGCAAGGAGAACAGAGATATCCTTGATCACAAGTGCCTTGAAAGTGCTGCTTTAGTATCTGCAGTGGCCTGGGTTTTCAGTTTGCTTTGGAGCAGTGAAGCAAATGAGCCAGTGACCCACCAGGATAGGTTCCAGCTCCATATGCCAAGTCCTGCTGCATCCGTGGTACCCAGAGCCAAGGCCAGCAGGCGGTATGGCACTTAACAGAGAAAGCTGGACAGAAGGACCAAGCCCATACAGCCCCTGCACCCCCCACCATTGTGACCTCAGAGGGGGGTCCCTAAGAGGCCACCCCATGCTGACACAGGTTCTGTTTGAGCTGTGTTCTCCCTGGCTCAGCCCAGCTCTTGCCTGCACCTTACAGCTGTGCCCCTTGACCAGCCAGGTTCACACTGCTTTCACCCTGCCTGGGCCACCTTTCCCCAGAGCAGAGGGGACCATGTCTGCCATCTGGCCCTGGCCCCAGTGGGTCGTGGCATCCCGGGGTGTGCCGCGTACCAGGGTGCCCCGGACCCCGCGTGCGCAGGGGCCTGGCAGGCACTGGTTAAGTCATGTGTTTTGTGTTGGGTTTCTCCCCCTCCTGGAAAGTCCCAGTGCGGAGCGGTGGGGCTGAGCCGACCGCACACAGCTGCGGGCCACCACATGAGAGGAGCCAGCTCCTCGGGGATTACAGAGCCCCGGGAGCCTGGGGAGGAGGCAGGAGCACCCGCGCCGTGGCCCTTTCATCTCTCCCCTGCCTCACTCCCTCTTTCATCTCTGCCTCTCTGGCCATGCTCTCTTTTCCTCCGCTGCCTTTGCTCTCTTTGCACTTGGCCTCTTTTCCCTGCCTTCCCCCAGCCCTTCCCACTGCACCTGGCTTTGCTGGCTGCGTTTGCACTGCTCCTGTCACTCCCCTCCTCCTGGACCCTGTGCTTTCATCCCCCGACCCCCAGCTGCCTGCTCCCACCCTCCTGAACTGGTGTCCTGCCCCCATGCCGGATGTGCCCCTCCATCACCTCCCTCCCCAGCCCAAAACCTCCCTTTGTCATGGGGGGAAGGAGAAGAGTAGCACAAAGTCTGCCCCAGGTGTTCTCCATCCGTGTCCAAAAAAGCTTTTCCCTCTTTCCCCACCTGTCCTGGTGTCCCCACCAGGCTGCTTCCAGGCTCACATCCTTCCTTGGTGTGTCCCGTGCTGTCACAGCCAGGCATCCTCTTGCCTCCTCCATCAGCCTCATGGAAGCAAGGAGCTGGGGATGCTGGTGCGCCCTATTCACACAGTGGCCAGGGCTGGGCGCTCCCTGTGACAAATCAAGGGATAAAGAAAGTGCTGGAATATTCTCATGTATCACAGATTTGTGCCAGGGACCAGTGTTCCTCACACACTCTCCAGGAGCCCTGGGGTGTCCCTGGTGTTTTCTGGGCTAGAGGACCACATTTAGGACTGAGTAAAGAACATTTGGGTCCAACCATAACTGCAGCCATTGCAGGAGGGGCACAACACAAGCTAAGTGGTCAGAGCTTATGGTTGGAGCTCTCCCTCTAGTCCAGAGGCTCTCTAGGGAGACTTGGTGCCCACCTCCTTGGTGAGGATCTCAGCCATTGGGGTATGGGCTGTGGAAGACGTCCACATCACCCCCTTCCCAAACATAATATCAGCCTCCTTTCTCAGGCATCTCGCCACCTGCTCTCACTCCAGTGCACCCACTGCCTCTGCTCTGATCTTCTGTCTAAGGGGCCCAGTGCACCCCAAACTCTGCCCAGCCCCAACCTTTCCCATCCCTTGCCCAGCCTCCCCCTAGAGCTTGTCCTGCCCCAGCCTTTGGAGCTGCCCTGGCTCCATCACAACATTCAGCCCAAGCCCTCCCTCTGCTCTCCATCTCCACATCCCACCCATGTCCAAACTCTGCTGGCCCTTCTGCAGGCATGTGGCAGCCCCATGGCCAGGGGCTGCCTTGGAGGACCATGGGCTGGTACAAGGAGGCTGCAGTCTGTCCAGCCAGTGGTGACACTCCCCGAGTCTGGCTGCTGCCAGCATGTCTGGTAACTCAGTGAGCTCAACACAGTGGTGGCTACAGCCTTCTCACTGGGTAGGTGACCCACCCCTCATGATGGAGGGCCATGCCATCAGAATGCTGTGCCCGGGGGTGGTGGGAAGGAGCTGGGCCTGTGGAGGGAGCACAGGGCTCCTGGGCTCCTATCCCAAGCCAGGTGCTGCCTTGCTGTAGGTACTTCTCCTTGCCAAGCAGGTCAGTCAGGGCCAAACTTTTTTTTCCTTTTCGGGGGCTTGCACGGGTGCTGGTGCCAAGCATGACATGTTGGGGCTGAACGTCAGGAAAGCCTTGGAGCACCTCTCTGCATCTCAGCTCGCAGCATGGTGCCAACCAGGCTCTCAGGATGAGTCTCAAGCCATGGCTACTTGCTTCTCAAGCAGAGGAAGCATGGAAGCCAGTGGCCCAGACCAAAGCAGGAGAGGGCCTGCCCTCTGCTCCGCTTGGATAAGCAATGAGGCTTTGCTCTCTCGTGACTTCCAGTAGCCCAGGTGCATCTGGCTGCTTTTGTGGGTCAGCAGCCTACCAGGCTCTGCCAGCCAGCACTGCCAGCCCTGCCCATGCCTGTGCTCATGCCACCCCGGTGTGCGGCATGGGACAGGGGGTACCACTGAGACAGAACTGTCCACTCATGGCTCTCCTTCATATTGTGAGCTCTGATGGGAGCAGGAATGGAATTTGGATGGGGCTGGGCGTTCCCGTGTAGTGATTCCCCCAGGCAGGATCTGGCTCTGATGACTGTTCTGTGAGGGGAAGAAATACCAGAGGAGTTACTCACGGCTCATTGGGGCATGATGTAGCAACTCCTCATCGGCTCCCCCCACCCTCCAGCCAAAGTTCCTCCTGTGATCTCCTGGGGAAAGTCCCAGCCCCCCCACTCCTCCTCTGCCACCCCCAGAGACCTTCCCCACCCTTGCTGGAGCTTTCCAGAAGCAAGAGATGAGCTGGGGCTTTGGGTGAGAGGAGAAAGGACCCAGCAACCTGCTGTGCTGGAGGGAATCCACTGTCCCTTTGGCTCTTCCATGCTGTGTCTGGTGACGGGCACAAGGCCAGGGTCTGAGAGAGCACCAGCCTGGGATAGCCACATCTGGACAGCCACAGATCTGGCTTCAGACCTGGCAGAAGTACAAACCGATCAGGCCAGCTCAGGTCTCTCTATTGCCCTCTCAGCAGTCACACTCAGGTCAGGTTTTCCCATCACTCTCCACAACCACAGGGGCAAGAAGTGAAATTTACTTTCGGTTTACTAGAAGGATCTGAGAAGCTTTCCTGCCCCTAGGACCAGGAAGTTCGAAGTTTGAGAAAACCATTGGACTTCACATGGCTCTAGCAGAGCCACTGGGCTGGTGATTCCCTCTGCAGCAGGGACCCTCGAGGATGGAGGAATTTCTAGAGCTTGGGCCAAAATACTTAATGAAACTGAAGTATGTTTTACCTGGTATTGCCAGCATGGACTTGCTGCCTTCTTTAGAGCTTTCAGTGCCCTTTTATGACATGCAAGTGAAAGGAATGGCCATTTCCTTTTTCAGTTTTGGAACTCCCTTAGTGGTTTGCCTCTGTAGGAAGATGATGGGAAAGCTTTGGAAAAATCTGGTCCTCTCTGCTGGAAACCACCTTCATCATCTACCTGGGCTGTTCTACACTGATGATCATTCCTCTCTCTTGGGTGAAGCACCTTGAACTTTCCCACATCAGCCCAGAAACCTGTGCAGTGCTCTGCAGGGTGGGGATGTCCCTCACAGGGCAGTAGGGGGCCATGCACCAGAATGTGCAAGGCTGGAACAGCTCAGCAGGCTCAAATAGTCCCTCTGTGTGAGGAAACATGACTCTGTGATGGGACTGGGACATAACCCATTGGTGGATCAGGGAGGGTGGTTCATAGAAGAGAAGTTTGGAATGCCCAGACCGCGGGGAGCCAAGCCCTCACTGGCAGCTGGCTCTGGAGGCTCAGCAGCGGCCGTGGGGAAAGGAGGTGCCCTGCACACGCTCTGCCCAGCAATGTGGTTGTTAGGACAGCTGCCCAGTGGCTGGTTCCCAGTTAGGGAAGCATGGGGACACTGTTTTTCATAACCACAGGCATACTGGCACCTTGCCTGTGGCTCCCAGACATTCAGCCAGAGAAGCCACAGAGCAGATCTTGAAGACTGGTATTGCACTGGTAGCCAGGTGGCCCCAGGAGGAAATGAGATTCTGCAAGCAGGAAGCCTGTGCCCTGGGGCTGCCTGCACCTGGAGCGTGCTGCCTGAAGCCCAAAGCATCCCTCCAGCACATCCAGCTTGCACCCCAACCATGCCACCTGCAGACTGACCAAGATCAAGCAATCTTATGTTTTCCTCTGAGTGTCCCAGGGTCACTAGCTCACACAGGGTCTCTACAGAATCAAAGAGCACTGGACACTGTGCTAGGAGTCTCAGCCTAGGTGTACTGGCGTTACTGGTATGCTCTTTCACAGTGCTATGTTCCCAAAATTGGGTGGCAAGGCAAGAGCAAGCTGCAGCCTTTGCAGATCCAGGGTGCTCAGAGCCTGGTGCCTCACTGGGGGATGTGAAATGTTCTTGGGGGGAATGGTCCTGCCCTGCATCACCTCTCTGCATCATCAAATACACCTTGTCCCCACTCTGGTCCTCTTATAGGGCAATCGTATCCTAGGATCCCACTGTTGCAGAGCAGGTGGCCTGGGATTAGCAAGCAGGGGGTGAAGGGGCCAGTGCAATGCAGGGAGAGCTTCCATGGTGAGACAGTCATCACCTCAGGCAGCCCTGAGACCACAGGTGCCTGCAAAGCAGCTCCTGGGAGGTGGGAAACCAACGTCACCTACAGAGTGCTGGAGCTTGACAGATGTGCTGAGTTCCACTGTTCTGAGTAGCACAACCTTAGGGACACAGGGTTTTGGCCAGCCTGGGAGGGAGAGGAACCTCATGGGGTTCAATCAGTGCTTGGGACAATGGCCAAAAGGCAAAGCTCTTTCGGATTTGAAAAAAGGGCCCTGATGCTGGAGATGGATATTGGAGATGGAAAAGTAGGATGTCAGGAGGGAAAATGAACTGCTGGAGCATGCCCTGTCAGAGTAAACTTGCCCCATGGGAACAGCACTGCTTTCATGCCTCATAGGGCAAGCCTGGGTGCCCCAAACCCCAAGCTGAGATCCTGCTCCCTGCAAGGACACCAGCCCAACGTCTCTGCTGCCAGGAGCCATTGTGGAGACTATGTGACTTGCTGTCCCTTCTGCACCGGCAGACGGAGCCACACAGCTGCTGCAAGGCCACTGAAGATCCTGTACTTCCTTCCAGCACCTACAGCATTCTCCTCTTCTCCTCAGCTGGTTCCAGAAGCAAGGACACCATCCACATGGTCCCTCCAGGAGGGGAAAAGCCAGCCCTCCTATCCAGGGGTGGTGAAGGGCAGAGCATCCATCCCAGCTGATCCAGCTCCAGCTGTGTGTGCAAGCGTTATGAAATGAGGACACGGGCCGCTCCCTGCTGGACCTGGGGCGCTTGCTTCCTTCCAGCCTGGTATTTTCCTCCTTGATTTAGTTTTTTTTTTAATTCACTTCTATTTTTTTTTTGTGTAGCCCCAAGGGGTGCACAGCCGTGGGAGGAGCAGGGAAGTTATCAGCCAGGAGATAGCAGCAGCATGATTCACTGCCTGGCCCCTGCAGGCTGCTGCAGCCAGATGGGTGCTCTCCCCACCGCCACAGCAAACTGCCAGTTGTGGACCCCCATTGCCTGGCCCACCCCATGCTGCCTTCCCCTCTCCCTACTCTCCAGCCCCACCATCCCACCCAGGAGTGTGGGAGACAGTGGGGCAGCTCCCAGCCCCAGCATGGTCACGGGCGTGGGGGCAACAGCCAGGATTCCCACGGGATGGATGGGGTCCAGCATGAGTCCAGCTGGGCAGGAGCTTCTCAGCAGCCACCTTGCAAGTGTCTGGGGTGCCTGCGAGGGGTCCCCACCTCCTGCCAGTCTGCAAAGAGCTCATAGGATGGTTATTATGGGATGGCAGCAGAGCACCAGGGAGAAAGGCTCCCACAAGTAGGTCAGCAGCACCGAGGGTCCCCCTCCATCCTTCTGTCACCCTACAGGAATGGAGAGCCCTTGGCAGCAGGAAGAGCAGAGTGCTGCATCCTGAAATACCCTGTGCTGTCTCCAATCCACTTTTATTCACAATCAGAAAATAACTTACCATATAATAACACAGACACACACAGCACAGCCCCGGGCACCCGCCCCTCCGGCCACGATACTACGGCCCAAGCCAGCCCAGAGGTGAGAGGTGAGCCCCAGCCCGGGGAGTTGTGCCCCTTCTCCATCCCACGGGATGCTCCAACCCCATCGTGCTCCGAGCACAACCTCGCATGTGGTTGGAGGAACTTGTGCACAGTGCTAGTGTGTGTCCCCCCCCACTTCCCTCCCACCCTGGGCTCCCCATGCCCTGCTGTCCCCTACCCCGCCCTGCTCCACGCCGCTGGGTGCCAGCGGGCACTCCCCACCCCCACGCCCACCCTCCGCCCCCCCGAGTGGTGCTGGTGTCGGCGGTCTGTACAGCATGGCCGTGCGCTCCCCGGGGCCGGGAGCCTTGGTGCTCTCATGTGGGGCTGGGGGGCAGCGGGCAGCCCTGCCCTTCCCAGGTGACGACAAAGTGCTGATTTTGGAGGGTGCTGAGCATCTCCTCTCCTGCTCCCTCGGAGCGGAGGGAAGCGGGTATGGCGGCTCCACCTCCCCCCCAGCGCCAATCCCCGTCTCCCTCCCCTGCCGCAGGCAGGCGTGCTTGTCCCTGGCACCCTGGGGTGGGCACCCGTCCCCGCCTGGCTACTTGCAGACGCTGACCCACTCGGTGATGCGACACTCCTCGCAGGCCACGAAGCAGCACCAGTGGAACTTGCAGTTGCAGCGCTCGCTGCGTGTCTGCCGCAGGATGTTGTGCCCGCGGCCGCAGCACAGGCTCTCACAGTTGTCCATGCCCGGGCTGGTCTTGTTGCACAGGCGCCCTTGAGTGCCCAAGGAGTCCAGGGCCGGCTCCCGCTCGCAGAAGTCGGGTGACTTCTCGAAGTAAACCAGCTCGCTGATGCCAGCCCGGCGGCGATGCCGAGCGTGGCCCGGCTCCAGCTGCCCGGCGTTGCGGTTGTGGGGCCGGATGAGGGTGGCCCCGTAGAAGCGGTCCTTGAGCAGGGACCCCACCAGGCGAAACTCAGGCGTCACCTGCCAGCATGTCTTCAGCTGGCAGCTCCCTGAGGTACCGTGGCATTTGCACTTTCTCCTCATGTTGTCCATCACCACCTGGGCGGGGAAGGAAGGAAGGAAGGACAGACGAGTTAGCATGAAGGAGACCCATTTTGGGGACTGGAGAAGCCACAGTGGACCTCTGTGTGGGTTGGCACTATGAGAACATCAAGGGCTGGCATGAGTAGCCATCAAAGCTCTGGAAGTGCAAAGCCAGCAAGGCTGCACCCTGTTGCTGTGCCCAGTGCAACTCATGTCCCACACCCTGTCCCTTCCCATCCTGGCAATACCAACTGGCTTTTATGTTTCAGCAAGGGATTGGCACCTAAAGGAGAGGGTGAGCTACCTGAGCACAGGGAGGAGAAGGAGCCTGAATGTCACCTCCCACTGCTGCTTGGCTCCAGCAGCATCAACCTGATCCTGGACCCCAGTTAAAAGACAGCCTGGCTACATCTCTGCAGCCCTACTGGGACCCCCTCCACCCCTCCCCCCAGTGCAAGGGTCCCCCATGCACCTCACCAGCCAGTAGCACTGCAAGGGATGGGAGTAGCTGGGAGGGATGCTTTCCCCTTCCTTTCCCCTCCCCAGCACCTTCATCCCATAAAGCCCCAGTTCTGGGAGTCCTGGGAGCAGCTCTTTTAGCTCTTGCCTGCTCTCCTTCAGCAACCCTGGCCACAGGGATACTGCTGTGGCCAAGCCAAGAGAAACAGCTCATGGCCATCAATCTCCAGGGGTACACAACGTGACCACATATGCCCACACAGCCTGGAAAGAGACAGTTTATAATGTCCTCTGCTCTGTCCCAACAGGGGTTCCCTGCTGGGTTGTGTGCCCCCATATCCACGTGCTCACACGGGCTTCAGCAAGTCCCCTGCCCATGCAGACACCCAAACCCTACCAGGAGCTCAGCTGGGGCTTGCAGACTGTACCCAGGGCCATGCTCCAGGGCTTGTGGGGAGATTCCAGGGGACACATGGCCCTGTGGAAGCTGCTGTCCCACAATGCCAGTCCTGCCCAGCCACCTGGCTTCATGCCTGCCACATGTTGCCTATTCCTGCCCCCTCCCTGGAAGGGACACATGTGACAGGAATGCCTTGTTTAGGTAAGGGTGAGTAGTTTTTATTCCTTGTTTTCCTGTTTTTGAGTAAATCTCCCCGTTGCTAAGCAGTTATGGTAATGAAGGCAGGTCAGGGAAACATGCCTGGAGCTTGGGGCACATGGCGGAGAGGTCTGGGCTGGGCTGGAGTTTGGCTTTCATCCTGCTGAGAGTCCTGCTCCTGCTGGGAAGAGCCTCCACCTCACAGTTAATGAGCTACCTGGCCTCTCTACCATGGCCTGGGTGTGCCAGCCAGGAATACCAGCTGCTTGCCACTGTTCTTGTCACTATCCTTGGGAACACACTGGCACCAGGACCCCATCCTTTCCCACATTCCCTTCCTGCTGGCTTGGCTAGACCAGGAAAAATCTGCATACAGGGCTGTGGCTGGCAGGCTGGCCACTGGGCTTCAGGGGACAGTGGTGTGACAGCTGGACAGGGGTTCATTTGGGGCTACAGCTGGTCACAGCAGGGGCTGAAGAAGGTGTCAAGTGTGGTCATCTCCATCACCCAAGCCATCCCTGCTGAGCATCCCTAGCCCCAGCACCACAACACCCATCCATCCCTGACCAGCAATGGCTTGTTCTTTCCCTCCTGCACAGGCAGCACAGAGGGGACAGGACCCTGACAGAGCTGGGAGATCCAAGAAGGGCCCATCTGAGCCTTGGCCCCATGCTTTTGTCATTGGATTTTCTCCATGCACCCTTACCCGTCCTTTCCCTGTCTCATAGACACCCAAGTTCAACACATGCCCGGACTCGCTGGTGCTTTCTTTCGAACATTCCCAGCTCCTCCCAGGCACGCTCATAAGAGCTTTATCGTAGGTCTTTGTTGTGAGGGTAATGGGTAGTTCCTGGCTTCCTTTCATCCCCTCTCACTCTCTGATCTGGTGAGTTAGGACGACCTGCAAAGTCTCCTTCACACTCTTGCTGCTCTTTGCTGGGGAGCTTGCTGCCTCCCAGGGATGCAGAACACCCACCTCAGTCTTGAGCTGGACCAAGCAATGATTATCCCATAGCTGACTTCCTACTCCAACTCAGGACCAAGGTCACCACTGCCACCATCAGAGGATGCTGCACATCCCTTGCAGCTGCAATCCCCTGCCCAGCTTCATAGCTGGATGTAAAAAGGAAAAATCAGTGTGTTTCTGCCTGGTTTCGAACCAGGGACCTTCCGCGTGTCAGGCGAACGTGATAACCACTACACTACAGAAACCCACATCTGATGGCTCCTGGATGCCACCATTCCTGGAATTGTCACCTCCCTCCAGCATTGTAGGGTCTGAGCTGGGAGACAGGCTTACCCACACACACAGTACCCTCAGGATACACAGAGAGGATGCTCAGAATCAGTAAGGTGCTGGAGAGCTCTGGGTGCTGCAGCTACCTGGTGCATGGAAACGGATGGTGCATGGAAAGGGATGGTGCATGGCAGGGCATGGCACAAGGTGGGCATGTCCACATCACTGCTGTGCTAAAGAGGTTCAAGCCTCGAGACTTGGAGAGGAGGACCACAGAGCTGCTGCAATCAGTACAGCCAGTCCTTTCCTGGGAAATTCCAGGAGGTTGCTCCTTATTACAGCAGGAAAATTGCTTCTAGGAGTAAGTGGGGCTTGGGTGGGTGTGGGACTCACAGCATTGCTAAAAGAGCCAGTGGGGAGTTGGAGAACTCACCCCCAGTGGGGCAGCCAGGACCAGCCCTGGCAATAAGCATGGCACCAACAGACGTAGGCCAGGCACAGCATCATCTCCTTGTTCCAATGCCTGGCACCCACAGCCATCACACATGGGTTCACAACCTCATCTCAACAAGGCCCCTGAGTTGGGCAGCCTATCCAGGCATTGCTTCCTCACCTGCACTGGTACCATTCCCTCCTTTATTCCTTTAGTTCTCCTCTGCATCTGCTTCTAGCTCTCAGGCTTCTTTCATCGGTCCAGATCTTGTCTCTGAAGCCACCAAGACCTGACATTGCAAGTCCCATGCCTGCCTGCCCTTGGGGACAAGCAGACCTCAGGCATTTTTGCTGTTACTGGATCCCACGGGAAATGTTTTGTGACATCCCGCCAGAGCAAATATTCCTCTCTCACCTTCCCTTCCTTCTGCAGGCTGTGCGGCTTCCCTTGGGAAGCAGGGAACACAGACCACAGGTTTCTGAGCACTGCCAAGAGTCCCAGAGATCCAGGGCATGTAGAGATGTAGGGGAATCAGGATGAGCCCTGCAGTCAGAACAGGAATGGGGGTCTTGCCCAGATTGGGCCAGAGCAGCCTGCAGAGGATTTAGCTGCCTAACACTGAGTGAGCCTTCACCACACGCAAGCAAACAAAGCCAAACAAATCAAAAGCTTTGGTATTCCCCAGGCATTTACAGCTTGGCCAGACTGGGGTGGCTTCTCCAGGGTGGTTAAACTCAGCTCCAGCATCAGGGAAAGCCACACATTAAAGTCCTGCTCTGCAGCATCCTCTCCTCACCTGCTGACTTCAAACATGCTCAAAGCAAGAGGCACATCCAAATGTCTGAGCCATCCCAAGGAAACATTCCCTGTGGAATTCTGACCTTTAATTATTTATTCCTGCAGCCACTACAGATCCCTAGGCGCTGCCCTGGCAGCATGTGGCTGGGGTCTTGCAGACATGTGTCCTATTGGATGGGATCTCTCAGGCACCTGCTGGGAGCAACAGCAGTCAGGGAAATGCAGCCATCCTCCCAGCCCCTTCTGCCTTCATGCTTCTTGTCTCCAATGTCAGGCTGCTTTTAAACATCAGCTTCCAGATGGAGTGAGCTACTAATTAGTACCTTTAACAAGACCTGACATCATAAGAATGGAAGGGAGACCGTCCTGCTTGCCTGGACAGGCTCCATCACACTGCTAGAGCTGGGGGACAAGGCTGTGGGCTGTCACCTCTGCTCCCAAGGGCATGCTGTGCTTCCCAGCTGGTATAGGAGCCCACTGCCTAACTCAATCTCATTCACATCTGCCTCCTTAGGGCACAGACCCCCTTTCTGGAGAGAGAGACATCGCTGGGTGCTGTAGAATCTGTGCTGTGTCCCCATGATGCCAGTGACTTTCTCCTCCCTATCTTCAGCTTCTTCCCACTGCAGCTGCCCAACACCAGTTCACCCAGCTCCTGAGAGGCAGGAGCCAGAATCATTGCTGTGCCACCCCAGTAGCACCACTGCAGCACAGGCAGTGACAGTGGCCTGGGACAGTGTCCCTCGGCAAGGGCACAGCAGCAATGTGCAGAGGTATTGTCCCCAGCAGGTGTTTGACCAGCACATCCTTGCACCTGTCCTGCTAAGGGCATCACTGCCTTTGTTCTGGGCAAGACTGGGGAGAGGCAGTGCCTTGGGGGCAATCCCAGACTCACAAATGGTCCTACAGCAGCCAGCATGAGGCACTCGCAGCCTTCCCACACATGTCCTGGGGACCCTGTTCCCACCATCACCTCCCCGCACTGTCCCCAGTGCCTCACTCACCTGCCGGCCCACGCGGTTGTTGTGCAGCCGCATACGGGAGTGGATATCCCTGTAGGTTTCCCGGGAATCGAGGAAATCTTTGGAAAACTTCTCTCCATAGTCCACATCAGGGCTGCACCCACCCCATTCCCAGGAGTCCTGGAGGCCAGGGGTCTCCGCCGGCATGTGCTCCATGTGCACCCCGTGCACCATGCCTTTGCCACGGTTCATGGCTTCCAGCTGGAGACGGTGCAGCTTGCGCCGGAAAGCCTCCTCATCGCCACGGCGCTTCTGGTCACAGCCACAGGCCTGCAGCTTCCCCAGGGCACAGGCGTTGGACACGGCGTGCACCACACCGGCGGCCGCGATGGCATAGGCAAAGGCGCTCTCCCGAAAGCCTGCAAGGAAGCAGAGAGTGGGGCTCAGGCTGGGTGGCGTGACCCCTGTGGAGGGCCGGATGATCCTGGCTGGATCCCTACACTGGGGTGTAGGGATTTGGAGGTTCAGCTTGTGTCTTGCTTTTTCCAGATGCACCAGCTCCCACACAGACCATGCTCCCTCTCCAGCCCCATCCCCTCCAGGACACACTGCTGCCCTGAGGGACAGCCCTGCCCCAGCTGGGACCCCAGCTTCCACCATCACCCTGCTCTCACATCACTCCAGGAGATGCCACCACAGCACTGTTCAGGCATCAGCATCATGGCTCTGATGGGAAAGGCAATCCCTCCTCCCCTCTCCACTCAGAGTTCCCTACTATACTAAATATAACGCTGGCCGAGAAATATTTCTGCTGAAGAATGGGCCACTTTTGCTTACTCACAGGGTGCAGATTAGGCAGTAAAAAGAGCAGGCTGCACTCCCTGTCCAGCCCCATCCATCTGCCCATATCCCTTCCTACCCTAAACCCCGTCAGCTCCCACAAGAAGCTCTAACTGTGATACCAGGCTGGAAAAAAATGAGCATCCCTAGTCAGTTAGAGCATGCCGTGACCACACTGTGCGCTGCCAGAGCCGGCAGCTGGTTGTCATTAAACACTAGAGAGTGAGGACATCCACAAGTGTCATTAGCTGGGGATAGGGCAGATGGGGACAGGTCTCACAGAAGGGGTTCCATGGGGCTCCATGTGGCTGTGAGCAGGGGATGCCTGAGAATCTCTGGGCTTCACTGCAGCCAGGTGAGGACCCTCTCCTCCCTGGGAATTTCTATTTTATTTGAAATGCGAAGTAATATTTTTGTTTGTGGTTCCCAGGCCAGGCAGGGAGCCTGCAGTGCCCTTTGCTTTGGTGCACAGTGACTGGCCCCAGCATGAGGCGAGGATGGAGGGAGAGCCAGATTTTGTGCCGTGGCGTCACATGTGAATAAATAAATAGCTGGAGTTCCCAGCCTCTCTCCCTCTGTTGGACATGAGCAGTTTCATTTGCCCTGGCTTCAACACAGCTGAACAGACTACAGGTTTTGGGGTGCTTTCTTTACCAGATCCATGCCATCAAACGGAGGCCTTAGGTGAGCCCCCCAAAGCTCTGCCAGCTCCCTGCCTGCACCACAGAGTCAGGAGAGGTGAGAGTGCAAACACTGCTGTTGCCCATCCTTGGCAGTGCTCCCCACCACGCATGTCTCCTCCGTGGTTCGCTACCGCCCGCTGAGCAAACGCTATGATCTTATTAAAGGAAAATGAAATGCAGCCCAGAAACCTGCATTTAAAGTCATGCTGCTCTTTTGTGTGTTAATTTGACACTGGTGCATTTAAAAAATTAACGAGGCGCTGCTTAAAAGCCAGCAGGAGCCTCTCCCAGCTTCCCCTTGGTGTGGGACAAGCTTGCTCTCAGCCTGCCTCTTTCCATGCACAAGTTGAACAACATTTTTCAGCGGGCAGGTAATGGGGCTGCTGGTGCGTACACTGTGCCGTGCAGCCTCCCCGGGGAGAGTGCTGGCAGGCAGTGCCTGCAACACACCCACAGCGCTGCTGGAGCACGAAGGCCCACATCTGGGGAACTTCAGTCCCCAGGTGAGCAATGGAGGATGGAGAACCAGCACAGAAAGCTCTCCTGGATTCCCAAATCCTCCCTATGTCAGTTCTCTGATCCCACCATCTCGGTCAGCTCCAGCCCTTCACATGCCAAACCTGGGCACAGCCCAGTTTGTCAGGGCCACCCCGCCGGGCACCCCCAGCTCCTCACACAGCTGGTGCCTGGGGACAGGGGCAGCAAACCCTTCCCCCAGAACAACACCCTCCTCTCAGCCCTGCCTCTTTCTCGCACATTTTTCCAGCATAAAAAATAATTTCCGGTGTGGCATCTCCTTAAAATCCCTTCTGGAGCCCAGACACAAGCTCTACCCCACCCAGTCCGTCAAGCAAGCCTGTGTCCTAACAGGTAAAGAGGTCAGGTTTGTTTGGTGCCCTTCAGCGCTGGGAAACCCCTGGGGTCAAGCCCCAGTCCTCCTTCTTCCTCTAGTACTCTCCAAGCACATGTGAGCTGATGGATGAGGCATGGGTCCTTGTCCCTGGAGCTGCCATTCCCCAGGCTGTGGCAGCGGACAGACTGGTCCCTAGGGCATGACATCACAGCATTCAGAAAGTTGTCTTCCCATCTTATCATGCTCCTTTCCCTGCTCAGTATCACTCTGCCTGGCCCTACCATTCTTCCCTTCCTTCTCCCCTTCTTCCCTTCCTTCTCCCCTTCTTCCCTCACCTGCTCTCACGGGGAGCTGTGAGCAAAGGAGAAGAGAGGGTCAGGGCAGGACTGGGATCACAGCAGCCATGCCAGTACGGTTCTGCTTGGAGGTTCAGTTTACATTCCTTGCTCTACCCCAGCCACGCCAGAGGATTGAAGCAAAGCAACGAGCAACATGGCTGCAGGCAACAACCACCAGCCTCATGGGCTCGGCAAGGGTGGGAGCTTCCAGGAACCATAGCCGAGAGTGGCATGTGGTGGCCAGCCCTGAGCCCTTTGGAGGGAGGCTCTCCAGCTACCCCTGCCACCTAAGACCTCAGCGGTGATTTTTGAGTCACCATATCCCTCCAGAGACGACAGAAGAGGTGTAGTTGTGGGTGGTACAAGATGTATTGCATCCTGCAGGGAAGAGGGAATGGAGGACACCACCCTGACACCACCACCGGCATCCAGCCTGCTATGTACTCAAAGACCATGCTAGGCAAGGAGGACAGGTCTGAAATCTCATCCCCAGGTCAAATCCCAAAGCAGCTTTCTTAGCAGGGGAAAGTTTTCCCTGTCAAGATGTGCCAAGGAGATGGCTGGTCATTTAGCAAGACCCCAAGTCTCAGCAGCACTGGCTCTGCCATGGACACTGCAGTTCTTCCATCTCTCAAGCAGAGGTGGGATGGAGGCTACAGGGCTGGCTCAGGCACAGCTCTAGGCTCTACAGTCTGTAGACCAGAGAGAGCTGGAGCCATGGCCTTCCTGCCACAGCTCACCATCACATCCAGGCAACAACTCTCTCCCAACCCCCATCACTGCAGTGCCTGGGTGGCATCGAGGGAGCTGGCAGGACAGCCTCACATAGGCTCACCCTAGGGTACCCCAGGGATGCTCAGCTGCCCCCTTCATGGCAATACCCCCCAGGAGTGAGGTCTGTCTGCCAGGAGCTGTGGGCACATTGCCCCCGCCCTGATATAAGGCAGAGGAGAACTTCTCCCGCCACCTCCTGCAAGGCCTGCCGACACGGCCAGTCCCGACACGCTGCCTCTCCCCCAGCCCCGCTCCTTCCCCTCCCCTCTCCCTAATTAAACTGCAGGTGAACCTGCCAGGGTCTGGCCCAGCACCAGGCGCTAAATGCCTCCCTGCAGATCCCAACTTGCCTCCCTGCACCTTCTTGAGCGTGCCAGGGACAGCCCGCAGCCTTCGCTCCTTGTCTGCCCACGGCGCTCTGAGAGAGCAGCCCTTGCTGCTATGCAGGCTGCAGGGAGCTGGGCTCAGCCCCGCACCGCCGGGAATCCTGCCTGGCCCCAGGGTCTCGCTTGCACCCATCAGTGGGGAGAAGGTCCAGGGAACAGGGGAACCCACAAGGAGGAAGCCAAGCATCCAAAGCACCCACATGTGCTTCAGGGCCAGGTGGGCAAAGCCCTTGGTTTGCCCGGGGGTACACAAAACCCTGCCAGCAGCCCAGCTGCAGGTGCGCCAGGCCAGGCGCTGCGGTCTGCGGGCACCGGAGCTTGGCTGGGGTTCTGCAGAGCTGGGTGCCGGGGTCCTGAGCTTGGCAGCATCTCCCCGGATAGCTGTAACAGCACCTGCCTCCCTCAGCACACAGCAAAGCCTCCCCAAGCTCCATTTCACAGCTGGCTGGGCCCCAGCACCTGGTGTTTCCATCCGTGCAGGGAGTTCCCCGCTCTCTGCTGTAAGAAATCAAGATTTCGCCATGGCAATGCAGACCCCTTGGCACCAGTGAGCCCTTCTAAGGTGGGCACAGGGCATGGAAGCATCACCCATCTCTCCAAAGGCTGCAAGAACCAAGAGACACTGCGCTCCAGAGTCACGTTCCCTCCAACCATGAGCCTTTGAAGGCCTTCAAGGACATCCAGCCCCTCCATGGGGGTCCCAATTTTTTCAGAGCTCCATGTAGATGGGGTTGGGGTTGGGATGAGCAAAGGTGAATAGTCAGTCCCATAGCACACCTCAGACAGCCCCTGCCCAGCAGCCAGACAGTCCCAGCCCTGATGGCACTGTACCCACCCATGGGTGCACACATACTGGACAAGGACCGAGACCCAGTGACCCACTATCATCTGCAGCTTGGTTTTTGTCAGGCAACTAGGCATGGGTCAGCCCAACCAAGCCACACAGTGCCTGGCAGTCCACAGATGCTGTGGTGGGACAATACACCAAGACAACAGGCCATCCTCTCCAGTGAGGTGGACACAATTGTGCTGCTCACCCGTGCAGCAGGAGCAGGGGACCTATTTTCACTGCTGGTGTAGATGCAGCCACCTGCCTCCACCTCTCTGCTCCATCCTCCTACATCTCCTGAGGCCAAGAAAGGATGTCTCTGTCAGCCAGGCGAGCACATGGAAGGAGAGGGAGGTACAGCAGAGAAGGATGGGACCAGGGACAGCACTGGAGGGTGCTGGCAGAAGTGACAGTGCCAGAGAACGGGCAGGAAGGTGGTGAGTACATAGGCAGCCAGCTGGGGAGCCAGGGAGGACTGGAGGAGGATTTGCAATAGAACTGTTGAGCCTGGATGCACATGGAGGGCACACGGGCCGAGGAAGATGGGGGGGGTGCAGATGGCACTGGAGACTCAGAAAAGGGTACAAAGGACATCTCATACCCCAAGGATGCAGCATCAAAAGACCAGATCTGAAAAACCCACAGACCATGGGGATGTCTCAAAAGAACCCAGTGACTCTGTGAGAGCAGGGATGGTAAACTCCTAGGCACCCCCTTTGCCCTCCACTAACCTGTTGTTGTGCCTCACAGCCGCTGTTCCCTGCGCCCCAGGGATGGCAGCACCTCCCAGGTCTATGCTCTGCCCAGGATGCTGTTAGCATCTCTGTCTCTAGCTACGCTGCTCTGAAGCCACCCCAGACTCCCAGCCCTGTCCAGTTTGAAGCCTCTCCTTCCTGTCTCCCCAGGGCTTGCACTCAAACTTCTGGGATCAGCTCAGCAGGATAAGGAGACAGGCACTCATTTACCATTGTCCTCTTCTCTGTCCCCAGGGGATGAGGCCCCTGGCTCCACCGGGTGCCTAGATACTGGGCAGAGTGTGGGACGGGCACCATGAGACAGCTTGGAACAGTGTTGCACCCTGCCCGGCTCATGCCCACACTGCAGAAGATGTGAGAGATGCAGGAGGAGAGGACAGAGTTGGGGAGCAGAGCCAAGCAGGGAGAGCGGGAGGGAGAAGCCAGCTACAAATAATTTAAAGTGAGATTCACGCACGGCTGAACTGATGGCAGAAGAAGTGGGAAAAGGAATGAAAGATTAAAGGGGTCTGTCACTTCAGGTTACAAACAATGATCCTACAAGCACGTTGCATTCCCAGGCACGGCAAGGATGGGGCAGAGAGCAGAGCAGAGACGTGGTCCCCAGAGGTCAGATGCATTAAAGTCTGCGGCATGGACCCTGCACCCCTCACCTCCGCCACTCGCCTCTCCTCCAGCACTGGGCTCCTGAGATGCATCCAGCATCCCTGCCCGGGTGGCTGTGCCTGTAACAGACGGAAGGCAAAGCTCAGAGCTCCAGCACTGTTATTGAGGGACATGGGTGGGTTCAAAGTGGGCCAGGGCTCCAGCCTCAAGGCTTGCTCCATGCCAGAATGGCTCCAAGAAACTACATTAGGTAGCCTGGGCGCTTGAGGCTCATCCTGCACCCTCTGCTGCCAAAACAGGAGTGTCATGAGATGCCTGCCTGCTCTGATGCTCCAGCCCTACCTCCATCCTGCCCTGTGGCTGGGTGTTGGGTCTCCATTCCAGAGAATAGGATCCCACCAATGCCGAGAGCCTGGGCTGGGCCATATCCAAGAGCCCAGGACTGGGACAAGAGTCCAGGGTCTGTGGGAGTCCCCACATCCATCGGTCACAGCCCTGACAGCAGAAAGGGCTGCAGGAGCACCTGAAACACAAGTGAGGTGCACGTCACTGGGGCCACCAGCAGACGAGGAGGGCTGAGGGAGGGATGCAGGTCAGTGCCCTCTGCTGCTGCTGCTGCTTCTCACCCAGCCTGGTGGGACCCGGAGCAAGGAAGCTTGTCTGGGTGCGTGAGCAACTTGAGCCAGCAAGTCGGTGTCTCCTGCCGCCCGAGGAGACTAGAAGTGAACTGCATTCCTCAGAGGACCTGGAAATACCTCGATGCTTATCAGAGCTGACAGTCCCCACCCTTCCTGCCAGGCCCTAACCTGGGCACTGCTCACAGAGGGAAGAGGCACTGCCCTTCTCCAGGCACTAAGGTCCTGAAAGTGACCAGGGCTGCTCCATGGCAGGACCACAGCCCTGATGCCACACATACTCCAAGGTAGCACTCCATCCAGTGATGTCCAGGCTGCCCTGGACATGAGGGATCTTCAGACACCAAAACACTTCTGTGCTCCCCTCTCCAGCCTTCTCCCAACCTGCTACAACTGCCTGTGGGCTCCTGCCACTGCATCCCCTCAATGACATGTAAGCCTCAAGCTGCCAACCTCTCCTCTTTAAGAATCTCCTCATAGTCCCAGGGAAAGAAGATGTAGGATGTGGAAGGATGTTTGAAGAAGAGTGGATGGTCGCAACTCTCTGCTGGGCATCAGGCTGAGAGGCTCACAGTGTGGGTATGTGAGCAGTTTCTTCAGTAGTTTTCACCTTTCTTGGGAGCTGGAGGAGTGGTATGTGTGCTGAGCTCCTCGCCTGCCCTCAGCACCCTGACCTTCTGCCACTAGTACCATATTGTCCTTCCTGCCTGTGGTCTGGGGCAATGGGCACTTAGATATATGCGGAGGCACAGGCTTCACAAAAGGGTACTCAGGTGAAGAGATACCTTCAAGTCCTATAGAAGGTCACAACCCTAATCTGCACCATGCAGGCCAGCCCATCTGCACCCCCAGAGTGCTCCTGAGGGAAAGAGTATCAACCTGGAAGGCTCTGGCACAGGCAGAGCCAGCCAGGACTGCGAAGGAGATGAGGAGATCCTGACATCAGGATCCTTGGCAAAATGTGGAGAGCCAGGAGAGTTCTCTCAGCAGCACAGCTGGGGGCTGTGTGGGCAGGTGGGGTCCCAGGACAGCCTGTATCCCTGTCCCCTGTGCCATCATGCTTTAGGGTCCCACAAAACAGAGCGCCCTTAGCTCTCTGCACTGGAGAGCCAACACAAGGGCAGAACACCAGGCTCACAGAACTATGTCCCACTAGTTGGGTACATTTCAGCTCATCACAGCACACTAAAACCCCATCCCCAGGGCACGACTGAGCCAAGATGCTCAACTGCATCCACCAAACCAAATCCCAGAGCATGGCATCCACCTTCAGACCCACAGCTGTTGCTGCACACCCGTGGCACTGCTCCAAACACCAGCCTAGGCCACACAGGGAGAAGATGCCAGAAAGCTGTGAGGCCTGGATGAAGCCTTAGGAGCAGCTGGGGTTGGTCAGGGAGGGGCACCTCAGGACAAGGGCCAGCACAGGTACAAAGGTGCATGGAGGAGCTTTGCCATAGTGCATAATCCTTCGTCTGGCACACCATGACATTTCTCTCCTTTCATCCATGGGGATGCTGAAGAGCTGGCCTCATCCCCTGGGCCAAGGAAGAGCTGTGCAGGGGCCCAGGGGGAACCCATGAGGGCTCCAGAGAGCAGGTGCTGGACAGTGGGAGAGGAGGGGAACCTCCAACCCTTACCTCTACTGAAGATGATGCTCTCATATGGAATCTTGTTCTTGGTCTCAAGGCTGGAGCAATTCCAGCGCTGGTCCCGGAACTGGTGCTGGCATTCATGGATGGCAATCTGGATACCCTGGATGGCCGAGGCGGTGACATCGGGGTGGCGCACACACACCTCCAGCTGCCGCCGCGTCAGCCCCGGCAGGGTCAGGCACACCGTGTTGGCATTCAACACTGGCTCTGATGGCAGCTTCAGGCCCAGGATCTCATTGGAGCAGGAGCTGGGAGGGAAAAGGACACCCTTGAGCTCAGAGCAAGCAATGTGTCAACCACTTGGTTTTCCTTTTGGGGAAGGGGAAAAGTTTGTGGGGGACACACACAGGGAAGGGAGATGCTCCTCAATCCACACTGTGCCCACTGCATATAGGGAAGGCTGGAAAAACCCTGGGCACAATGACAGCTTAGCCAGGCAGAGATACCCAGCAGCACTGGGGCTGCAGTCCCCTCCAACAACATAAGTACAGCGCAGACACCCTGGCTGCCTTTGCACAGCAGCAGTCAAATTTGGCCATCCTGCCTCTGGAGCCCAGCATCTCCCAGGACTGCACTCCCTCTGTGTGCTCCCCCAGGGATCTCCCACACTGGCTGTGCAGTGCAGACTCTCGGCACACATTGCCTCAACTCGCCTTCCACAGAAAGCGTGGCTTTCCCCTTGGGAGAATTTAGACACCCTGGAGCAGGCAGCCCATTCCAGGTCTGGCTCCATCCCTGTTGCTGGCTGATGCCCTCCCTGCATCTCCTGTATCCCCCCCATCACTGCTGGCCCTCACAAGGGAGGTAAAGAGAGCAATCAGCCTTTTCCTTTCAGCTCAGTTGTGAAATATGGAGCCAAGCATGTGCCAATGACCCTCAAGCTCCCAGCAACAATCCCAAGTCCACTGTCACATCCTAGCCCCACTGAACCAGATGCCTGTGGCCCCAGAAGCACAGAGAGCAGGAGATGGATGGGTGCAAGGGGAGGCACATGGTCCATGGCAGGGGTCCAGGGTGTACAAATAGAGATGCTGCCTGGGGAAATGGGGAAGTAGATGGAGTGTGTAGAGATGGGACATGGGATGTGGGGAGACAAAGCATGTCCAGAGAGAGATGCCGGGAGCTAATACAGAGGTACTCATGACAGACAAATACGGAGAAGGAGACAGGGGGAAGTGTTTGCCCATCTCCAGGGAATGGCTTGAAGGACTCTGGGATAAACTTGGGTGTCCAGGTGGAAGACCCACAAAGCAAGCAGAAGGCAGCAGGATGCCCAGCAGCATCCAGCATCTTGCAGCATGGTCCACTAGGAGCTCAGCACCATCCCACTGCTTGTTCAGGAGAGCTTGGTCTCTGCTGGGGCTCTCCCCAAGAAGGTCTCTCCCTGTTCCCTGGGACAGCCAAGATCTGAGTCCCCAGAGAAGCAAGGAGCTTGAAGCCCTTTGAACTTTGATTACAGAAACAAGACTTGGAGGAGGATGCTGGAGGAAGGACTGCAGCTGCCAGGTCTTGGGGAAAAGGGTTACTCCCCCACTGTTCCCTCAAATCCTGCAAGCCTGGTGCAGGTACATGGAGTGAAGCAGCTGTCAGGGGATGAGTTCCCCAGCTAAGGGCTTACCCAGCTCTGGAGGGAGGGTTCAGCCCCAGTGTCCCTGCTGAATTACAGCTTACTCAGGGGAGAGGGAGAACTGTCAGGATCAGGCTGCTGCTTTCTCCAGCTTCGCAAGAGTATTTATACCCATCCCACCACTTTCACAGGTTCATATACGAATATGCCCCAGTGCAAATCCACAGTGACTCCAATAGGGAGAGTCGAGGTGGAGCGGAGAAGGAAAAGAAAGGGAGCGCATCCCTCCAAAACCCCTACACAGGAGGAGAAATCTTCTTCCCGGCTTCCTGCACTCATTCCCACTGTCAAGCAAGCCCTCGCTGACACAAGATGCAGAGCAGGACGCAGCTACCACCATCCCCAAGCCCAGGAGCTCCTGCCCTGAGCACTGCAATGACCTTGTTCCCTACGTGTCCTGAGCCTGACACAGCGCCTGCCATCTTTTCCCAGGGCATCCCGGGATGGGGGCGACGTTACGGTCTTTCTCCCGATTGCACTGCAGGGAAACTGAGGCAGGGGCTCCGGAGAGTGGAGGGAAGGTCCTTCTGCCTCTTGCTCCACCCAGGGCTCAGGAGGGCCAGGGACCGGCAAGAAGCTGTCACTGTCACACTTCTTAGGAGGATGCAGCGCTCCCCCCAGCTCTCTTCCCCCTTTAAATCTGGATTTAAACTTGATTTCACGGTGACAGGCCCCCAGGTCACAGGCTGCAGCGGCTGCTGCTTTAATTAATACAAGTCCCAACGTTAACAAATTATATTTAAAGGGGCTGGAGGGAGGGGGAAGGGCGGGGGACCCTCCCCACTCATACCAGCACCAGGATTAACCCCTGACTGCCTGCAGCGCACAAGTTTGGGAGCGGGCAGAGGGAAGGCGAAGACGGACAGGGATGGTGAATTTGGGGGTTCGTTTTCCGGAAAGCAGGTGGCCCCCTCTTACCCCCCTAGCCTTTAGGACTGGCGGAGCCACGGAAGGGATGCAGGGGGATCCAGTAGGCACCGACCCCCACGACAGTGGCATCCCAGCCGGCACTCCCTCGTCCTCTGCGGGAGAGCGGGGAAACTGAGGCAGTCAGGGCGGGCGCTGGAGCGTCTCCGGCCGGGGACGAAGGGAGACAGCCTCCTGGAGCGGGGGAAGCCGCGCATCCCACCGGCGTTCCGTCGGGACGAGGGAAGGCGGCAGGGGCAGCAGCCCTGACGGCCCCTTGAACGGGGGCCCGCAGCCGTGCGGGGCTGGGCTGGGGCGGCGGGACCCCCCCAGGAGCCCCCTGGGCAGACCGCCCCCGGTGCGGGGCTGGGCGCGGCGGCTTCCCCGCTCCCTCCCCGTGGGGCCGGGGCTCTCAGCGGCGGGGCTGGGGATGGAGGGGTGCAGCTCCTACCTGGGTACCCAGAGGCTGAGCAGCAGCGAGCAGAGTCCGTGGGCCAAGGCCGGGCGCATCTTCGCTGGGGCAGCGGCTGTGCGGGCTGCGGGCGGGCGGGCGCCTTTGGGGCAGGGGCGGCGGGGCTCGGCGCTGCTCTCTGCCCGCTTTGTTTGTTGTGGGTTGTTTGCTTGTTTGTGTTTTCCCCTCTCCTCCCTCTCACTGGCTCCCTGCGCGCCGGGGCTCGGCTCGCCGGGGCGGCTCTGCCATCCTCCCGGGATGCCCCCCCCGCCTCCCGCCGCCCCGGCGCCCTCCGAGCCCGGCGAGGGCTGCGCGCCCCCCGCCCTGTCCGCCGCCGCCCCGCCGCGCACAGCCCCCCGGCTCAGCCCCCCATGGCGGGACGCGCCGGGGGGCCGGGGGGGCCCTCGGTCCGCGGGGTGCGCTCCCTCGCCGCTCCCCAGGGCGCCCCGGGGCTCCGGGGCCGCGGCGAGCGTGGGCAGGGCTCGCCGGGCGAGCGGCTCCGCGGCTCCCGCGGGGCCCGCAGGCACATGGGGAGCCGCGGCCCCCCCGCCGCCCCCCGCCGCTGGTGTCGCCGGGCCTCCGGCGGAGCGAGCAGGGTCGCGGCCGGAGCGCCCCGGGAGCGCTGGGCGCGGAGCGGCGGCGGCAGCGGCTCTGCCTGGGATCGCGCTGCGCCGAGCATTACTCAGCGCCCGGAGCCCGAGTCCCGACACGTCCAGACAGGAGCCCGCGGGGGAAGGACGGGGCAGAGGGTGGCAGCGGGGCGGGGAGCCGGCGTGTCGCACGCAGCCTGCCGGGGAGGGAGCGGGCGGCGGGGGGGCGAGCGGGCACGGGCGGCGGAGGAGTGGGCGCGGGGCTGGGGGGGAAAGCGGTGTGGGGTGGGCACAGCGTGGGTGAATGGGCACGGTGTGTGGGGTAAGCGTGCACAGCGCTGAGAAGTGTGTGTGGTGGGAATGCTCAGCGCGGAGGAGTGTACGCAGGGTGTAGGGTAAGTGTTCATGGTGTGGGGTGAGCAAGTACGGCGTGGGTCTAGAGCGCAGGGAGAGCTGAGTGTACGTGGCCCGTGGGCATGTGTGCACGGTGTGGGGGACTGTGCATGGAGTGGGAGGTGAGTGTGCATGCTGTGGGACCATATTCGTGGGAACTTGGGGGAGTGCATGCTGCTGGGGGTAGTGTGCTGAGGGCATGGGAGAAAGGTGCTATGGGCGTGGGGTTTAGTGGTGTGCACAAGGAAGCAGAGTGTGCAGAGAGTATGGGTGAATGTGCATGGCGTGGGATAAGCATACACCAGGTGTGGACTGAATGTGCTCAGCGTGAGAGTGCACCAAGTGCACGTGAGGGCACAGGGTGTGGGGTGATCGTGCGTGGCATGGGTGAGTGTGTGTGGGACATGGGTGAGTGTGCACAGCATGCATGAGTATGGGGGACCCTCGTATCCGAGCACGGTGAGAAAGCAGCGCACAGGTGAACGTGCATGGCAGGGGCGAGGGTGCGTGGGGTGTGGTGTGTGCATGGTGTGGAGTAAGTGTGTAGGGCATGGGGGATGTGAGCAGGCACTAGGTATGGCAGGAGGGTGCATGGCATGGGGTGAGCATGCATAGCAGGGTGTGTGCGCATGGAGTACAGAGCAGGTGTGAGTGGCGAGCGTAAGCACGTGTGGAGTGTTGAGAGTATGACTGTTCTCAACTCCAGTGCCTGTGTGCACTGAGTGTGAGGAGAATGTGCATGGGGTGTAAGTGTGTGCAATGTGGTCAAGTGCGGACAGCGTGGATTAAATGTGATTGAGGCAAAGGGTGAACAGGCAGGGTATGGGGGCGTGGGTGTTAATGGGGATGGAGAGAGTGTGTGGTGTGGGGTGTGTGGGGAGTACCGGCAGACGGGAAGCACATGGGGTATGGAGTGAGTGAACACGAGGAGAGGGCTGTGCATAGTATGGGATATGTGAGGAGTGGGGATGAGTGTCCCTGTGGTGTGGGGTGCAGGGGTGCTGGGGATTCATAGAGGTATCAGGGTATGCACATGGGGACTGGGGGTGCCGGCGCGAGCTGTAGTTGTGCAGGAAGGCATTCCTGATTTTGTGAGGCGTGTGGGTGCCTGTCACTGTGCACAGGGGTATAAGCATGAGTGGCACATGCTGGGGGTGTGACTCTGTGTGTGGACATGGCTAATGGCCATGTACATCCCATGTGTCAGCCCTGTTTTGGGTTCCCCCAACCCAATGCCAGGAGAGCAGTGCTGCAGGGCCAGTGCCTATGGAGGAGCTGTGGATGTGGCTCTGCCTTCCCTTAACAGGGCCACCAAGTGCTCCCAACCTCAGTTGCCCATGAGCTCTCCCAGGCTGGGCACCCAGTTTTCGCCCACCTCCTTGGCACCATCAGTTCAGTTCTTGGGCTCTCCTTACCTTCATGGAGTCCCAATGAGCAGGGTATCTTTCATCTGGGAGCTGTGCACTGGCCTTGCAGGTTATCCCTGTGTCCTCCTGCTTCTTCCTTGGGGACAGGAGGGTGGCCCTGGAAAAGCCCAGTCTCACTGGGTTCTCAGTGAGTATGATCTGCCCCAATGCAGCCTCTTCCCAGTCATGGGGATACTTGGTGTCCCCTCAGTTTGGGTGCCTGCTCTGGGGCTAGGGGCCTCCACTTGGGCTCTGGGGGATGGGGAATGGCAGGCAGTGCCCTTGCAGGCCCCCACTACCCCCAGCCACCACAGCCCACCCCAGGCTGGTGTTTGTGCCATAAACAGCTGCCTGGAAGCTGGCAAAACACTCTCCTGTTAGCCAGGCACTGTGCATCTCCCCACCAGCACAGCAGCACTAACAGGGGCTACCTTCTCTGCTCGTGTGTTGGCTCCTGTTGGCGCCAGAGAGGAAAATGTGCTTCCTTTGGGAAATGAGTTGCGATCTAGGGGTGGGCCCTAAGACTGTACTGGTTCCCCCTGGGTGCAGCAGTGTGGCATCACCACTGAGGTTCCTTTTGTGGTCCTGAGGTTGCTGGTTGCTCTCCTGTCCCCAGCTCTACTCCTGAGTGGGCTTAGCCTGTGGGCAGGTGTGGACACTGGTACAGAGCCAGCATCTACCCTCCAACTTCCTTGCCCACACAGTTTAGCAAGAGGCAAGAGTGCCGAACCTTCTATCCCTCAGGCAAAGGCCTGAGAGTACAGAGAGGTTCCTGGCACAGCATCACCCGGCACTCATCACTTCCTCCATAGCTGCTGCCCTCCTGGATCCCCCAGCCCCCAGCAAGTGATGTGCAGTGTCCCATGGGAGTTTGGGAGTGGTGTCAGGACATCCTTTAGTCACCTGCCACCAAAGGAGGCAGAGGTGCAGGCTGGTGATGAGAGATGTGGTGTCAGGGCTGGGCAGAGCACACCAGCAGACCTGTGGACATGACACACAATGCTTCCTAACATAGAAGCCATTGCTCTCACCCTCTCCACTTCCTCCCACACAAGACCTGGCTCCTGTGCTGAGTTTCCTCTTTACATCCTGGAACAGACTGTCTGAACCCCCAGTTAGCAGGCAGGGATAGGACAGAGGAACATCCCCCTCTTTAAGGCAGCTTCCTGGCTCAGCTGTCCTCATCCAGTCCTCAGCACCCCTTTTTTTCTCAGGCCACCGCCGGGATTACACCCAGGCATGTGCTGCCCTCGGCCTGGACCCACCAGAGATCCCCTGGTTAAAGCAGGACACCTTCCCACCAGAAGCTCCTTCCCTGTGGGAAGGGACCCTTGCTTCCAGCCTTCAGGAGCACAAATGTTTGTGTGTTCGTTAGGATCCTGTGCACAAATAAATGCCAATGAAAATCAGAGGAGAAACACTTTCATCCTCCTCCAGCCCTTAATGACATAATCACTTCCAAGAGCGGGTGTCTCACTCGCATGCTCCTGCTGACTTGGGGAGGAGACCGGCCGCTGTGTCCCGCAGTCTCAGTGCTCACAGCGGGGGCAGGCAGGAGGGGGACCTGTTTCCTCATGTCCCAGCAATGTCCTGGGGCTGAAGAGGAGCCAGGTGAGACTTTCGCTCCAGCCGTTCTTCTGCATCACACTGGCAAAGCCCTTAAACACAAGATTGAGCACCTGTTGTGGCCCGGGGAACTGGGGGCCTACAGAACAGGACCTGGCCTCTCTGAACAGGGATGGGTGTAGGCAGGCACACGAGGCTGGTGGAGGATGCTTTGGTCCTGGTGGGACCATCAAAGCTCATGACAAAAAGCTGAGGCTTCTGAGAGCACTGTATCTGTTCTTGTCATTACTGCAGGCCCCCAGCTGGGGACAGAGCATCAGTGGGTCATGGGACCTGTCACCTCCAAGCTTCCGTCCCATCTCTAGCACTGCTCAGCAGCCCCACACTCTGCAGAGACCAGGAAGGGATCTGGGATGCTCTCAGAGCTGCAATGAAGGTGGTTGCTCCCCAGAGCCAGCACACAAAAGGTGATGGGGAAATCCCTGGTGCAGGGCACTGTGAGAACACCCCTTGGAGCTCCCCTGCCCAGGCCGAAGCACCCAGGCAGGTCCCTTCTTTCAGCAGGTTACATGATGCCCCAGGATGTGCTTTGTGCAGGGGACTGCGGAAGCATCCATACCTCTTCCTCTCCATCCT
This sequence comes from Corvus moneduloides, assembly GCF_009650955.1. Taxonomy (NCBI): domain Eukaryota; kingdom Metazoa; phylum Chordata; class Aves; order Passeriformes; family Corvidae; genus Corvus; species Corvus moneduloides. The sequence continues at coordinate 23,875,834 of NC_045482.1, forward strand.
CCCTTCCCTCCATCCTTCTATCTCTCTGTCTCTCCATCCCTCTTGCCATCCCTCCATCTCTTACGCTGCACATCCTCTTGCCCAGCCCTCAGGCTGCCTGCACTTTGCCTGCTCTGTTCTCCTTGCCTTGTGCAGGAGCAGGTCCTGCCAGCAAACCATGCCACAGGCTCCACACCCCTGGGAGGATGGGGCTGGCTCTCCCGTTGTCATCTCCATCAGAACTCCTTTCCAGCACCTCAGCACGCAGCCCATGACTTGCTGGCTCTCACTCACCCCCTTTCCTCCTGGCATATGCCGTCCTCTAGCCCCTTCTGCCTTGTGAAGCAACTTCCAAGACCTGTGTCCTGGACAGTCATGCAGTCTCTCTGAGGTTCTGCAATGTCCAAGGATGACCCATTAGAAATCCATGGCAGGAAAATGCAAGGGTCGAGATCTCTGTGCATACCATGCTGCTCCTACTTGTTCTTACAGACTGGCCATGGGTCCACAGATGTGACCAGAAGGCAGCACAGGGAGAGAACAGCCTGCTCTGGACAAATACGATCTTGGCCATGCTGCAGCCTTGGAGGGGCTGATGGCCTCTGGGACCACCAGGGCCAGCAGCCAGTCTGTGTGTACGGGTGTGGGAACATGAGCCAGCTCTGATGACACAGAGTGGGCCTGAAGGGATGCAGGGGGGAGCTCTGGGGAGTCTTAAAGTGAGGGGAAGCAGGAAAATGGACGGAGATGGGGAAGCACCAGGACGTACATTCAGCCTGATGCCACCAGGACCTGGCAGCCAGCAAGGAAGAGTGCTGGGATCTGTGTTGCTTGCAGTCCAGAGTGGGGCATGCAGGCCAGTTTGGATGAGGAGAAGGAGGAGGAAGGGGAGGCTTGCTGGGAGCCCATGCAGCCATCCACTCACCCAGCTTTTGACATCCTGAAGCACAACTCTCCTCACTCCCCTGCCCAGCAGCACCCATGGGACTGGAGCGACAGCTACGTGAGTCAGGGCTAGGGCGTGGGGTCGGGGTGACCCTGCCTTTTGCGGCAGCATTAGTCACCATGCCAAACTTCCCCAGCCCAGCAGCACTGGAGCCCCCAGCATCACTGCCTTCTCGCTGGCTCACACCCCACGACCTGCCCGAGTTTGCTCGATGTGACTCAGGACCAACCACACGGCCACTGGTCTGGCCTGGCCAGTCCTCCCAGCTGCCTAGGACTGGGGCGCTGGCAGAGCCCGGGGCAGTGGGTGCACGCCAGCACCAGCACCAGCTCTCAGCCACGCTGCCCTCGCGTCAGGGTGGAAAAGCAGGACCTGGCCACCTCTGGCCATCCCTGGGAGCATCCTTGCAGTGAGGCAGATCTTCCCTCTTCATCCTCCTCCCAGCACCTGGCAGAGGGTGCCTTGATCACAGCAGGGTGCAAGGAAGGGGTTGAAGTCCTGCTGTGAGTACCATCCCATGGGGCTGGAGCAGACCCCCATGCATGCTGCCTCCCACGCACCACAGGGACTGGCCGTGCAGGGGGACACCCCGTGGGAGAGCTGGTATGACCACGATGGGGGATCCCAATCCTTGCACTGCCTTTGGCAAGGACAGCATGTCCCCAAAGGGCCAAGCTGCTGGCTGAGGCAGTAGGAAGGTGGCCGGATAGGAGTGCCTAAGCACACCTGTGCAGGGTGCCTCCTGCAGGGAGGGATGCACAGCCACAAGGAAAGGTGGGAGGTGCTGGTCCCCATGTGGAGTGATCAGGGCATGAAGCCACCTCAGCAACCTCCTTTCCTGCAGCTCTGCCTTCCAAGGGTATGCATAGGCAGATCCCCCTCCCTAGAGATAGAGGATGGCTGCTGCCTTCGTTACGGGGTAAGTAATGAGGCCATGGAGTAGACTATACTTGGATAAGGTGAGATGTTGGCAGTCAGAAACAGGACCCAGGAGTGAGGGAGCCTCTGCTCTGCCCTTCTTCTGGGGTGAGGGGGCTAAGGGGTGTCCTGGTGTCAGGCAGCTCCCTGACAGCCTCCAGAGCCCACTGCCCTTACAGACACTCCTTAGTGTGTGCCAGGCCAGCACAGCCAGTCCCAGGTGCTGGAGTTATGTGGACAGAGCAAGGACCAGACACCAGTCCAACAGGAAAAGGAAGTACGCAGACCCCTCATGTTCATAGGCAGTGTCTCCAAACAACAGATCTGGGGTCCTTGTGCACCCCATCTCCTGTCCCTCGAGGGCTCATGCCCACTCTCTGCACTCCACTTTAGGTACCCTGGGTCCCAACATATCCCCTTGCTTGAAAGCTCCAAGATGCTGCAGCAGAGCTGGCCTGGACACCCCCCAGTACCCATGTCCCCCACTCCAGAGGTAGCCACTGCACACACTGGAGTACCAGAAACAGGGCAGAGCCAGGAGGAACCCCAGTGATGGGCAGGGATGAGCCAGACCCTTCTGGGCAAGTCAGGACTGATGTGTCCTCATGGCTGCCTGGGTGACATCTGTCACTGAGAAATGGAGTGAGGACAGAGGAGGACAGTTACAGGCAGCTCCCTGGAGGGAGCAGCAGAGCCTGGAGAAGGAGAGTTAGAGGCCTCCAGGGAGAGCAGGGCTGGGCAGGCAGGAGCCCTGGCCAGGACCCATCTCTGCCGCTGGCTGGGCAGCCCCTGCTCAGCAACAAGCAGTGAGCAGGCAAAGGAACTGCAACCACAGGAAAGGGGGTTGACAGTTTTTGGGTGCCACTGTCCAAGCCTGTCCACTCAGCTAGGCTGAGCTGGTATCCAGGTTTATTTGCCTCACCCTCTTAGGACTATCTGCATTACTCCGAACTTTCCTAAAGTGCTTCTTTTTTGGGGACAAAAATATTCTATTTTTGGTCTCAGTCCAGAGAGATTTTCTTTTTCAAGTTTGATTGAATTAATCTGTCCAGCTGTTTTCAACTTGGGAAACTGAAGGGAAAATTGCATTCTTCCCATTTGGAAAGAAAATTAAAAAAAAAAAAAAAAAATAGAAGTCATTACCATTACAGGGGTCTGGGATTCTCTCTCTCTCTCTTTTTTTTTTTTACCCAATTATTATAAACTTCCTCTTTTTCCCTTGGGAAGATCCTGAAGACTTTGCAATGTAAACTGTCCAGTAGCCGGGATCCGGGCTACACACGCACATGTACAACTACACCCCCCCAGACTCTCCAGCTACACATTGCACCCACACAGCCACCCTCGTGCACCCCTGGCTTTCATCAGGCCCCCTCAGAACTGGGTCCTGCCTGAGCACTGCCCCCAGGAGCACGGGGATGGGAATCAGAGGGTTGTACACACTCACACACACACTCCCATGCCATTCTCCCAAGCACAGTCCCATGCACTCCCACACACACCCTGCCATGCACACACGTCCACATCAACAGCTCCTCAAATGCAGCCACTGGCACACCCCAGTGGACCTCCACGAGCCCCCGTGCACAGCGACATTCATAGAGCCATAGAAACATTTAGATTGAAAAAGACCTCTAGGATCATCGAGTCCAACTGTAAACATCACACTGCCATGTTCACCATTAAACCATGTGCCCACTCCCATGTTCCCCATGCACTCCTCCATCCCATCCCATGCCCACTCCCACGTTCCCCATGCATCCCTTCATCCCATCCCATCCCATCCCATCCCATCCCATCCCATCCCATCCCATCCCATTCCATCCCACCCCATCCCATTCCCACTCCCATGTTCCCCGTGCCGTGCCGCAGCTCCCCCTGGCGGCCTCCTGCCGCCGCGCCGCCCGCCCCGCCCCGCCCTGCATCCCGGGTTGCCATGGCGATGGCAAGGATGCTGCACCCCCCCAGGCCGGGAGCTGCTGGGTCTTGGGGGGTTCAGCAGGCTCCTGGGGGCCTGGATGGCTGCAGGACTTCCAGAAATCTGAGGGACTCCTGGAGCACTTCCGGGGACCCGGGGAGTACCTGCCCTTAGGGACTGCTGGGGTGTGTTAGGAATCTGGGGTGAGGTCCTGTTGGATGGGGAGCTCTTAGGGAGCTGTGGTGGTCTGGAGAACTGGGAGGTTTCTAGGGGACTCTGCTGGCTGTTCGACCCTCTCCAGACCACTGGGCCAGTCCATACCCTGACAGGCTTTGTGAGGGCTTCTCCTGGCTATCAAGGGAATGGATTTGACTTTGCCAGACCAGGAGCAGCAGGGAGCTGTGGTAAGGAGCTGTCAGCCCCCACAAGAGCTGTCCCTTTCCCCCAGCTGGACAGAGAACAAGACACACAGCCCAAGTGGTTTGCACACCCGTGAGAGGCTCACAGACACAGTGCAGAGGTAACTCATGGATGTGCAGAGGAGTTACCCCACAATCACGGACCATGTACTTCCCCACATTTTTGGCTTCTGTGATCTCCATCCTTCAGGAGCTGTGATTTGGGACGATGGCAGAGAGAGCACAGGTCAGATACCTTACTCAAAAGTACTAAATGTCTTCCCATGGGTTTATCCATTGCCAGATCTCCAGAGCCATGTCCAACCAGCCCACAGCGTGAAAGCAGCCCATTGTGGGGGAGCTGAGACAGAATCCAAAGAAGGAACTTGCCGAAGGTTAGAGCTCAGACTCTGAACATCTCACAGAGGGTTTCAGAATCCCTCTATAGTTGTTCTCAGCCATGGTTCCAGAGGACAGCAGGAGTGACATAAAGTTTCACAGGACCTGCCTGAATTGACCTCTCCTGGCAGTCCAGGGCTTGAGGTGTGCTCAAGTGCATCCAATTCAGAGGGACCTGCAGAGCCTATGGAACAGCTTCCCACATCTTCCAGCACACAGCTCCTGCAACTCTCCAGCTCCCTTCCTGGAGGATTCTTTTGCACCCACACACATTCTGCCTGTCCCAGACACACCTGAGGAAACACAATACAACATGCAAACATACTGTCACACAGGCACACGTGGGGACAGTGTCACTGACACACACACACACACACTGGCAATCTGCTGTGTGTTCATAGAGATGCAGGAAGACACACGGGCCAACATTTACACACCCGCGAGGGGTCACACACACAGTGAGGGGTGTATATACAAGCTCACATGCACACATATGGTCATGGACAAGCATAAACATGCCTCCTGTGCATGCAAACACACCAAGCTGCCTGCATGCACAGGTACCTGCACCCACCCAGCCCTGCTCACACCCACCCATGTGTTCCCATGGGCGGGCGTGGGGATGGCAATTCCCGGGAGCCCTGTGTCCCTCCCTTCTCCCAGCACCACTGTGGCCAAGTCAGAAGGGAATTTCCAGCTGCAAAGCTGCAGCTGACAGATTTAGAGACTCCCTCCCCAGTGGTTTCTGGGCCAAGTTAATGGTTCACCAGCACCCTGCTTCTCCTGCCCTTCCCTGCTAGCTGCCTGGGGCAGGCAAGGAAGCACCCACTGGTGGGCATCTCCAGCACCCCATGCAGCCTTCCTTGCCTTGCAGTCTGTCCAGCACCGTGAGCTCTGTTTTTACCCTGCCCTGCAGTACCCAGCACAAGGGGCATTGTCCACCTCAGCTACCTCAGGTTAGAGCTCTCTTGCAGAGGGGTGGACAGGAAAGCCCCCAGCGTCCAGCACTACTGCAAAGTGGAGGGCAGGCACAGGAGCATGGACCTGTCTACCCAGGCCCTCTCTCTGCTGACATCCCTCTGGGGCTCCTCAGCCTAGTGGGGCATTGCCAGCTGAGCAGGCACTGCACACATACATTCCCCTCTGCAGTTACCTGAACCCTTCTGCTGGGTAATGCTGGAGAAACCAGTTCCTGTGGGCTCCTTGCAGCATGGGATGGACCCCCTCAGAGATCCCTGGAGCCCCTGGAACAGAGGCTTGGCAGCCTGCCTTGCTGGGCAGCCAGGCAGGCTGCTCCTCACCCTGTGTTTGTCCATGAGGGGCACAGGCTGATCAGGTTATCAAGACATACATGCCTGGCACCCTGCCATCCAGGTGGGGTTGCACGTGGCCCACGGCATGCCAAGTGAATGCCTTGCATGCCACCAAGCCAACAGTGTCAGCGCTGTCCAGGGCTGCCGTGTGCCAGGCTCTGCAGCGGGAACTGCAGTGACAGTGACTGGAGTGAAAAGAATACAGGATCCCTTCAAGAAACTCAGAGCACATCGCCATAGTGTTAGGGCAGATAGATGTGCCCCTGGCATGAGGCATGAGTGGAGGCACCGTGGACTGCAAACATCCCAGGTGAGATGGTGGAGGGACACAAACTGGCACCCCAAGGAATGACAGCTGTGGGTGATGGGAGGAGAACGCTCACGCAGTAGAGCAGGGCAGGAGAGTACTCGCCCTCATCCACACACATCTCCAGGCTCAACAACCACAGAGAAAATCAGAGAGTAGATAAAAAATGAGCTGGACTTTGCCACAGGTCCCAGCAGGGACAGAGGCTGGCAGGAGAGTTACTGATTGGGACTCACAGCTGGGGCAAGACAGCTCTCTGGCTAGTCCCATCCCAGTACAGTAGTCAGCGCTTCCCAGCCCTCCCCAGGAAGCGCTGTGGCGTACCAGCTTTAAATAGCTTTATTAGTGGAAGCTCTGTGCCCACAGCTCCCACCGCGGGGGCCGTGGGGAAGCCAGGCAGCCCCATGCTGCCCTCTGGGGAAGGCAGGACTCCCCGGAGCGCAGAGCTGGGCTCACCCATGCTGACCCTGCCACCGGCTCCTCCTGTCTCTGTCCCAGGAGGGCCTTGTGAGCTTGGAGGTGGTCTCCCAAACTGTCCTTGCCTGACCTCAGGCTGTCAGATGCAGAGGCTGAGCTCCTGACGGACGGAGCACTTGCGGCACTGCACCACACAGCACCAGTGGAAGCGGCAAAGGCAGTTCTCCTCCAACACCACCGTCTCGTCCCGGTGCCCTCTCCCGCAGCACAGCAGGTCGCACCCACTCGTGTCCATGGCTGTGCTGTTGCAGACGCGGCCCCTGGTGCCCAGTGAGCCTGTCTTACGATTAGCCGAGCAGAAATCAGGTGAGTCAGCCGAGTAGATGAGGTCCTGTTTATCGGGAGGCTTGATGTTGTCACCCACAGGGATGAGGGTTTTACCGTCGTTGCCTCCCATCACCTTGAAAGCCCCATTGAAGCGCTCGAGCAGGCGATCCCCCACCTCACGGAAATGGGGCATCTTCCTCCAGCAGGTCCGCAGGGTGCAGGAGCCCGACAGCCCGTGGCATTTGCACTCTGTCCTCATGTAGCTGCGCACCGCCTGGGGAAGAGACAGCGATGCTCAGCCCTCGGTTCCCTCTCTCGCTGCCCAGCACCCCCAGCCAAAACTCTGCCTCTTGGTGCTGCCCTGGCCCGGGGGAGAGGCTGGGGGTGGAGAGTGGCACGGGGAGGGGTTCCAAAGCACCTGCCAAGGATACCCAAAAAGACATTGGGTCATATTTCAGCCAAAGCTGGTGCAGGTACACGGCTTGGGCACACTGAAGGTGGAGGGCTGGGGGTGGGGCACAGGGGGCGCAGGGGACAGGGAGTGCAGGGGCATTACCAAGCGCCCGGCTTCGTTGTTGTGCAGGTCGATAAGGGCTCGGATGTCATTTTTGCCTTTCTTGTTCTTGGCATCCATGAACTGCTGGGATTTCTCGTAGCCGAACTGCACATCATCCCCACAGCCCCCCCACTCCCAGGCGGTGCCCTCTGTGCCTGGCCCCGCTGTGGGCGAGGGGGGGGCCCGGCTCCGTGTCAGCTCGCAGCCGCACTGCAGCAGCTCGCCCATGCTGCAGGCCTGCGTGATGGCGTGGCTCACCCCCGCCGCCGTGATGGCATACACGAAGGCTGTTTCACGGATATCTGCAGGAGAACAGACAGGGCCGGGATGTGGGGTCAGCTCCAGCATGCAAAGCACCATCCACCCTGGCTGACATCCCAGGGGGCTCAGACGCCCCCTTCTCCCTCTTCATATGTGCTCAGTGCTGTTCCCTGGGTGATGCACCCACCTTGGAATAGGCTGCCTGGGGCAGGAACGGCCTCTTGCAAGCAGATTTGAGGCCTCTGGGGGATGGTCAGGCCCTGCCAGTGCTCCTCCACTCAGCTGCGGAGAGGCAACAAATCTCCTGCCTCCCCTTGCAAGTCTGGGTGCTGCCCCATAGGAAAGAGGGAAGCTCAGAAGGCAGAGAGTGGTCCCAGGTGACCAGGTGGTACCCACAGCTTCCTCACACTACCCTGCGACATCCCTCCAAGCAGTAAAAATCCCATCCCCAGCTCCAAACTGGCACCTGGAAAGAAATACTGCGAGGGATACAGAAGGTGCCACTCACCCCTCTGCATGTTGGCAGTGATGAAGCTGTGCTGCCTGCTCTGCCCCCACTCCCCTCTTTGCCATGGGGAGCTGCCTGCCCCCCTCTCTCCACCAGCACAGCCTCCACCCTGCAGGATTATTTATTATTAGTATTTGCTCCTGTCTCTCTCTGCTCCGGGACACGAATTCCAAGCATCTTTCCCCTGCCCGGACCTGCCGCTCACAGCCGCAGCCAGCGGGGGATTCTGGCAGCGGGGGTGCGGCGCCCTGCTCGGGGGGCTCCTGCACTCCCCCTGCTCCGTGCCAGCCGAACCCCTGCCCACCCAAATGCCAGGGCAGGGCTGGCCCAGGGTGGTGGCATGCAGGGGATTCCTGGGGAGGGAGGGGAAGGTGAGTTCCGGGGGGTGTCCCATCCCTCCATCTTCAGTATTCTGACTTGAGGGGGCTGCAGGGAGAGGGATACCAGGGCACCAGTTCCATGAGGATCTCCTCCAAAAGCCCACGCAGCACCTGAATCCCTCTGGTGCTAGCAGGAACTGGGCACACTGGTGCCTTTCTGGCAGTGCCACCCAGGGGGTGGCACCCCCTCCCCAGGCCCTCCTGCCCCCACAAGCCACCCGACCACCCGCCTGCTCCCACCTGGGGCTGGCAGAGCCCTCAGCAGGCAGCCCGAAGCTGGCAGAGGTCCCCATGCCACCCTGCCAGCCGGGCCCTGGGGGGATGCCGCTCCTCTGACAGCTCCACCAGACACGTGGCTTCCCCCAAGCCAGCCTGCCCTGGCATGCCGTACCTGGCACAGGCGGCTGGGAGGGAAGAGGGGACAGCCATGACTGTGCCAGAGAGGCCATGGCCAGGAGCAGGAGGTTTGCAACACCCTTGGATAGAAAAGGACATTGGACGGGAGGTACTCATCTGATGGAGCTGGGAACCCCAAAAACACTGGGATACCTTATGCCATCCCTGCAGGCTTACAGGGAGGCTGGTGCCTACTGGCACCTCTGAGGGCTTCTGACACCCATCCTGTTGCTCTGGGGAACTCCACACCTCTAGTTGGGATGCCCCATGTCCTCGGAGTGCCAGGGACTCACAAACTCACTGCTGTCCCTACAACACTGGTTATCTCTATCACCCCAGCAGTGAGGCTGGACCAATATGGTGGCTTCTTCAGCATCCCCATGCTTGATGTGTCTGTGCCTCCTCCAACACAAGCTGTTCCTGGGTACCCAGCAGCTCATCTGCCAGTACCTTTCACTCACCACCTGGTCTGGCCCTGTATTCTGGCACCACCCCACTTCCAGCCTGGATCCCTGCCTGGCACAGATCCCACCTGCCTCACTGCCAGGTTGTGGTGAAAATAGGTGACTCCAGAGGCAGAAGGGTCCCCCATGTGCTGTGACTCTCTGCCTCTTGACTGAATACACCTCCCTGTGCTGGGAGGAACCCACATCTGCAAATCAGCTTTCTTAATGAGCCTATCTCCCTCCCATGGGCCAGTGTCTCCCTCGGGGCTTCAGCTCTGACCCCCATTAGTACCTGCAGTCAGTTGGGTGCCCAGGGCACCCCGCTCTTTCCAATCCTCCCAGGGAGGCCACCTTGACCACCCTGCATGGCCCAAGGACATACCCACTTTGCCTCGGGCTGGCCATGTACCAACAGATGTGATGGCTGAGGAGTCTGGGGCTTACTCCAGCATCTTCATCTGCCATAGCACAGGGACCAACATGGGAAGAGGGGAAGGACTAAACTCATCTCCCACTAAGCGATCCTACCAGCCAAAGGTGCTTCAAGCTTCCCCTGTTGCTTGGAGCATCATCCACTCCCAGCCTCTCTCCCTGAGGAGCATGGCAGGGCTTTCCCATCCCTTACACTCTCTTGGGTGTCCTCTGCCCCTGCTCTGATTTTGGTGCCGCTGGGCTGGGCTTGGACCACTGTATCCAGGTGGCTGAGACCTGCACATACCTTCCTGCCACCCGGCCCTGTTACTCAGGGTGACATCAGGGTGCCCATCCAGGGACAGGGACAGGAGACAAACAGGGACAGGAAGAGGGATGTGAAGGGCACCCACGGGGTGAGGGGCAGCTCCCAACAGCTGCACACTGCCTCCCACCCGGGCCCCTTCCCCCAGCACACCCTGGGGTCCCAGGGGAGCAGTAAATCACTGCCAGACGAGGGTGCATTCCTGGGCTTCACGAAGCCCCGCACTGTCTGGGAGCATCAGTAATTGCTTCATTACAACACGGCAGTAACATGTCCCGGCAGTGAAACCTCAGCGTGACTGAACTGGGGAGCACTGAGCAACCCCCTACATACACACACACACACACACACACACACACACACACACACAGAGGTTTGCACACCAAGACTCTGCTCCAGGAGTCCCAGGGAGGAGCATGACCAGGCTGGAGCCTTTTTGGGAAATGGGAAGCTGAGGAAGCACTGGCCTTACCCTGCTGCAGGATCTTGCCGAAGTACTTGCTGTGGCTGGTGCAGTTCCAGCGGCGGAAGCGGAATTGGTACTGGCACTCCCGGACGCCCAGCTTGGTGCCCTTGGCCACCTCCTGCACAATCTCTGGCTCCAGCTGGCACAGCTCTGCCTGCTTCCCTGCCAGCCGCTTCGTCTTGCGGCAGATGCTGTTGGGGTCCATGACCAGGGGGCTCCCCACTGCCCTGCAGGAGGGGACAGCGAGCAGAGCAAAACCAGCACTCAAGCCCAGGAGACACCGGGGTGTGGATGGGACATGACCAGATCTAGCCTCAGGGACAGAGCAGGGCTGCAGGGCAGTGCCAGCTCCATGCTGAGCCCGGGTGACAAGGGGACGGAGAGTGGTATGTAGCAGGGGCAAGACAATAGGTATGGGTGGATCACCCAGGCAATACCTTGCCCTCTCCATCCAGTCAGGGAATGGAGGGGATCTCCAGCCATGGGACTGGCTGTAGGATGATGCTGGCACATACTACTCTACATCCTTGGGGACATCCATGGGGGTGATGGTGTGTCTCCGATGGGAGACGGCAGAAATATCGTGCTATTCAGCACCTGCTCTTTGGGGCTGGCACTGACCCAACTGAGCCCTGGCATTGCCATGTGACTGATGCCCCATGCAGCTGCGTCCCCCAGAGCTGTGGACACAGCAAGGAGCCCAGCCAGCATTCTTGGTGTGTCTCCCCCTCTCCACGGAGGCTTGCTGCTTTACCCCGTGGGAGACTAGATGAGTGACCTTGCATGTGATAAAGCCCCTCGGCTGCTGGCCAGGATCCCGTACTCACCTCCCCAAATCCAGGCACTGAGTCCAGGGAATGGAGCTGCAGGCAGGCGCGGGAGTGCAAGGGAGGGATGCAGGTGGCATCGCCAGCTCTGCCAATGCCAGTGAGGAAGGGCAAGTCTTGGCTCGGCCCATGTCAGAGGCAGCTCCTCCTTGCCAGCACAGCTGGAGAGAGGTGCCTGGCTCGCTGGTAGCCTGGAGGCAAAGTCTGAGCACAACGCTGTGCTCTCTGGTGTGCCACTGGCTACAGAAACTCCTGTACTTTCCCCACACATTTTGCCCGGAGTGCCCTCCCCAGCACAGCTCATGCAGCTGCGCAGCCTGCCAGCACCCTGCCTCGTGCTGACGCAGGCACTGCTCCAGTTCTGCCATGGGCAACTCCAGAGCCATGGGCCACACGAATTTAGCACACCCTAAACACAGCCCCACTCAGCCCACCCTTACCTCCAGCACTGCTCCTGTGGGCTCAGAGCTCATCCTGCTCAACAACATGATTTCCGTGGCCATGGATGCCCACAGAACCTTAGGGCTGGACTCAGCATACCCCAGGACCAAGAGATGCCCGATGATTGGGAGGCTACATTCCCTGGGATTCCCTGGGGAGCAGTGCTTGGGCTGCTCCTGCTGCCTTCAGCCCCACTCACTGGAGAGCATCAGCTGCACTCTGCTTCCAAACCCAGAGCTTTATAGTCTGGCCAAGCCCCAGGGGCTCAAAAATCACAAGCTGAATCTCAGTGTTTAACTGTGTTCTGGGTTTCCTTTTCACTCTTGTGCAGCTGGGGGGCTGTGTTTGGGACACCAGGCTGCAGTACTCTGCTTGCAATCCTGTCCCCAGTGCAAACCCCCTCCAAGCTCCTTGTTTGAAGCTCAAGGCCCTGCCAGGATCACCCTGCCTCATGTAAGGCTCCCCAGCTGCCTGGATCTCCTGCCCACCAGACCCCAGCTGGGCTTGGAGAGGACGTGCCTTCTCACACAGCCTGGAAAAGGAGCCCTTATGCTTTGGCTGGAGGTTTAAAGGTTAAAGAGCTCAACAGAGAGGCCTAGTCTGGAAAGGGAATTTCCAGCAGGGAAACTGAGGCAAGCCCACACTCCTGCTGGGGAGAACCCATCTCCCTTTGCTCCTGGCAGCTCAGTTTCCCTTTGCTGCACAATTCATATGCACCTCTGCAAAGGGATGGGGCAGCTAGGGAAGCATTGCGGAGCTTGCCTGGCACAGGTCCCCCATAGATGGGGAAACTGAGGCCCACATGGAAAGTGACCGGAAAATCTGTCCGGTCCCATTCCACGATGACCACACAGGGATCCAAGCCTCCATGTCGGTCTCCAAGTTTGCTGTCCTTTGTGACCATGGGCTCCCAACATCTACAGCAGGATGGCGGAGGTTTGGCTGCCTCCGCCGGTGGGGTGGGGAAGAGGGGGAGCAGAGATAGGACTTTCATTAAGAGATGACTCTTTGTACTTGTATAAAAACGATGCGCCAGCCCCCCGGGGCCGTCAGATCAAATACTGAACTGTGGCTCACCCCGGCCCGCTGGATCAGGCCGGGAAGAAGATCTCAGCCCCGCGGGTCTGGGGGGCGGTGGGCGGCTCACCGGCACTGCGGGGGTCCCCACCCATGGTCCAGGCGGCAGCAAGGCTGGCGGGAGAGCACGGGAGCTTTCTGTCCATGCCGGCGAGGCGTGGGGTGGGCTGCCTAAGTCCAGCGCGATATTAATTTCCGCTGGGCTCCACTTTCTGGCACAGGGAGGCTGCCGGGAGCCCAAGAGCTGTTTTGCTTTGGAGGGTTCAGAGGCGGGGGAGAATGGGGGGAGACAAGGGCAAGAAAAATGCTGCCAAACTGCTACCACTTTGGCAAGGGCTCCGGCACAGGGCCCAGATCTGCCTGAGCTTGTCCCGCTCCAAGGCCTCCCGCATCTACAATTAAGGTGCCCCACCTCTGCCGCCGGGCACTCCTCCCCCTGCCCTGGTGAAGGAACAGGGTCGCCAGCCCGGCTCCCCGCAACTTGCCTGGGGCACCCCGGCCCCCCCCCACCGCCTCCTGCCTGGGAGCCCCCCGCCAGGCTCGGCAGCACAGCAGCATCCCTCCTGCCTGCCCCTGGTGCCCTTTTCTGGCTGCCAGAACTGCTGCTGGGGGGCTGCTGTCTTGCCCCGAAAGCCAATGGGATGATGAGTCCCACTTTCCAACCTTCCAGCACTCCTATGTAAGGGAAACAACCCCCATTGCTGAAAGGGGAAACTGAGGCACAGAAAAGAGTCTGCAAACCACTGCCCACCTGCTGCTGGTACCCCTAAGGCTGCCACAGCTGCAGCCTGAGCCCAGTCCCAGTGACACACGTCAAACAGGAGTCACTGGGGCTTCTGATGCAACCCTTGGATGCTGTGCCTGCTGCAACAGAGCCGAGGGTTCCTAAGAGCCATAATCACCATCTTTTTCCAGCTCAGCTCATAGTCATGGAGCTTCCAGTATGTCCCAGTCTCATTCCCAGCCAAAATCATGGACAAAGGAGACTGGGCCAAGTCACCATGTTCTCCTTGGGCGTGGGGATGATGTGGAGCAGGACCTCTGATCCCTGCCAGCAGACTGTCATGGAGGGGAGCCAGTGGGGTCCTGGTTTGCAGGAAGCCAAGGGAGTGAGGCTGGCAAAACCATGCAGAGAGCAAGAGGATAGTCAGCTTTTAAAAGTGGCACCTGCATCTTGGGTGAAAAATACCTGCTTTGGTCCTGGTGGCCCTGAAGCCCCAAGGGAGAGCAGTGGCTGGGCCATGCCAAATCCATGTGGGACCTGACAGGTCTGCACCCATTGGTACTGCTGCCTAGGCACTCCCATGTGTCAAGGGGACTCTGCTCTGGAGTAGTAAGGCTGTGTCTTGCCTCGCATGCAGGTCTCTATCCCAGCCTGTGGAAGCCCCCAGGAGGGTGATGCATGGTTACCTGGGGTACCCGGGTCATCACTCTGAGCCCACAGGTAATTCTGCACCCACCTGGAGAGGTAAGAACTGCAGGATGACAGCCCTGGAGAACTGACCTCCATCCCTAGGGACATAGGTCACCTCACACCAGGCACAATGATGTCACACTGAGTGACAGCCTACGAGGAAGTCAAACCCACAGGGAGCCCATCTCTTTCCAAGCTGTGCTAACAGGGCAAGGGGGACACATGGATGAATTTTCACCCATCCAGCTTTCCCTGCAGCCCATGCAGGCATGTGGCGGGCACTCGGCCCCTCACCTGGGGCGATGCGTGGGTGCTGCCACTAACCGGGGCAGCCAGGTGTGGAAACAGAGCAGGAGGCCCATGAGGGTGTGGTGAGTAAGCAGCAAGTCACTGCCCTGGGGGGTACAGCCAGGGTTTGGCTGCCGAGCAGCACCCAGGGCACTGAGGGAGCAGGAAATGCCGTGGGTTGGGAGGAGAAGGGGGACCCCATTCCCTGCCCTCCTCCTTACGCCTCCTTGGCAAGGATGGCATGCAAACAGCTGGGAAGCTGCCTAAAGAAAAGAGGCTTTGGCATGGCATTGCGTCAACCCATGGACCTGCTAGCTGCAGGGTCATGCTGAGGCCAGGCTCTCGTGAGCAGGAGCTGCCCAAACTTGTGCTACAGGTACTGGGGGGATGGAGGGAGAATGCACCTGCAGAGGTGGTGGTCCTAAAGCCATGTCCAAACCCTGGAAGGGCTGGGATAAGAAGAAAGAAGTCCACCCACTTGTGGTCACTGTGTCCTTCCTCCAGGTGCTGACAGAGGCTGGAGCTGGGGTAGCATGAGGGCTTGGCTAGTTCATGCCCAAATGTGGGTGCCACATTTTGTGGCAGGACCCTGCAAAGCTTGAGCAGGTGTCAGGGTGTGCCCAGCTCTGCCCAGTACCCTCCCACACAAGGGGTGTTTGAATGGGTCAAGCCTCTGATGCAAAGCCCAGACAAACTCTCCAGTTTGTGTAGGGCATGGCTGGGGATCCTGGGTGTCACCATGGGAGAGTGGACGTGATCAGGAGCAGGGACAAGGGATGGCACTGGGGAAAGCCCAGCAGCCTTTGTGGGAGAAAACAAGTAGCCCAATGGGAGCCAGTAGTCATCTCAAAGAGTGCAAGAGGAACACTGTCCCTTTGAAAAACCCAGCAAGACAGCAGCTGCCCCAGTAAGGGCACAGGGAGATGGCACCAGGCAGGGGCTCCCATGCTGGGAGATTCATTTCTGCCCATATGGTGCTGCTCCAGGGCAGAAGGCATGCCTGGGATGGCTGGACAGCCTGGTCTGTTGGGCGCCGTGGGGTAGCAACTGTGGGTCAGCAAGCCCAGGGGGTGACTCACAATGCTCACCCCAAGGCACACAGGCAGGGCCCTCCAGCCCAGCAGCCTGCCCTTACAGGCTCTGGCCTTGCAGTGTGGCTGCTGGGCCGGGCAGTGAGAGAGCAGAGACCACTGTTGCATGAAACCACCCAGGGTGTGTGGCTCGAGAGACGTGGGACTGGGACCCCCTAAAGCAAGGGTGCAGCCACAGGGGCTGGTGGATGGGTCCCCTGGACACCTCTGAAGAAGTCCCATGAAAATCTGGAGGTGCACTGCCCTTGTGCATGGATGGGAAGGGGATGGAGGGCAGATGTCCATCCTTCTGAGCCCCTCAGACCCACAGCTGGAGCAGAGCACATTTCAGCTGGGATGATTTTCTGCCCTGCTTTCTCTTCCATCTCCCAGCTTCTCTCAGCCATGCCTGTGGAGAGCCAACAGGCACCGGGGAAGCTGGCTTTGCTTGCCCCCATCCCCACAGTGCCTCTGTTCCTGCAAGCACAGCCCAACTGCAAACCGGCTTGGCTGAAATCCTGCTCTGAACCTGCCTGGGGCTCCTCAGACACTAAGTTTGCCTGCTCTGTATCTCTGCACCCTCTGGGCCAGCCCAGGAGCCCCAGGCAGTCCCTACCTGTCCTGCTCAGAGAGAAAACACTGTTGCACAAGGAGCTGAGCAAGAAATGTGTAAAGAATAGGGGAAGAGCAAGAAAGAGAATTTACAGAGCTGGTGGGAGCAAGGAGAGCCTACTCCCTGCAGCTTGGCACTAACCAAGGTGCCAACAGCATGTGAGTGATGTATCTTCCATTGGCACTGACCACAGCCTGCTCCCTTTTGCCATGGAAAGGTCTGTGTCTTCAGTGAACTCTCTGGGGACATTCTAACACAATGAGGATGCTCTTTCTCAAGCTACAAGGTCACTAGCAGGATGTCAGTGCTTGTACCTCATACCTGAATCTTTTTCCGTAGATGCAGCCATCTGCCAGAATCCCAGTGGGCACAGTTACCACCCCTGAGTGGCCAGGCCTCTTGACATCCAGCCCAGCTACAGCCCGCCGTGCCACTCTCACAAATTAGGTCGTCAGTGGTGGAAAAAATTGGTTCAGGTAATCCCTGTATCACCACCACCACCCAGATAATGCACTCAGGGGTGGGATGGGGAAATTGTAAAGACATTTCTTTCTTGGCCAGGGAAAAATGCTCCCTTGGGCAAGCACCCACGAGTGCCCAGTGATGCACACACAAAGGTGTGCCACCGAAGTCCCTATGCATCAGTGACAGTGACAGCAAGGAACAACTCCATCAATGCCACCAGTCCTGGGGCTTCCAGGAACTCTGGCACAACACACAGCTGCACCCCTGAACCCCTCCCCACCAACAGCAAAGCCCACAGACACCAGTGCTACCCAGGCCTGGGAGAGGGGACCAGTACCAGGAGCAGACACATGGGAAGGTGCCTGTCATGAGCTGGCTCAGGGGACTAGGCAGCACCCAGACTCCTCTCCCCCAACACGGGAAGGGCTCCCTGAGGTGATCTCAGCCAGGGGCCAAATCCCCAGACTCTGAGGGAAGCAGTTCATGAACCATCCAGCTGCTCCTGTGCCCTGTCCCGGGAAGCCTGGCATGTTCGTTTGGTGGTGCTGGTGGCCTCGTCCGCCTGCCACTGGCTCCAGAGTGAAGCAGAGTGTGAGCTGGTGATCTCCCTGAAGCCACTGCACTGCCCAGTGAATTCACCGTGCTTCAGGCAGCTGAGTTATTATTCTTAAAATAAAGGTTCTCTTTCTTCTTCTTTTTTAAAAGAAGAAAAAACAAGTTTGACCCCTCGCCCTCCTCTGCCAAATCCTGCTAATCTCCCCAAGCTGGTGCTGCCAGTGCACACATGGCACCAGCAGGACCCAGACCCCATGGTGAGATGCAGCTCTGAGCAGCTGGGGCAAGGGGCACCGGTACCCCAAGACCCTGCCCTTGTTGGTGCTGTCTGCCTGCCCCTGAAATGAAGGTAAAATGAGCTTCTGCTTCATCTCTATCTGCTCCAGCCATGGGCATATATCCTCGAAGCTGGAGCATAGGGCATGAGCTTGGAAATATTGATGAGGATGGGGCAGAGAAAGCACAGACAGCTGAAGGGACAGCTGTGTGTGTGTCTGAGAGCCAGGGAAAAACAGCAGGTCTCAGGCAGCAGGAGGGCATATGCCCTGCAATGGCACATCTACCCTGAGATGGGTGGCAGGGAGCATGGAGACCCTCCACAAGCACCCTGCTTTGGCCAGAGCTTGCCCTACCTCTCTCTCCCCTCCTCTAGCAAAAAAACCAAGGCAAGTCCCTCTCAAACCCATGTTAAACCCTTGCCTGGCAATAAACACAGTGCTTGGGCTCCAGGGACAAACTCTCAGCTGATGTACAACTGACTATAACAGCAGCATTTATACTCACAAAGGCCCCCACTGCACCCCTGGAGCCAGGGCTAGCAAAGGGAATGGAGACGTGGAATAAATCACTGGTGGGGCAGGCAGGGGACCGTGAGGGGAAAGGCTTATGGAGAGCTTTATTTTAGGGGTCAAAAGAGTGTGAAAATGTGGAGACGAGTAGCCTCAGATAATGAATGATAGCCCGGACAGCACGCCGGGGAGCTGGAATCTAAGCACTTAAAACCGGATAAAGACAGGCTGGGTGAAATTCTTAATAGATTTAAATAGTTCATGTTTCGACAGATACCTGGGCTTTCCAAGGCTGGGTCCCAGTTCTGTGCCTGTAATGAATCCCCCACCCCCTCTGGTATCCTGCAAGGCACCGTCTCTGCCTTTGATGAGGGCACCATTACAAATAGGGGTTTTGTCCCTGCTGTGTCCAGGCCACCATTCAGGGGGGACACTGTAGGGACCCTAAGGCTTTTAATTAAATTTGACTTACTGGAGGGGTCTGGAAGCCACTAAGCCCCCTTGCCCACCTCTCAGCATATAAGCCTCCCAGGCTGTGGGCTTGGGTGCAGGGAGGCAGAATTCAACTCTCACCACAGGACCTGTACGCCCTATAATCCTGGGGGTGCCCCAGCCTGCTGCCCCCAACACACTCGTGTGCCCAAACCCTGACAGCATGCGGGTGCCCCAGTCTGGATCCGAACAGCCAGTGAGCAGCAATTCCCACCCAAGTGGGTGTAGGGGACTCTGTCATCCCCAAGTCGGGGAGGACCACCCCTGGGGATCGAGAGACCCTGCGCACCCTCCTGCTTCCCCCCCGTCCCCCTCCCCCCCCCGCCCGGGATGTCCTACTCACCACCAGAGCCCGATGATGTTAGCGGGGCAGAGGAGGATGAAGAAGAGCCCCAGCTGGGTCCGGGAGGAAGGCAGCATCCTGCCAGGGCTGAGGAAAACGTCGAACTCGCTCCACGCCACTCGCAGGGAGCCGGGCAGCCCCAAGGTCCGGCCGGGGCCCCGGCGGGTGGGTGCCCGCTGTCTCCCTCCGCCGGGCCGGGCCGGGCCGGGCAGGCAACGCGGCCGGCGGGGCCGGGCCGGGCCGGGCTGGGTTGGGCTGGGCTGGGCAGGCACCTCCGGACGGCTGGAGCGCGGCGCGGAGGCTGCTCCGGAGAAGGAGGAGGAGGAGGGACGGGGCTGCGAAAGCATCTGCTCCGACAGGGAAACCGGAGCCCGGGGGGACGGACAGGGCGGGCCGGGCGGGGGGACTCCCGGGTGCCAGGCTCCGTCCCCGGCGCACAGCCACTGCCACGATGTGGGCACAGCCACGGCCACGGGCACCCTCCGGTAGGGGCCGGTGGCCGCAGCCCATCCGGCGCCGCGTCCCGCCGCCGCGTTTGAACGCGCAGCCCTTTTTGCGGCTCTGGCTGGCACAGCCCTGCCTCCGAAGCCCCGGGACCTGCTGCGGACCTGCCTGGCACAGCGCTGCCTGGCACGGCCCTGCCCGGCTCCGCTCGGGGTCCTGCCGCAGCCCTGCCAAACTCGGCCTGGCCTCGAGGCGTCCCCGATACCTTCTTGTCACACTCCTGCCCGACCCTGACACCTCTGGCATGGCCTTGCCCAAACCTGGCGTCCCTGTGTTGCCCCCAGCAACTGGACTGGGCTCGGCTGGCACAACCCTGGCTCCATGACCCTGCCTGTCCTCAGACCAGTCTGTCTCGCCTGGGAAGGCTGGAGGAGTGACCCCTCACAAGCATCTCCCAACACTTAGCTCCAACACTCTGGAGAGACACGCCTGGGGCAGAGGGACACGCAGGGGAATGACCGAGTCAGCCACAGGAGCAAAGAGACCAGGAGAAGAGTACGGTGAGGGACATCTTGTTTACGGTGATTTCATCTCAGGTGCAGCCAGGACCCAGAACGGAGACAGCCCCCAGCACCAGAGCACAACAGGAGGAGCAGCAGGAGCCGCCTGGGGCAGGAGGAAGCTGACATGCCCAGAAGGTAGCTGGGGGCCACACAAGGGCTGGGCAGCTGGCTACAGGAGGAGCCCATAGCCTGCCACCCCAATTCTCCCCACAGAGGAGCCTCAGGAATGGTTTTCCAGTGCTCAGTCCAGTGCTCTGCGTCTCTGATTCCTCTTGTACCATTCATGGCTCCCAGCAGAGGTTGGGATGCAGTTCCCAGCCCTGCAGCACCTGAGCCATGGATCCTGGGAGAGCTACCCTGGGGGAGTCCCAACTGATCTCTGTACCCACCTCCACTGAGCAACCAGCCAGCCCATTGGGTTACCCCAAGGGAAAAGGGGGTTTCTTCCACCAGTGATGGGCAAAGCAGAGCAACCTTGCTGCTGGTGCGATCACCCCTCCCTCCAGCAGCTATTTGTGCTCTGTCTCCCTTCATGGCACCCCATACCCTGCCCATCTCAAGCCCCTGGCTTGCCCATCACTGTTCCCCTTGCCTTGATCACCAGCGGTTTCACCCCTTCACCTGGGCATGTTTGCTCCCTGCTAACAGCATTTGGTGGTGAATGACTCAGGCTTTATCTGCAGCTTGGCACAATTCTCTCCCTCCTGGGCACAGGACGTAAGAGAGACTCCCACCACCTCTGGAGGTTTCACACCTGCTCTTTCTCTGCCCTCCCACACAGGAACTAGGTTCCTGGTCTGCACTCCTGGCGTGGTGACTAGGATTGAGCTGTCCTGGCCACAGCATGGGGACACAGGGACACGGGGTCCTTCCCTGGGCTACCGCACCATGCCCTGTCCTTGCTGCCTTTTGCCTTCACCCACCAGCCTCCACCCTAGCTGTCCTACAGGAACCCCATCACCTCTAATCTAGGGGGATAGTTCACAACGAGTAGCTCGTGGAGGGGGGACATCCCTGCTAGGGCTGGGCGAGGCTGACACTGCACCCAGGGGCCCAGCCCCTGCCGGCAGAGCTCACTGCAACGCGCGGCTCATCTGCCGGCGTGTTGAAAGTGCCTGTTGTCCCCCCGCCCCTAGCGCCTGGCCTCCTCGCAAAGACAGCGCGGGGCAGGTGAGAAGCCTTTATCTGATTTCCTAAGGGCAGAAAAATCCCTTTGATTTTGCCCCGAAGAAGGGAGCGGGAGGGGGGGTGACGTCTCGGCGAGCAGGTGCGGCTGGTGCTCAGCAACTCGCCTTATCATGTCAGCTCCGCGTGAGGCTGGAGGGGGCCGGGGGGGCTGTGATGCCCCCAGCACACTTATGGGAACTGGCCCCATCGCCTGGGTCCTATGGCAAAGCCCCCTTAGAGGGGCCGGTGGGGCAGAGTGGACAAAGGTGGGCTCCTTGCCTTGTGTCTGGATCAGGTGCCAGGAGTTTGCCCCTATTTCACCGCTGCTCTCACAGTGCATAAAAATTCCCCTTTAGCAAGGGGAAACTGAGGCACAGAGATGCTGCGACCTGCTTAAGCAGGTGGGGAGTGGTGGCCTGTTCACTCAACCCCGGTAATTTTCTTGCTGCCTCCCCTTCTGCAACGAGACCCAAAGGCACACATACCTCAGGGGACAAGGTGACAGTGGTCATACTAATTCCGGGTGACAGGGTTGCCACTGCCACCCTGAAGCAGCCTCCACCATCGCAGCTGATCCTTTGTCTCTGCCCTTCCTCGCCTCTTGCAGCTCACTCCCCCCCCCCCTCGGCTTTTGTGTTATTACAAATTATAAAACAATTTTTCCTGCCGTCCCGCATTCTTCTGCCTCCTGCAAGAATTTTAATGTATTTATTTTTGCTATCAGGGGAAAGCGCCGTGTTCCTCGGCCACCCCCAGGCTGCCCCAGCCCCGCTTGGCCACTGATGGAAATTAATGATGGAGGATGCAGGGGGAGAGCAGACACCCCTGCATCCCTGAAACAGAGAGATGGGGGGACCCCATCTGACCCCCCCCCAGCCAGCCACGCTTTCCCCAGTGGCAAGGTCTGCAGAGGACAGAGGACTCAGCTGTGGTAGGGGTGATGGGACAGAGGGCTGGTCCCCAGGAGGGACTGTTGGTTACAGGCTGGGGAGGGGACAGTTATTGGGTGGCTGGGCAGGGCCAAGAAGTGCTTTGAGGTCCAGCTTTGAGGGTGTTGTGTCGGAGAATCATGTCCCTATACAGCAGCATGACTTTGAATTCCTCTTGAGGAAGAGGAGACCTCCCCAGGACTCTAGCCTGATCTTCCCCTTGTGGCAGCATCCCCAGTGATCCCCAGCCTGCTTGTAAGACAAAGCATCCCCTGAGTGGCCCGTCCTGCACCCCCCACTGAACTCCCTCTGCCTCTAGGCTGGTGCCCTGATACTGTCCTGAGCTCTGTCTCTCACTCCCGACCACACAGCCCCAAGGGCATGGATAGGGCTGGGGGGGGGGGGGGGGGGGCTTTGGCTGCCGGGAGGGAGCGGACAGGGGAGGAAGTAATGGGCCTTTCCCGCTGTGGGGAAAGTGTGGTGATTTCCAACCCAAACACCCCGGCGCTCAGCGGCCGCATACTTTCCCAGCGTCCCTCCCCTCCTTTATTCCTGAGGACATTGGCAATCAAACCCACGTTGGCCTCATCTCCTGCCCCTGCAGTGAGGTCATCGAGCTGTGTTTGTGACATCCCGGCATTTCCATGGCAGCGCGCTGTGATGTCATAAGCCCCGGTTGCGACCTCACGGCAGGAGGAGAATGATCTTATTAAAACAACATGGTCCCCATCCATGGCTGCTCACAGCCGGGGGACTCCAGTGCAGGGTAGCAGCCAGCAGACAGGCTTGTGGCAGCCAGGGGGATGATGAGGATGGTGCCCTCCCCAGGGCTATGTCACCAGTGGGAGATGGTGATGACACAGGGCATGATCCAGTGCTCAAAGTGGAGGGTGGCCCCCAGGGCTGAACTCCCAGCTGATGCAAATACACAAGCCACATGGTGCTGAAGTGACAGTGAATTTGGGGACAGCCATGCTAGAACTTGCTCCTCAGAGTCCTCCAGGCCTGGCCACAGTGCTGCCCACCTCTGGGACCAAGCGTCTGGGGCCTTATCGGGGTGCAGAGCCCTTTCATGTCAGACTGGCGGGCAGCAAGCAGAGCTGACGAGGACCTGTCCCCAGATCAGAGCCGCCCGGTGCTGACAGCGACTGTGGGGCCCATTCTTAAATTAGACAAGTCCCCCTCCCCCTGGCCAGCACTCCTGGCCCTGCCCCATGGCTGGACACAGCCTGGGATATCGCTGCCCACAGCACGTTGCGTGGCCAGCATGACCCACACACTCTTGCACACACCTGTCCACACACCCCATACTCTCAGGGAGGGCTGGACTGACAGGCAGGAGATGGATGGAGGGATAGAGGGGTGAATGGGAGGATGGACTGACAGATGGGTGTGTGGCTGTCCAGGTCAACAGGCAGGGGATGGGTGGGAAGAGAAATGCATGCATTTGTCGATGGATGGATGGATGAGTGTCCGGACAGCTCAGTAGATGGATGGAAAGACGGCTGTGAGAAAGCTACTTGCAAGTGTGGATGGATGGATGGATGGATGGACAGGAGAAAGGATGGCCCTAGCACTCTTTAGTGGGCCCATGCAGCTCTGGACATTATTGCTCTTTCCAAACAACCTAAGTTTCACACAGCATCTGTCCTGGGAGAGAAGGGAACATCCACGTCCCAAGGGGAGAAAATTTGCCTTTCTCTCTACACTACAGTTTGAGGGCCTGACCTTGTGCTGCTGCAGCAGTGCACCTCACTGCTAGCACGAAATCTACTCTCCACTGCCCAGAAGGGAAACTGAGGCCAAGGAGACTGGCTTGCAGAGCAACAAAGCTGAAACCACCCCTATTCAGGGAGGCATGGCTCTGTGGCCAGTCCCACTGCTTCCAGCTCCCCACAAGTCCATCTGTCCATCCATGGGAAGGACACACATATCTGGGCTGCGAGCGATGCCGCTGTCCTTGGGCCCCCGCGGGCTGTAAACATGATGTCATGTGGCAGCACACACAGCCCGCTCTGTGCGCGGGTCCCCAAATGGGCTTCACAAGTTCTGCGTGGGAGGCATCAACCATGGCCCACAGCCAAGGGAACTGGAGTCAGGAGATAAAATCAGGTTTGCTTTAGGCTGGAGCAAACAGCCTTTTGCCGGAGGAGTAAGGGACAGGGAGAGCAGATGAAGAGAGGAGACACCTCCCTGTCTTGGAGAATTTGGCAGGGAGCAGAGGTGATGTGGGACACTCCAGGAAAGCCTGGCACCGGTCTTGCTGGTCCCAGGTCGGTTCCCTTTGCTCCTACTTGACTTAGAATAACTCCATAGGCACTTGAAGTCACTAATCAGCCAGGACCACTTGAGAGCAGCCTGGGGCTGCCTCCCGTCTCCTGTGATAAGAGGATGCCAGCCCCCGGTTCTCTCCGGCATCCCGTTCTCACGTCCTCGGGGAAAGGTCCTGGCCCACCAGGGTCCCACGGGGCACAAATCAGAGGGAGCCTGGATCAGAGCCTTCTGCCAGATGCTGAGCCCTGCATGGTGGTCGTGGGGGACACACCATCATGCTGGTTGATTTGCCTCTTGTTCCAAAAGCTTTGCGCTGTCCCCAAGCCCTTGCCCAGGTCTGAGAGGTCAGAGAGAAACGAGAGGAAGGGGACCTTTGGGAGAGGGCCAAGAGGATCCCACTTGAACTCTCTGTGTGGGAGAAGAGCAGCTGTCTCCAGACCTGGGATCTGTCCACATCCGTCTTGATGTCCCCCCATGCAGCCCCACTGGCCCCAGCATGGCTCATGACTCAGGCAGTGACAGTGTTGTGACACACAGTTGATGTGACAGGCTATCTCCAGTTCAATGCTTTGGGCTGTTTACAGTCCTCAGGACCCAGGATCAGCCTTCTCACAGCCTGGGCTTTCCTGGGGATGAGTCAAGGGATGCCCTCCCCTGGGACATCCCATTTCCTCCCTCCTGTCTGTGGGAGAGCAAATCGGGGTCAGTGGATGCAGCTCTGGGAAAGATTTCCAGCTCCTGGGTGACACTGCACAAGTCACATAAAGAAGCTGACCCTCCCTCTGAGGAGGACCAGCAGCCAGCAGCCTGCATAAGCAGAGTGTGGTGGATGGTTGAGGGGCAGAGAGTCAGGGGTCCCACAGAGCCTGTATCTGCACCCACAGGTCCTACCGGTGAGATGAGGTCGGACTTGACCACGGGTCTGTGGGATGAGTAGAGTCACAGCATCTCTGGGGCAAAGTGACCCACAGGACGGGACCTGCCACCCCCAGCTTCACATTCCCATGGCTAAAGGCAGTATTTGCTCTCCCGCCTCTGCTACGCTTGTCGCCAAGCTGGGCTGGCCCCGCACTGGAGGACCTCCCGGGAGCTGGCGGTGTCCCCGGCTCCACGCGGCATCCTCCGGCCGTGGATGTGTCATGGCCCAGCCTGTTCCCTTTGGAAGTCCCCGCCGGGCGGCTCTGAGAGGGGCTGACTCACCCAACCCTTCCGGCCCCCTTCCAGCCTGGCCTCTCCCACAACCCTGGCAGTGGCCCCGGAGGAGTCCCCGGCCGGTCCCCGCCGCCGCTCCCGCCGTCCGAGGACGGGGAGCACAGCCTAGCGGCAGGAGCGGGAAGTAGCCGGGATAACGGTGCCCGTCTCCCCGCCCCGAGCAGGTTGCGGGGCACCGGGGACCGGCCTGGGGAGTCGCTGCGGTGGAACAGCCTGCCCTTCCACAAGGCCGAGTGCGAGGGCCTGAACCCAGGTCGGGGCGATCCCAGTACCAGTTCTGTCTGAGGGATGGATGGATGGATGGATGGACGGACGGATGGAGAGCTGCCCTGCGGAGGAGTCAGGGGCACTGGTGGATCAAAAATAGCATATGAGCTGACAATGTGCACTTGCAGCCCAGAAAGCAGATCACGTCTGAGACTGGAAAATAAGAAGCATGCCCAGCAGGGCAAGGGAGCTGATTGTTCCTGCTCCTCTCCACACTCGTGAGAACCTGTCAGGAGTACAATGCTGAGCTCTGGGGGCTGCAGTGCAAGAGGCATGAACCTGTTAGAGCAGGTTCAGACGAGGCTACAAAATGATCGGGGTGCTGGAGCACCTCTCCTGTGAAGACAGACTGAGAGATTTTTATTGTTCAACCTACAGAAGGCTCAGTAACATTTTATTGCAGCTTTTCAATACATAAACGGGTTTATAAGAAAGATGGAGAGAGACCTTTTACCAGGAACTGCAGTTTTTACTCTTTTTGCAAGAGGCAATTCTTTTAAACTGAAAGAGGTGGCAGGATCCCGCTCCCCAGCAAGGGGAAACACAGTTACAGCGGGTTGGGAGAGGCCAAGGCATCCTCTGCCAGGGGGAGTGAGAGCTACAGAGTCTCAGTTTCCCAGGCTGGGAAGCTCACAGAAGTCCTCGGGCCGGGGCTCTCCTGCTGCCCCGGCTCTGAGCCTGGCCGGGGCAGGGCAAGCGACAGAGCTGGCTGTGAGCAGCCATGAGATGGCAGCAGGCGCTCATTCTTGGCTGTCCCAGCCTGGGGTGTCTCAGGGGTGTCTACAGGCACGGGTGTGCCCGTGTCCTACATCACCAGTCCCGGCCCCACTGGCAGGGAGCACACAAATCATCAGCCTAGAGCCCAGAGCGGGACAGTCCCGGTCGCCCGGTGAGACAGGACAGAGGGCAAGAACAGCCACTCACGGGGCTCTCAGACACCTGCCCAGCTCGAGGACGCAACCTCCCTAATCCAGGACCTTGAACCCAATGCCCGATAAGGACGGTTAATGATCAACACTGGTGTCCCAGAAACATGGTGCCGGACGCCCCCGGTGTGACACTTGATCAGAGTACTGCCCTGCCCCACTGTCTCAGGCTGGCCAGAGCAGACATGTCCTGCATCCATGGTGCCAGACACCCCAACAGGGTCCTACTCATGGGCTGGACAGCTTCACCTGCACCAGCCTGAGGCAGGAACTGGTGCTGTTCTCTCTCTGGCATGAAAACATACCAAATCCGCCTCCAGTTTGTTGCCAGCAGCTACAGTGGGCTTATCAAGGTCTCCCCATTCGTGGTCCTGGCTGGCAGTGCCTGGAGGAAGTGTTGAGCCTGGGACAGTTTGGACCCAGCTCCCATGGCACCATCCTGCACTGCTGGGGGACAAGGCAAACACCAGGGGATGACAGGCAGGGGACAGGAGGCCTCAGTCCAGGAGGGCAAGCAGGCCTGAAGAGCAGGCCCAGTGGTGAGCCTGGTGCTGACGCAAGGTGTGCAAGGTCTGGGATGTGGTACCCAGTGCCAGAGTGCAATGCCAGTGCTGGCACATATTGTGCCCTGCCTGGTGCAGCGCCCAGTGCTCGTGCCTGTGCCTGGTGTGCAGTGCCTAGCACCCAGTGCCTATGTGCAATGGCCAGGATGCAGCACCTGGCGCTGGTACCAGTACTGGTGCCACAGGCTCCGTTGTGCCAGGGTGCTGTACCTGCCGTGCCATGCCAGTGCTGGCTGC
The DNA here is from genome assembly GCF_009650955.1 of Corvus moneduloides. Lineage (NCBI taxonomy): Eukaryota > Metazoa > Chordata > Aves > Passeriformes > Corvidae > Corvus > Corvus moneduloides. The sequence continues at coordinate 23,903,460 of NC_045482.1, forward strand.
CAGCTCCCTTATGCATAGTGCCATCACGCACAACACATGGCACCCAGTACCAGTACATGGCACTGGGTACTGCTGATGCCAATCCCAGTACCTAGCACCCTGTGCATGGTCTGTGAGGCTGCTGAGCAGTGGCCGATGTCCAGCATTTGGTGTACGGCGCACGGTACCCGGCGTGCTGTAACGCGTACCCAGCACGCCGCAGCCGGTCTCCACGGCCCGGTAGCGGGTGTGCCTCAGCCGGCACAAGGCGCACGGTACGGACTGCTCAGTGCCCAGTCCCCCCCGAGCAGCAGCCGGTACCCCGCATCCAGAGCGCAGCAGCCGGGGCCGGTACCCGTTGCGCAACGCACCGGGTGCGCGATTCTCTATTCCCGGGGCGCGGTACCCAGTCCGCGACGCTCGGTCCCCGGTGCGCGGTGCCCGGTGCCGGTGCCCGGTTGCCGCCCCCGCACCGCCCCCCGCACCGCCCCCGGTGCCGCCCCCCGCCACCCTCGGTGCCTCCCCGCCCCGCCCCGTCCCGTGCGCTGCCGACGGAGCATGGCGGGCCCGAGCGGCGGGGCCCGGCGGCCGCTGCTGCCGCTGCTCCTGCGCCCCCGCCCGCCGCCGCCGCGCAGCAGCCCGGGACCGTCGCGCAGGACCGGGGGCTCGGCGGCAGCGGCGGCGGGGCCGGCGCGGCTGAAGGGACCGGAGGAGCTACCGGGGCCGGGGCTGCTCCGTACTTTCGTCTGGCTATTCCTGCGGGGCTACCTGCTGCACACGCACCGGCTGCAGGTGCGCCGGGGCAGCCCGGCCCGAGGGCTGCGGGGGTGCGGGGGTCGGGGTGCGTGGGGGCCTGGCGACCCTGCGTAGGGTCGTAGGTGGGGGGAGGGTTGGGAGGGGTGCATGGGATGGAGTGGCTTCCGGGGGGGCTGCAGGGAGGGTGCTGTACCCGGGGGGGCTTTGCAAGGGAGGGAGTGGGTGCGAGCTGGGGGCAAGGGGAGATGGGCTCCAGGGACGGGGATAGCTGCCGACAAGTGACGGCAAGGAGTTGAGCGGGGGCGGCAGAGCAGGGGAGCAGAGCGACTGGGCGGTAGAGCACCCGGCACAGTGGGGTAATGCTGGGGCCAGCAGGTAGAGAGGGGCCAGCAGAACCGGGTGACCTCAGGAGGGTCCAGCCAGCCTAGGGGTGCTCCAGCATCCCCGAGCCGGCCAGGCAGCTGAGGGCAAAGGTTCGGGGGCATCTCACAGGGTCCTGGCATCCCTGGGCTCCCGGGGAAGGGCAGCGGTTTTGGGTGCAGGTGACCAGACAGGTTTTTGGGCAGATGATACCCAGGCAGGCAGGGGAGGGATAGGCAGAGGTATTTGTTTTCTTCAGTCAACATTTCCTCATACGTCGGATGAAGCAAGCAATGGGCTTGGCTGGCTGCAAGCCAGGCAGCATCTTCCAGCGCCCTGGAGCTCTGACCAGCCTGAGAAGTGTGCAGGATCAGGCCTTCCTGGCATCTCAGAGCACCAGACACTGCTGGTTGGAGAAGGGGTTGTCACAGGACAGTGGGATTTCAGGGTGTAGGCACCGGAGCTGCCTCCTGCTCCCTCCTGCCCTTGGGACACCGAGCACAGCCTGGCTTTGCGGAAAGATGCCCACATGCCCTGGAGGTGCCTTTCCCCAGATCCAGGCAGCTCTGGCTTCTCACATCCCAGCTCTCCAAGGCCTGCACTGTGCCAGGTCCTGGCTGCCAGCAGATGCTGGTGGGCAGGCTTCAACCTGGGGCACAGCTGCCCCATGCCCACGAGCTGCCTGCAGTACCAGGGTGGCCGTCCTTCCCCCTCCTCCTGCCACCATGCACGAAGAACGTCTCCCCGTGGTGACGAATCCAGCTGAATCCAGGCGCAGGCTGCGATGCAGACAGTCACCAAGGGAGATTGTACCACGTGCATCCCCGCAGCCACGGGGAATGGGGACCAGGGTTTCCCTGCTAGGTCCCCTGCATCCCCCCCAGGCTTGGCCATGCTCTGCAGGGGCTCTGTCAGTGCCTGGGTGGGATGGAAAGTGACCTTTGGACATGGCCCTGTGCAGATCCACTTGCAAAGGGATGCCCAGCTGCCCCCAAGGGATGCGCTTGGAGGTCACGGCGCGCCCTGCCAGGGAGGCAGGCATGGCACCTGTGGCTGCAGACAAGGAGAGGGGAGCTGCAGCCACCGGAGCCCAGAGCAGGGCAGATGATGGTGAACGCCCCCTAGCTAGCTTGTGAGCCTGTGGTCCCAGGGCCCCAGGGGCCCCAGGCCGTGCCTGTTCTGGGAGCAGCCCAGTCATGCCCTAGCCTGGTGCTGCCCTCCCACTGATCATTAACCACCCTTACTGGGTGGTGAGTTCAAGGACCCAGTCAGCAACTGTTGTCCTCAGGTTATGAAGAACTGGGGCCATGCTGGAAGCAGCAGGACTTAGCCCTGCTGGTGGCTGCTGCAATGGTCCTGCATCTCAGCACAGTCCTGTGCTTGGCAGTTGTCTCTGTCCCTGCTGTCCTTTCTTGGTCGTCCTTCCCCAAAAGACCCACCAGGCTCTCTCTGCAACTCTGGGGTGGGTGAGGAGAGTGCCAGTCTGTGCTGGGGGGTCAGTGCCTGGTGTGCTTAGTGCTGGCAGAGGAAATGAGCCTGGAGACACCAGCCCAGGCCATCTGCAGAGCACTTCAAGGATGCTGCCAGCTTGGGGGATCAGAGGCAGGTGCTTGGGCCCAGCTGATGCTGAGGGGGTCCCATGGGATGGTGTGCAGGACAGGCACATTCCAGGGCAGCATGGGGGCAGGGGGGATCTGACCCAGCTTGTCCCATTGACCCTGCCATGCTTTGTTCATCGCAGGTGATATCCCGACGTCTTTATGGACCTATCTGGAAGTCGACCTTCGGGCATTATAGGAACATCAACATTGGGAGCCCAGTGGTGCTGGAGCAGCTGCTACGGCAGGAGGGCAAGTACCCCATGCGGAGCGACATGGCCCTGTGGAAGGAACACCGAGACACCCGGCGCTTGCCCTATGGACCCTTCACCGAGTGAGTCCTGCCGTGGCTGTGCTCTGTGGGCAGCACACATGTCCTGTCCCTTCCTTAGGTGTAGAGCCCAGGTGGCAGTTTGCATTGCTCCCACTCCTGCAAGCTGCGTGCCCCCACCAAGTAGAAGGGCATGGCTGTGGCGGGTGGAATGGACCCCTGGGATGGTGCCAGCCTGGGGTAGGGAGTATGCACACAGGGACTGGGGAACTGCTGCCAGCCACTGCCCCCTGCCCGTCCGTGCCCCCAGCGCTGAGCTTTGTGCCCATCCAGGGAAGGGGAGCGCTGGTACCGCCTGCGCCAGGTCCTCAACAAGCGGCTGCTGAAACCCTCGGAGGCGCTGCTGTACGCGGATGCCATCGGGGAGGTGGTGTCAGACCTGATGGTGCGGCTGCGGGAGGAGCGGAGCCGCAGCCCCTCAGGGGTGCTGGTGGGGGACGTGGCCAACCTGCTCTACCGCTTTGCCCTGGAAGGTAGGGGGATCCTCGCCCTCACCCCTGCCCTGTCCCACTCTTCCCATTGCCCCGGAGGTCTGGATACTGTTTGTCCCCTGCAGGGATCTCTTATATCCTCTTCGAGACCCGCATCGGGTGCCTCAAGCAGCAGGTCCCTGCTGAGACCCAGCACTTCATTGACTCCATCAACCTCATGTTCAAGAACTCCATCTTTGCCACCGTCCTGCCCCCGATGGAGCCGCAAGGTGTCTGCCCTTCTGGGACCGTTACCTGGACAGCTGGGACACCATCTTCGCCTTCGGTGAGCGGTGACAACGGGGGCCCGGTATGGTGGCACTGGACTCCTTAAGGACCCTCAAAAGTGGGACAGTCCCTGCCCACATGTCCTTTTGGCAGCCCTCGCTCTGTCAGCTCTGGTTCCCACTCTCTGTCCCTACAGGCAAGAAACTGATTGACCGAAAGATGGAGGAGCTGGAGGGGCAGGTGGAGCGTGGCAAGGAGGTGTCTGGCTACCTGAGCTACCTGCTGGCCAGTGGCAGACTCAGCCTGGATGAGGTCTATGGCAGCGTGGCCGAGCTGCTGCTGGCCGGTGTGGACACGGTGAGAGCCAGGAAGCTGTTGCTTGGGGATCCCTGGTGAGCTCTATGCCCAGCCCTTGCAAGCTCTAGCCTGGTTGCTGTGGGGCTGATGCCCCACAGGGGCAAACCCTCAGGGATCAGTCAGTACTGACCCTATCCTCTGCTCTGCTTCGTGCCCTGCTCCCTGCCTCTCTCTGCCCTGTGCTTGCTGCCCCTCACGCCTGACTTTTCTGTGTACCAGAGCAGGGGCTCTCTGGTGCTGTACTGATGCTGTGCTTGGCACAAGGCTGCTCAGGTACCAGCCCCAATTCCTTCACTCCCCCCGGTGCTCCACTCCCCCAGACCTCCAACACGCTGTCCTGGGCCTTGTACCACCTCTCCCGGGACCCAGACATCCAGGAGACCCTGTACCAGGAGCTGAAAGCTGTTGTGCCTGCCGACCGGTTTCCTGCTGCTGAGGATATTCCCAAGTTGCCGATGCTTCGGGCCATTATCAAGGAGACTCTGAGGTACATTCCAGCCTTGTCCCTGCCCTGAGGTCCTGGTCACCAGCCCCTTCCTCAGAGGGGATGCACCAACCAGGCAGGATGCAAGGCTGAATTTCAGTCCCTCTGGACTGCAAATATCCACCTCCCCCTCCGGGGAGCTGCTGTGCCCTGTCCTGCCTGTGGCTCTCTCCCTCTGGGATCTCCAGGTGAGTCCTGCTCCCCCACTAACTCTCCCCATATCCCAGAGTCTACCCTGTGGTGCCCACCAACGCCAGGGTCTTCTATGAGAAGGACATTGTCATTGGAGACTACCTCTTCCCCAAGAATGTGAGTGGAGGCTGTGCTGTGGGAACCCCCACTGTGCTCAGTGGGGCCAGGTGGGGTCATTAAACCCCACTTCTTGCCCTGCAGACCCTCTTTGTCCTGGCGCACTACGCGATGTCCCACGATGAGACCTACTTCCCCGAGCCCGAGCGGTTCCTGCCCCAGCGCTGGCTCCGGGGACATGGCTCCCCTCACCACCCCTTCAGCTCCATCCCCTTCGGCTACGGGGTTCGTGCCTGTGTCGGACGCCGCATCGCTGAGCTGGAGATGCACCTGGCCCTTGCCAGGGTAAGTAGGGATCCCCCCACTTTGGGTATCTTGGCATGAGCTGGGATGGGGGGTCCCCAGGGAGTCACCAGGGCAGTGCCAACCCCCCTTCTCCCCACAGATGATCCAGGCATTTGAGGTGCGGGCCCGGACCCCCGTGGCGTGGAAGTGACATCTGTGTCCCGCATTGTCCTGGTGGCCGACAAGCCATCAACCTGGAGTTCATCGCTCGCCAGGAGCCCCACTGACTGCACGTCCACCCCCACCCTGGGTGCCAAATGGAGATCCCCCTTACTGCCCCACAAGGAGGGACAGGAAGGCAAACCCCTTCCCTGGCCAGCTTGGACTAGGGGGCTCACAGCCCCACAGTGGGAAAGGTGGGGGGGACGTGCCCCCAAATCACCCCTGGGGCATATCTCCCTGCCCAAGAATCAGCAGGAGGTTTGAGGAACTGCTGTGCCTTTGACACATCTGCAGTGGGGTTGTGTCCCCGTCCTCCCCCCCCCCCCCCATCCTGTGCCCAGCTGGGCTGTCTCAAGAACCTGGGAGCTGTTTTGGGGCTGGGGGAAAGCAGGGAGGGGGCTTGCAGCCATTCGGTGTCTCCTTCGTCCCGTCCTTGTGTAGCTGCGCGTGGATCTGTGCCTGGAGCCAGGACATCTGGGTCCTCTCTGAACAGCTGACATTGGCCTCAGAAGCTTCTCTGTGCCTCAGTTTTCCCCTTGCCCCCAGGGGAGGGTTGAGTGCTGGCGGGGTTTGGGGTTTGCACCTTTCCCAAGGGATGGAGCCAGCCCTGGTCCTGGGAAAGCACAGCAGTAACACAGCACATTCCCCATGATGGGAGGAGGCCTGTCACCACCCAGCACTGGTATTGTGTCCCCTGGCAGAGCCAGCCAGCACAGGAGGGGGGTTTAGTTCCTGGGACTTTCCACTGTCAGCCGTTATTGCACTGAGATGCTGATACGGAGTCACGAGAATGGCAGGGCTTGCTGCAGGCAAAGTAGGAGGAGAAAGATGAGCTCAAGCATCCCCTACCCCCAAGCCAGGACCATTTCAAGGCTCAGAGCTGGTAGCAGTCACAAGCCGGGGACGCACTGCCATTTGCCCACGGTCCTCGAGGGCTGGGGCACGGGACATTTTTAAACACTGAACCCCTCACACTTTCCCTCTCTTGGACTGAGGGAAGCAGCAGGCAGAAACCTTGCTGTTACCAAGCCTGCTGTCCTCAGGGTGTCCCTGAAGGGACCTGCACACCAGGAAGATGATTAAGACTGCATGCCCTGTGTCCCCATCCCCTTGGTTCTGCCCACATGGGCAGAGGTGCTACTCTGCCAGTGCCACACTTGCTGGCAAGCAGCCAGTACCCCTTCCCCAGCCTGGGTCTCTCCAGAGGAGTCATGTCCAGCTTTACCCCAGAAAGGCAAGAGGCAGTTCTTGGATCAGGCTGCTTTGTTACAGCAGGGCTGAATAGACTAACAAATAAATAAATAGCCCCTGCCCACCCCAAAACGTGCACAGGGTTTCCATGCAAGTGCCCATCCTGGTGCCAGCTCTGGCACAGACTGTGCCTCTGCCAGAGAGCTCCAGCCCCATGTGACCCTACAATAAAAAAGCCTGTGTGTGCAGCTGAGCCTGCGCTACCAGGCACTGGGCACAGACAGCAGGACTGTGTTCACTAGGAGGGAGCCACAATAGAAACGCTCGAATCCAGCAGCAGGATGGCAGTGGGGTGGCCAGGTCCTCTGGGGCTACACGGGTCTCTGTGCCCAGCTGCAGGCATGTTGCATCTCCTCCAGCACAGTGCCCACTGAGCATCACTGTGTGCTCACTGGAAGGAGGCACCCCTGGGTCCCATTTCCAGTGTTTCTGCCTCTCCAAGACAGGCAGGATCTAGCCCTGGACTCAAGACGAGCCCTAGGACTGGGGTGAACAGACATGTCCTCCCCACAGAGAGCCTTCAGGCCCAAGCCTCCTTCTCACAGGTCACGCAAGAGATCCCCAAGAGCAGCATTTGGTGTCTTCAGAGTGAGGATCGGTCGATGCCTGTGGGGCAAGAGGGTGCAAGACCATAACCCCAAATCAGTGTTGGACTGGGCACCTGTGACATGGTCCCCCCAACTCATCCCAATGGACACTCGGTCTTTCCTCCATTCCTTGCTTGTATGCAAGCCCTGGGGTAGGAGGGAGGGCAGCTTGGCTGGAGAGGGACATTTCAGTGGCTCCCTGCAGCTCCTGACATAGCCACCCCTGTGGGCACCAGGGATGGGGTGAGCGAAGATACCTGATAGGGAAATGGAGGGATGGGGGCAAGGGGGATATCCCATGTGTGGCTAACACACACCATTCCCAGTCCTTTTCTGTGCAGAGCAGCTGGGCACTGCTGGGGGAACTGGTGGGCACAGACCTGTCCCAGCCCATTCCCTACCACCACCCCAAAAAAGCATCATTACCTTTGGGAAGCAGTTGGGAACTGGAGCTTGCTCCCCCTCCTCATTTCACCCCTAAAGAGGTGCCACAGTAGGTGCCAGGGCCATGCCCACCCATAGCCAGTGAGGATTCACCAGGCAGTGGGTGAGCAGAGCCAGCTGCACATGGCCAGGCAGCATGGTTTCCAGTGCCACCTGGGAGTGAGCCCTGTCTCTGGAGCAGGCAGTTTTGGGGCTGCTGCAAGTGGAGGGGGTGGGGGGCTCTGCCAGCTGGGGGTTGGCCACATTTTGCATATGGCTAGTGGTGGGCAGCATGCCTGGGGGTGCAAGTGGGGATCTGTCCCCTCTGTGTCCCTTGGGAATGGCACTGGAGGTGCTTAGGTCTCGGGGGGAATTGAGGCGAGATCAAAACTAGGCTTTTGTCTTGGGGTGCATCACACCCCAAAACCCTCATCCAGTCCAAAGCCCAGGGACCTGCAAAACCTGCATTCCCACACGCTGCCTGAATGGGCTCTGGCAAAGTGCCTCCACTGAAGGTGCCCCCATCCTTCCTCAGAGTCACCAGAGATGCCCTGTGATCCTTGTGTACTCCTGGGTCAAGCAACATCTGGGTCCTGCTGTCCCTGCTTGGGCACCCAGCACTGCCAGACCCCAGCCCCAGCCTTCTCCATCCCCCAGGACCACTCTGGATGGGGCAGAGGCAGGTTGCCTGAGCAGGGAGGTAACAAGGTGCAGGTGACCCAGCAGCAGGGCAGGGACAGGCCACACAATAATGGTGGGTGGTGCCTACCTGAAGTGAAGAGAAATTAAAGGTGGCAAGTGGAGTAAGATGGAGCGTCGTGGGCTAAGAGTTAAGAGCATCGATACCTGCGGGAGTGAGCACAAGGGCCTGCAGGATGTCAGAGAGGGAGATGATGCCCCGCGGGTACCGGTTCTCATCCACCAGAACCAGGCGATGGACCTGTGGGTGCAGGCAGGGCATCACAGGCAGGCTGGGCAGCTGGCAGTGGTGGCTGGTGCTGGTACAAGGCACCCCAGCCACTCACCTGCTCCTTGGCAATGCGGTCAATTATGTCCTCCATAGGTTCATGGGGGGTAGCAGGTGAGGACCCCCTCCAGGCAGATACTGCGTTGCTGCAGTGCCTCCCTCACACTGATGTCCAGGTTGTTGTAGGTCTTCTGGGCTGCCAGGTGCTGTGGTAGATGCGACCCCCATTCAGCGCCCCAAGGTGTCCTTGCACCCCGTTGTGCCAACAATGCATGCATGACACTGCATGTGGGGTGGGTTTGCACGGGCACAGAGAGGTATGAGCTCCCATCAGTGCATGCAAGGGGCCAAACTGGAACCCGGGCATGCAAACACCCAGGGTACTCACAATGACATCAAACCGGGAATACAGGCCAACCACTTGCCCTGCAAAGAGAAACAATGCAGGGGCTGTGGAAGGGGTCCTTGGGACCACCTGCCATGTTCCTCCCACACCCCAAGGGGCAGCCCAAGGGCCAGGAGAGGGGGTTTGGGTAGGGAGGGTACTGGAGCTGCTAGCAGAGGGAGAGAAGGATGTCACTTTTTCCCTCCCCAGGTACCAGCATCATTGATGACAGGCAAGGCGGAGACACGGCGATCCACAAAAATCTCCAAGGCAGTGTAGATCGGGGCAGTCTCGGGCACAACGGCCAGATCACGGAAGGTGCCAATGCACAGTTCCTGCACTGTTTTCTTCAGGAAGTGTGGCTTGGGAATGGTAGAACCCTTTGATGGGACAGGGCAGGGCTGGGCTGGCACCTATGCACAGCTTGACACCCTTGTCTGTGCCCTACACACCAGCCACGTGTGTGCACACACAGCCCCGACACTCACAAAGATGTGGAGAAACTTGAGGATGCGCTTGTGCGTCAGGATGTGCAGGACATTGCCTGAGACAGGCTCAATGACAGGCAGGCGGTGGATTTTGTGCTTGATCAGGGAGTAGACAGCGTCGAAGAGGCTGTGGGTGATGGGGACATCATGGGGGGATAGGGCTGCATTCCAGGCACACACACACCCCCACTCCAAGGTGTGTGCTCTCCCCCCCAGTGGGCAGGCTCTCACCTATCACTCGGAGAGATGGAGACTAGTGGCTTGAAGGAGCCCTGCAGGTACACCTCTGCTAAGGGAGAAAGCTATGAGAGGGGGTCCTGCAGTCCTCTGTTGCAGCCCCACAACACCACAGCCCACCTCTATGCCCTGTGTGACAACATCAGCCCAGCCACCCACATCACCCCATGATTTTTACCTCTCCAGGTCTCAATCTTGTGCTCCTCCAACTCGTAGATCTGAACCTGAAGGCAAGGAAATTCCCTGGTCATGGTGGTTCCATGGGGTACTGAGGGCACTCTGGGACACTGCCCCCTTCCCTGGGCATCACACCCCATCACCCAAGCACAGGGATTACATTCTGGAGGCCAAGCAGGGGAGCAACCAGTGGATGCTGGTCTGGCCCAGAATCATCCTCTGGTCATTGTCTAGTGATTAAGAAGGGACCAGGAGTGGTGGGGACACCTGCTCCCTGCCCCATGCATGTCCTGGTCCCCCGAGCTCTCCTCACTGCACTCACCAGAGGCGAGCGGTAGTAGCGGTGGAGGATGTTGATGAAGTCGGTGATGGTGAGCATCCCTGTGGAGATGTGTGGGACTGGCAGCGCTGCCTGCACCCTCTCTGCAAGGCAGGGGAGGGGGCCACGCATCGCTGCTGGCACTCACCCACAAAGCTCTGCATCTTGCTGTCCCAGAGAGGGGCAGCACGCACCCCGTTGGCCACCAGTGCCACAAAGGCTTTCTTGATCTGCTGGCAGAGTGCAGAAGGGTTCAGAGGGTCCCCAAGCCTGCTTCTTCACTGCCCATCCCCACTCATCCCCCAGGTTATCACCTCCAGGGAGATGTCGAAGATGACAAGCTTGCAGCTGGTGGGGATGGCATCATAACAGCAGTGGCTCATCAAGAAGTGCATGTAGACGTCAGCATCAGGGTTCTGAAACTCAGACTCTGGGCCCAGCCCCAGTATCTCATTTCCCAGTGTGAAGGTGACAGGTCTCCTGTATTCTTCCTCCTCCTCTTCCTCCTCCCTGGGGCATACAGCCTTCGGAAATCCTGCAGGCAAAGCCACCCCAGCCCTGGCCAGTGAGCTGAGCTGCTGGGTCTCAGCACCCTCCCACATGGGGGGGAGCAGGGAATGCTCCCGAAAGAGCCCCCCTGTACCCCATTCCACAGGGGCAGCACATAGCACTGCAGTTCTCCAGCCTGGGGCACACTCCAGCTGAGGAGAGGGGTATGGGCAGGGTGGGCAGAGGACCAATGCACTTGTCGCACAAGTAAGGCAGTCCCCCCTGCTACACACCTAGACTCTTCCTGCTACGCACCTTCCTCCTCAGGGCATGCAGCAGCATCCAGCAGCGCCACCTGAGAGGGCACACAGCAAGGAGGGGTCAGCAGGAGTCAACCCAGTCTTTCCCCCGCATCCATGGATTCTGCCTGCACCCACCCAGCTGCTCTGGTCCACCCAAGCCGGGCAGAGAGGACTGTCCTTTCAGGGCGGGGATGGGGGCTGGGCTCAGTCCCCAGCCCTCCTGGGCACCCCCCACCAGCCCAGGAGCCCCAGAGCCTGCAGTCTCCATGGTGGCTCCGGTCCAGGACACCCAGCTTGTCCTCCTGCTCTGGGGAGACAGCAGGGGTTTCCAGAGCAGGACAAGGCATGGATGGCAGGACCTCCTGCCTTCTCTCTTGGAGGTTGGAGCCCAGCATGTCCCACAGCAGCTCTGCGCCCATTCTCTCCCAATCCCAAGGTGTAAATCCCAGTCTTGCTTCTTCCCATGCCAAGAGCCTCACCAGCCCCATTGGCCCCTCCCGGGGACCAGGTTCATCCCAGGAAACCTACATTAACAAAGCGGCAGCCTGAGAAGGAAGGGAGGCCACAGGGCCAGACAGCTGACCCTGTTCCCCCAGTCCACAGGAGACCCTACTATAGTACAGCAGCACGTGCAGAGGGAAGAGCAACCCCAGCCACAACTTGCCTGACAGGGCCAAAGTTTACAAGCCACCCTAAAATAACGAAGGCACAGGGACAGGGACCACTGCCTAAGGAGCCTAAGAGCCAACACCGAGAAGAGACCCTGCGACACCGTCCCCCAACCGTTCCCAAGGGGCTTGGCACAGCTGGGACGAGGACGTCCTTGTCCCCATGGCTGCATGGCCGTGGGAAGGGGCCCATCAGCTGCCCACATTCCCCCACCCCAGGGGTGACCTGTCCCCGGCGGGGGGCTGTCGGGTCGGGCCCCCCACCCAGCCTGACGGTACCTGGGACGCAGCGGGGCCACGGAGCCGCTCCATGCTATCTGCGGGGCAGCGCTGCTATTCTGGGCCCGCGGCTGGCGTGGCCCTGGCAGATAGAGTGTCAGTGAGCAATGTCAGCCATGCCCCCGCCGCCAGCGCCGCCGGCGGGGGGGGGCGGGGGGGGAGGACACAGCCGACACCACCGAGCAGTCGCCCGCAGCCCCGGCTGAAGTAGGGTGGTCGCGGCCGCGGGACAACGCTGGCCCTGGGGACCCGATGGAGGGGGCGATGGAGCCATGGCTGGGGGCAGAGAGCGGAGGGACACCCCGCTCCGTGCAGCCCCGTCCTCCAGGAGCGGTGCTCCGTGCCGTCGGGACGCGGTCCTGCCTGCCCGGTGCTGCCCCGCCCCGTCGCGGGGGGGGCACAGCGTGGAGAATGGCTGGGTCCAGCCACGGGCTGAGTGGATGCGGACCCTTTGTCTTCGACGCTGCCCAGCCCTGCCCGTCCCTGCCCGGGGTCCTGCTGCAGCTCACTGTCCGCGGCCACGCTGGTCCCACAGTGAGGCACCCCGACCTGTGGGGTAACCTCCTTCCTTGCCACGGGGCCACCCCCTCCTCTCGCCCCCTGCCCGCTCCCCGGCTCCATTTTCTGTTTCGGGGAGGCTGTCGGGCTGGCCCGGGGCAGCTGCGGGCGAGCTACAGGGTTGGTGGCTACAGGACCAAAGGGACAGGGCTCTCTCTATCTAGCTGCAGGGAGCAGCTGGATATTGGCCCATGGTGGGGTAAAAGAGTTCCCTGGTGCTGCCTCACAGCAGGCAGGAAGAGGAGGGATGGGGCCAAGGCCTCGGTGCTGGCTGACAGGATGGCCCAAATCCCGCAGTGGTGCAAGGGCCCATGGGGCCAGGCCCTTACAGCTGTGCTGTGCAGAGCAGCCTGGCTCCAGCCTGGCCCTCGTGGGTGCTGGCAGCAGGGAAGAGAGCAGGCATCTCCACTTTCGGAGGCTATTTTCAGGTGCTGGAGAGAAGCCGAGGAGAGATGAGATTGTCACCAAGGAGACCAGAGAACAGGGCCCGGCACTGGAAACGGTGGGCTGTGAGAAGAGGGGAGGGAAGGGCTTCCTACCAGACCCAGGGCCCACACATGAGGCTCAGCACCTTCTCTGGGCCCCAAGAACCTGCCCAAGCACCAGCATCCAACCACCAGGCTGCGGGGCAGAACCCTGAACTGGCAAAGGCCAGCTCTGGGCACCCAACCCTTCCTACCCCTCCTGTAAGGCTGGGGTGCATTGTTCCCCTTGGTTAATGATGCATGGGATAGTCCACAAGACATAAGGAAGACCCCAGACCAAAGCAATTATACTGGAAGCTGCTCCTCCATGCATGGGGGTATGTTTACCTGCCATAGGGCAGCAAGGATTACCCCTAGAAGGACAGGGAAAAGCGGGGTGGTAGCACAAACCCTCCCTGTACCAGAGCCCAGTGAAGCACGAAAGAGGTGCACTTCCACCAGACACAAAGAGGTCAGGGAAAGGAAAGGCAGATGAGAACCAGGAGAGCAGGGTGAGTGTTTACTAGAAATCCTTGAGAAACAAAGTAGAGAGCAGGCCAAGGAGAAGAGCACCAGCCTGCAGTCCGTGCACACATGCTGCAGGGCACACCAGAGAGCCAATGGCCTTGAGAAGGATGCTCCCCCCCCAGCAGCCCTACTGCTCCCACAACAAACTGGAGCCACACTGGTACCCATGGTCTGTCCTGAGCTGCGATGTGCAAGCCTGAGGTCTCCCACAGAGCCTGGTATTGGGGGAAGGCAAGATGTTGGCACAGACATTCAGAAGGATAAAAACTGGGGCAGTTTTACTCCCTCCCAGGAGTGGGGTAGTGGCTGGGGACTTTTCTCCAGGGGCCAGGCTGCAGCAGGGCAAGAGCAGACTCAGCTGCCAGCGACTCAGGACACATATACAGGCAAGCAAGGACTCAGCCCGTGCTGACTGGGGACAAGAAGGGCAGGCTCAGCCAGCTCCCATGCAGCAAAGAAACCACCATGTCAGGCTTTAAGAACAGTCTAGGAAAAAAGGCCAGATAACCCGCACTTCCTCTTGTTTTTCCACTTGTTTTAGAAACTGAAGTCACACAGGTCTCTTTGCCCAGGAAAACATCCCTCTCTACAACCAGCCCCACAAGCAAGTGTGCAGTGTGAGGAGCTCCCACAGCCTTGCTCTACAGAGCTAGCTCCTGTCTCTTCCTTTGAGGTAGGTTGATGCGTCCCCAGGGAGGGACGGTGGCTGCTTGGTCACATCACCAGGGTGGTGTCAGAGAGGCAGCCAGCAGGTCTCTGGTCGGCTCCACCAGTGCACTTGTTGAGAGGTAAGCTCTGAGTAGGGCTGGGCTCCAGGCATCTCGTGAGATCCTCACCAGCTGAAGAGAGGCATGTGCTACAGAAAAAAGGAGACCCTGAGCTTCTTAGGGACAATGAGAAAGGACCAAAAGGACCATGGTGCAATAATCATCTGCCGAATCATGACACATGGAGATAGGGCTGCCAGGCTCATCTACTGCATCTCCCATCCCAGGCAGCACCACTCACCCCAACTGGTATCCCAATATCAGTGTGACTTCAGGGTCACAGCTTCATCTCCCTGTCTGTGTGTAAACCCAGCTCCACCCTGGCCTCAGCACAGGAACAGAGATGTCCTTTCCCCTTAGCACTAGAGACCAGGGATGTGCCTCCCCTTCACTTTGGCTCACCTAAACAAACTCCAGTCCTCCAAGTCTGCAGGAAGCTGTCAGCAGCCCAGCTTTGCTCGGGGAAGCTGGGAGCTTCAATAGACCTGGAGGCCTCACTGTTTCCCCAGTCAGTGCTGCAGCTGAGAGCCTCTGCTCACTGTTAACCACATCAGTGCCCACAGAAGTGATACAGGTTCCTATGTGGGGAATATCTTGTCAGCATGTTCTGATCATGACAGCTCCAAACATCACCTGATCTGGCTGTTCGGAGCTTCATTCCCATCCAAGCTGGGTGTACAGTGCCAAGGAGACATGCCCAGTTGCACAGACATCATGCCAGCCCCATCTGTTGGCTCTCCAGAGAGCAGAGGCTTCAGAGCCTGCAAACCAACCTGCTTCTCTCCCCTTAAATAAAACTGTGTTTCTGGGCCACCAGTTCTCTACCAGGACACCAGTCCTAAAGCCACGCTATGAACACCATGAACATCACAGCCAGTGCAAACTCACCCCAGTCTGCCCAGTTCCAGTTTGCTGAAGCTGTTCGATTGAATGCTACTCGTCTGGAGGAAGAATGACTTTGACAATGACCACTGTGGGAGGAGAGAAAGACAACAGAATGACTATTTAAGTCGTGGCAAAAATCCCTCAAGCCTGCTGTGCTTTGCCACAGACTGCCCTAGAGATCTTCAGCTAGAGCTGCCTCACTGCTGTGCATTGTCACTGCCACCAGACTGTTCCCAGAATAGCAAACAGAGCAATCTTTGCTCTCTGCCTAATGAATCCCTCTGCTGAAAGTGGGAGTAGAGCATCTCGAGGTCAAAACAGTAGGTTTCTTTCAGAGGATCATTCTATTGTAAGGCACGGGAGTGACAGAGAGAGATGACTCCCTTGTAGAGGGGAACAATGGGCAGGACAAGTGCCAAATATGTAGGGCTGTGCCCAGTGCACCCAAGGATATTCAGATGCAAAATACTTGCAGATCTGATATACTGTTCATGATTTCATGTTTGTGGGAAATAGGGCAGCATGGGTTTTTCCACACTCTTTGAGGCCTTGGCAAAGAGGGAAGAAGGCAAACAGGTAAGACAGGAGTCAGAGGAAGGAGAACAAGCAGGCTCTCTACCCAGCTCTGTGCAGGTAAACAAACATCTCTGCCTACCTTACCCACAGTTATACGCACCATCTGGGCCAAATCTGTCCCTGCCCCAGTGTGGTACCCTTTGACACACCAGTTCTTCAGTAGCTCCAGACCTGGGAAGTGACAGAAAACAGGAAGTGAGAACGAACAGTCAGGTTTACAGAGAGTTAAGCCTTCCCAGTTCAGGGCATGCAAATATGCTGCACTGACCACGCAGAACATGCTATGCAATAACTACTTGAACACGTGCTTGAGCGCCAGCAAACACGGGGTAAATCAAGGGCGTTCACCCTTTGTACGAGCAAACATCAGTGCGTGGGCTGCTGCAGTGCTTGCCTTCCTCCCAGGGAGCCAAGACATTCCTTGCAGCAGGCTAAGTGAAACAGGGAAACTGGGGCAACACAGGATTTGCCAAATTAGACCAGATTGGCTGTCCCCCTGAGCCCGGTGCCTGCCAACAGCAGCGCCTGATTTGGGCTGCACAGGTGAAAGTTCCCACAGTGCAAATGTAGAGCAGCTTTGCTGTCATCAACCCCTTTCCCAGAGGAGGGCAGCTCAGGTAACCTCCTCCTTGCACAGCACTGATCAGCTGCAGCATCCCAGTGCATCATCTCCTCCCTCCTCATCCAGAGCTCGACATGGGCTGAGACTTCATCCCTGAGGGAGTGCAAGACTAGCACAGGCCAATCTCATCGCTGGTGTGACTGGAAGGGACCATTCTTCTCACCACACACAAGACGTGGTGCTCCAGAGTATGGCAAGGTCATCTTGAAGCAGAGCCATGTGTTCAACTGCACTGAACAGGCTCCACTTCCTCCAGCTTAATCCTCCAGCTAGCTTCCTGCTAGCTGTCCCCACTACAGCCAAGCACCCTGCTCTTGGCCAACCCAGAAATACTGAGAAATCCAGGACTACTTCCATCCTGTTTTCTTATTTAAGAGCCTTAGGATCATAGCAGAAGGCTAGGGTGGCTTGAGAATTAAAAACCAGAAGAGCAATGGCTAGGAACTTGATGCTGTCCAGCTGAGATTATAGGATACCAGGAGAAATCCTTGCTGTCCAAGGCCTGTTCCTTGGTGGTCTTTCTGCAAGTCCCAGAACCTTGTAAAAAAAAACCCCTACACACTGGGGGCTGAGGGGAGCAGGGCAGCTTGGATGCCTTGTCCTGGGTCTGTGCACCAGCCTGGGCTTTGCATCTTGCTGGCTAGGGAAAGATGAGTGCTGCATGGAATACAGGGGAACAGGAAGGGGACAGGGGGAGGATGGGTTCCAATCAGAGCTAAAGAGCAAGGATAGGATAGAGCAAATCTACTCTCTTGGCTTCTTTGGGGAAGCTGGAGCACTGAACCAGGACCCTTGCCTGAGCGGCAAAGTTCAGGGCAGCACTTCAGTGAGAACGATGACAGAATCTTTCTTCCAGTTGATGGGAGATCATCCAACAAAGATACTAGCAAGGCAAAGGATGACACATGCTGACAGCACAGCCAGAGAAGGCTATGATGTTACCATCTCTCTGTGAAAGATTGTTACTGACCCCTTTGATATTTGCTTTAACACCAGTGAAAAGTGACAAGAGCATTTTTCTTCTTTCTCTCCTTGATAGCCAGGTGAGGAGTACACATACAGTCACTGCAGTGGAGGGCCAGCTCCTCCAGAAACCTCTCCATCTAGACCAGACATTGGATGGAAAGCCCTGAGCCAGTCTCTTTTAATTTTCTCTAACCCTTCATGCTAGACTTCATTGACTCTCTCTCCCAAACAGCTTCCACTGCTGCCCTGATAGAGACAACCTGGGTGAGAAGGAATTGGTCCAGTGCAGCTATGCATTGTTAAAGGGAAATTTTTTTATTAAAATACAGAGTTGTGTCCTGAAAGGATGGAAATGTTAGCTAGATTTCTAGTGTTTAGGAAAAATTTCCATCTGTACGCTGTTTTTCTTCAATTAGAAAGCTGCAGGAGACCAGGGAATAGGCCCAATTTTTCCTTCACAGATCACCTGTCAGGAGCAAAGCTCAGCAACTCCAGCTGTTTCTCCCTCAAAAGAGAGCAGAGGAACACAGTAAGAAACCAGAGCTACAGGCTGAAGACAAAATCTCAGTCTGCTTCATGCCCAGGGCACCTAGAAGTGCTGCTGCTGTGTGTACCACAACAGTCATCAGCTCCCATGAAATTAGAATAAGCTTTTTGTGATATTTGAAGCAGTCTAGGAAGGTAACACATTTCCTAGGGGTTAGTATGCAGGCAGGCAGCTCCCCCTCAACATGCATAGCTCAGAAGTCTCCCACGATTGCTGGCAGGCAGCCTGCCTGAGTCAGGTGGCTGTGCCAGGCTTTAGGAGGCCAGTTACCTTTGTGTCTATTCAAGTAGTATTTGAGCTCCCACTGGGTCACCAGGATGTTAAAGTAACGAGGCTGCTCGAAGAAGCGCAGGTACCGCATAGAGATGTGGCTGGGGAACACCCGCTCGAACTGCCCACGTCGCGAATACTCATCCTCTGTCTCCACCAGGATGCGAACATCATCTGGAGTCAGGATGTCCAAGACAGAAGAATAAAAATCCTGCAGACAAAAGCAACCCAAGGTCAGGGAAAGCATCTCTCAAGCAGAGGTCTCCACGTGTCTGCGATCTTTGGGATACAGGCCACATGGAAACTGAAGGAATCTAGGTTCAGTGGTGACACCAACACTGCACAGAACTGAAGAGAACCCCAATTCTGCAGCCCAGCCTCTCTTAAACACACTGCCAGCAGGCACACAAGGCCAGTGGCTCTAGTAACCTGCATGGGGTCAGCTGGCAAAGGCTGTTAAGAGCTGCACAGATACATAAGGAGGAACAGGCAGTGCTCAGACTCTGGGGACTGGTGGGTAATGTGCCCCTTTAGCACACACCTATTTTAATGTACAGATGAGTCAGTGAGACAGTGGCTTAAGCAAGCTCAATTTATTTCCGACCAACTGTCTTGTAACCCACTGGAGCCCAAGTGCGCCCCATCATCTGGCTGACCCCAGAGAAGAGCACAATCTGAAAACGGACAAGGGACAGACTTGTGGGACTGGCTGGGACATGGGCTTGGCATGATGGTGCAAGTAACAGGGGAGGTTGTTTTGTACCTGGTCAGGTATCTTCTGCATCAAGTAATAGGCCTTCTTCATCTTCTCTGCTCTGAAATGCTCAGATACTGGCTTGGGCTTCTCCTTCAAAGCATTGCCCAGACTGAGGACACAAGAGAGGCAATAGAGCATTTAAGTGGAGAAGACAAAGTCCTGTCATGGCAGAGCTGCTCCCAGCAACTTCTGAGAGAGTAATGACACCCTCATGAAAATGCCATGGAGGAGAGAACACTTTCTCCAAGGATTTCACTAGTTCTGAGATCAGTGATGCATCCACGGCCTTGTGCATCAGCACAGAACCCAGGAAGGATGTGGGCTGGGAAACTGGGAGGGCTCTGCCAGCTCCTCACTAAGGCATTTCAGTGTTCCTTCACCCAAAAGATAAGCCATCACCTCACACTCACATAGGATGCAAGAGGGTCAAAGATACACCATGACCTGATTCACAGCACATGAAGCCTGGTGGGATCTCGTGTGTACATCCCACTTGGAACACAGCTTCCTAACTGCAAGCACAGGCATGGGGGTACAAGTACTCAGTACTGGTACTGTACAAGGAAGAAGAGAACTCTTAGATCAAAAACTTCCTCTGGCAATATCCAAATACTCTCAGGACACAAATTCAGACACATGCCATGGGAAGTCCTGGCCTTCTGTACTATCTGACCAGCAACCATCTATTCTAAGCACCAACTGAACCATTTGCGGACGCCAGAATCCGGGAGATACTTGTCGAAAACCTTTTAACCCATCTATCAACAGCTTTTTTGTTCTGCTGCTGCAAAATTTATTAGTTGTGTGCAGATCCAAACAGAAAGAGCAAAACCTTGAGTGTGCTGCATGGTGCTTGGGTAACATACAGATCTGGAATTCTGCCCACATGTGGATAACCCCTTCATATGCTTCCCAGGGCAGGAGATACAGTTAAACAAGCTTGCCCCGGGATGCAAGAAATCTGGTAATGCATCATCTGAACCATGTTAAGGATCCGCTTAATCCCCTGCAGGTCCCTCTGAGGACACCTGCCCTTCAGCACTTCCACTGGAAGTGGCAAACCAGCGTGTGATCAAAGCACCGCAGACGAGCTGGTGAGAGCACCCCATCTGGAACAGGCCCATGTTCCAAGCTTCTCCACTAAAGGCACAGGGCACTCAGAGGGCAAGAGTCCCATGTTTTGGCATGCCCACACATCACTGCATGCTGGTGCTTAACCCAGCAAGCTGATCCTTCAGTGACATACAGCCAGCAGCCACTCTGCTGCAGGGAACAGACTGGTTTCCTTTCAGCCTTTAGGTTTGAAACCAGGATAAGCCCTAGCTGTAGTGAAACACAGAAGGATTAGGGGCCTGGCTGGACACATACCCAGGAATTAGCATTCTGCACAAAACAGTCATGTTAGCTGCAAAGTAATACTGTGCACACCTCCACCTATAGGCTGGCAGCATGTGCCACCTGCAGTCCTGCCTAAAGAACTGATAACTCCAGCATTTGCAAAATAACAGGTGCTCCTCTTGCTCCAGGCAGCAGCATGTCAGTTCTGTTAAGTCAGAGGGTAAGTGGATCCAACCCCAACAGAGCCAGCCAGTTCTCCAAGCAAACAGAGAAGCAGTGAGACCTAGCATCGTATTAGCTCTGGCAGGGGAAGGACGAGAGAGAACGACTTGATTAACTGCAGAGCAAGCACAAATTACATTGGCCTCACTTCCAACTATGGACCCGCAGAGAGGGCATAAATCCTTCTGCCTTGAAGAGACCAGAGGAACCAGATACTCAGGCAATGAGGCAAGTTTTTTGGACCCATAGCTGAAGCACCAGCAAGCACAGGCTCTCAACAGCTAGAAGCCAGCATTTGCTGGGCTCCAAGCAGCCCCCAAGATGAAATCCCGCAAGAAAAAAGCCTGCTTCTCTGACAGAGAAGGGGGCTGACCTGCAGGTAGAGCCACTTCTTATCTGTGTCCGTGAGGCCACACTGTCCATGCTGGGCAAAACAAAGCCAGCGAGGTTGAGGAGGTCCCGAATCATCTGGCCCTTGATGCTCACATCCAGTGGGGAGTTGGAGTGGAGGCTGCAGAGAAGAAACATCACAGCAGCCTGAGTGCTAGAATAGAGGTGTTGAGCCCCATGGCCCCGAGTGCAATCTCTGGGTTATTACTGACTGAGATACAAACACCAGCCTGTCCCTTGTCTCATCAAACCAGCCGTAAGACACTG
This sequence comes from Corvus moneduloides, assembly GCF_009650955.1. Lineage (NCBI taxonomy): Eukaryota > Metazoa > Chordata > Aves > Passeriformes > Corvidae > Corvus > Corvus moneduloides. Next base: position 23,924,508 of record NC_045482.1, read on the forward strand.
AGAGAAAAATCCTGACAACAGCTCTTTGAAGGGGGGGCTTCCAATCAGAAATAGTTAATTTTTCCATCTCTTCCCAGGTTTGCTAGAAATAGATAAGTCCATCCCCAGAGCCCTGTGTTGGACCATGGCTCTGTGTACAGCTCATGCCCACCCACTCTCGCAGACAGGAGGGGCCATGCTCAGTTACACTGCAGCTCCCAGCCCTGCCTGCACAGCCGGCACCACAAGGCCGGGTGCCGTCAGGAAGCAAAGAATGGTGCACGAGGCAGTGGAACTGCTGATTGCTTCTGCCCACGCAAAGAAATCTCTGCCATCACCCGTTCTGTACAAGACACATCCCTCCTTGGCCTTCCTTTTTTAACATATTCTTCCCTGGCTCTAGCTGGAGCATGCCCAGCAAAGCTTTCTGAACTGCAGATGAATGTTGCTTTCACAGACAGGGAGTGCTTTGGTTCCTGCAATCTGGAGAGAGAAGCTTCAAAGCCCATGGTCTTTCAGCACAGGCTGCAGGGGACATCACAAGCCAAACTCACTTTTTAGTAAAAGAAAGGCCATTATCCACTCTGCTGTGGCTCAGAATATGCTTTACCTTGGGGAAATGTTGACTTCTAAGATCCAGGGCTTGAGGTTTTCATCCAGCATGATATCAAACCCAAACAGCTCATGGCAACAATACGGTCGGCGCACGTACATCTTCACCAGGCTGTTCACATAGGGCTCAGAACTGCAAGCCAAGAAAAGAATGCTTGTTTCCAACAGTCAGACAGCAGAGCTCTGGCTGATCACAGCACATGCTGACAGTTCTGGAAGCATAATGCAGCCACGTGCTGCGGGAGCGGGTGGGCTGAGGGACCAACACGGGCCTGTGAGTTGCTGCGGCTTCATCACATATGGATCCAGCACTGCATCCTGAGCATCCCTGCTCTGTCAGGTAGCATCCACCTCTAAATACAGGATTCATCCTGCACCAGGGACCATTCTCTCAGGCTCCCAGGCAAAGCAGGGGAGAGGGCAGCAAGCTGGGCAATTCTGGGTACACCGCACCTTCTTGGCCTTCAGGCAGGTCAGGGAAATGTAAGGTCTGTTTACCCACTGCAGCTACTGCAGCAGAAGCATAAGTAACAGGATGAAAGGAGGATCCACAGAGAAATACTGAAGCCAACAGCAGTGATACCATTTCAATTAAGAGCAAAAGGACCAGGCTGAGAAGGGACAGGACAGTCAAAGGGGACAGGGTGCACCTCACAGAGACACAGAGCAAGGGGTGCCAAGACTCACGCAATGATGGTTTTGATAACGATGTCCTTAATCTTCTCCCAGATGGCCTCACTGTTAACTCCCTTCTGGGTCAGGTAACTCCAGAGAGCTTTGAGTGCCCTGGGAGAAAGAAAGCAAAGGAGGTAGCTCTGTAGCCCCTTGCTGGTGGTGGCAAAAGCAACAGAGGGGAACCCTGACAGCACTGTTCCCCAGCATGGCAATCCTCCTGACATTCTCAAGCCTCTCAGTTCCCGGTTGCTGCTCTCCCCAGCCTGGCCCCTGGTCTTGAAGGCCCAAGCTACTAGGAACATGAATCTGTCATAGACTTCTCTCAGAACAGTCCCAAATTAGCACATGAGCTAGGTAAGTCAGGCCCAGATCTTCTCTTCCCTCCCCCTCCAGGTCCTCAGCAAACCTCCCCTTCCTGCAGGCCTTCCCCCGCAGCACTGCAAAGCGGCTCAGCAGGAATCCAACAAGACCCCAAAAATGTTTTAGCTAAAGCCACTTCACTGGGGCTTCAGGGATGAAAAACATTTCTGAAAAATGACGGTAACAAGATGGTATGGGGGAGCATCTATGCTTTTACAGGAGTTTCCCACACCACACTGAGTGCTGCAAGCTACCCTGCCACTGAGCCAAGGATGCTCAGATATTTCTCAAGTGAGACCATGTGGCTAACGGCCAGGAATCCAAAGGTCACGCTTCCTGCATACAAGATGGAGTGGATTACAGCCACACTTCTTTAACATAGGAGCAGCCAGCTTTGACTGCATGCAAGTATGGAAAACCCACACAATCCCACCCCCACGCAATTATGACTGCTGAGAAGCAGCAGACCCTGCTAAAAGTCCCAGTGGAGGAAGAGACCACTGTGTAGCAAGTCCAGGTCTAAGCAAACTGACCACAGCAAAACACCTTCTTCAATTCCCCTTGAAGTGCAGCAGCCCTGCCCAGGCTGAGAACTGAGAACTCTATCCTGCACTATTTTTAAAAGGGTTCAAACACACCATGGAATCAGAGACAAGTTCCTGGGGCTTGCATCCATTCACCCATGGGACGGCAAGGAATGGGAACTCCTGCAAGATTGCAGCCCTCCTCCCAAGGGCTTAGAAATGGCACCACTGCTCCTATTCCCACCAAGTAGCACATAAATTAACAGTTCTGAACCAGGGCTGTCCCCTTCTCTGCCTCCACAGAGAAGTCAAGAGTGAGATGGGCAGAAACTCCCATCTAGCCAATTTAAGCATCACCCATTCAATTTCTAACAAAAACCAATCAGATTCTGCTTTAACCACATCCCATCACCCCCACCATAGGGGAAGGGGATGAATGAGCAGAGATGAGTGCAGCGTTGGAAGCAGGGAACAGCACAGACATAGGCAGGATGAACAGCAACTACAGCTCAAGCAGCAGTGGACAGGATGAGTCACAAGCCAAGGAGACCATCTGGATTCCATTGACACTAACTCATGCTAAAATCACTCTGCTCTTTCAGTTTCCCAAATGGGAGCTGATGTTACAGAAAGCAAGTTCAAGTTTTGGGTAAGAATACGGAAGAAAGTCTGACTTAACACTAAATAGAAAGAGCTACCTTGTACCCTAAAAGCAGCACCTACCATTTGTGTCCCTGACAAGCAGTCTCATCCGAGTTGGACTTGTACTCTGTGTTTTTCTTATTCACACTGTAGTTGGTCAAGTGCATGAACTTGTTGCTGAGGCTGTCCATTGAGGAAGAGTACCTGGTGGAGGCAAGAGGAGCACAAGCAGTCCAAGACTGAAGTGGCTGTCCCCAGGGCCATGAGGCAGGCAGACTCTTTCCTCATCTCAGACCACTCTCAGCCACTCACCAGCCCTGCTGCCTGGAGCTCTCTGTCCCCACAGGCTCAGAGCTAATGGAACAAATCATGGGACAGAACAGGCTGCCTTGGGACAGCGGAATGCAATCCCACCCTCACAGCATGTCCTCAAGAAATAAAAGCCAGAGCATCAATGAGCGGAAGCCCTGATGGAACTGCAGCAGCCTGAGGCAATACAATAAAAACTGGAAGAAACATCTCAGTTTCTGGTGTGCCAGCTTTTAAGCAGAATGAAGCACAATGTATTTCAAGAACTGCTTCACACTGAGCTGATCTTTCATTGGGAAGGTTGGAGGTAGGCAGCATCATCTCACATTCCCTTTCAAAAGTCACCTGCAGCGACCCCGTGTGTTTCCATGCTGCTTCTTAAGCAAGCAAGATACAGCTTTAAGCATCACCCTTATAGGGGATGACTCCCTCCTGCCCTGGCCAAAGCAGGTATCACAGCCACAGATGCCTCAGGGCCAAGGCAGCCCCCAGCACCGCTCTCCCGCACAACCTACTTGCAGCTGGCAAAGCGAACCAATCCATCCTTGAACAGGTAGACCCTAAGGGGATCATAGCAAGTGACGTAAACATAGAGCCTCAGGTCAAACTTCTTCCCGCCAATGAGGTAGGGTTTGTGCAGGTATCTGCAGAGGGAAGTAAGCACATAAGGGTTATGATTTCCTTATGCAGGAACATCTCTAACCCCCAACTCAGAAGGCCTGGCAAAATGAGGGATTGATGCAGAAGCCTTTTTGGACAGTATTTCCAAGTTAATCACATCACAGATAAAATGAGGGAAGGAGCAGCTCTCCCATTCACGAGGAGTTCCTGCAGCACATAAACAATGTTTCCTTCTGCTCGGTTCCATTTTGAAGAGATGTTTTTCAGTTCTAAGGCACAGTAGCTTTTCCACACCCACAACACTGATCTCAACTTTCAAGAACATCTAAAACATGCAGTACACCACAGATGGTTTTGTACAGTGAGCAGAAACAGTTGGATATTTTAATTCAAACCATTTGATTATTCATCCCAGAAGTTCATGATTTTCCATAGGGAAGTTTATCTCTTTGCACGGAAAGTGGACAGGGAGAACAAACAAGCAAACACAGCAGTTCCCTGTCTGCCAAACACTGCAGTTTTCCTGCCCTCACAAGAATCTTCCCAGAAAGCAACCTCAAACCAAAATGAACTATTCCACTTTTCTGCAGAAGGGGAAGGAGATTGAGAACTCTTGTTATTTCAAGAAAATCCTTTGGCTATCATCTACACGCACTGAGGCTCTTACTGAACCATTCTAACTTGCATAAGAACAAATCTTTGACAACTGCCACCTCTTCCCTGGGGCTTCTCTTCCCACTCTGCTTGTGTGAATTGGATAAGGTTTGTCTCCAAACATGCCAAATCCCAGAGTACGGAGCAGTGGGAGCTGGATCACAGCAGAGCTGAAGCTGTTCACCTGCCAGACAGAAGCTCCAAAAAGCTCATGAAACCAATTGTGTCTGAGACCTCAAATATATATATGCAGAGACAGCAGCAATCCAGTAAGCCCAGCTGCAGCTGACAGAGCCAAACTTTCAGCAGCAGGACACCCAGACAGTCTACAGAGAAGTCTCCAGATGCAAATCAGGTACTTCTGCTTTGCCACAGAGCAGCAGGGGCCCAGAACTGGCCAGAGATACAAGACACTAAGAGGTCTCAAGCTGTGTGTCAACCTTGGTTTTATATTCACACACCTCTGTACTAGCAGTGGTCTCCTTTTGGGTAGCTGGCTCCATTTGTGGATGACCTGAATACCAATGCCTCTTGCTGATGCTGGCTGCAAAACACAAACAAGAAAGGATCAGATTATCTCCCCACACCTACAAGAAGACAGAGGATTGAGGTCTGCTTTACACTTACTGGTTTCACAATCCATTTCTGTCGGCTAGCTCCCTCCTCCCATGCTTTCCTGAGTAATTTGATGTCCTGGGGCAGGATGAAGGATTGAGGGAAGAAATTAAACTCCTTTTTCCCACAGCGAGCCTGCATCTTCAACAGGTTGCGCCACAGACGGTCCTTCCTTCCAATTTGAAATGAACCAGGGAAGTGGTTTAGCTAGAAAGGAACACAGATGCTATGAGATCTCTCTGCTTCCCCAACTCCTTGTCCACCCCTTCCTGCTCCCTGGGCAGAGGATACATCCTTTTTTAATACAGTGCAGAGTGACACTCTTTGTTCCCCTCTCAAGATTGCACTCAAACTGATTCCACCTACTCCTGAAGTTTGCAGGGACAAACCACATAGTTTAGAGCATCACAGCTCTCCAGAACAGGCATGTACTTGTTACAGATACCAAGCCTTTGGTCCCTTGCAGGTTCCTCAAGCCATGAGCCACACCTGACTGTTCTGTGATCTGAGTAAGGTACATGCCCTTTGCTGCACTGGCAGGAAGGGCACTGTCCCTACCCCTCAGTTCTGCCAGAAGAAGGGCTGCGTTAAGCAGCAACAACTGAATTTAGAGGAAGCTCACAAAAACCCCCACAATTTGGCCACAGCCTCAGTCTGTACAAGAACCATCCTCATAGCAGAGATACTCATCCAGCTATGCCTGTCTCTTGGACTCCTCTCCCAGTTCTGGAAGGGATACTGCAGGGACAGCCTGCACAGCTAACACCTGGCCCTGAGGAGAGGGGCACCCAAATTGCTTCCAACACACTCTCCATGCACATGAAGGAGGTCAGCTCAAAACATCCCCTACCTTTTGGTGTTCCTTGATGGCTTTGAAGCCGGGGGATTTCATGTGGTGGCCCCAGCAACCCAGCCAGTCATTGCTTTCTGCAGAAAAAACAGAAAAGTCAGTGACCGAGTACCCTGCCACCCATAATGCCCTCTCAACCCACAGCACCCCATCTCCTTGGGCTAGCAGAAGTGTGCCAAGGATGCTGTACAGCACTCATACTCGCTACTGCAAAGCTGCCGAAGCAAGGGCTGTGAGTGGCATCCAGTAAACCAAGTGGGTGATATCCTTGCAAATATACCATTGCAAGGACCTGAAGAGGCACAAGGTCAAAGGAATGCCTTTAATTCCCCAGCATCATGACTTCTCTGCTTTATAGCTGGCAAATGAAGCAGTTGGCTAATGAATGCTGCACTGCAGAGGGACATGTAGGATGTCAAAACTTCTTAGGACTTCCTCTGCCCTCCATGTCTCATTATACCCCTAAAATAGTCTGTGCAGAGGTCTACTGATACATGCAGGAGTCCCATAAATACTTCCAGGAGATAACATTCCAGAGTATGGATCACAGCTGCAAATGCTCAGCACTTCTCCCACACATATCTTCAGTGACAAGAGTCCCAGCCCTGAGAATTCTGGCTATGGTCGGAGAAGATGACTTCCTCCTCAGGACATGGGGACAAGGAGCAGCAGTGCTGGGCCTGGCAGTAGATAAGGACCAGCTTCCTCAGAGTGGCAAGCCAGAACAAAACTGCTTCACACCTGCATCAGCTCCTGACAGCCCAGGAGCAAGTTCTTGTGGTCTCTGCCAGGGACAAGCCAAGAGGCAGATCAGGCCCTGACCTTGAATACTACAGGTCAGACAGGCAAAAATGTGAACCCAATATCCTGCAGTGCCCAGCCTGTATTGCTTCTGCTTTGTTCTTCACAAGCACTCTGCCTTCTTGTGCCCATGGGCTGGAGACAAGGAAGGATGCAATGTTGCCTCCCCCAACTTACTTTTGCTAACTCTGAAGTGGGACCTGCCAATGGTTTGCTTCACTATGTTAGGCGTGACTCTGCACATTTTCCATCGCAGCAGCTTCCTCTGCTCCCAAGGTAGCTTTTCCACTAGGAAGGCAAAAAGTTAAAGACTGAAGGAAAACAAACACAATACTTGGATTTCCTACAGCTGCAAAATTCTTATAGTTTGCCACACACGGACCAGGCCTGTAGACAAGGGTGTGTAGCCCCCATTCCAGAACCATCATGGAGCAGAAGACTGCACAGATGGGGAAGATCCAGGACACTGGAACATTTAGAGGCAGCCTGAGTCATGCTCCAGACAATGGAAGCAGCACAGTTTACTCCAGTCATTTGGATCTCACAGTAGTGCTGGGTCTCCTCATGGGAAGGGTTAAGGGCAGCCACTGCCAGCCTGCTCCAGGCTGTGTGCTGGCACCACTTACTCCCTAATAACGGGCTTGCCACTCTCACCCTATGCGACAACAGACCCTGGCTCACCTGTCTCATCCCGAGTACTGAAGTAGATAGTTGGAGGCACATTAGGGAATAAACTGCAGACAAGAGCTGGTTTGAGCACTTTGTCTTGAGCCTCAGCAGGCTCAGCCAGGCACTCGATGCAATTCCTAGGAAAGATGAAGCAGTAGCAGCAGGCTAAAAGTGAAAAGTAACAAAGGAAGGGGGAAGCTGGAAGGAGCCTTAATCTGGGTATCAGGAATTTGCACCATTGTTGCAATGTGGTGCAAGCAATGGGCACTAAGGTCAGTAACTCGGTCTGCAGCAATGAGGGGGTGAGCCTGCAATGAATGCACATGCCAAGTAACCACGCTGGGGTTTGTGATTTTCTGGGGCAAGGAGTGGAGTTTTTTATGTGACAAACCCTGTAACCTTGTCCAAGGGAACAGGGGGTGGAGATCATAATACATATGATTTAATTGCAATCCTCATGATTTTGCTGTGTTGCAGGGAAGAGGGATGGAGTTTTACCAATTGTACGTACACCTTACCACAGCAAGCCCCAATACCTGGAAGGAGGGGTAGAATTTGTAATGTTTCTATTAAAGTTGTGATAATGTGAAAAGTAGAGTTTGCAATGAACGTATACTGAAATATATGCCACTGCAGCCAGTGGAAGGAGCCACACCAGAGCAATCCACTAAGGAACAAAGAGCAGCGAAAGAAAAGGAACTACAACACATTATCCCCAATCTCACAGGCCACCCCTTGCCTCACTGAAGGGACTGAATGTAGCCTGTGGCAAAAGGGTTGCAGACCATGATAGGGGAAGAAGAGGTGTTTTCTTGAAGTCCTTGGTTGTTTTTTTCCCTTTCCAGTACTGAAATCAATAAGTAAAACTTTGTTAATTGGCAAAGGATTATATTGGTTAACATTCTCTGGCACAAAACTGGTTTTGTCCACAACAAACTGAAGGCAGGAGACAGCTGCAAAGGTTTCAAGCCCAGGCCCACACACAGCCTGCACAAAGAAGTGGTCAACATCCCTCTGTCCTTGCTGCAAGAGGCATTTGGCCCAAGCACTGCTGCCCCCAGAGGCCAACCAGACACATCCTGCCAGAAACAGCTGCTGGGCCAGTTTGCATCATCTCAGCAGGACTTTCACAACCACATGTGCACACCCAGAGCCCTGTAGCACCCTAAGGCTCAGAAAGCCTTGCTTGCCTCCCAGATTAGCGATGACACGATGGGAAGCAGCAAGTTGTCAGACAGACAACAAAGCCTGAGGCAGCCCTGGTGCAAGACCAGCTCCCACTGCTAGATGGGCAAAAAGAGGTCCAACGAAGGCCAGCCAAGAGTCAGGAAGGAAGGGCTCAGATGACCGCAGGCTGACCAATCCTCCCAAAAGATTCTCCCAAAAGCTACAGAAAAACCCAGGCTTCAGTACTTGTTTCTAGGATGCTATGCTGAGACACAAAACTCCAAGGAGCTTTTGCAATCTCTGGCCCAGGACACCTCCACTCTGCTTCATCTGCCAGGCAATGACTTTGCAAGAGTACAATTTAATCCAGTAAACCTAACTGAGCAACTGGCAGTGCCAGTGAAATTAAGACCCCTGTTTTGCTGAAGTAGATGCACCCTTAGCACTTTACAGGCTGCTGCCTGTAGCAAGAGAGGTAGTTCTAGTCTGCAGGGTAGCAAGAAAACTCACTTTGGCTGGGACATCTGTTCCTACCTTCAGTCCTTTACCCCACATGCTACCGTCTCCTCTGTCACCATGGAGGGCAAAGATGACGGAATCACAGAATATGCTGATTTGGAAGGGACCCACAAGCATCATCGAGTCCAACTCCCTGCCCTGCACAGGGTCATGCCCAAGAATCACACCATGTGCCTGAGAGCATTGTCCAAATGTTTTCCGAACCGTCAGGCTTGGTGCTGTGACCACTTCCAAAGAAGCCTGTTCCAGTGCTCAGCCACCCTTTGGGTGAAGAATCTTTTTCTAACAGCCAGTCTAAACCTCCCTTGACACAACTTCAGGCCATTCCCTCAGGTCCTGGGACAAGTCTGCACAAATATGCCAAGCTCAATGCACTGTTTACAGCTACTAACCTGGATACAGGAGTCACAGAGCCACTGGATGACTCATCAGCATCAGAGGAAGCATCCGAGTCACCTGCAGGAGTGAACAAATTCAAGTTTTGTCTCCATGAGGAGTGAATGCACACAGAGTTAGGGAGGGAAGAGAGAAAACAAATGCTCCAGGGGAAAGAACGTTCCAAATGCCCCAAATCCTTGGATCCTGGCTTTTGCCCACCAACTGGTGTCATAAAAAACAGGGAAGGGAGCAGAGCTGACAGCCCTGCACTGAGAGGAGATGGGTAAGTTCTGGAGAAGGACAGTGGTGAGCCCTAGCTTGCTCCCCAAAGGAACCGATTCAGTTCCTCCTTGCTGTTACAGCACTTTTGGGTTCAGCACATTCTGAAATGACAGCATGAATGTAAGACAGGAGGGCAGCTCTGCTCACCCCCAGCTCCCAGACAGCTCCTGCACTCCCCACATTGAGGCATGGAGCACAGCCTTCCCTGGGGAACCAGCACTCACTGTCCTCATACTCCTCTTGACTGCAGCTCTCATCCAGGCCATCAGGAAGTTCTTCCTCTGCTTCATCATGGGGATGGCTCGGCTCCAGCAGTGACTTCTCAGCAGTAGCACTGGGACAAAGGACATCACATCAAAAGGAACGCCACATGGTTTCTGGGGCCAAAAACCCAGTAGCCCATGAGGCAGCATGAGATAATGTGGGCAGGGGAATGAGGGCACTGTCCTCTCCAGTGCTGAGAGCACTCACCCCAAGCTAGCAAGATGGAGAGGCCCCAGACCATGCTGACAAGGAACGTGTTCCAGAACAGCTAGAAAGAAGAGGAACAAGGGCACCCTTCTCCCAGCAGGAGAGCAGGAGTTCCACATCCTCACACCCTCCCTATCCTCTATTAGCTGTGGTCTTTTATGAACCCATGTCTCTGACTAGGAAGGCCTGGCTCAACAGCAGGCTTCATTCAACACATGTGCAAAGCTTACCACTGCAGGCAGGGCCCCCTGACTGAGGAGAACAAACTAGAAATCCCACACAGCAATTCCATGCTGTGGTTGAAGGCAAAGGTGGAATGCCTTAGAGCCATCCTGAGTGCCTGCGTCAAGCTGGGGATTGCAGGAAGGCAACCCACCCACCAGGATGCAGCAGCTGGGTTTTGCTCATGGACACAGCCCATGGTTATCCTTATGGCCACCCCGTATTGCCCACGGTGCTTCCTCTCCCAACACATGCAAACACAACCACCAGCCCAGCACATCCTGCCATAACCTCCCTCCTCCTCCTGCCTCTACTTACTTAAGCTTTCCTGGGACCACAGCCTGGGCCTGCTTCTCCTCTTTCTCCAGTTGGATGGTGGACACCTGTGCTGCCACTTCAGAGATGGCAGACGAGTGCAAAGGCTCTGTTTTCACCACCCGGTCCCCAGCACACTGAGGGCTCAGCACACCCATGGGACGGCAGCCAGTGCTGCAGTCGGGAGCGCCAGCACCCGAGGCCAAGGAATGGGGGCTGATCTGCTTAGTGTGGGCAATGGCCCCACAGGTACCTGTAAGGCTCGAGTTACTGTTAAGGCGATGGCTCCCCAGCTCCAAGTTCAGGGGAGTAATGCTTTCTTTCCGGGTGATCTGCGCTCCGACATGCTGCCTCCTCCTGCTGTTCCAGTTGGACAGGCTGCCCACATTCATAAGGCCAGAACTTTCGACTTGGCACCCAAAGCCTTTGCCTGTGGCAGCCTGACTAGGTAGCTGCTGCACAGCCTTCAAGAGGCTCTTCTCCGGTTCTTTCTCTTTTGAGCTGTGAAGTCTCCCCTTAGCGTCCTCCCACGAGCACTGGTCCTTCCTGAGGATCACACTGCTTGGAACAGGGGTAAGGGAGGGGATTGTGTTTTGTTCTGACACAAGGTTGCCGTTCATCACTGCTCTGTTGATCAGGCTGCTAGGGAAGTTGTCTCTAGTGCCCCCAGTGTCCCCAGAGTGGGACTGTGAAGCAGCAGGAAAACTCTGGGTGTTTTCCACCTTTTTAATCTTCAGTGACTGCAGAAAAGGCACTTTAGCACTGCTTGGCCGTAGGAAGGAGCTGTTACTGAGCACTGGTCTACAGGAGCTGGCAGCCTGCTGACCTGAGCTGAGGGCAGAGCCTTTGACCCCAGCCCCAGGACGCTCCTCTGCCAGCAGGCAGGGCTCCATCAGCATGGAAGACATCACCCTTCCCGTGACAGAGCCAGTGTCTGGAGGGCTGCAGAGGGTGTCTTCAGTGGGCTGCACATGGCATAGCGATGGTGAACGCAAGAAGCAGGATTGCTGCAGAGGGATCCCCGAGGGCAGCAGCATGCGATCCTGGAAAGCACTCACATATCTCTTCTCTAAATTCCAGACGGGTTTTGCCTGCTGCTGAGCGAGCCGCCAGGTCCAGCACGGTTGAGGTCTTTCTGCCAGAAGGGTGCCTGACGCCAGCCCAATGCTCTTCTGCTGTTTGGGGCCCAGATTAGCATGGTCTGGTCCTGCAGACGCCATGTAGAGCCATAGCACGTGAGGCACATGCACATCAGTCATCTACAGAAGCATCTCTGCTGGTCTGAAACAAGAGGACAGCATGAAAGACACTGTTGCCCTATCAGGGCACAGCACCCAGCCCAATGCCACATGAGGAAAGCAGGGTGAGCTGCTTTTCCTGCAGGATGAAAAACACATCTCCCATCTACTGAGCTCACCAAGAGCCTCCTAAGACCAAGTAAAAGAACAGCTGGCATCTCACATGAAACCAGAGGATGCAAAGAAAAATGTAGAGAGGGCCATCTGCAGGAAAGCTTGTACCCTGTAAACACACGGGGCTGCCTGACTACCAGCCAGGGCCATGGGGTAGCAGCCCCAGCACAGTAGCCCTGTCTGCAACAAGAGGCTGCCTGCCTGGGACCCACTCCTACAGGTCTGTGTCTCTGACATCAGTCTCCCGACTCACCACAAGCCCCAAAACATCTGCTTATTTTTTGTCCCTGCTCCTTAAAGCTTCAGCTCATAACATTACACAACTAGGCAAGAACCTCAGCCCCTGCTTTTAAAAGGAGCATTTTTTTGTAGAAAAGCTCAGTGAGGGCTAAGGGCATCCTGTAAAGCCCAGGACTGAAAAGGCAGCAAGCAGCAAATGCAGCGCTGTTCTAACATCAACACCTCGGTTTCCAGCAGAGACTGACACTACTGTGCACATACATTTCTCCCCACTGCAGTCCTACAGAAAAGCCTCCTGCAAGGAGCAAACTGGCAGACCACAGAGCTGCAGATATAAGTGTCCTGAATCCTCCTAGAATGAACTATTGCACCATACCTGCAACATCCTCTTGCCTGAGGAGAAGGGAAAAGAGAAAACAAACCACAAGCCAGTTATTGCTTTAACACATGCCTAGAGGGCCCCTGGATACAGCTGCGATAGGAATTTGTATTCCAAGCAGGCTGGCTGGTTCTTCCACCTTCTAGCTCTCACATTCTTGCATGTTTAAAAAAAAAAAAAAAAAGGTATAAAAAGAAGGATAAGGAGCGCATCAACCATCACACTCTTGCTTTTCTTGCAATACACATACGCACTCCTTTCTCACCTGAAAGACAAGCCTCAGATGCAGTAGTTAAAGTGTAGCTTGGAGACCCTGAGGTTGCTCTGTAGCACCATGACAGCAGCTCACACCATCACAGGGCTGGGTCAGACAGACCTACACCTGCCAGATCTTCTCAATCTGTGAATCAGCTCCAGTCTCATGTGCCCCAGAACAGCACATACCAGGTCAGCAGCATCCCAGCCAGAGGATGTAGGAGATGGAACATCCCATGCAGGATCCCATAGGAGCTACACATTCTCAAGGAGAGCTGCTACCCTGCCAAGCTCTGCAAGGAAATATGGAAGGTGCCAAGTCCACTCCATGCCCATAGGGCTGCATTGCTTGTTAGTGCTTGTACAGTCAAGCTGAGAACTCCTGATGAGGACAGGACACCTGCATCCAAGTGGGAGCTGCAGCCCAGAGGGGCTCCAATCTCCAGGGAAGAGAATCTCACAACTGAGATGTACAACACTATTCCACTGCTACCCAGTCTGCCCCCAGCAGCAAACCTGGCTGTGTTGTGACATTCACAGTGATTAGCACAGAGTGAAGAACTGTGGCTCAGATGCCACCACCTGCCCAGCTCAAATTTCCACCAGTAAACAAGGGAGCAAAGCTTGGCTTCCACACACTGCCCCTCAGATGCACCCAGCTCCCAAGCGCACTCAGACCACAAAGTGACCCTAGCACACCAGTGAACGGAGGTGTTAAAGAGCAAATTAAAATTCAAGGAGAATGAAAGTGTTCCTGCCTAGAGAGTCTGTCACTGTGGCATCACATGTGCTGCCAGCTTGGCCATCGCCTGCACTGTCACCCAGCAGTGAATGACCTTGCAAAACCGGCCTGCAGTGAAAGCCATCTGTACCTCATCTCCACCCGGCTTTACAGCTATCAGTGGATCATCCTGCTGTAAAAATAAAAGCGATGTGGCCTAATGAAGCTGTAACAAGGGCTGTGAATCTTACAGTCAGCTTATACACAGGCGTGAAAATGCCAGCAGAAGCCCTGTGTGACCCCGATCAGGAGTAAGTAACAACGGTAGCACAGATGTGACTGACACAGACACGGGGGTACTGCTGACAACTGTGGCTGCCAGGGTGGAGGTCTGGCCATGGCACGGCCTTAGCTAACACTGCCTGAAAACCAGCCCCGCAGTAGCAGACAAGAATGTGCTGAGCTTGCCTCTCTCTGGAGCAGTTTTGTCATGGAGTTGCAGAAGCGTCTGGGCCAGCACAGGGGAGGGGTGTGCTGGAAGCAGCAGCTGCATAAGAAAGTGGTAGGGCCTTTAGTACAGCTTTCAGTTAAGGACTAGGCTGGCCAACAGCTAGTCATCACCCCTGTTTCCCTGTGGAGACACAGGAGCTCAGAGATAGGGGCAGAAGGGGCAGGAAGGATGAAAGGAAGATGCCCCCACAAGGGGCAGGTCAGGATGCATCCAGACTGGCAGTACCAGCCCATACTGCCTGTCCTTCCCGCCATTCACCCTTCTGTCCCACCTCCTGCATGCCAGCACAGCCAACTCTAATGTCCACCTGAAAAGTGTCTCCTATCCTTACTGCAAGGACAGCTTGACAAAGCAGCTGCTGAGCATCCAGGAGATGGAGGGAGGCACCTTCACATGCCAGGCTGCGGTCACAATAGGACAGCAGCTGCCACATCTCTGTGGCTCTGGGCAGGAACAACATCACCTGCCCCACAGTAAATCCCTGCTGGTTACCAGTCAGGGAAGTCTTCCCTTTATCTTTAATTCAGTTGGAGTTTTGGGATGGATAAAGGTCACAGCTTGATGCAATCCCTAGTTCTGCCAATCCAACCCTACGACAAAGGAGCTGGAGTCTGTTCTGCATCTCACAATGGAAATAAAACTACACTCTTGAAATTTTATTGTAGAAATGTGAGCTAGGAAAAGCCCTGGGTGAACTGGCCAGGCTGGAATTCAAACCCAACCCAGTAATTAATGGATCTTGGCTTGGACTTACTGACACACAATACAGAGGCCAAAGCTGTCACTGTTGGAGTGACTGTACAGCTGCACTTGCTTACAATGATTCTGCCAGCACCTTCTATCGCCACACAGGTTGCTCACAAATGTTGGGACATCAGCTGGAGCGCTGCCACAGCCTGTACAAATGTCACGTCACAAGTGCATAGGACCAACACATGCCCCAGCCTCTGTGCACCCCAGGAGCATCAGTCAAAATCCTTTCTTCCAGCCCGAGCCCTGCTGCAGCATGTGCTCCTCCAATGGCAGCGTGGCAGCTCCTCACAGTCCTCTCCCAAACAGGAAAGGACAAGACCTTAAGAGCCCAGATATGCACATCATCCCACTGTTAAAGGAGTTTGGCTGGGGAGGTTATTTTAAACGAAGCTTGGTGACACACTTAAAATAACAAGAGCTTGTAAATGCATGCACCGAAAGCTGACCTGATAATGAATGTGCTGTGAGTCACACGCAGCCCAAAGGAGGAGAGGTTAGACAACTGCAATTGCTATTGTTTTCTATGCCATTGCAAGGTGCATATTCTGTTTTGACAATTAAAAAGGATAACATTTTTTTCTAAATGAGACCTGAGTTCACACCAAGTTCCTCAGTTGCAGCTCTGGGACTTTTGATTAAAGCTTGAACAAGCAAGTTAACAACAACGCAAAACACAGGTTTTAAAACAATATACATTTCAAAATAAGCGTTTGTATCCCTTCAAAAAATTTAAAACTTTGAACAAGATTAACAACATTGATCTGAAACCAACTGAGTGCCTAAAGCTGCTCCAACAGCTGGTAGCTAGGTACAAACTTGTGTTTCAACAGCATATTCAACTTGTGTTTCCACCCCCCTTCCTCCCCTACAGCAGCTCCAAGAAACAAGTGGCCTCAACCGCAGTCACACACCATGCCAAAGCAGTGCCTGAGGCTACCAGCAAGTACAAGCTGAAGAGCAGAGGGTGTTGCTGGCCACAAGTTGTTCATGAGGACAAGACAGCTCAGAGACAGCTTAGCTACCACAGAAATGCTGTTGGTGCAACAGCCTGGTGTGCCGCTTTGCCACAGTTAAGCATCACTGTTCCCTCTCACCTCCAGTGTCATCCTTGCAGAACCACATTCTGTGTGCAAATCCAGAGGATGATAATCAATTTCTGTCCTAATCAAGACACCAAGTTTTTCTTGGCCACTTAGGTCAAAAAAAAAAAAAAAAAAAAAACAACCAAAAAAACCAGTGAGAAATCAACCTCTGTGAGGATGCATCAGCAAATTCCACTTCATCCCAGGATTACATTTGTGCCAGGGTTGCTCATTTCCATTCAATAGCTGTGTGCTGAACTCCACTCCACACTGAACAGAGAAAGTATGAGAAGCGTACGGCTGCCCAAAGAGACCCTTTATGTAAGCAGAGCACTGCCCTGCAAGAGAAAGAGAGTAGCTCCTTGTGTGCTCCCCTTCCCAAGGCGGAGGCAGACCTCAGGGACAACAGGATGCTGGACCAAGCCATGGGAGAGCTGGAATCGAGCCACCACCTCACCCTGTGCTGCAGCAAATGCCTCCCTCCATGCACACACACAGGGTGGGCTGGGGACTGAAGGGTCATGTGTTTGACTTCACAAGGGACTTCCCCACCACTCTAAGGGCATTGAAGCACCGTTGCCAGACTAGGCGAGGAACTCTGGCATAGTTAGGCAGAAAATCCAGGACTGTAGCTTGAGTGCACCAGGGACACCTACAATAAAGGGCTGGCTCAGTGCTCACCCCAGGAGAGCTGTGACCAGACAGTGCAGGGGCCACAGCAAAGGGCAAAGAGCATGGAGTCCCTATTGCTATCAAAGGATATAAACTTTTCTCCCTGGCAGATTCCCCAGGCCCTGAAGCAGACATGCTGCATAGTGACAGCAGACCATGCAGCTCTGTTTCCTCAGCAGTGAAGCTGGCAAGTGCCTGCCCTTCCTCCCACACCTGATTTATACTTTTTCATCACATGGGCTACAGAAGCAGTCCTACTGCAGCATAAACGAGAGTAGAGAAACAAGTCTGGGTAAAAAGCAACAAGCTAAACCATGAGGTGTTTAACAGCCTTTCATCAAGGAGGTCTACAGCCCATTCCTGGAGATCCAAACTGAAGGGACAGCATTTTCAATTGAGCTTCATGATGGGAGAAAAGGTACCGGAGAATTACATGGCAAGACCGGGGAAGAGTTTGGCCACCAGTGTAGGAACTGAGGGCAGTCAGCACAGCTCCATCTGGTCTTAGCAGGCTGGCCTTTAATAGAAAAATTAAAAAGTGGAGGATTTGGAGTGAGTGAAACAACTATAAGACATCAACACATAGCAAGGAGACAAGAATTACCCAATTAGTTCAAAACACATAAATTCTTAGTCCATCCTCTGTTCTTAATACATTTTACTGAAATATATCTGCAATTGGAAGAAAAGATTCCCAGGTTTGTCCTTCAGTATGTGCTGAGGACTCTTCCATGTCTTGACAGGGCTGGGAAAAATTCTTCTGAAGGCACTGCAAAACCCTCACTCCATACAGCAATCTCTCAGAGCTCAGGAGTGGAGAAGAAACAGAGATTCAAGGTGAGAAGCTGCCAAATACTCCCAGACTTGATGTATGGCAGGAACCTGGGAAATGTCAAGGAGTGGCACCCAGCCAGGCTGACACAGCAGCCAAAGCCCCCAGCCTGTGTCAGTGATCTGACATCTCCACGCAGGCACTGTTATCTGGGGATGGTGACATTTGTCCCCTCACCTCCTCTTCGAAATGTGATCCCTGCTGTGCTGAGGATCCGACAACTGAGGTGTGGAAGGGGGCAATTGTGATCAATGAACTTTGCCTAACATGAAACAACTGCAGCAAGAGAGCAACAAAAGGACAGACAAATGCTACTATCTGCTGGGTACAAACAGTAAGAATCATGGAAATACTATTCTATAAAACTATAATACGGCCAACAATCCACTGCAAATTCCCCCAAACTATCCAAGAGTCACAAGACATCATCTGCCCATTCTGTGAGGAGCACACCACAATGAGGAAGACAAGCCTCATCTCAGGGAGTCATGTAGGCAGGGTTTTGATGTGGAGCTGAGGGGCTGAACTGACTCCCATGAGACATCCACAGCCCAGCTGTGAAGGGAGACAGGAGGCTGGTACAGTGCCACAGGGCTTCCCCATGCCTTCACTCCTCATTCCCTGCCCAAACCTGGAGCCATTCAGGAAATAGTCCAGGCTTGTCTCAACTCAGCTCTGCCTTCCACCTTTCAGACTCATCGGCTCGTTTTTACAACACAAGAGCAGCCAAGCCAAGACCTCAATGAAAGGATGAACAGCCAAGATGTCCCAGCACCCCACCTGGGCCTGGTCAATCCCAGCTCCATCCTGATACTCCAAGTACCTTTGGAGAGGCTCTCTGGGGCCGTGGCTGGCTGGGGAGCCAGCTCTTCCTCCCTGCCGCTCGCCCGGGGAACATGCTGTGTCTCATTTCTCCCACTGAAAGCCTTTGAGGCCAGAAGTGCTACCAGGATGCTCTATCCTGGCCCCGGAGCGCCGCCCAGGCCACCAACCCCAGCACGTCTCGCTACAGAGCGCTCCCGACCCACTCCCGCAGCCCCACGGGGCCACAGGGCAAGGCCATGGCGAGCCCCGCGAGAAGGCCCGGGATGGAGCGAGGTGCCTCCTCGGGGCTCGGGCACGGCTATGGGGCGGAGGGGCCGGGGAGGCAGCGAGGGGGCCAAGGGCCCTACGCCCCAGTGGGGGAACTCTGAAGGTGGCACCCGGGGGGACACACGGGGAGCAAAGCCCCGCTCCACAGAGCGGCCCCGCCGTACTCACCGCCCACCCGGGCCCGCCGGACCCGCCGCCGCCGTTACCATGGGGAGCCGGCGGGCCCACGTGACTACAGCTCCCGGCAGCCACCGCGCCACGGGGTGCACCGCCCCCTGGCGGCGCGGCGGAGCCTGGCGGCAGAGCTCAGCCCCGCGACGCGGGCGCGGCACTGGGAGCCGCCGGGAAACAGGCGGTTTCGAAAGGAACGGGCATTTTTTTCCAGGGCCGGATTCCCACGGGGGGCACCCCGGGTAAAGAAGGCCGGGTAGAGTCCCCCTCGAGCGGACAACGCGAGTTCCAAGGAAGGTCCGGCTAGAGTCTGAGGAGGGCGAAGGAGGCGTCGGTGGCGTCCGGGGTGCCCGGGCGTCACCGCCCAGCGCCGGTCTGCGGCTACAGCTGGCTGGGCCCCGCGCGGCCGCGCAGAGCTGCGAGGCGGCGGAGGAGCACCTCGCAGTGCCGGGCAGAATGCGACCGGGGACTGCCACCGGCCAGCGCGGCCAGTCTCTCGGTGGCGTTGAGGGCCAGCAGGACCTGCACAGCCAAGAGAGGGACAGGAGTCACCCACCAGTTTGACCCTTGTCCCCACAACTCCATAGGTCCCCCAAAGGAGCCGAGGTCCCCGTGCAGTACCTGCTGGATCCCGGGGTACTGGCTGAGGGCTCGCAGTGCTTCGAGGGCTCCCTCCCTCACGGTTTTGCGCGGGTCCTGGCAGGTCACCTGCAGCAGGAGGTCGGGGGCCCTGTTCTGGATTAGCAGATCCCGCAGCTCCGCCCCGCACTGGCCCAGGTTGCTCAGGGCCAGGGCCGCGTTGCAGCACGTCTTTGCCTGCGTGTCGCTCAGCAGCCGGGTCAGCGTGGGCACGGCCCTGCGCAGGGTCCCCGCCGGGCAAGACGCATGGAAGGCGGCGTTGCCCACTGCAAAGGTGGCTGCCCTGCGCACGCAGCCCTCCGGGTCCGACAGGCACTCCAGCAGCCTCTCCAGCCAACCAGGCTGGCTCTGCAGCGCTGGGGGAAAGCTGTGGCGGAGCAGGTTGCCCAGCAAGTTGCAGGTTCTGGCCCGTATCAGGTGTTGCTGGTGGCTGAGCAGGTAGGTCAGTGGCTGGTCAGCCACATCTGAGTCCCTTAGGATCCTCTGGAGAAAGAGCAGGTGCTCTGAACAGGTCCGGGCCATGTGGGCCAAGAGAGACAGGAGGTCAGTTGTGAGTGTGACATTGTCTGAGAACAAGACAGACTTCAAGAAGGCAACAATGTGCTCCGAGGCAGCAGCTTCCCTCACTACTTGGTCTATGACCTGTGTGTCAGACACAACAAGATGGCACAAGAGGCCCATGGGGAGCTCGGTGAACGAGAAGGGCAGATGGCGAGCGCAGACCTAAGGAAAAAGGACAGACAGCACTGCCGAGTGCACTGCACTCACGTGCGAGCCGAGCCAAGCCAAGCAGCAGCTGAATGCAGCCAGCAGGTCAGCACAAGCTTAGCAGCCAGTCAGGCTTCTCCAAGGGCTACATAGCACCCAACTGACATCCCTGTGTGGGCAGGAACTGCCAACACGATGTGAAGTGGTGCCATGCATTGGGGACTGCAATGCAGGGAGGTGTGACCACAGTATGGGGGGAAGGAGGAACACAGGGCCAAGAGAGTACCTGCAGCAGCTGGGCAGGGATCTGGGTATCTCTCATAGCCTCCATGATCAGTGCTAAGGTGTCTTTATCCACATCCAGGGCAAAAGGGAAACAGAGGAGCTGGCAGACCTGGATGACCACATCTGGGACAACCTCAGGGTCCCCATCCTTTCCTGCTTGCCTGAATATGTGAAAGAGAGAGGGCTTAATACAGAGGTGATCAGAAAAACCTCAGGGCAAGGGGCAAAGGGCATTCCCTGCACCGGACACTAAGAGGCTCTGCAAGAGCCAGGTCAGGAACTTCTGAGCCCTTGGTGTGCTCATGTCCATGCCCCATTCAGCAGCTGAGCTCTGCCCACTCCAGCCCTTGCCACAACTCACATCTGTGCCAGGCATGCCAAGAAGCCAGGGGACAGCAGTCTCTTCAGTGTCACCATGAGGACACCATGGGACTGGGTGAGCTGAAGCAGGCACTGGTAGGACTCACGAGTGAAGACTCTGAGGGCCAGGCTGAGGAAGAACAGGGTTCCTGCAGGGGAAACAGCAGGCAGAAGGGCAAAGCTAGAGAAGGCCGTAAAGTCCCTTCACTTCTGTCTGTGCTACCTCAAGGCTGCTCCAAGGTGGATTCTGTGATTCCCTGCCCAAAACCAGAAAACCTCCACCCAGGTGGTCACACCTGCCAGAGTGGACATTCCCTGCAGCATAGACACCCTTTTTCATTCCTCCACAGCCAGCTCAGCTGAGCTACTGCCAACTGGACACAGCATGGGCCAGCCCGGCCCTCTCTCCCCAGAAGACACTGCAATCTTCAAGAAAAACCACCTGAGTCCTCTGGCCTCAGGGAACAGATGTGAACAGGGACAAACATGGGCAAGTCTGAGAGCAGGATGTGAAGCAGGGTCCAGGGCAGATGCCCTGCTGTCCTGCAGCTCCTACCTTGAGGGGAGAGGAGGTTCCAGTCTGGCTCTGCCATGTGGTGACCAGCACCTGGGGGCGGGTCTCCCTCCAGCGCTGCCCTGTTGGTGCCCACATGAAGCACCACAGCAACACAATGCCAGACCAGGCTCCACAGCTCTGAGGAAGCAAAGCCCTGCTCCAAGGCCACATCCTCCTAGAGGCAGAGAGGCAGATGTCAGAGGCCTTCATGGTCCTCCGTGGCTCCCCAGGGTTCTGATAAATGGCTCTGCCAGCCCCATGGTCCTGTGAAGGTCAGGGCTAGACGGACATGGCCCACGGGTCCTGCTGCACCTTTCAATAGTGTCAAGCCCAGGGCATCTCTGCCCTCCTTCACTCCAGTGTGCTCATGGATCACCCCTCCCTGCCCACCACTCTCCCATCACCCCTCCCTCCCCACCCATCTCCCATCAGGGAGATAAGCTGACTCTCATGGGGTTGCACAGCTCAGCCAAAGCTGCACAGTTCCCTGGTTTCCCTCAGCCTCATTACCAATCTGCATTCAGGCCTTTTTGCCACCACACCTTTTGGCAGGGACAAGGCAAAGGAGATGGCCAGACTGGTACCTGTTCAAGGAGTTCCAGCAGGAGGAAAAAGAGCCCATCATAGAGACCAGCACCCATTGGCAGGGGGAGCCACAGCTGTAAGAGAGTGGGAGACAGTCTGGAGCTGGGTGCTGGGTTTGAGGGCAGCAGCATCACACTTGCACCCTTCTGGGCCCATCTCTGCACACCTCCACAGAGGGGTATGCATGGCTCCCCAGCTTCTCTGTCCCTATCCCATACCTCTGCAGGCGCTGTCAGTGCATTTGTCACTCCTGGTAGGATCTTTTCTCCCTTGAGCTCCAAAGCCACCCCATGCTGACTGAGCTGTGCCAGGAGGAATGCTGCAGCACCCTGCAGGACAAGGAGAGCTCAGCACCTTTCGGACTTTCCCATCTGCTTGGTCACTATTGACCCTTCATCCCACCCTGAGTGAGGAACAGTAAGGCCCAAATGGGATGCAGGGGTCTGCAAGGCTCTCAGTGGTGGCTCTGGCAGTGGGGGCGGCTTACCACGAGGGACACGACAGGAGACTGGGTGATGAGGTCCACAGCCAGGGTAACCACCTCCTCAAGCCTGAAATGCAAGGACCAGGAGACAATCACTATGTTCCCACAGCTTCACATCATGCAGAATGGCAGCATCCAAATACCCACAAGGCTGGCAAGCAGCCATGTTTCAGGAGGAGCCCTGGTTCACAGCACCTCCTTGTCCGCACTGGGTCATCCTCACCACATCCTCAGCACCCAACCACACTGCCCAGAATTCCACTGGTATGTCTGGATCAGAGGGATCAGTGGGACAGGTTCCCAGCTCTGGGCAGGGTGCAGGACAGAGGGCTGTTCAAGGCAAGGCATGTTCCTCTCCCACCCATGAGTGCAGGTGGGTGCTTACCTGGGAGGGGAGGCCTGAAGCTGCAGGGTGAGCAGGGCCAGCAGGTACAGAGAGGCTTCACAGGCTGCCTCCTGGGCCACCTCCACCACAGGGACCTACCAAGGGAACAGGAGTCATAGCAGGGGAGAAGAAGGTGTTTCTGGGCCCCGGAGGAGAACTGCACTCTTCAGATTAAACTCCCCTAAACTCTTCTTCCCACACGGATTGGGCTGACCAGTGCTCAGAGGAATGCATCCTGCTTGCCCATGCTCCCACTCCACCACCAGGGCTGTGGTCAGTCCTACCTCACCCTTCAAGAGCTGCATGAGGGAATCCCACAGTGGTTGGCTCCTTCCCAGGTGCTGGCACAGGTTTGGACAGGCATGGCAGCCAGCGTAGAGGATCTGCAAAGCAGAGGGAAGAGATGCCTACCAGGACAGGTTCCACCCCATGGCTACCATAAGCTCATTTATTCAATAACTGACACCAGGCAGATGGGAGGCACTGAGGGCTAAACCCACGGTTCCCTCTTCCCCATGCTCCTAATTCCAGAGCAAAGGCCCAGGCACCTCTGGGCAGAGACAGATAAAAGGATGGGGCCATTACCTTCAGGATGTTCAAGGAGCAGCCTGGGTGCTCCAATCTCCCCAGCAGTCTTGCAAGTTGCTGGCTCTCTCCTTCCATAAGCTTTTCAGCTACTGCATGAGCAACCTGCAGAAATCAGCCTGTTTTGCACTCTGGGTACCTGAAGGACTGCACAGACTAGAGAAGTTTAATGCTAGCAACAATTTAATGAAAGAAAGCATCTGCTTCCTACATTTTGCCTGTGTCTACTCAGGAATGCCTATCTGCCATGACCTAGCATGGCTTTGATGCACAGTCCCAGAGCTGAGATGAGCAAGGTAAGATTCCTCCTCTGCTTCCCTCCTTGTTGACTCAGAGTTAAAGAATCAAATGTAAACCTGTAATTGTTTTCCCTCTTACTGCCCCTTCAATTTCAGATTTCCTACAGTTCATATCACTGTAATAAAAGAATTCTTCATGTTTTCCATGCATTGCCTAGTTCTTTACTTAGCCCATCTCACAGTTCAGATCCTAAGTTTGAGTCTCTTAATTGATTCAAGAATCCGTACATTCCTAGGGTCAGCTGCTGGCTGGGGAGGTGCAGCCCACAAATATGAGCCCTGCAGCCAATAAAGCCAGAGGATCCCAGCCCTCCACTCTACTGCTGAGAAAGAGATCCTCCTGGAAAGGGCTGCTGCCCCTGTGGAGACCACACCTCTTTGCCCCGTACACAGAGCTGGTCTGACCTGCTGCTTGGCTTCCCAACAGCTGTTTCTCTCCAGGGGGATGCTGCAGGCAGCAGCCAACGCAGCCAGGAAGACGTCTGCCACACATGGACTCTGGTCATGGGCTGACTTGCCCTCTGCCGCTGCACCTGCACAGGGACAGAGCTTGGGAGTCATGCTGAAGGTGCTGAGGGGCAGCAGGATGGGGTTGGATGGCAAGAGAGGAAAAGTCAGTCTTGTGATATGAGGAAGGTGAGATCTGGGATTGAGGGAGGAGAGCCCAAGTTAGCAGGGGTCTGGACAGATAAGCTTCAGCCACCTCTTCTGGCCAACAGCTCTACAATGGCCGTCAGTGCTCTGATGGAGCCCAAGGGCAGGAGGGAGAAGAAACCCCAGGAAGATGTGGCGAGCTGCTACTACTGCTACCTCGAAGAGCAGGCTGCTCTGAGATGGATCCCTGAAGGAGTCTGTTCAGCAGGGGCTGATACTCCTCTCGCAGCCTGGTGTAGAAGTGTGCAGAGATAGAGGGGTCTGTCGTGTCCAGGCTCTCACAGAGCTGGGTGAAGCACTAGGAAAAACACAGGGGTTGCCATCACTGCAGACTGAGTGTGGGAGGGGAGAGAAGGACAGCACAGGAGGAAGCCGTGGGAGGACAGCAGAGATGGGGAGAAGGACTCATGCTGGAACTTCAGGGACCTCCAAATGTCCACTCCAGCCAGGTTACTGTACGGGACCCACATATGGCTGCACGCTGCCGAAGTGAGGGGTACATATGGAGGCACATGTCCCTTCTCACCTCTATCACAGCCTGGCAGAGCATGTCCAACAGCTATTTTTGCTCTTAATTCTTCTGGCTCTAAAACATGCAGCTCAAAAACAAAGGCTAAAAGCAAGATGATATAAAATGTGAGCCTGTATGCATTTCCTGCCTGAGCCACATGTGAATCATACTCCAACGCTGAGAACCTGCTGTGCCCACCCAGCACAATCCCAGCAGCAGAACTTTTGGCAGCAGAACCAGAAGCATGTCTGGCAAAGTGACAGTTTTGGTGCCAGGGTGTGTACAAGAGACTGTGCCTGCCATCAGCTCAGCTGGTAAAGCCACACCAGAATGGTAAAGCCAGCAAAGGTGCCCCCTCAGAGACCTTCTTTATGTATGCAATTCCCCACAAAAACCCCAAGGGGTCAGACAGCCTGCCCTGACAAGAATACATTAGACCCCGTAGTTAGGAGCACAGTCCTCAGCCTGTGTTCCCCCAACATACACAGACAACCCCATAGCTTCTGTCCCTGGGGCAGAGGGTGTGGCAGAGGGAGATGGGGGTACCCTTAGCAGGAGGCTTTGCTGGCAGAGTCTCATCTCAGTGTCAACTGGTGCAGCCAGCAGCTCCGGCAGCAGGGACAAGAAGCAGTCAGCACTCTCCTGAAAGGCCTGCAGGCTGGGGGGGGGGGGGGGCCAGGGGCAAATGAGTGCAGAGAAACACAGCCCCTTGCTGTGAGGACAGGATCTGAACACGCCCACATGGTGCTGGCTAATGGAGCAGGCAGCACACACTCACACTGTGAGCTGCTGTCAGCAGGCAGCACAACTGGACTTGTCAACTGTGCCTTTCCTTTAATTAGTCCCATTCAAGGAAAGTGCTCCTCTGTAAGCTCAGCAATATGGCATGAAGCGCTTAGACCATGATGCTTCCCCACAGAGGCAACTCCAGCTGCAGACTATGAACACCACCCTTCTACCTACTGCCAGGTCCCCAAAGTGGCCACACAAGACCTCAGAGAACAAAAAGTTGTTCCTACCTGTCCTTTTGCCCACTCTCCTCCAGGCTGCATTCACTGCTGAAATAAACTTTGGTCACCATGAGGATGTCTGTCAGCACAGCGATACACCAGGGCTGCTGCAGAATCCAGAAAGAAACCACAAATGGGGATTGTCTGCTGGCCATCCCCACACCACTGTGACAGGATCCTTCCCTGCCAGAACCTCCCCCTTCTCAAGGGTGCCTAGAAGAGGAATCTGTGAGCCAAATCCAGCAGGACACCAGGGCCTCCTCAGCACCAGCACTCTGCAGGGCTGGAAGGAGCCCAAATTTCTCTGGGGTTCTACACTCACCTGCTTGGTGCAACCAGTCTCCAGGATCTGCTTGGCTAGACACAGCAGGGACAGAGGCACATTCAGTTCTTGGCAGAAGTGGTCCAGCAGCTCAGCATCACACTGGGTAGACAGGAGGTTGCCCATAACACGAAGCACAGAACGAAGATGGGAGGCTCCCTCCAGCATCCCTTCCAGCACCTGGACACAGAGGAGCCAGAAGAGCTTATAATGAGCAGCAGTTTTGGTCTCTCCACCAGCCACGGAGCAGCCCTTCAACCCATTCAGGCAGAAGACAGCAGAAGAGCAGATGGCAAGCCAGTTGCATGGGACAGCTACAACTCCTGGAAAAGCAGAAGATCTTTTTGCTGGCTGGACTGAGGACTCTCCAAATGTTTCCAACCCAACCCTGGGGAAGAAGGCAGCATCCAAGTCTCCAGTCTTAGTTGCCTGGGCCAGCCATCACTTACCTGCTGAGCAGAGTCTGCCAGGTGGTCCCGGACATGGTGCTGGAAGGCCGGGTCCCTCAGGAGGCTCAGAGGCATGCTCAGCTGCATGGCTGAGGGCTCAGTGCCCTCAATCAGATGCTGCCATTCCTCATCGCTCTCCAGCTCCTAGCCACAGAGGAGAGAGGACTGGTGCCACAGACCCTGCCAGTCCCAGGGTCTCTGTACCAGCCCCTGGCAACTGGGCCCTGCTGTCCTCACTTAAGACATCATCTTACCTCACTCTCCAAGTCTACAGCCTCAGTGCTGTGCCTGCCCCAGGGCTCTGTCCTGCCAGCACCAGGCTGTGGATGGGAACCTGCTTCAGGAAACTCCCACTCATAGTCGAGAGAGAGGCTGTGTTGCCTGGCCAAGGAAACAGTACAGTCAGTGAAAGACCTTTTCTTTCCCTCTTCCTCCTGCCCCAGCCTCAGCCTTCCTCACCCTGGGTTGGGAGGACACTCCTCAAACTCCCACTCTGCTATGCTGCTTTTCCCTTGCAGGAAACATGGATTCTTCTCACTGGAGGCAGCCAATGGCTCCCTCTCCTCACGGGCTGCCTTCCGTGATGCTGCCCTGGGTCTATGCGTGGGAGGTCCATTGTCAGAATCCTTCATAGATGCATCACCTGCCTTCAGTTGCCCCTGGTGATGGCAGAGAAGTTGGGTCAGGGCAGGGTTACTCAGCCAGATGAGCCCCCTAGACTCCACCACCATGAGCACCCCACATCCTGCCTTGTGTGTCACTGACACCCCAGCCTGACCCATGTACTCATGTGTTTCCCCCCAGGAACCATTCCAGTGCCCCTCCTTTGCCATGACTGTCAGACAAAACCAGGGGAACCCCACACTTTTCTCCACCTTTTTCTGTCTCTCTTCAGCCATCTTCTGCTGGGCCTTTCTCAGGATCCTGGACTGGCTGCTCCTGGGGGCCATGGAATGGACTTGCTGCTCCTTCAGGGCCTGCAGCTCTGGGGACAGCTTGGTGGTGAAGGGGTTTGAGATCACATGCTCTTCTGTGTCATCAATCACTGGGGAGGCAAGAGGAGAACTTCAGCAGCAGCTCTACCTTGTGACACAGAGAGAGTGATCTCTCTTGAGATCCCAGGGGAATCCCAAGGGACCCAGAGCAAGACCAGGTGCAGGAGCTAGGAGTCATTGCTTGGAAAAAGCTGAGAGGAGGGAGGCATTGACCAGGATAGTAAAAATAGCAGGGCAGGGAGGTCCTCCCAGTCTCCAGCCAGTAGTAGAAGGAAACAGACCTGGACAGTTTCGGAAAAAAGAGTAAGTACTCACCAGTAACCCGTCCAGCAATGAAGGGGTGAGAAAGCAGCTCTGGCCATGACAGGCGCTGGTGGGGGTCCTTCATTAGTAAACCCTGAAGGAAGCTCTGCAGAGCAGCAGAGCAGCAGGATCACTGACACATGTTCAGCACCCACCAGTGAGCATAATGTACCCACCAGTCTCCCCCAGTGAGGGCACCCAGGAGGCCTGCCTTTCCTGCCTAGCTCTGGGAAAGGAGTAGCTCTAGTGCCTAGGGCAGATGGGAAGACATTTCACTTCCCAACACAATAAATCACTCCTCTGCTGTTGGACCCAGTTTCCCAGCTTATGGACAGCAGACATTTGGTAACAGTGATACAGGTTCCCCTTCCAGGAGGTCCAGCTCTCATTGCTTTTCTATGTTCTGAAGTCCCTGTTAGGGGACATAAAAGCTAAGAGTGACCCACTACAGCAGCAGGCAAGGCCAAAACTGCATTAACAGATCTCACCCTGCAGACAGGGCCTCGGCCCTTACCTTGAACACTGGGCTCATGGTCATGGGCCATTTGACAGGGTCCTTGATGATGAGGCTGACAAGCTGGAAGATGCTGTTGGTGTAGAAGGGAGGAGTACCCACAAACAGCTCGTACAGGATGCAGCCCACAGACCACAGGTCTGCTGTGTGGTCATACGGCCGTTCTTCCACCAGCTCAGGGGACATGTACAGCGGGGTGCCCTTGATGGAGGTCAGCACCATGGTGTGGATGCTCATGGTACGGGCAAAGCTGCTCAGAGCAAAGCACAGATCGCAAGTTCAGGCTGAAACATCTGTTGCAGCTCCCAGGGAGTTCCCTATGAATTTACCAATACTTCTTCCCTCTGGAGGACAAAATCTCTCCTCTCTGCTTAACCTCTAAATATGCACAGAATCCAGGCCCCCTTCCACACTCCCCCACTCCTCCTCTACAGCATCCAGGACACCCCTTGGCTGCTCCAAGGCCAAGCATCTCCCTCAGCACTCACCCGAAGTCACAGAGCTTGACAACACCATCTTTGGCCAGCAGGATGTTCTGGGGTTTTATGTCACGGTGCAGGATGCGGTGGGAGTGCAGGTAATAGAGAGCGGAGATGAGTTGGGCAGCTATGGTCTGGACCTGCCAGAGACACAGAAGCCTCACCCTGTGTCCCATGGTGCCACCCACTGGCACAACCATGGGGGCCAGGTCCCTTACGGCCTGGCTCCCACACTACTTCTACTTCTGTCCTGCTTGGGGCAGGGACCAACCCCAGCTGTGGGCCAGCAGTTTCTTGGAGTAGGCCAATAGCCAAGGCAGCAGTCTGGTGCTGTGGCCCTTGGAAAGGGAACAGAGAAACTGAGGTCTCTGCAGGACCCCACTGTCCCACAGTGCCAACCTGGCCTCCTCTCCATCCTTTCCAGAAGCTCTGCCAGGTAAAGCCCCAGAGGCACCCTCACCCTCCTGACATCTCCTGGCTCACACCAGAGACCCTTTGCCTGCAGGCAGACAAGTCCTGTTTTCTCCAGCCTGCAGCAAACACTGCATGGCCACTACCATGATAGACACCTGGTCCTCAGGGAAACTCCCATCATCCTCCAGGATCTGGAAGAGCTCTCCCTCTGCGTAGTCAGTCACTACCACCACCTGGAGGGAAGAGCAGCATGGTGAGATCAGGCCCTGGGGACCAGGACAGAGCAGGGTAAGAAATCTGAGGGAGGTGTTGGGGTGTCATCGTGCAAAGTCCATCAGCTTGGGCTGGGACTTGGAATGGAATAGACCTCCCATGGCTGCACTGCAGCAAGGACCTGGCACTTGGCAGAGGTCTTGTAGCTGTCCATATCTAAGACAGCCAGCAGAAACAAGGGAAGAGGGAAGGACAGGACAAGCCCAGAATGGTACTTCCAAGCCCAGTGGGTAGAATCACTCCCTTGAGCTTGTTTTCAATCTGCTGTCTAATGACTTCATTTCATGTTCCCATGTCCCATAGAGGTCTTCAATCCTCTATTATCATATTCTACCCGTGAGAGTTTAAATCAGTGAAAAGCCAGTCTCTGGAGAGACTGATGAGTGAAGAGTCACACTCATACTGTGATCTCAAACCACTTTTCCTGCATCACACACCCCCTGGTCAGCTCCTTCACCTCTGCATATGACCTAGTACAGCCCACGCAGGTGTTGGCTCCCCACATAGCACATACTAAAGGGCTCTGAAAAACACTAACCAGACCCTGGGATGAAGTCACTACCATCTCCCGAGAAAGATGTCCCTACAACAGCAGGGGACAGCCTTTCTTCCCCTGCCCCAGTCAAGAAAAAGCGTTTGTCTGGAGTAGTCCCCTTCACCTCCTTAGCAGTCTCAAAGCTGTCAAGCATCTGGATGATGTTGGGGTGATGGAGATCTCTCACAATCTCAATTTCCCGCTGCAGGTTCTTCAGCTCCTTCTCAGACCGCCCCACCTTGGGGATGAACTTCAAGGCCACCACCTTTCAAAGCAGGAAAAGCTGGGATCAGACCAGGCTCCTGGTCAGACCCACCCTGGCAAAGGCTGCTTTTAACCCAAACAGGACTCAGTACTTTCCAGCTGAACACAGACAATAGAACAATGAGATATTTGTTCACTGGGCCCGTTGGACCTAGGGTTCTCCCCAGGCCCTTGCACATCAGCACTGGTGCTCACACTTCTTTTCACACTGGCATTTAAAGCAAAGAAATGTAATCAGTGAACACAGATAAAACCAGGACTTCAGAAACATGGGACAGGACCTCAAGATGCTGGTGAACAGCAGGTCTAACATGAGCCAGCAGTGTGCCCTGGAAATGAGGAACACTAGCAGCACCCTGGGCTGGATCAACAGGCAGGAACTGCAGGGAAGTGATTATTGGCCTTTATTTTGAACCTTGTGGACCATGTTGGGAATATTGTGGCCAGGTTTTTGGCCCAGAAAGACATCAGTAGGCTGGAGTGGGTATAGCAGAGAGACCCATGATGGTGAGGGGACTGAAACACGTGGAAGGGCGACACAGGGATTACAAATTGAAACAGAGGGAGGTTCAATTTGATAAGAGGAAAACACATTCATCCCAGTAATAGTCAGGCACCAGCTGTAGGGTGTTTGTCTTGAGGGTTTCAGAGGATCTAAATTTAGCGCTGGCCCTGCTGTGAGGTCTTGAGGTCGCTCCTGATGTCCCTTGAATCCAAATGACTCAGTGCCAGCAGGAGCTGGTCAGGAATGTCAGCAGAAAGCCGAATGAATGCCGAGTCCCAAAGGCCTGGCAGAGTCTTAGAACCCAAGAGGCACCAGAAATCAGCCCCAGCCACATACAACAGAGCCGCAACCCTCTCCCCTCACCTGGGCGCTGTGCTTCCGGCGCCCCTTGTACACGCGCCCAAAGGAGCCTTCGCCGACCATTTCGAGGATGTGGTAGTTCTCCATCGTTCGGGACGGGGCCGCTGAGCTGCCGAGGCAAAGAGGCCAGTGAGGAGCAACGTCTCCCCTCCCGCGGGGCTGCACCCAGCGCCCGTTCCCTTGGGCGAGTGTCCTCCCCCCGCCCCAGGCTTTGTTCCTGCCCACCGGCCGCACGGCAGGACGAGCCGCGAGCCCCGAGGGCAGCACTCTCGCTGCGGGATGAGCCTCGCCCCGCTCCGCTCCTGCCCCGGACCCGCCGCCGAGCCGTCTCCTGGCAACGGACTGCCCGCTTCCGCTTCCGGGGCGGGCGGGGAGATGGCGGCGGCCGGTGAGGAAGCGGAGGCGACGGACTGGTAACAGCCCCCGTACCTTCCCCGGTCTCTGCACCCTCCCCCGTGCCCGCACCCCTGCTGTCCCGCACCCCCAGCCCGCCGGGGCCGTCTGACCCCCGCCCGGTCGGTTCCCGCAGGGCGCTGCCGCCGGAAGTGGAGGTGCTGGAGTCCATCTACCTGGAGGAGCTGCGGGTGGCGCGGGGCCTGGGCAGGTACGTCCCGCGTTCCCCATCCCCGGCCCGGCCCCGCGCCGCCCTCCTCACCCCGAACTGCCCCTTCTCCAGGTGGGAGCCCTGGGAGATCAGCATCACCCTGCACCCTGCCACGGCCCAGGACCAGGACTCCCAGTACGTCCGCTTCACCCTGGTCCTCTCCGTGCCCCCTCAGGTAGGCTTCCCGCTCCCCCCGCGCCCCTGCACCTCCCGGCCGCGGGCCACTCCACCTTCCTTGTGCTTTGGGTGTTTCTCTTTTATCTTAGTATCCTGATAAAGCTCCGGAGATCTCCATCAGGAATCCGCGGGGGCTGTCAGATGAGCAAATTCAAAAGTGAGTGCCAGGAGGGCGGGGAGTGGCGATCCTTTCCTCCAGAGATCCGAGAGGCAGAACTGTTGGACAAGCCTTCTGTAATTCATGTGACTTCCCATGTCTGGGATACAGGGATGAGATGGATACAGGTCCCTAAATTACTTTGTCCTTAATTTCTCAGGAGCCATTGGTGCCGAATTTGACACAGAGGGGTCCACCTTGTGGTTGTTGCCCTGTGGTCCCCCTGGAATGTAATTTGAATCCCCAGGGCCTTGAAAGCTGCTGGTCCTGCTCTGGCAGAGGTGGGACTGATCCAAGTCCTTGGGCAGTCAGTTCTTGCCTTTGTGCTTCGGTCCTTGGCACAGTGGAATGTGTGCAGAGACCTTGGTGCCTGCCAGCAGCACGTGAGGATGCAGCTCCCAACACTCAGGCAGGCTCCCCCTGCTCAGGGGCTGCTGATTCGCCAAAGCCTGGGATTCACCAAAACCAAAGGGTGCTGGGTGAGCTCAAGCTGAGGCCATCAGCAAATCTGCTCCTGCAAGTCCTGTCATGACAAAGGCTTCCTGTGCACTGGCTTGTGGGGAGCCAGGACTGCATGTGAATATGTGTGTGCCTGTCCTGTGCTCCAAGCAAAGTCTGAAGGCCAGTCCTCTCTTTTTTCTTGTCATCATGGCAAGATGGCAGGTATGTGGGACAGTGAAAAGGTAGCTAAATTTGTGTTAAGGATTTCTGCTGCTTTGCTGTAGGATTTCCCAGACCCTCAGAAGTGTTGCTGAAGCCAGACTGGGGACAGAGGTGCTCTATGAACTGATCGAGGTGAGAGTCGGAGGAGGCTGGGGGTGACCAGCCACAGACACTGATCCCTGACTGCCCAAGGGGTGGGACATCTCTGAGCCCATGGGCAGGCCAGTGAGTAAAATGTTTGCTTTAATGCTTTCACAGAAGGGGAAGGAGATCCTCACTGACAATAATATTCCTCAAGGACAGTGTGTGATCTGCCTCTATGGATTCCAGGTAGGCATGTGTCTCCTGACCCCACAGACTGACTGGGAAGTGAGGCAGGAGAACAGGAAGTCTGACACTGGGATATCAGTCTGGGACCAAGATGTGCCCCAGCAGTCCCCTGCCCCCCGTTCTGTGGGTGATCTGGCTGCACAGGGCCCTTCCTAGTGCAATACATGCTGCTCTTCCCATCAGCCTTTAGATAATCTTCTACAGAAAATGGGCATGGGGCAGTGAGAGATGCTGGAGCATCTCCAAAGAAGCATAGACTTTGGGACTAGTTGATGGTGCATTTCAGCTTCCCTGTGTTGGTTACACCTCACCTGGAGATCAGCACACAGGTGGTCAGGAGGGACTAGAACATATCCATGCAGGTGCTGAGGTCTGTGGGGACAGGGAAGCTGGCCTTATCAGGTTGCAAGGAAAGTCAGCACCTGCCTAGGAAGGAGAGCACATCAGGTGGGAAGATTGCTGCTTACACAGGAACACATGCGGAGAAATCAGTCATAAAATCTTTGCATCTTGACATTAGGACTATTTCTAACATTTGAAACAAGAAGCAGCATCTCAGTAATTGCTGAGGGAGTGGAGATGCAGCCCAACAGAAGGTGTTAGGTGCCTCTGCCACCACTAGCCCTAGTTCCCCATGGCCACCACTGACATGGAAGTGAAAACCCAACTCAGCTGGGTGGTTACACAACCCTTTGCTTAGAAATCCTTCAAAGGCACTCTTTTCTCTTGACAGGAGAAGGAAGCCTTCACAAAGACCCAGTGCTACCACTACTTCCACTCCCACTGTCTGGCCCGCTATGCCCAGCACATGGAGGAGGAGATCCTCATGCAGCAGGAGGAGAGAGAGCAGCACCTTGCACCATCCCCCAAACAGGTACTGGGCCCACTTCCTTGGCCCCCTGCACAGACCCTTCTAACATCTGTATCATGCTCTTTGGGACATGGAGCCTGTGCTGAGAATCAGAGCAGGGACTAGACTAAGTTATCTCCAAGGGCCCTTTCCAGGGAGATTGGAACCAAACAAATTGGTTTATTGGACCTCTGGGTCAGTGCCTGCTGTGTGAGGGGGCAAGGGAGTTGCATTTTTAGACTTCTGGAACCACAGGATTTAGAGAGTTCCTTCCCTAGTCCTAGTCCTTGAACTGTGGGGGGTTGCAGCAGGGTAAACACAATCACCTGTGTTTTGGGGTGATAAAACCTGCCTAGCACATGTTGGAACAGTTGTCAGCTGTGGAGCAAACAGCACAGCTGAGCATGGAACAAGTCAAAGGTTCCTTCCTACAAACCCTTTCAAAGAGGTGCTGCCTAGATGACACACTCCTTTGGAGCAGAGAGAAATAGATCCTAGGCTGAGGACCGAAGCCATACGTGTTGACAGGGATGCTTTGTAAAGCAGTCAGCTGCTGGAGCACAAATCCCAGCATGCCTCATGTGGAGACACCTTCCCTAGCAGTTGTTGAGAACCCAGGCTGCTTTCATGCTGCTGGAACCCCTCTGGGCTTCCTTACCTTGGCAGAAGAGTGAAGAAGACCACTCTTAGGGTGGGGTTATGGGGCAGCATGTGAGCTGGATTGCAGACAGGGTTTGCTGTCACCTCTTGCCTCCCCACAGGAAGTTGGTGTGCAGTGCCCTGTCTGCCGGGAGACCCTGGTCTACGACCTCTCTGCTCTGAAGGCAGCACCACCCCCACAGCACCCTCTGGTAAGAGATGGGGGTTCACCTGCCCAGCTGTGGCTTCAACTGGGACACTGTAAAGGATGAATGCATACACTGTCTCTCAGGTCCTCGTAGATGTCCCATCCAAAGGGCAGCTCACAGAGCAGGTTCAGTTGTATAGCCCTGAGTTGAGCAGATGTGCTGAGTGAGAGCTGATTCTGCCATGGGGCACATCCCTGCCCTCACTGGGATACAATCAGGTCAGGAGAGTGACCTGATGGTAGCTGCTCTGCATTCTGCCCCACAGCAGTCACTGCAGAAACAGTGGGTCTGCACTGGGATGCTGTGCCTCTGTCCAGGGATTTCTCATGCATCTGTAGGCCTGGTCAATGTGGTAGAAGGAAGCAAGTTGCCTGGCACTGTGCAAAGAAGGGTTTGGGGAGTAGCTCCCAGCCTTGCCACTGCCTATCCATGCTAGGTGTTGAGAGAGCCCTTACCCTGCATTGCTTTCTTCCACTCAGGAGCCGTATAGGCCAGATGCCAAGGTGCTGCAGCACCAGGAAGAACTGCGCCTGATTTTCAAGAGACAGCAAGAGAAAGGGGGAATCATCGACCCCGAGGCAGAGAGGAACCGATATTTCATCAGCCTCCAGGCGGTACGGCACTGGGGGCAGAGAACTGCTGAGAGGGCTCTGG
Source organism: Corvus moneduloides (assembly GCF_009650955.1). Classification (NCBI taxonomy): domain Eukaryota; kingdom Metazoa; phylum Chordata; class Aves; order Passeriformes; family Corvidae; genus Corvus; species Corvus moneduloides. The sequence goes on from NC_045482.1 coordinate 23,960,050, forward strand.
GCTGCAGGACTAAGCACTGGCATCTGCTGTGGGACACCCCTGTCCTTTCCTTCACTGGTGGCTTCTTTCTTTCAGCCTCCAGCTGCTGTGGATCCAGGCCAAGCAGCCGCTGCCTCTGAGCTGTCGGTGAGTGCCCGTGCTGCGGACGTGCCCCAGCCGCCAAGCCAAGCCTCAGCTCCCGAGCCAACTGGGGCGTCGGAGGCCAGGGCGGAACCCACGCGGCCTGAGAGGCCTGCTGTGCCCAGAGAGCAACTGAGCAAGAGGGAGAGGCACAGAGGGGAGAAGCCAGGCTCCAGAGGCCAAGGCAGGCAGCTGTGCAGTGGCTCGCAGGAACCAGGAGAGGAAGCCTGTCATCCGCTCCATGGCTCCAGGGGGCCCAGGGTCTTCAGCCGGAAACCGGAGCGGAGACCTGCTGGATGGCACAGCCAGGAGTTTTCAAAGCCTCACAGTAGAAGCAGGGCTGCTCCCTTGGCTGACAGAAAGGGGATCTGCCCTGAAGAGCCCTCACCAGCAAGAGAGGCTGTGGACTTGAAAGAGGAGCACCATGACGTGGAGAAATGGAGCACAGAGGAGGGGACTGAGGCCCAGGGCAGGAAAAAAGAGAACCTGATGTTCAACCGCAGTGACCACAAAGCTGCCCCCAACTGGCAGGGCCACCATAGGCCCTGGGATTGTGGAAGGTGGGAGAGGTCCAGAGTTCAGGAGCGTGGTTCCTACCCTAGAGCACCAAGAGGGCGAGGGGTGTTCAGGCCCAGTGGACATCAAGAAGCCCATCCTGAGGAGGAGAGTGGATCCTAGCAGGAATGATGAGGGGCTGGGCTGGGGGAAAAAAGGGCTGTTTCTGGGGAGAACAATGAATGCTCTGGTGAAGCAGTAGCAAGCAGATACTGTACCCCATGGAAGGGAGGAGGCAGATGGCACATGGGACAGCTTGAGACAGACAGTGTTGCCAGGGTATGTGCAGAGTAAAGCATCCTGGCATGAGCAACTGGCTGTCGCTAGCATTAGAGAAGTGGAATCTTGACAGATCATATCAGCCTAGGTCTCAGAGGACCCAGAAGACAGAGGTAGTTTTGGGGATATGCAGCCATCATCCCTATAGGTGAAATGCCAAGAAATATGTACACCTACAGAGCAAATGGACTGAGCCCAGCATGGTGCCATGGCAGAGCCAAAGTTGTGGCAAGACCTTCCCCGGAAGCCAGTGTCCCAGTGGAGCTGCGGTGGTGCCAAGTGCTGGGACTGTGCCAGGGCAGTATATTGGAGCTCAGCTCCACTCGCTCTGTCCCCCATTCCTTCTCAGAGCACCTTCTCAACTGCTGGGATTGGCCAGGCAAGTCCTCTTTACACAGGGCATCTCCCAGTCCCAGCCAGGAGATCCAAGTTAAGCTTAAGTCAATGCATTGGCAGGTCACAGCCGTCTGGTGGCTAAGGCCTCACCTTGGCTCCCGCTTCTCCAGGAAGCCCATATTTAGCTGGAGCTCCTGCCCTGTTTTCCAGCTGCTTTTGTGCAGGCTGAAGCTGATGGGGGGAACCTTGGAAGAGGGCACTCTGCTTTGTAACCTGTATCTGTCAGAATCCCCCTCCAAGGCCAGGCTGTCTCTTGGCACTTCTGACAACCCAGAAGTGAATACCTGCCCCAGTATTTTGGATACTGCTAACTCCTGTAATCAAGCTGATACTGCTTAAATGAGGATTTGATGTTTAAACTAACTTGGTGCAGTTACTTCTACTGCTGCTCCACAGATTTAAACGGTGTCCCAATCCAAAGCTACGAAGAGTGATCCCCAAGCCTCTGAGTGGGGCACTGCTATTAAATTAATTTGTTGGGTCTTCTCCAGAGCCTGCTCCCTTTGTTTCCTCTGCCCTCTTGCTCCTCTGTTGCTTTTTGGAGCGAAGGTGTTGATCCCTGGTATTTTTCAATTCCTTCCCTGTTCCCTACAACCAGGACCGAGGCAGAGACCTTCCCCTGGCACTCCTGGGTGGCAGGAGGGCTCCCTGCTTTGCCTGGCTTAGTGTAAGCTCTCTGCCTCACCTAGACAATATTGATTCCTTCACACTTGTTTGTGCCTTGTCCCTCACCTCTTGTGCCCACACATGGGTTGTTATTGTCTTCCTCTTTCTGCTAAGTGCAAGAATAGCAGTGCCACAAGGGCATTTGCCAGTGCACACATCTGTCTGACTGATCTTTGGCACATGAAAGTTGCACTAACCCCATTATTGACTAAGAACTCATCTGCTGCCCTGCTTACTCCATATCTGGTCTTGACCTGAAGGGGTTGGTTAACATGCTGCCCAAGAACCTTCTGTGCTTAAATTTCCAACACTGGTCTATTTCCAACCCTAATGCTCTAAAATAATTATTTTTTCTCCCTCCTTGGCCTGAGCCTAGACTACCTGTCCTGGGCTAGGTGATCTGAGAGCCAGATGTTGTGCCCTCCTGCAGATGAGGGCTGAGCACTTGTGCCCTGAAGAGAACCCTTAATTTTTCTTCAGTGCTTGCTCTGTCCTTGTTCAGCTGTTTTCTGGGGGAATGGCCTGCCCACAGTTGGGTGAAAAGGCACAAACTTTACCTGACACTGGTGCTTGTTCTGCTGCCTCCTGCCTTCCCTGGTGAAACTGCTGTGCTCCAAGAAAGCCATTTGATTGTATCCTGAAAGAAACATGGAAGATCTCTGCCCCTTACAGCAGCTGAAGCTCCTTGGCTTCCTCTGGTGTGCCAGGATTACTCTCAGCAGGAAAGTTGCTGTGCCATGTTTGGAGCATGGGAATTCAGCCATGGAAATCAGAGTGAGGATTTGGATAACTTCAATCAAATGCCAGATATGTTAGTGGGAAGGGATTTTTCCCTGAGAATAGTGCTTTAGGAAGGGCCCTCTCTGACTCACTGCTGTCAGCCTGGAGCAGAGGGCATTTTGCAACAGTATGTGGAAATGAACTTGGGATAAACGAAACCTCGAGGTCAGAGGGGAGGAAGAGAGCCTGCACACTGACCTGACCTGGGTCCCCTTGCTTGGTGTCCACCTGTGTCACTTGCCTACCTCACAAGGCTGTTGTGAGGCTTAACTGGCAAAAGCCCTCGGGCCGGGCAGAAAGGCACCGGCAGCGTCTGTAGCATTAACACTATTAAAAGCAAGCAGAGAGAGATGCTGTGTGTGATGGCATTGGGCCCCTCTGGCTCCCCCCCAACCACTTCCTGTCCTCCCAGACAGCTGTGGGACATTTGCCAGTCACTCACTGGCCAGTTTTGACCCCCAGCTTTGAGGGAAGAGGCTGGATCTGAGCAGCCAGCCTCTGCTGGATGGCCAAACACAGGGTTTGAGATGCCAACCAGCAGCATTTGCAGAAACATTTTTGTAAGTCTGGGGTTGCATTAAACCAGTTCCTGTTTGCACCAAAATCCATCCAGGTGCCATTGGCCTTGTGTATTGCTGTGTGCTTTTGGCTATGCCTTTGGCCCCACAGGGCGGAGCCAAGAGGAGGGCTAAGCAATGATCTACAATTTGGGTTTGGCTTGGAACCCACTCCCCCCAGTCCCAGCAAGGTGATGCAACTGACCACATTAACATAGGACTGGCTCTGGGGACAACTGATTTTCAGGGTTCTGAAAGAGGGACTGGAAGGGGAGAGCTCTTGGGAAAATATGCTGTAACTGGCCAAAGCCTCTCATCTGCCCTTATATAGCTCCAGGGCCCCACATCTCCTCTGGTGGGAAGAACAGTCATGTCCACCTAGGAGCAATATCCAAGCAGATCTGTGGCTTGGCATCATAACTCAGCAGGACCAGTGGCACCAGCCTGGAGCTCGAGGAACAATGAGTTGTCTCTTAGGAGCTGCTTTTTTTTTAGAAGCACTCTGGATTTGCTGTACTGGCCTTGCCAGGCCCTGGTCAGGAGGGCTCTGGACCAGCAGCTGGATAGTGGGACAACTAACAGGAAAATGGACCAGTGAGACAAAAGCTGTGTTGTGCACTTCACAGAGGATATTCACAAACCAGTGAGACCATTGTCCTTTAAAAAAAACCAGATGCTTTTAGCAGTGTAGAACCCCAATGTCCTGCCCAAAGGTAAATGCCCTTCTGGAGCACCTCCAGGCTGACCCACAAGGAAGGGGATTCACACCAGGAGCCTTGGTAGCTTACAGCAATCCCAACATGAGGCACACTGTAGCACCCGAGTCTAGGGAGCAGCAAGAGCCAGATTCCCTCCTTTGCTGTGAGGCTGGCAGCTCTGACGCTCCAAAACCAAGAAATCAGAGGGGTAGAAGTGAGCAGAGACCTGGCCTGTGCAGGTGAGCAGCTTCATGGTATCCCCAGGACAGTCACATCTTTGTCCCAGCCCTCTCAGTGTGACAAGGGAAAGCTGGCCCCCGGTCACAGCAGGCTGGAGCTTATGTTTGAAGTGGCTCCTTCAGGGTCTGTCTTGTAAAGCATGAAGTGGCCTTGCACCTGGGCAGCGCTGATCTGTTTGGAGACGGCCAGCGCCTGCTCCGCGAACCTCTGGGCTGCAGCCAGGGGCTGCTCGGGGTAGAAGCGCTGGAACATGCGGGCGAGCTGCCAGTGGGAGCAATGGCCCACGTACTGCTTCACATCCACACGGCCAGGACGCACCAGGGCTGGGTCCAGCCTGTCAAGAGACAAAGGGGGGGGCCTGGGAAACCCGATCAGAAGCATCTATGCAGGGTGGGTCCTGCAGGAAGCCCCTGTCCACACTAGCACAACCCATGTCCTATCTGCAAAGTGCTGTGCACTGTGAGATGGTAAAGGGGGAAAGCAGGCTCATCCCTGGGGAGATTGAGGGGGAAATCAACCCAAAAGAAAGGAGAGAGCTGGGGAAGGACTGACTCCAAAGGAGGACAAGAACATCCTGGGAAACAGCTCTGCCCATCTCTGTTCCATGAGCAACCTCTGAACAAACCCCTAGGCCAGCTCGGTCCAGAGTAAGCCAAGCCTGGCACAGCACAGCAGGCAGTGTCCAGGCACCATGAGCCCAGGGGGCATCCCACCAACCCAGTGGGCTGCACATGGGGCCAGCGTTCCACTCACAGCATGGACACAACCCCCAAACTTGCAGCTCCCCACAGACAGGAAGGTGATACCACTCCTTAAGGGCACAACCATGTTCTGAACAGCAAGTAGGCATTTGAGGGTCCAGCAAAAGGGATCCTGATTAGCAGTCAAGGGATTTGCATCCCAAGGGAGGATGTGGGAAATCTGAACCCCCAGTCTTCATGCTGGCAGATTGAATAAATAAAGCCCAGCAAAAGGGAGCAAGGTTTTCCTGTGCTACCCACTCCCCTCCCTCCCAGGGGGCAGCTCTGACCTGTCCACATAGTTGGTGGTCATGAAGACAATCCTGGCTTCTGTGGAGGCCACGCCGTCCAGTGCATTGAGGAGACCGCTGAAGGTCAGGCGCCCCATGCCTTGGTACACAGCCGGGTCTGGGAACAGAGGTGTCTGAGATAGTAGCCGTTGGCTTGCGGGCCACCTTCCTATCACCTGAGGCTTATGCCAAGCTCCCCACTCACTCCTTGCCTGGAGACTGACCCTCTGCCTGGCTGGCAGCACATTCACCTCCCCTGCCCGCACGGACCCATGGGAACACAAACAGAGAATGAGGGAAAGCCACCTTCTCCCTCATGCTGAAAGTAGCTGGGCAGGAGAATGACCTTTGCCTGAGGATAAAGGATCCAAATTTCCTTTTACAGTCTAGCCAAAACTAGACAAGCTCCAGTTTGGACCCTGAGGCCTGAGAGATTCCCCCATTCCCCCACTCCTGGTCTCTGTTGGTGCGGTTGAGCAGCCCAGAGTCCAAACATTTTCTTGGTACAGCCAGGGAACCTCCCTCCTGCTGCTGACCCAGGAACAGGGGCAGTGCTCACTCTCAGCAGCAAGGTCCCGGCTGACAAAGGCAGCGTCCACATCCTCCAGCAGGATGATGCTCTGCTGCGGTGCTACACTCAGGAGGTGATTGAGCCGGTCATCAGAGAGGCTGTGGTCGCTGAGGCTCAGCAGGCAGATACTGTACTCCAGTTCCCCGGCCAGGGCTGTGCTGGAAAGGACACAAACCACAAGGGTGAATCACAGTGGGAAAGCCTGGAGTCAAGGAAGAATCAGATTTCTCCACCCAGCAGTAGGGGAGAGGGCAGAGGGGTCCTTTCCCAGCAGGGATCAGATCTGAGGGGCAGGCGGAAGCCCCTGCTCAGCCCGCCCATGCCATGCAGCACTGTGCAAAGCAAGGGCACAAAGGGCTTGTCACCCTCACCTGTCACAGCGCCAGCAATGAAAATGCTTACAACAGGCACCACACGTAAGGCACAGCTCGCTCCTGTATTCCAAATCCAAACTCATCCACACCCTCTCATCCAAGACTGCTGTGGCCCAGAGCAGGCAGCTGGTGGGTAAACTGCTGTCAGGCAGCTGGCAATACTCACATGAAGCTGCTTTTCCCACAGCCAGGAGGACCATACAGCAGGTAGCCTCTTCGGTAGGGGACCCCTAAGAAGACAGTGTTCTTTTAGGATAACCACCTGGATTGCTCTGTGCTCCCTCCCTCCGAGCTGTGGTACTGTGCTGAGCATGCAAAGAGGATACACCTGGGGAAGTTAAGCAGCAGGGAAAAATCTCTCCACAGCCAATTCCAGAGAGGACCATGAGCATCCTGCACCACCCCACATGGTACAGAGCACACCACACCAGAGCCTTGCCTCTTTCACTGTACCACTTGGGGTTGTTGATAAACTCCTTCACGTCCTGAACCAGCCTCTCTGACACTCCTTCCTCCAGCACCACGGAGCTGAGGGGCCGGCGGCGGCGGGGGAAGCCGAACTGACGCCACTCTGCTCCCACAGCCGTGTACATGATCGTCCTCCCCTCCTGCTGCTGCAGCGCCAGCTCCCGGGCTGCAGAGAGAGGCAGAGGGGACAGCTGCCAGGAAGAGGATCTCCCGGGAAGCCCTGGACATCTCCAGGGAGTAGGCTGTTCCCAGCAGGACCCCACACAGTTCCCCTACAGACCTTCCTGAAGGATATTGAAGAAGATCTCCCGGTCAGTGCCCAGTGCAGTGAAGGTGACAGACTCCCAGGGAGTCCCTGTGTTCAGGTCAATCATCTGCGTCTCCCGGCTGCGCTCAACGCGAATCCACTTCCTGCGATACCTGGGGCAGGAAGACAGGTGGGGGTACAGTGATCCAGCACTGCTTGGCTGCGCCTTGCCTGGTTCATGCATCAAGAAAACTCATCTCAGGTAAGGAAATCATTTCACTGTTGGGTACAGGCTGCTCTTGCTACTCTTCATCCCCCACCCTAACCCAGACCCAGAGAGGAGGCAGGATCCTCTCTTCTGCCTCTATAGGCCCCCCAATTTGCCAAAGTGACACTCAATCCCCAAACTGCTTTCTCCTACCCTCCCTTACCAGATGAAATGATTCCCAAGGCTGGGGACAAAGTCGAACTTGGTGCTGACACGCCCACTTTCATGCTGCAGGTACGACGTCTCAACACTGAGGTGCTGCGTGTGCTTGGCGTGGTGGGAGACCCAATTCAGCAGCCACTGGTAGCTCTTATCCTTGCTGGGCACCTCCAAGGTGATCATATAGTGGCGCCTGAAAGCCACCAGTCCAAACTGGGCCCCCTTACGGGCTGCTGCCAGGACTGTGCCCACCCCAACGAGGCCAAACCCAGCCCCGAAATATGGGTTGTCCTTCAGAGCTAAGACAAAGTCAGAAAGGGGCATCGTGGGAGGTTAAGCAGCTCCTTTCCACAGCATGGTTCCTGCACTCTGGAAACAAACCTGCGAGGAAAGACTGAATGGTAGCAAGGAACACAACAGATCACCCACAGTTCCCTGGCCTTTATTGTGGCCAGTCCTCAAGGTGAAAGGCTGCCTGGCACATTTGGATTTCCCACATCTGTGCTTACTACCAAGTGTTCAGACAGCTGCTGGCTGCAGGAACCTCCTCCCTTGGCCACTGGGTGAGCCAAGCAGGAGAGGGCCAGGAGGCTCTTGAAGAAGCACAGGAGCATCTGTAGCTTCTTCAGTCAAGACAACAAGCCCAGAGATTTACAGGGTTTTATTCTTTAAACAGCCATAAATCACGAGCACTGCAATTATTTAAGGTTTATCGTTTGAAAAAGCTGAAGCACATCCCCAGGCTGAGCCAAGAGCCGGGTCTTTGCTGCTGAGAACGGGAACACGACGGTGGTAGAAGGCGCACCTCCATATCCGCATTACAGCCGCATGCTCCCGGGGCCTGAAGCTTCTCCATCTCCCTCAGCAGGTCTATCATGTACTGGGAACGAGGGGGCACCTTCCCCGCGAGACGCACAGACACGCTCTGCTCCCCAAGGTGCAGAATTCCCCCTCCACTAGAACAAGGCGTGACCTTCCTCCTTCCCAGGCCACAGCGGCCGGTGGGCAGGGTCCCGCAACCTCCCCCTGCAGGAGCCCCACCCTCCCCTGCAAAAGATCCGGATCCACACCGGCCTTCGCCGCAGCAGAGGCCCAGCCCCGGCCGCTCCGCGGAGGAACCCGCACCGCTCCCGCTCTCGCCCCCGCTCCCCCGGCGCCGCTGCCGCCGCCGCTCACCTGCGCCGCGCCGCTTCCGCTCCCGCCCGCGCCGCTTCCGGCCGCACCATAGAGCGGGGCCGGCCAGGCCGGGCAGAGCGGCTGCGCGAGAGGCACAAAGGGCGGCGCTCTCGCCGCCCGACACCGCCACCGAGATGTGCCGGGGCAGGGGGACCCGGAGCGGCGGGGACAGCCCGGGCTGAGGGGACCCTGGCGACAGCCCAGGGTAAGGGGCGAGAGACTGGGGATGCCAGGGACAGATCGGGGCGAGGAGTGAGTGGCTGGGAGGGCTGGGAACTGCCTGGGATGAGGGGCTGGGGGGGCTGGGAACAGCCCGGGGTGAAGGGCGAGGGGCTGGGGGGGGACCTGGCCGGGCGGGACTCGTGGAGGCACCTGCTGGCTGGAGACTGGGCATAGCTCTGAGGGTGGGCTCGGGGCTCGGCCCAGCTGGACCCAGGGAGCAAGCCCGCGGTGTTGGGCTGAGGGAGAGGGCACAGGTGTCCTTGCGTTCTTGTCTCCCCCGTGACAGAGGGCTTTGCCAGCGGCCTGCTTGAGGCACAGCAGGAAGGAGTCAGCACTGAGATACCCTGCCTTCAGCCTGGCACCACAGGCTGCTCCCCAAAATCCTCTTGGGCCCTGGGATGTCCCTCATTTAAAGTGCTTTCTTCTGTTTCAGACTGAGAGGTCATCCAGCCCAGCACCAAGGCAGTGCCTGGTGGCAATGAGTGCAGCAGTGACTGTATCAGAGGGTGCCAGCAGGGAGATGGAGTCCCTGTGCTCGGAGCTGCTCTTGCCCACACCAGGAGAGGTGGGAGCCGTGGGAAGCCCTGGTGTGGCCAGCACTGGTCTGGCTGGGACACCCCCGCTGGCTGCCAGCCAGGACTTGCTGCTGGCAGAGGCATCGATGCCTGGGGAAGGGGCTCACTCTGAAGGAAGCAATGTGGAAATATTCATTGAGGCAGTGGCTGGCAATGTGACACTGAGCAACGCGGCTAGTGCCACAGGTATGGGATGCAGGGAGCGCAGAATGGGCCCCACTGTATTCAGCAGAGGGAGAAAGGTCTGGCCAGGGTCCCTGTCCCAGGTGCCCTCAGATCTCTGACCCTGCATCATGAGTCTGGTGCCACCACTGGGCACAGACCTGGCACCAGCTGGGTGTGTGGATGGGGAGAGTGGCTGTGGGAGTTGCATGCTGCATGAGAGGGTCGTTCCAGGCTGTTGGTAGGGACCAGACAGAGATCTCCACCTGGGCTGCTGCCCCCCAGCATGCTTCGCACGTGGATCTGGTGTGGGTGCATCCTAATAGGAATGGGGCCAGACCAGCCTCTCATTTCTGTATGCCTCCAAGGTGCAAAGGGACAGAACTGGTTATCGTGGTCACCTGGGTGGTGGTATTCCCCTCTTATGGGAGATGTGGTTCCCAAACTGTAATTTGTGGCAATAGGGGTTTATTCTCCTTGTCCAGAGCTGGAACTGAACCACCAGTCCCAAGCTCTGGGCCTGGCAAAAGCTGTTTCTAACACTCATCCCTTGCTCTCTGCAGAGGTTCTGGTCAAAGTGGTGGAACTGTACTTCTGCGAGAGGTGTGGCCAGAGCTTCTCAGAGGCCTCCCTGCTGTCCCAGCACCAGTGCCTGCTGCTTCTCCCCCCAGAGCACCTGGAACTCCCAGGGGCACTGTTGGCTTCTGCCAGCGAGGGCCAGACTGACCCTGTGGGCTCAGAGCTGCCCAGAGCCAGCACACAGGAGAGCTCTGCTTCCGAGTGCCTGCTGTGCCCCGTCTGCCGGGAGGCATTTGTGCAGCCTGGCCAACTCAAGGAGCACTTCAAGACCCACCGTGCCCCGTTGGGAGCCCTGTCCTGTCCCGAGAGGGGCTGCCGCTTCACCACAGAGGACCGCAAGCAACTGCGCAGCCACTTGCGCCACCTGCACGGGGCGTCCCCCGTGTCCTGCGCCTGCCGGGCCTGTCCGCTGCTCTTCCCCAGCCGCCAGGCCATGGAACAGCACCACCGGACACACTTCCCCTTCCACTGTGGCCACTGCGACTTCATCACGGCCAATGCTAAGCTCTTCTGGCAGCACAGGAAGGGTCACACCATAGAGTCCCCCTCTGAGATGCCCGCAACAGGCGACCCCCCAAGTTCAGACCCCCACGGCCTCGACCAGTGCTGCGTCCTGCCATCAGGTATAGCTGGGTGGGGGGTTGGGGCCTGTGGGTGCTGCAGAGGCTGGCTTTGTCTGTGCATCCCAGTTACAACTGGAGGAGTGGGGGGTGAAGCTGCGGTGCTGGAGGGTTGGGAACTCTGCATTCCTGCCTCCCTGCAGCAATGTTTGTGCTCTCCATCTCAGCCAGGTAGATTTTCTGCATGTGTGTGGGGGTGGCTTCCTCTTGCCTGGAATGTGATGATCTCTTGTCTTTCCCCACTGAAGCAGCATCAGAAGGGCAGGAGGAGGCAGGTAATTGCCACCCTGGGTGGAAAGCCAGCGCAGTAGAAGCCAGGCCAGCAAAGCCTGAGGGTACTGGGGACAACTTCTTGAAGGGGCAGAAAGCATCAGCTGGAGAAGAGGACTCCGACAGCAGTGGGGATGAATCACCAGAGGAGGATGGAGAGAGCCTCTGCGAAGCTGAGGCCAAAGAGAATGGGAAGACAGCTCCCAAGAAAGTTGGAGTGCCACAGGCACAGCACTTCAAAGGTAGGATGTGGGGCCCTACTAAGACGTGGTCAGGCTTTGTGAACAAGCACCACATCCTCAGGGCTGGCAGGGAAATGTGGCCCAGGCTGATGGGTGACCTCATATCTCCTGCATGTACCAGTGCACTTGTTCCCCCAACCTCTGCCCAAGCAAATATGTCCCTTCTTTTCCTGTTCACACATGCTGCCAGGTTTAGGCAAAGGTCTGCCTGGCTTTGGGGACCAGGGGCACGTGGGCAGGCCTGATGTAGGCTGCGCTTTGCCAGTGTTGAGCTGGAAAGAGCTCACCTGAAGTGTGCTGGTGGCTTGGGGTGGGGACAGTCCCTCTTGAGTAGGTGGTGGCTGTGTGACTGCACATGTATAAACCCTCACTGTGGCACAACTGGATCAGGGACAGAACACCCACCTGTGCTCTCCATCTTTTCCCTGTTAACTGCTCCCCCTCCTCTGTTCCCCCAGGAGATGTTGCAGAAGGCTCCGAGTACCTCTACAAAACCCACATGTGCCCCGAATGCAAGCGGTGTTTCAAGAAGCGGACGCACCTGGTAGAGCACCTCCACCTGCACTTCCCTGACCCCAGCCTGCAGTGCCCCAACTGCCACAAGTACTTCACCAGCAAAAGCAAGCTGAAAATCCACATGATGCGGGAAACGGGCGAGAAGGCTCATCGCTGCCCACTCTGCCACTACAGCTCAGTGGAGAAGAACGCCCTCAACCGCCACATGGCCAGCATGCACGAGGACATCTCCAACTTCTACTCCGATGTTTACTCCTGCCCCGTCTGTGAGGAGAAGTTTCGACTCAGCCAGGCCCTCAAGGAGCACTTGAAGACTCACAAAGCCGAACCCAAGAGGCTGAGCTGCTTCCACGGGGACTGCGACTACTGCACAGAGGACCGGAAGGAGTTTGTCCGTCACCTCAAGGATGCTCATGGCATCAAGGCGGTGGAGTGCAAGTACCATGCCTGCTCGCTGCTCTTCGGCACGGCTGAGGCCATGGAGGCTCACCGGAAAACCCACTACGCCTTCCACTGCCAGCAGTGCGACTTCATCTGCTCCAACAAGCACGTTTTCCGCAAGCACAAGAAGCAGGGGCACCCGGGCAGTGAGCAGCTCCAGTGCAGCTTCTGCCCCTATGCCACTTTCAACCCTGTGGAGTTTCACGACCACGTGGGCAAGATGCATGCCAACGAGAAGATCCACAAGTGCACTGAGTGTGCCTTTGCCACCGCGCACAAGCGGGTGCTCATCCGGCACATGCTGTTGCACACTGGTGGGTGTCCCCTGTAGGGGTCCCAAAAGCTGAACTGGGATGGGGAAGGTGTCTTGTCCTGGCCCTGGGTGGGTAGAGAGGGCTGAGTTAGGGCTCCTGGGTCCCACCACCAGCTTTGCCACCTCAGGATCACTTGGCTGAAGTTGTTGCATGCTCCCTGCTGAGCTGGTTTCTCTGCCGTGTTGCTTTATCTGGCTGTCATGCTGAAGGCATTTGTGTGTTGCATGTAGGAGAGAAACCTCACAAGTGTGAGCTCTGCGACTTCACGTGCCGGGATGTGAGCTACCTGTCCAAACACATGCTGACCCACTCCAATGACAAGAACTTCATGTGCACCGAGTGCGGGTACATCACCAAGTGGAAGCATTACCTGAACGTCCACATGCGCAAGCACACTGGAGATCTCCGGTAAGACCCCCTGCTCCACTGGCCTGGCAGCATAGTCAAGGCTCCCCAGATCCTGCTCTAGGGGTCTGCTTCTCCTGGCTGCATTGTGTGCCAGACTTTCTCATGTCTGGCCTGCTCTGTCCGGTGCATAAGAAATGTGGTCTTTGAACTTGCAGCATGGTGCTGTGGAGGCAAAGCTATTTTTGTTGTCTCTATGCCACCAAGGAGGTGTATTACCTCAGAGGTGCAACTCTGAGCTTGGGTTCATGGCTCTGCTGTTGTTTGTGGGTCAAGGCCTGTTCAGGACTGCCAAATTATCACCTCATTTGGGTCTAGCCTTCCTCCAGGGATGCTGGAAGTGCTGTTGGTGTGCACATGTGAGAATATGTGTGTCTGACATGGTCACTGTATGGATTACTCAGGTAATCTATCTCCAGTCCCCAGGCTGGGGGTGTAAAGAACCAGCAGTGCCAAGGGCTGTAGTAGGGAGGAATGGCCTGTGGTAAGAGCTGTCTGGATGGCAAAGGTCAGATCTGGAAAATCGAACAATACCCCTTCCCCATTTGTCTGGGGTGGGGAAAGAGAGCTCAGCACACCTGACTAAGCTCAGCCTGCCCCAGTTCCTTGTGCTGCCTGACCAGTTCTGCTTGTCCCCACAGATACCAGTGTAACCAGTGCTCATACCGGTGTCACCGTGCTGACCAGCTGAGCAGCCACAAGCTGCGGCACCAGGGTAAAAGTCTGATCTGCGAGGTGTGCGGCTTCGCCTGCAAGCGCAAGTACGAGCTGCAGAAGCACATGCAGACGAAGCACTCGCAGAACTACCAGGTGCCTGTCTTCCAGTGCCAGTACTGCACCTACCAGACCAAGTACAAGCAGGCGCTGCTGAACCATGAGAACTGCAAGCACACCAAGCAGAAGGAGTTTCGCTGTGCCCTGTGTTCATACTGCACCTTCAGTAACACCAGCCTCTTCTTCCACAAGCGCAAGATTCATGGCTATGTTCCTGGTGACAAGGACTGGCTGGAAAATTACGCCAGCAAGGAGCTGGAGATCAGCTCATCTGAGGCACTCTTTGGCTATGAGCTCGGTGCAGCCCTGCATGTGGATGCCAGTTCCTCCCTCACTGGCAAGGAGCAGTGGATAAAGGAGAAGCCATCCCAAGCAGAGTCTCAGGGAGAAGAGGGCTACCAGCAAGTGTTCGTGGTGCCCCTCCTTGAGCAGGATGCTGCTCCACCAGAGAGCAGCAGTGAGGCAGAGAGAGGTGTGGGCGAGGGGGAGCAGAGCTGTCCTATTGCTGGCAATGCCCTGGAAGATGACTGCCTGCAAGGAAATGCTGCCACAGGCTCTACTGAGCTCACTGTTTCTGAAGATGTGGCAGAGAGCTGCACCTTGCACTTGGAGGCACTGAATGTCTCGTCTGACCCTCTCCTGGAGAACTTGACTGGAGGAGCCTGTGTGACCCAGCCAGAGAGTGTGGAAATGCTGTCCTGCAAGGAGCCTCCCGCAGCCTATGAGATGCTGGGCTCCCAGGATGGCCTTGGCTTGGAGGACAGTGGCAATACACTTGAAGACATCCCAGACTTTGAGGAAGAGGAGGTAAATGTACAGGAAGACAAAGTGGTGAAGGGCAGTGTAGCGGCAGGAGACAACCAGGGAAAAGATGCCCTAAAGGAGGACATGGGCCACCTTGAGGGGTCATGCTCAGACCACCATAAGTTGGTGGCAGACACGGAGCTGAGAGAGACCAGCCAAGCCAAGCTGCCAGAGGCCTGGCTCAGCATGCTGAAGACACGTGAACAGGGCCGCCTGCCTGTCCCAGAGGATGTCACCACCTCTGGTGACAATGCCAGGGGCGGCTCGGAGTCAGTGCTGAAGGCTCTGCGGAAGCAGGACAAGGAGCAGGCAGAGACGCTGGTGCTGGAGGGCAGGGTGCAGATGCTGGTGGTGCAGTCGGAGAGCCAGGTCTTCAAGTGCGAGAAGTGCTCGTACATCACACGGAAGGAGAAATCCATGTCCCTGCACTCCAAAGCCAGCTGCCAGAGCCGCCGGGCCCCGCTTGTGTGCCGTGAGTGTGGCGCCAGCTTTAAACAGCAGAGGGGACTCAACACCCACCTCCTGAAGAAGTGCCCAGTTCTCCTGAAGAACAAGATCCTCAAACCAACCAGTCAGGAGGCACCTGGACTGTGCCAACCTGCTCACCAGCCTGGTGATAATGGTACAGAAATGGCAGAGAGCGAGAAGGGAGGCTCAGAGGAGTCCAGGCATACTGAGAGCCCTTGGGAAGCTGAACTGCTGCCTGATAAAACACAAGCAGGAGGCAGTCCTTTGGCTGGGGCACAGACATTGGGCTGTCATGCCTCTGAGAAATCCCTGCTGGTTGACAGCACAGAGATGGCAGAAGAGCCTCCCCGGCAAGGGGGAGGTACTGAGCCAGGTGGAGCTGCTGGTGCCTCCCAGCCTGGGAAGCCCTCAGAGAAATACCGACTGGAGGGAGGGAAGCTGCACTGCAATGCCTGCTCCTTTGTGTGCTCCCGTGTCACCACCATCACCTCTCATGTGGAGGATGGCTGCCGGAACCTGGAGCAGTTCTGGTGCTCCCTGTGCCCTGAGGCCTTCCGCTCCCGGCGGGCACTCAAGAGCCACTGTGCTGAAAAGCACATCATGCATCCCAAGGAGGACGAACCCCAAAGGACCGAACTCCCTGAGGGGGACCCACCCAGTGTTGAGAAAGGCCAGCCCAGCGAGCTCCCACTGGATGCAGCCCCACCAAAAGCCACCCTGCCCAAGAGGAGGCGTTTCTCCTGCCCCACTTGCCCCTTCACCTGCCACCAGGAACGGGCCATGAAGACGCACAAGAAGAGGGGCTGCGTGACTCTGGGCGAGTTTCGTTGCACCTCCTGCCCCTTCACCTCCAAGGTGGCCAAAGCCCTGCGGCTGCACCGCAGGCTGCACCGCAAGCACTACAGCAAGCGGCCACAGCTGCAGTGCCGCCAGTGCGAGTTCACCTGCAAGCAGGCCCGGTGCCTGCGGCAGCATGTCCGCATCAAGCACGAGGGGGTGAAGCCGCACAAGTGCCGCTACTGCGAGTTCAGCACCACGCGACGCTACCGCCTGGAGGCCCACCAGTCCCTGCACACTGGCGTGGGGCGCATCTCCTGCAGCATCTGCAGCCAGACCTTCGGCACCAACTCCAAGCTGCGCATCCACCGCCTGCGGGTGCATGAGAAGACACCCACCCACTTCTGCCCGCTCTGTGACTACAGCAGCTACCTGCAGAATGACATCACCCGCCACGTTAACAGCTGCCACCATGGTGAGCTCAACTTCGGCTGCTCCCGCTGTGAGGCTCGCTTCAGTTCTGAGACGGCCCTCAAGCAGCACGTCCTGCGGCGGCATGAGGAAAAGGTTTCCTACAGCTGC
Organism: Corvus moneduloides; assembly: GCF_009650955.1. Taxonomy (NCBI): domain Eukaryota; kingdom Metazoa; phylum Chordata; class Aves; order Passeriformes; family Corvidae; genus Corvus; species Corvus moneduloides. Next base: position 23,976,385 of record NC_045482.1, read on the forward strand.
CCACGCTGCGACTTTGTGTGTCACAGTGAGGCCACGCTCAAGTGCCACGTGCAGAAGCAGCACCCACACCTGGAGTGCAGCACCTGCAAGGAGACCTTCGCCACCCGGGAGGCACTGGAGGAGCACAAGACGCAGCATTTCAGCCACCGCTGTGAGCTGTGCAGCTTTGCAGCCAAGGAGCGGCAGCAGCTGGTGCGGCATTACATGGAGAGCCACGAGCCAGCTGCCCCCCAGGACAAACCCCTGCACTGCCCCTTCTGCGACTTTGCCTGCCAGCACCAGCTTGTGTTTGACCAGCACATGAAGGGCCATGGGGGCACCCGCGTGTACAAGTGCTCGGACTGTGAGTACACCACCAAGAACAGGCAAAAAATCACGTGGCACATCCGTATCCACACTGGAGAGAAGCCCTACAAGTGCCACCTCTGTAAATATGCCTGCGCCGACCCCTCACGTCTCAAGGTAAGAGCTCTGCTTGGGAATGTATCCTGTTGCGTCTGCGTGGCTTGAGGGGCATCCAGCCACAGGGCTTTGGGGAAGAAGTTCCCAAGGGGAGGTTTTATCCTCTGTGTTCAGTGGCTCATACTGAACAGAAATAGGAGACAAGCACATAAAAGTCATGTCAGTACAATACATTTCTTCTCTGCCGTTGCAGTTTAAGGGCGAGGGAGACTTTTAACAAAGCAAGAAGGTGGGCAGCAGTCTGTGTTCACTTTTCTTACTGACATCTTTGACTTTCTCTGGGTGCAGCTTGCACCATTCAAAGTCAAGTTTGGCTGCTTGCTGGCTTCGGCATGCTCTGTGGTGCCAGTCAGACGGTGCAGGGAAACCTCCAGCTTTCTTGCAAGCAGAGCATGACCCTGCCCTCGTTTTTGTAGGTGATTAGCATCCTGATGTGTGGTAAAGGGCTTTTCCTGGAAAAGGAAATGCGTGGGTGATGGAGGCATAGGGTAATGGAGGGAAAAATAGTCTGGTTTTGCTAAAAGAAGTATTGACTTTTTTAATGGCCAGGTTGAGCTGGAGCTCCCTGGGGCCACCTGGGTGAGGCTGTGCAATGTGCTCAGCTCTGTTGGGCTGGGTTTTTAACCTGACTCTGCCTTACATACCAAACTGGGGAACAAAGCCTGTGCCATCCACAGGCTGGGACAGAGCAGCTCAACAGTACAGGCATCTCATCCTCACCCTGCTGTGGATCCCCCTTGCCCATAGCCTGCCAAGCAAGCACACAGCCCTCCTTGTCCCATGCAGCTGGAGATGTCAGAGCTGTCTTTGAGCCTCTCATTGCCACCCCAGAGCCCTGCACATCCCCAGGGCAGGGGACATGGTCTCATCCTGACCCTATCCTCCTGCCCAGTATCACATGCGGATCCACAAGGAGGAGCGGAAATACCTCTGCCCTGACTGTGGCTACAAATGCAAGTGGGTGAACCAGCTCAAGTACCACATGACAAAGCACACAGGTGAGTGCTGCCCACTGAGGACAGGCTGTCGAGCACCAGGGAGGGTGTTGGGGCTGCTCCATGCTTCTCTTTCTGCCAGTGGCCCAGCTGGTGATGGAGGAGGACATTTAGGGGGCAGCACATCATCCTGTGCTAATGGGGTGGGGGCAGTGCTCTCAGGTGGGAGGGAAGTTTGGGTGGCACAGACCCTAGGCACTGTTTGGAGCCTTGGAAATGGGGATCTTGGTGTGCCTGCTAACAAAATGGGATGTGGGGGGAAGTCCCTGGGGACTGATGCTCTGTTATAGGGATGGTGAGACCCGTGGACTGGGGAGCACTGTGCCCCTATCCCGGTGCCATCCCCTTCCCTGTTGCCACAGGCCTGAAGCCATACTGCTGCGATGAGTGTGAGTACTGCACCAACCGTGCGGATGCCCTGCGGGTGCATAAGGAAACACGGCACCAGGAAGCCCGTTCCTTCATCTGTGAGCAGTGTGGCAAAGCCTTCAAGACCCGCTTTCTCCTCAAGACTCACCTGAAGAAGCACAGTGAGGAGAAGCCCTATGTGTGCAACGCCTGCGGGCGGGCTTTCCGCTGGGCAGCTGGCCTGCGCCACCACTACCTGACGCACACCAACGAGCACCCCTTCTTCTGCCGCTACTGCCCCTACAAGGCCAAGCAGAAGTTCCAGGTCATCAAACACATCCAGCGGCATCACCCTGAGCACGCGGCTGTCGACCCTAGCCAGGGGGTGGGAAAGGACCCCAGCACTCACACTGTCCACTTACACACTGTGCAGAGGGAGAGCCAGGCCAAGGGGCCCCCCAGGATGGAGCAAGAAGGAGGGTGCCCTGTGGAGAAGGATGGCACGCCACAGTGAGGCTGAATCCCAACTGCTTTAAGGTGCTGGTGGCACAGGCCTGCTGCAGAGATGTATGTGTGTGTACAGGCATATATGTATATGGGTTGTAAAATACACAACTATATAAAAGGAATCCCTCAGTTCCTTTTAATACCATTTATTTGGGCTGCTTGGAACCCCTGTGTGAACAGTGGGCCAGGTACCCACAGAGAAAGAGAGCACAAACCCAAGCTCAGCTCCCCCTCTCTCCCCAGCACTGCTGCACCCAGACCCGGACCTGTTTGTCACTGAACAATTTATTAGGTTGCTTACAGAGAAAGGATGGGACGAGGGTTAATTTGGGGCTCTAGGGGCCAAGGGATGTGATGGGGTTCTGCAGGGTTAGGGGGCAGTGAGGACCAACTTTACTCCCAGCTGTGCCCAGCCCTAGGGTTTGCTCGGCTCCAGCCTTGCTCCCCTGGCTGGAGGGGGACCAGCCCCTGCAGCAGAGCTGGGCCACACACCATCTCTTCTCCTTCCCACAGTCAAGCTGTGACCGTGGGCCAGGGCAGGATGCCTGTGGAGGGTGCAGGGAGCTGCACTGGTGTAGACCCCACACTCATGCATGGGCAGCAGCAACCTGAACCTGGAAAGGGGAGGTCAGTGCTTTTACCAGCCCTTGGAGGCTACTGCAGAAGGAGTCACAGCAGCAACAATGACACAGGGATGACAGAAACAGCTCAACAAGAGGGCAAGGTGGTTGGCTCTATGGCCCCAGCTGCTTGGAGCTGGCTCTATGGCTTCCATCTGGGTGCTGCTCACCCCATGAGCTCAGTCCTGCTCAGGACCAGGTGGTTTGGTGATGCATATATGGACAAAGAGCGAAGAGGGTGGGATGCTGGTGCCATCCTTTGAGAGGAGATGGATGTGGCGATATCCTGCAGGAAGGACAGCAAGGTTCTGGCCAGCTGGAGTCCCGCCCTCCTCTCTAGTACTCAACTGAGCCCCAGACATGCCTGCAGGGCTGTCCTGGGTGCCCAAAACCACTGAGCAGCAGCCACTCACCGGGTTTGATGTTGGCAAAGGCTAGGGTGAACTGACCCACGAAATCATTCCTGGAAGTCTTGTCATAATCCTCCACCACAAAGCGGATGAGGGCCAGCTCTGGCACGTGGAGCTGAAACTGCAGTGTCTCATCCCAGCGGGGGTTAAACCCTGGGAAGAGAGAGCAGGTGCTGAGAGAGTGAAGGACAGCAGGGACTGTGCCTGGTACCACTGTGGGTCTCACCATTGTTCTCGATGTACTTGGTCTGCTGGTGCGCCTGGTCCGCGGGGACCCCGTAGATCTCCACACGCACCAGTGGGTCAATGATGGCTCCCTCCTTGCTGTTGGCCACTTTGGGCAGCTGCTGCCCACTGATTACCTGCAGGAAGGAGCATGAACCCCCTGAGCTGGGGAGCAGCCAAATCTATCTGTTGTGAGGCTACTTGGCTCCACACTGCCCAACAGTGTCCCCATCTGTCTGGGACCATGAGAGCCCCAGCACACTATCATGGCTTCCCCAGGGTCTGTCCACAACCCTGTACCTGGATTGTCAGGGTGATGGGGCCAGGGCCTTCCCGGCTGCTGGGGTCACTAGGGTTGAAGAGAGTCTCCTCATCCCTCATGAAGGGTGGTTTGAGCACGTAGCCACAGCAGCCGTTCTGGCTGAAGAGCCCATCACACAGGTCCATCTCCGTGCCGGCTGTCTGGAAGTTCAAGGCCACTGGAGGGAGGTGGCAGGGAAAAGGGTTCAGAACAGCTTGGAGACACTGCTTTGAGCAGAAAACCAGCCTGTCCCCATACCTAGAGAGATGTGGGGTTGCATAGGGGAATAAGGCACTAGTTCCTGGACCCCCCCAGGGCAGCACAAGAGCCAGCAACCTGACCTGGCTCCGGATAGGGTTGTAGCTGGCATTAACACAGGTGTTGATGGTGGCATTTGGCACAGCCCACAGCCCTGTTGCACCCCGGCCATACCGATCTGGCACCCCACATTCCACATCTCCTGGGGGCTGTAGTTGGAGGAGTCAGTCCGCATCCCGCTGGGGTAGATGCGTGTCAGCTGCCAGGCATTGTGGCGAACAAACTCATTTCCTAGGGATAGAGCATGAGAGCCACTTGTGGGTTCATTCTCTGGCCTGCACAGCCACCCACATGTGCTGCCCATCCATCCATCCATCCATCCATCCATCCATCCATCCACCTGCGCACCCACCCACCAATTCTCATCCCTCTCCCTGCTCAGGAATCCAGGTGTCCTGCCTTGTTTTGTAAGCCAATAACCTCATCACCTACCAGAGCCAAACCCCACAGTACAGCCCCACTGAACCCTGTTTCTCCCAGAAAGGGAGGGCTTTGACACTACCCACGAGGAAGCCATTGGCCCCCTCTACTCTGTCCCAGTCACCCGGTGCCACTGCCCCCTTAATCTCACCTTCATCCCGGATGAGCTTCCTGGCCTTGGCTTCAGAGAGGGAGGAGATCTCAGAGGGCCGGGAATGGCTGCGGGCCTCCTGGAAGCCCCGGAAGGGCACGTTCTTGCAGTAGATGATACAGTCGGACAATGCTTGTGCCAGGCTCTCCTTGTCCTTCTGCAAGGCAGAGCCATGTTGGGTCCCCCCTGATGGGAGCACCACCCACCAGCACTCAGCCAGGCCAGGGCCTGTAGAGCCAGGGCAGGCAAGAGCAGCCAGAGGTGTGCTGGTGGATGGCAGCATCCCTACTATGAGCAGCCTTCCTGGCAGGAACAGAGCAAGCAGGGGACCTCCAATATGTTGCCACCACAACAAGGAGGGAGCTGGCATGGCCAGAGGCAGAAAGGGCTGTCCTCCCTGCCTGGTGATGTCTCTGCAGTCTCTGTCTCCCCTCTATGCAGTAGGATGTCACCACAGCTCATACCTGTGTCCAGGGACTCAGTGGTCTCAGCTGGTCCCCAGCCTGGGCCACTTACCTTTGCCCTCCGCTTCTCCTCCTCTGCCTCTGCCCCATTGTCATTGTCAGACACATCGGGCGCCTCATCCCCTGGCCCATCCAGGGTGTCCTCCAGCCGCCCAATCTTCTTGCCCTTCAGCAAGATCTTGTGCTTCAGCTCCTGTGGGGTTGGGGATAGAGAAGCACCTTGGGCTACTCAGTGCTTCCATGGCCATGTCCCCTGGGATCCTGAACTGCTGGAGGCCAGCATGACCAGATCACTTCAGCACTCAGGAGGGGATGGGGTAGGAGCGTTTTGCCCTGCTCTCTGATTCTGCAGGGCATGGGGAGACAACCCTGGGGACAGCCTTTGCACCTCTGTGAACATGAGGACACCCACCCCCAGGGTCCTCAAATCCTCCAGTGGAGCAGGACAATGCTGGAACAGGTTGGCCTATTCTCTGAACAGCAGATCCACTTCCTTAGCACACTCTCAAGGCAGGACAGAGATGCCCTGCACAGCTGTGCTCTGTCCCTACCTCTGGGGATGGGAGCTGGGTGGGGACATGCCCATCAATGGTAGTGGTGAGGAGCTGTTCCCCCAGGATGTCCTTGAGCTGCTGGGCCAGGACCTCCTGCTGCTCCATGCTGCAGTGGTTCTCCAGGGACAGGATCACTGGGTAGTCCGAGGTCTGAGGAGCAACATGCACAGCTGGAGATCAGCCTTGGTGGGGCTGGTGAGCTCTCACAAGGGCTTCATCCATGCATGATCAGTGCCAGGATGGAGCCACTTGTGTCTGTTTGTCCCCTGAGACCTTCATACCCCTCCAATCCCCCAGTACCCCCCACATCCCATCTCACCCCTGCACCCCCAACAGACCTTGTCTGCATGAGCACCCATCCCCTGGCACAGCACAGTGCAGGCTGTCCCCAGGAAGTGACACAGCCGCCCTCCTCTCCCGCAGTGTGACCAGTCCGGCTGCATCACCAGGTGTGTGAGCCTCAGCACCACTCCCCCTCCAGGGACCCACCACTACCATGCATCCCCACCCACTGAGGACCACCCACGACCACCAGCACCTGGGGAAGGGTGCCTTACCTTGAAGGCGTACTTCCCCAGGGTGCTCACCACCTCCCGGAAGGGGATCTTGGAGGTGAAGGTGTGGCCGTGGTACACCATGGGCTCCCCATTTGGCCCGTCCCAGCAATCCACCTCCAGGCACCGGCAGCCCCGTTTCAGAGCCCTGGGGGTGGGTTGTCACCCCTGGAACCCTGCACTCAGCCAGGGCACCAGCTCCCTGCCCTCCCCTCTGCCCGTGGGTGTCACCCCTAAGGGACCAGGGGACACCCACCAAGGGTGGGGATGCTGCTGCATGCAGGGCAAGGCCAGAGGAGTGCACCACAGAGGAGCAAAGGAGCTTCTGGGGTTTACCCTATGGAGCTGCTGAGGACATGACACTGAGGTGGGAGGGTGTTGGAGGGCAGCTGGAAGGGAGCAGTCCCTTTACCTGATGTAGCCCTCGATGCTGCTCTGGCCCCGAATCTGATCCTCTATCAGGTAGGTGTTGTGGGAGGAGGAGATGAAGTAGTGGCAGAGTGGCTGGCTCATGTCCTGCCACAGCGCCCGGTGCTGGGGGTTGAAGATGGAGCCCTCCGGGGAGCAGAGGTACATGAGGAACCCATCAGCACTCAGCACATGGCGAGCCCGGGCTGCAGGCACAGGGGGAGGCTCAGCAACAGCCAGGGGACATGGAAGAGGCAGAATGGGGGCAAACAGGGCTGCTAGTGGCTCCTGGAATCCCCAAACTGATGCCAGAGTCTGGGGCACAGAAAGACATGCCACGGGGAAAGGTGGGCAGTGGACCCCAAAGCTGGACCTTGCACACCATGGCTGGTCAACCTTCTACACAAAAAAGGCCCAGGAACGGACCAAATAAAGCAGAACTGCACCCAGATCACACCTTGGTGAGTCTTCTTCTTGTGCCCACTCACAGCAGGATGGGGCTGGGAATGCTCCTGCCATGGGGCTGTGAGCCTGTGACCCCTCCTTGCCCCCATGCAGAGTACAGATGATGTCTGAGCCAGCTCTCACCTGTCTCCGATGGTTCATACTTGTCAATGAGCTCCATGGCCAGCTCCTCTGTGCCCTCATCCTCCAGCTGCTCTTGCCGTAGGAAATCCACCAGCTCCAGCAGCGTCAGCTTCTTTCCATCCTCAGAGAATTCCTGGAAGAGGCTCAGCACCTCCTCACGCTGCGTGAGAGACTTGTAGAAGAGTACAAATTCCTCCCCTTCCAGTGTCCCCGACTCTGACTTGTCAGCATCCTGCAAAGGAGCTCCCTCAGCACCCAGATGGGGCAAAACGGGGTGTCTTGGCCACGGAAGGTGCTGTGAGGGAATTCTCCCGCCCCAAACAGAGTCCCCCATGCCAGTGGCAGAGGCAGGCATTGATCAATGTTGGAATGGATGAATGGGCAGATGGAGGGCTGGTTAGGTGGATGGATGGATGGATGGATGGGAGGGAGGGAGGGATAAAAAAACAGATGGCTGGTTAGCTTGGTAGACAGATAAGCAGCTGGATGGACAAAGGAATGGGGGGGAAGAGCTGCCTTGGCTGGTTAGTTTAACAAATAAATGAACAAATGTGTGTTTGTTTGGGTAAACAGGTAGTTGGCTGGCTGGCTGGGTCGATGGGTGGATGGCTGGATGCATGGATGGGTGGATGGGTGGGTGGAAGAAAGTGATCAGGTCCTTTTGCAAGGAGGTGTTGTACAGCTTGTTCCAGCCCTTCCAGTCTCTCTCCAGCCCCTCCAGACTCTCAGGTGCTGTGGTTACCTGGAAGAGCCGCAGGGCATGATCCTCGTTCATGTCCACGTTCATCATCTTCAGGAGATGCTGCACCTCCTTGAAGTTCATGCGCCCATCTTTATTCTTGTCAGCCTTCTGGAACCAGTCACGAATCCATGTGCGAGAAACCAGGGCAAATGTTAAGGGAAAGGACCTTGGCTATGAGAAATGGGGCTGGGGAGTATCAGAGCGCATCTTTTCCTTTTCCTGTGCCCTACACTGATGCAGATGGTGAGATCCAGAATAGCTACACACATGCTGGGGCAAGGCAGAAGATGCAGGGCCTGGGGAATGATCAGCAATGAGTGTGGGGGGTAGAGTGATGCTCTCAGGAAGGATATTGGTCTATCTTCTCCCTTTGGTCCATGGTGGTGGCCACCTCAATGAGCTGACGCAGGCCCTGGACCCAGCACTGTGCCTCCTCTGCCGAGCCAGCAATGAGGTCCAGGTTGCCACGACGGCCGTAGAAGACAATGGTGAAGCAGCGCTCAGGGGGGAACTCCTCGGCCACGCTCTGCAGCACCTCCGACTGGTGCCCTTCCCGCACCGTCTCCACATCGCTGATGGAGACTGGGGCAGAGGGAGGGGAGGCCTGTCTGTAGGGGACAAGGACCACAGGGGAAGGGGCCCTGCCCACAGACATCTATCCTTCCAGTCATCCCTTCTTCCACTCCATCCATCCATCCATCCATCCACCCACTGAGCTAGTAATCTATCCATTAACCATTGAGCTATCAAGTCAGCCAGTCATCCATCTGCCCCTTTGTCTGCTTATTCCTGCACTGGAATTCCAGAGGTTCCGTTTGTATCAGCTGCAATTTCTACTCAGCCCTTTTGACCCATGGGTCCTGCTGGGGGCAGGATGTTTCATGGAGACATGTGGGTGAGAAGAGATCTCACATGAAGAGCCTTTCTTCAATGCCCCAGCACCCTTAGCAAGCATGGCCCAAGAATCTCCGTACCTTCACATCCCTGTTCACTCTGAAACCTACTGACGGCCTCTCGGGCAACACAGAGCAGCTGGTACTCACAGGCAGACTCAGTTTTGCCTGTCCTCTTGGACTGGTACCAGATGGTCATGCAGTCTTCCTGCAGCTTGAAGTAACGCTGCTTCTTCCAGCTCTTGGACTTGACTTTGCGCATCAGGGTCCCCTGCTGCATCTGCTCCAGCGTGTCTGTGAGCTGGATGCCTGGGGGCAGCATGGGCTGCATCACGGAGGGTGGGGGTATCCAGGCACTGCACCCTGGTACTTTTCTTTCTCTCACCTCCGGGATCCCACAAGGTCCCTCAACCCGTGAGGGAGGAGAGACGAACCAGAAACAAACTCCCTTCACCAGAAGAGTTGCACAAGGTAATTCCCCATCAACCCCTCCCATCCACCCTGGGCGCTTCCAAGCCCAAATCCCAATGGCCATGGTGGGGTAGGTATGCTTCTGAGTGCAGCAAGGTGAGCTCAACCCAGAAGCCAGATTTGGCTTGGCATAAATCCAGATGGCCCAATGCCCTGCCCTGCACCCATCCTCCGCTGGGGCACTCACGGGTGTTGCACAGCAGCGATGCCATAGCTCTGCCTTCTCCACGCTGGCAGCTGCTGGGGAGGGAAGAGAGAGGGTGGCTGGGGGAAGCAAGGTCAGACCCTCATGCTGTGCCCAGGTCCCGCCGAGTGGGCTCCAGCTGTACCCATGTGTGTGCGAGGTGTGTGTGCCCCTGCCCGCATCTGAGCGCACCTATGTCTGTCTCCTGCTGGGTCATTGCATTCCTTAAGTGTCGAGTTCACACTGCCATACTCATGAAATATTAATCTGTGTTACCGGGAAGCCGGAGCTCAAAAGGTGTTGGTGGAAAACAGAAAAACTTGCCAGCGCTGACGCCCCACAGCCCAGTGGGTACCAGAGCCCTGCTGCTCCCAGGTAAGAAGCAGCCCCTGAAACCAGGAAAAACTGCTCTGGTGGTGCCCAAGAATAGCCTCCACCACCTAGGAAACCACCCCAACCAGCAAATTTGAAAGTAAGGGAGAGGCGCAGCTGTGATAGCAAGGAAGGGGACACAGAGCAATGACCCTCAGCTCCCACAGCCTCTTCTCCCCAGGGAATACCAGCACCCCAGGCAGTGACTGCACCCGCAGCTGTACAGGGAGCACGCTGCAGTGAGTGGGACTATAAATACTACTGGACAATAAGACCTTGATTAGGCTGTTGAGACTTTAATTACTCTGACAAATCACTGGATGCACTTGTCAGCCCGGTGCTGGAGCTGGGCCCTCAAGGAGCGGATGCCACAGCTGGTGGGCTGGGATTTGGGTGCAGGAGGGGACCCAGGGTCCCTGAGAGCAAAGGGCTCTGTGCCAGGGTGCAGGGGTAGCAGCCGTGCCCTAGGCCCCTGACTCAGCACAGGCACCGGTGAGGCAGGGCTGGGAATAGCTGGTGCTGTCAGCGTGCAGGCAGCTGCCAAGCCCGACTGCCAGACCCTTGTGGGCTCTTGGGCCAGACAGCAGCCATCCCCTGCTCAGTGTGCCTCAGCAGGGCAGAACAGCACTGGCCAGGGCTGTAGCCCTGCTCTTGGGAGACATCCTAGTTGTGGGGCAAGCTGTGGCTGTTTGGCTGTCCCCAGGCCACATAGGGACCACCTGTCCACTCTTGGGGACCTCACATGTTGCTGGAGACATGGAGTAGCTGGGGTGCCATCCCAAATCCTTCCTAGTAGTGCCCAGTGCTGGGGCTGTGCCTTCCCAACACGGATGTTTCTTGCAAGGTTCAGACTGCAAGGACTTGCTGTAGTGCCTGTATCCCCCCACATCCAACCCACAGGGCGCTGACCCACTGGCCCAGGACTTGGAGTGCCCTCACCCAAAAACAGGGAGTAGCCCAGCACTCCTCTTGTGCCCTGCAGAGTTGGTGCCCTGATGCTGGCCAGCACAGCTCCAGGAGCGTCCCACATCCATCCCCTGCAGTGCGCTCTCAGCCCCTGCACCCCATGGCCCTCAGGGAACCAGGGGGGACAACCCCAGTCACCCATCCGCCTGCACCCTCCTGCTTTCCAGCAGCACCCAGCCTGGCACAGCCACTTCGCAGAGCCACAGCTCCAGGTGCTCACCTGCCCTGCAGCCCCTGTGCCGCAGCAGATCAGAGAGATGGGCATGTCTTAGGGAAGCTGGGGTGGAGGAAGAGGCACCAGGGCTGGAGAAGCAGGGAGACATGCAGGACTGGGACAGAGATGGGCTCAGTGCCACCAACAGTTCTGTCCTCTTGGCACCCTGCCATGCATGTGTACAAGGTGGCAGTGTGCAAGGGAGCAGCTTGCAGCCCTTGGGCCCATTACCACACTGAGTTTGGAGCTAAACTTCTCGCCCAGTGCCAGCCCCTCCAGGCTCCCAGCACGGCCCAAGCATGCCCAGTCCCAACCATGGAGCAGTGCCCTCCCCACAAACGCAGCAAAGAAGGGATGATCCCTTCCAGCCCAAGAAAGCCCAAGGAAGCACAAGGAAGGGCATGTGGATGCAAGGACACATCTCTTCTGCTCTCTCCTGTTATGTGAGGGATGCCACGAGCCCCTCACAGCCTGGCCCCATGCAGGCTCCCTTGCCCCAGTCTGAGTTACATTCTTGAGCCAAGCGGGATGAGAGCCAGGGTGTGGAGAAACCCAACCCGAGAGTTTCCCGCAGGGCAGCTGCCTGCTGCCAGAAACATCCCCAGCTACCCCAGCACACTCTGAGCCATTGCAGCGTCTCTCCTGATGGTGACAGGCCCCAGCAGAGCTGGAGGGCCAGCGAGTGTGAGCGGTCCCCAGCCGTTCCAGTGTGGAGTCCCCCGGCAGAATAAAATGCCACCTTACGGGTGACCGTGCCAGCACAGGGAGGGATGATCCCCTCACCCCCCTTCAGGCACCCCACACCTTGCTGCCCCGCTGTGCTTACAAACTGCCCGTGTCTGACGGGGGCAGAAGGGCTTGGAAGCGAGGCGAGGAACAGACAAGGGGCTCCGGGATGGAGCGGCAAACCCCAAGGGATTTGGGGTTCAGGGGGCAAATCACACCTTATGGCAAAGGACACAAAATCGCTGGCACTTCTCCTCCCGCCCCGCGCCACCCCAACAGTGCAGCCGCTCCGGGGCAGCGCAGCCCGAGACAGGGGGTCCCAGAGCCTGGGGGGTCCCAGAGCCTGGAGGTCGCAGCCCCGTACCCGCCGCCGCCCCCTCCCCTCCGCAGGACGCCCGGCTGCCCGCGGAGGACCGGACGCCCAGCCCCTTACCCGCTCTCCGTTGCCGCTCCGCTCCGCTCCACCGCCGGCGGCCGCACGGAGCCGGGGCTGCCCGCCCCTCGGCAGCGCCTGGGCGGCGAGCCCTCCCCCGGCCCCCGCCGCCGCGGGACGCCCCCGGCCCCCGCACGCCCCGCAGCCTCTCTCAAGGTCGCTTCGGATTAAGGTCACGCCACTCCCGAGGCGGGGGAGGAGGGGGGGGTGACGGGTAAAGAAGGCAGTGGAGGGGCCGGCGGGGTTGGGAGCACCCTGCGGCTCCCCTCCTTTGGGGTCGAGCCCCCATTCCCATCCTCCGGTTGAGCTCGTCTGTCCCCAGACCCGCTTGCACCCAGCACAGACCAATCTCCCCATCCACGGAGTGTCCTCAGTGTGTCCCTGTCTTCTCCAGGACGCGGTGGTCCACGGAACCCTTCAGCTGGGAGCGATGCGGGACCCAAAAAGCAGGGCACAGTTTGAGCATCCAGAGGCAAAACTCCCACGGGGATCCAAGTTGAGGTAGCCTTAGGGCAGGCCGAGTTGGGGGCAAGGGGTGCGGGGCAGGGACTAAACTTTCGGGTGGGCGATGCTCTAACAGACCTGGACACCGGGGGAGCGCGGCAGCGCTTGCAAAGACGCGGTGGGGAGGCAGCGAATCCTCTCTCCTTGGCAGGCTCGCTGCCTGCCTGCAAAGCAAAACAGAGCAGCATCCCCTCCACACTACCTGCCCCAGAAGAGATGCGGCGCCACAGGGACATAGCCAGCTCCCACTGGGAAAAGCCACTCTTCCCAGCTCACATCCCCAAGACGGCACATCCCACCCTTCCTCCCACCTGCAATAAGCCCCCACCTCGCCGTTTGCCCCCACCCCGAGAGACCAGACCAGGAGCAATCTGTGCTGGATGAGGTTTTATTATTTATTAATCCGAATTTTAAAAAAAAACCAATCAACCACACAGAAGCATTTTCACACCCTGGCAAGGTCAGGGTGAAAAGGAGGGAAAAGGCAATGGTTATAAAACAGGAACCCGAGGGCAAGGAAGAGGCTGTGCTCTGCCCTTGTTATGCAAGGCTGAGGGGAGGAGGGAAGGGAAATGGTGGGATTTAAGACACTGTTGGCACGACACTGCAGATGATCAGCAAAATGGACTACTCGAAGAGGGGGGAGAAATTAAGTAGCTGCCCAGACTTGCCTGCAGCCAAGAACAGGCTCTGCTACCACAGAGCCTGGGAGCTCCTCCACAGCTTCTGAGAGCCCGCTGCGGCCACATTAGGCCCTCGGCACAGGGGAGGCAGGTAAGTGGCTGCTGGTCCAGTTTAATTGCAGTGGGGCCACGGCAGATGCCAAGGCAGGTTTCAAAGCTGAAATGGATGCACCCGGCTGGCAGAGAGGAGTGGACGGAGGGGGGAGGGTAGGGGACAGGACTGAGTGCCACCTGGCAGGCAGCAGTGGGTGCAGAAGGCAGCATACCTGGAGCCTGCAGGCGGCACGGGATCAGTCGGTGGCCTGCCCACCACCTCAAGGCAGGTGCCCTCACACTGAGCTCCATGGGATAAGCCAGCCGGCAGCCTTCCCAGGTCTAGATGAGAGGCCAGCACACATCAGCCCCTGGCTGCTGGTCAGCTGCAGGAGTGCACTATTTACAGCACAAGAGCCACAATCCTGCTGTCTTGTCCTTCCCCAGAGCCCTGGGAAGCAAGCTTATGACACATAGGTTCATTGCAAGTAATTCACCCCTCCTCTTGTGGCAAGCACTGCAATGGCCTGGCTCCAGCCACTTCCTCCACACCAAAGGAAAAGAACAGAGAACTTCACTGTGCCAGCCGGATGCAGAGCCATGAGCAAGGATGTGCTAGCAGGGAAGAAAGCTGTCCCTGGGCTACCTGCAGCTGAGTAGCAGTATTAGGAGGGGATAAAACAACTGGATAGGCTTTTATTCAGTTCACTCATCTAAACAGACATGTAAACAAGAAGTGACAAGGAACTGGAAGGACGTGGTGCACACACCTGGTGTTGTGCACCACTTGGGCGGAGGCTGAGCTTGCTGTAAGAGCGGACATCTGCACTGCCCCCTGACTGGAGGTGGGGGAAGAGATGCCACCCACGCCTTCCGGAGAGACTGGGATCTATAGAGATTGTTTTTATTGATTTTTTTTGAAGCTGTAGTATCAGCATTTGCTGGTGCTGGGATCCCCGGAGGCTTGCTGCACTGCTACAGAGCAGCCCTTTGGCTGGGTGGGATGGTCCGACAGGCTGGCAGCCAGCTGGCGTGCCCAGTTTGTTGCAGAAGAGGTCACCTGTTCCTGGTTCTTTGTAAACCTGAGCTGTTTCTTCCCCAGTGCCCCACCTCCCCCAGCAGTCATTGCGGAGGAAGAGGGATGCCCCGTGGGTCAGTGACTTGACCCTCTTGCAGGTTCTTGACGAGCTGAGCCAGCCAGCGTTTTGTGGTGGTGTCATCCTTCAGGACCTGGGCGAAGGTGGTGTCCTTCAGCTGGTCAGGAAGGCACTGCCTGAGAGCTTCACGTGCCCTACATCAAGAGACAAGTAACGGGGCCCAACAAATAAACTCACAGGGGCAAGAGGGGAGCAAACCCCACTGGGGACACAGAGTTCCTTTGCCTGGAGGTCTCCCCAGCAGAGCCAGCCAATGAAAACACTGAGCAGCAGCACCGCAGCAGGTGGCACTCAGCCAGCCAGCACAGCTCCCACCCCTCACACCAAACCCCTGCGCAGCCCCTGCACCCCGACACCCAGCAGCAAAGTGATGCGATGCCAGGAGAGGCTGAGGCAACAAACACACCCAGCAGCTCTGGGCAGAGCTACTGGCCAGCAGGAGATCAGTTTGTATTCTCTCAGCTGAATTTCATCCATTGCTAACAGCCTGTTTGATGCAGAAGAGGGAGAGTATAGTGTACCTTCCGCCTCAGGCCCTCCTTTGTATCTTGTTCGAGCTACCTTTGAGCTCAGACAGTAGTAAGTTGCACAGCTGGAATTTGCACAAGCCCCCAACAGTCACTGTTTCTCCCATGTACCATAAAAGCTCCTGTGGCTAGCAATAAAAAAATCAAAGCAAAAACCCCACCCCCACCCATCTTCCACACTGAGCTAAGGCTGACAGACCAGGAACCTTGATTCCCCCCAGGTGGGCACTGTGGAGAAGAACTGAGCTTCCATGGGCACAGGAGAAGCCCCTGCCCAAACTCCTAAAATGTTTACCTGGGGTTATCGGAAAGGCGAAGGTAGCAGCGGACGACATGTTTCAGCAGCCGTGCCGATGGCTCCTTGGAGAGCTGCAGGACCATTTTACCCTGTTTGACAGAGGCCAGTGCCACCAGTTAAAGTCTTTAAAAGAACAGCTTCACAACCAGCAGAGACTGGGAAAGATAATTAAATCACTCACTCTGGCTTCCTGCGCAGCACAGCCTATTACCTTTTATCTAGGTACCGCTGCACAGAGCCTGGTGCTGCTTGCCAAGAAGCCTTGGAGAAGAGCAGCTTGCCATGACTTGGAAAGGATTCTCCCAGCAGCTTGGGGAAAGCTCATCTCATTTCTGTTTGGTTTTTACCTTCCTAGGACTGCTTAGCAACTCTTTGTGAGATAAAAGAGAACCTGGGGTTTCCCCCTCATGGAAGACAGACACATTCCAAACATGTGGATAAGCTCAGGCTGAGTGACACCATGAGGTGTGTTTCCAAGCTCTGCAACACCTCCTGTTCTCATATGCATTCCCTTCACTTCAACATCCTTTTAAGACAATAGCAATACCCTGAAAAGCCAGGCCATAGGACTGGGGTCACCCACACCACATGTAGCAAGATCCTTATCTGGTCTTAGCACACATCCAAGCAGTGTATTTTTTCTTTCTGCTATATCCCTCAGGAAGCTGTTCCAGGGAAGCAAGGCACAGACAGATAGATCTTCCTGGCTCAGTCTCTGTTTCTCACACTAAGCAGGACTTTGCACATGGCTGCACCTTTGAACGTGCCCAGCTGAGCAAGCAGTGTGGCTGCCTTCGCACACCTGCTCTGAAGAATTTAACAGACTGCTGGCTTGCATTTAGGAGTCAATCACATCTGCCCAACAAGTTGGGTTTTTTCCTGTAAACTACATTGCCTAGCACTAACCATTTTCCCCATTAGCCAAATTCACCGGTATTTGTCTATCCTGGCAGTTAGCAATTAGCAGGTCCCCCTCATCTGCCCTTTTGCAAGCTTCCTGTTCTTAGCAATTCCCCAGGATACCAATATTTCTTCAAAATAAATAACCACAAGTTTCCTCAGAGAGCTCCTGGATGGAAAATACTCATTTTCTCTTTTAAAAGAGCAATAATACTTGTATGACATCTTACTCAGTTATCAGCAGACATGGAAGTAAATCATCACCCTCATTAGACAGGAGTGCAGTATCCTGATTTTTGAAACAGACAACAAAAAAGTCTGTGAACATTTTCATCTTCCTCTCTTTCACTATGGAATATTGATCCTGCCAGTGCTTCACTCAGTGGTGGGACTACACATGCTAACCACCTTTACACACCCAGCTCCTTCTATGTTCAAAGAAGAATTCATGTCTGGGAATGGCATGGTCTCCTTCCCTCCCCTACCTCAGTTTCCAATTGTATCCTTCACCTTGCACCTTGAGATGTATTTGCATCAAAACTGATCTTCTTGAATGCAAAAATCACATCATACTGGATATTAGGGACATTAGCTCAAAATCATTCCTATTTTGCTGTTTGTGGGTGAACAGGAGGCAATGTTTTCTCTACATTTGTGAAAACAGACAAGTAAATATCCCTAATGAAAATATTAACACTTAGTACAGAACCAGCATTGCTAAGTGCTTAACTTACTGCTGCATTTTGTTCTCCTGAGACCACCCTTTAAAAAGCAAACAAATGCACACAGAAGCATGGCAATAACTATTCCAGGGTAGGTTTGTATTCCCCTTGGCAAGCTCAAAGATAAAGCTCAAGCTGGGGCTATTACTCTTGGGATGAACAAATTTTGAGTACCCAAACTTGTCCTTTACAGGGATTACGGAAAGGACAGAACTTATTTGCTCTCTGTATTCCAACACAAAAATTAGATCATATGCAGCAGCTAGTAGGAGCCAGATTCAGAAAGGAAGAAAAATGAGGGTGGCATTCCAGGCAGCAAACAGGAAACCTTGTCAAACTCCTTGGTCAAAGACACTGTGGATGCAAAAAGTTTCCATGGGTTCAAGGGGCGGATGGGACAAACACTGGGGGTTACTACACAGAAACCCACAAGTGGCCCCAGAAATCCAAAGCTGAAAGTAGCTGGCAGCTGTGAGACTGTTATGAGGACAAGTATCATATATACCTGCCCTGCTCTTTAAACATGTTGTGAGAGACAGGGATGAGACAGATCCATGATCTGAACTGTGTGATCATTCTTACATAAAATCAAATCAATTCACATCCCACCAATAACTGGAAACGTCCACAACTCTGGAAAATCTTCTTCTTCTCTGGAGAGGTTTACCTATTTTGTCTTGGGGACTTAGTATATCACAACTAATATGTGTTCTCTCGACGTGTAAACCAGAAGTATACAAAGGAAACCTGGACGCAGAGCTACAGTGCCACAAGCAATTAGCCCAGGAACAATTTGCCTCCCTCATCCTGTGTTCCAGCCAGCCAGCAGTAAAATAGTTGCTGAAAAAGCTGGCTGCTACAGCATAGTTTTTTCCTTTTTAGATATAAATGCTTTAAAAACAAATAATCTTACCAGTATCATGGCAACATGGGAAAACCGCTCATAAGTCTGACAGATATATGCCAGCCCTGTGTCATCCAGGAGGATTTTCTGGAGAATAAACGTAGCAACCTAGAATGGGGAGAAAGCAGAAAAAAAAGCATATAAACAACTTACCTACCCTGAAAAGGGACACCCTTTGTGTGGTGCTCTTTTCAAGTCAGCCCCAGAGCTGAAAAGCCTTCCAGCAGGCAGCAAATGCTTTACTCAGTGATAGTTAAAAGCCAAAAGAAAATACAGGACAGTACACAATGCCTGGCATCTCTGGCTAAACAAAATAAGTGGACACAAAGCACAGTGTACAAGATGACTGGATGCAGGTTGCGTAAGATGCCAACTACTGCCAGGCCACTCAGGCAGCCTCAGGTCCTGATCTGCTTGGTATTTAAGGAGGTAAAAACTCCACCCAGACTTGTCCCAGCATTTGCAACAGCATAGAAGCCAACTCTGCAGGGCACTGGCTGCCTGGTCAGTCAGAAATGAACAATTACGTGTCTTTATTGAAACAAAACAAAAAAGGTACCGTTTTGGAGAGCTCACTGCCAGACTCCATAATGCGTAAGCACAGGGGGATAATTTCGGTTGTCAATAAGAAATTTATCACTTCTTGCTCGTCAGTTTTCACCAAGGCCCCTTGAAGTAAAAACAAAACCCAAAATCAGGAAATGATAAACTGTTTCAAAAAATCTCACCTTTCAAAGAGGGCCTGTGCTCTGCCCTCCCTGGAAACCATTCAGTCTGAATGGCAGGCAGAACAACTATCATCCTAAACATGTTGCAGCACATGGCTGGGGAAGAAATCATTTAGGCAGGGTAAAAGTAATCAAGCTGGGTTTGGAGGTTGTTTAATTTTCAGAAAGGGGATGCACTCTTGACTCTCCCTCAGTAGGAACCCAAACACAGGAGGATCAAGGCACCCACAGCAACCTCTGGAAGGAAGAAATGCATTTTAAGACTCTTTATGTATTGAAAGAAAAATGATTTGGGCAGAAAGAAGAAATAAAAAAAAAAACAGGATAAGGGGAAGACAGGGAAAATACACCCAAGTCAATCAATGACAGAAACCCAAAGAAAGCCCAGCCTGCACCCACCCATCCCAGTGTCTAGCTGGGAGGGCTGAGAGTGAAGGTACAAGTCTGCAGGTACTGATACTCAAAGAAACATATTTTTGGCAACGCATTTAGACTTCAGTGGGTTTTTTATAACTGAAAAGGAAGAGGAGCTTGCCTCCACAATGGAAAAGGAGCAATTCCTCCTCTTACTACTACAGGACTTGAAAATCCCAGTAACAAGAGACCTCTGACTTTGGTCATCCAAGGCTCTATGCCCACAGCATGAACTGTTCTAACTCAGTAAGAGATCAGTGCTCCAGCATTAGTCTGGCTGCTCACCAATGACTCCGAGGCTCGTGAGCCGCAGGTACTCAAATGGACGGGTCTTGCTGACTGTGTGCAGGAAGGGGTACAGGAAGAGAGGAATATGAGCTGCCAGAAAGGCTGATCTACAGGAAAGAGAGAACACACAATGTGAACAACAAGGGGAAAAAAAAGTGAGCACACAATCCAGCATTACCATAAAGAGCCTCAGACTATTCCTGATGGACCCCATTGCTACTGCTCCTCAAAAGCGGGTAACAGTTAATTCTCTGATGGAAAGGCACAAAGCAAATCCTGCACTGGGGCACAGCACAAAACCTAACACCTGATCTGCCAGTTACCTGCATTCTTGCTTCAGCTGACCAGGAACTGAGCACACCCTGTTTTTATTACCTCCTCCTGCCACCCAGACCCTCTGTTTTGTACATTCACTGCTGCATTTCACCCTGCACTTTGCCAGTGGCAAGGACAGTCAGCCACAATGCCTGTGAAAAGCCTCTGTCAGAAATACAGACTGGCTGAGCTTTAGGCATCATCAGAGCTTAAATGTGCAAAAACACCTTTCCCCAAGAGTCCTCACATTGCCTTCTGACAGTAGTGAAAAATAGAGCCTGCAGGTAGAATGCTGAAATATTACTCCGCTAATGGAGGGAAGCTCTCTTGCACAATCATCCAAAATACTTCTTCCATTTTCAGTTTTCAAACTTTAAATGTAAAGGTGAGTCACGTAAAACTACCCTTTTTCTTTGGATATCATCTCATGGAGGGTTGCTGTTTAACACTGCTTTGCAGCAGCTCAAAAACAACTTCAACTATGCTGCTGCTCAGCCGTAACAGAAGCATGGGATTATGGACCTCTGGGTAGTTTCCTTCTGAGTTTTAGCTACTGATTTTGGCTGAACCAACATCATATTTTTCCCTACTGACATGGGCTGGGCACAGATTGAGAAAACATGAAGTCAGACACTGGCTGAGGACTCCAAAAATGGCTCTGCTATTGCTCCCTTGCCTCACACTTGCCTGGGAAGGACAGTCCTGTTCATTCCACCCTTTCAACAGCTGGTCTAAATAACTGTAAGCTGAAATTTAAGGAGTTCTTTTTTGATTTCAGAGAATATTCAAAGTTGGAAGAGACCCACAGGGATCATGGAGTCCAGCTCTTAAGTGAATGGCTCATATGGGGATAGAACCCACAACCTTGGCATTATTAACATGCTCTAACCAAGCTGCTTGTCTAAGTAATTTTAAGCTCATTAAAACAAGGATCCTTGAACACAGCAATCAACACAAAGGTACTCTTAGCTCTGGCTGACCTCCCAGAAGCTGCCACAACCCAATGTTTTGGGAATTTGCAAGATCTCAGGATGACGCAGGGAATGCAATGCATTTAGGACCATAAAGCTGTCATCCTAATAATCCATGCAAACAAGTAAAAGCAGCAGGCAGCTGCCTATCTATCAGCTCTGTTGTCTGTTTCACTTAAGTAAATAAAGAGAAAGCAGCTAAAGTGCTTCTAAAGTCAAAACACACAGGCTAAGGTGTCAATATCAATACCTCAGAAAATTCACACAACTTGGAAACACTTACCTCGTTTCAGGGTGTGATGCAACACACTGTAGTAGAGCTAAAGCATTGCAGACTCTGTTGGACTGATGGGCTGTCAAAGTTGGAGGGTTGATTGATGGATAAATATTTACAATTTCCTAAAAATTAACAGAGAGTGGAAAGTTAAAGGAGAAAAATATCAGAAAGCTAGACCAAAGCACTTGCCTGGTAAGGAAGTACAGTGACAGCAGATAACAGTCTGCTTTCACCAAGCATCATTTTCAAGTTACACGGCAGCCACCATGCTGCCCAGGCAAGGGCAGAGCTGGGACAGAGTCAATTTGACAAGGAGTCACAGTAATGCATTCAAACCTTAATCTGCCCCCCTCACCACATGATCCAACAAAGATCATACTCCCAAGCAATGGCAATAAGGGATCCCACCGGTTCCTCCCCAGATCCAACTCAAGGATGCACAAGCTCTGCAACATGCTGATGCTGCACCACAGAATAAAGACACGGACAACCTGACCCACCTGAAGGAGCGCTGCAATCGTGCCAAATGAGTGCCACAGCATCGGGGCGAGGTCAGGCACAGACTCGCGCTTCTTGCTCAGCTCCAGCAGTGCATTCTCCCGTGTCTCAGGGCTGGACAGCTCATTGATCCATTGGTAAATCTTTTCACGGTCAACCTGAGCCAGTGCTGTTGGCACAGGCTGGGAGGGAGACAGGAAAGCTTCAGTCCAAACATTTTATCCAGTTCTCACCCAAACCTGCCAGAAAAAGAAACTCCCAACTGAGAGGGCAGAACTTAAGGCTCCATTAAGATGCTCTGGATATGGATCCATCCCTTCCTTAGACTAGTCTTAGTATTTCACCTATTTGAAATGCAAAGGCTTTATTTTCTGGCCTGACTTGTTAAGACAGTCTCTCGTAATCCCCTTGTCAAGCAGTACCTTTGTAACTTCTTTCAGCAATGAGAGCCAAGCTGCTGCCTGTCTGTGCCAGCAGAGCTCCTGGGGAGTGATACACACTTCAGCCAGCTATCATTTACTCCCCCTGCATTTAGCCTGCATTCATTTCATGCTTCAAGTGCAAGATTCCACAGATTCAGAGTAAGGCAGATGTTATCTTTTTCTCTCCAAAAACACCCATGACACTGGAAACTGCTAGTGAGATTCACCCAATGTACATGAGAAAAATATTCATACAAATACTAGAAAAAATTTCACTCCTTCACCATCAGCATGACACCGGCCACAGCCAGTAACAGCTGGTGTTACCAATGGCTCATATTCATACCAGGTACCTTGTTCACATGCATGGAGCTAAAAGAGAATTTTTCAAGAATGACTTTGTGCAAGATCTGAGGATGATTTGATTCTTGTTCAAAATAAACCCAGAGAAGGGTAGATCTGTACTCCTAGCCAAGACACATTTTCTACTACTCAGGATTTTGCTTTTGCCTCTCTTGAAACGTCAGGGAAAGACAAGTATCAACAAGTTTTCAATTAAAAAAAAAAAAAAGAGGGACTGTATCATAATTTCTGTGGGGAAGGCAAGGCACAAGTCTTTCAGTGATACTTTGTCTCCTGCCTCTGCTGGTACAAGCAGCACTCGGTGGAAACAAATGCTCTGCAGGCTTCCTAAGGAGATAGTTTGGTGATTCAGACACAAAATTTTGAGGAAGACAAACACCATCACTAAAACCTCCTGTGTGAACACTTCCAAAAGCCAGGTCAGAACCTTTTCAAACACTGCTGCAGTGGTTGTTACTGAAGCCAAGCACAGCCCTGTTGGTACTTGCTGCTTCTGAGCCAGCCAAACCAGCATGCAACCAGCTCCGCATGCCACTGTGCACGGTGATCCCGGCTGGGAACAGGACTGTATTTCCTCCTTTCTTTTTTGGAAAAGGAGCTCTTTTAGACTGAAACTCTTCATGTGCTCCCCCTGACAGATGTGAGCAGAGCCCGTACCGCACTGACAGCAATGCTGCCCCCAAGCAGCTCAGCACCGAGACACACAGGAGGATACAGGGAGCTCAGGAACTGAGAGTGGCTGCAACGAAACCAGAAGCCACATGGCAAAAGCAGTCCCAGAAGGGATGCAGGGGGGATAGAGAGAGACTACTAAACCTTTGGCAGACACCAACAGCTTTCTTTATTTCTGCAAAGGTTTCCCTCCGCTTTTTGTCCCTATTTTATATCCATAGTCATGCCCAAAGAGATTCTTCCCCAGCTGTGGGATTTCTCTCCCCTCCAGCCACTTTCATTGTATTATTTAACTTAAATGTTCATATATAAGCCAATGCAGTGTTATCAGTCCCTGTACTCTAGGGCTAAAATATTTTTGTAGCTGTTCATATTTCCTCCTATCCTCTTTTTTCTCACTGTCATGGTTTAGGGATGGTAATCTCCAATTTAATGTTCCCACTGAAACCACTCCAAACCACTTGTCACTCACTCACTCCCTCCCTCCTCCCCTTCCCAGTCCCCCTGCTCCTGGATGGAAAGAGGAATTGGAGGCACAAAAGGTAAAGATCACAGGCTGAGATAGGAATAATTTACCGGAAACAGCAATGAGATAAGAAAACTAACAGTAAAACAACAATATTAGAGACAGAGGGTACAAGAAAAGAAAAGTTACTGCTCACCCCACTTAACCCCCCTGACAATACCTGACTGCTCCCTCTGCCACACTACCCCAAACCCAAAGCAAGCCCCTCCTCCCTCCCTGGAAAATTATGTTAGGTGGTATAGAATAATCTCTGGGTCCTAGCTATGCTCCCTCCTGTCTACTGCAAAAATTAACCCTGTTCTGGCCAGAACCAGGACACTTACTTACTCAATTTGTAATTTTTTTTCCAAAACATCTCACACTAAATTAGTGATCCTGCCAAGTTTCTTGTGCCTGTACAACTGTGAGTGCAATTGCAATGCTAACTTCTACACTGAAGCTCAAAAAGAGAGGGAGAATGAACAGAGGTCATTTGTTTTTATTTGGGATGGTGGATTGACAAGCAGTGCAGCAATAATGATGTTATAATTGTGTTATCTAAAACTTCCATCTATTTTCCTAGACTCACTGGAAGTTTCAGTTCCTGTAAGCTTAAATACATTCGCCCCTTAAAAGCACAATCATGTGCTTGTGATCCCTAGAGAACACTAAGTAGATTTTCCACACAATTAAGTTTATGATGTCCAATATCTGCCTTATCCAGAACAAACTGCTTTTCATAGGCTCTACAGTTGCTCCTTTTGTTTTAGTTGAAATGTAAAGACTTATCTTTTTCCTAATTCCCTATTTCATTATTGTTTCTTCTTCTCCCTCTAAGACCCAAAATTCTGGGGAACCCTGGGGGTCACACAAATCCTGCAGACTTTCTTTTGCACACAGGGAAAGCAAAACTTGCCAGCAGTATTACATCACAAAAGATCTTGTAACACCTTTTCTCCTTCCTGGAGAAAAGACATCTCCAACAATCACATAACAAATTGATTTAGACAAATGACTTTCTCTTCCTGATTGTTGCTACCAGTTGCTGCAAGGCACACTGGTAAAAGTCCTGGTCAGCCAAAGCCGAACATTGACTAACTGGATAACATGAGCTTTTTAAACTAGTTTGATAGCCCATCTGCTCAAAAACACCAAAAATGAACTTTGAACTTCCATAGCAGTGAATTAGCTGATTCAAGCAGGGCTTTCAATGCCTTACAGCTAATTACAGCTACATTTATTTGTTTCAGTCTGTTCTTGAGCACTCTGTGATGTTTTCAGGCCTGACACCTAAGTGTCAGCTCTGCACACATCAGTATCACTGTGTGAAGACCAATGCTCTGGCTCACCACAGCTTTATCACAACCATGTTCACAACACCCAAAGGGATTCCCGAGCCAATTCATGACCTTACTAAGAGATGACTTTATTTACCACAGGTCCTGAGCACATTTTCAGAGCCAGACACCCTTCCCTGTCACCTCCAGTACAAGCACACTAACTGTGGTAGGAAACATTTCAATACAGAACTACCAGCTAGCATAAACTATGTATAAATTAAATATACATTCAAGTGAGTCCTAAAATAAAGCTGATCTCTGTTCTGAAATAAATTTTTTGGTTAAAATTGTTTTAAAAAAAGAGAGGTAACTAGATCACAGACAGAGGATTAATGGGAGATGCATATAATGGGAGTCCTTCATGCATTTCAACAAACACTTAGGAACTACAGTGCTATAAAAAGGTAAATGCTGATTAAGAGAGTATACCTGATCTTGCACACCCTTCCATGCTCTGGAGAACATTACTTCAAATCAGAAGTATTTGACAGCACTCCAAGAACCAGTTAAAGTCACAAGCACTTAAACAAAGAGGAAAAACTTAAAAAGTTCTCTAACTCCTGTTCATCAGAACTTTACTCACTCAATAGCTTGTTAGTCCAAGCAGACCCTTGATCTAAGTTCATTTGAAACATCTCTAACTGCTGGTTTTGCAATACACCTCCCACACTCAGTACATGCAAGACTCAGTCAGCTCTAGGAAGTCTTACACATGCCATGAACGTGCATTTGGAGAAGTGAAAACCAAATCACAAACCCAGTCACGTAGGAGATACAAAGCAATAACCACAGCCTTCAAACTCAGCTTCCATTTTTGAACCCAGCCAGGCCAAGGTACCATTCCACTCCCGCCAGCCTGAACATCAAGCACCATTATCCTACCTTGGCAGCTTCCTGAGGGGGATGAGGGCAAGCACTAACTATGGAGGGCACTGCAATGGGGGAAAAGGGAAGTAGGAACAGGCAGCATCGGCTGCTCTGAGGAGCTTTCTGATATCTACTCTTTCTCTCTGCAGTCAAGGCCAGCAGTAGAACCGGTCCCCAGAGGGCAGAGGGGTTGGCTGGGCACACAAGAGGTGTAACAGATGAGTGTTTTAAGATCAATCAAGGAAGATCTACTCTGAACGGGAGGGTCTTCCTTATCCCTTCTTATCTTATCCTTTCCTATCCTTATCCGTTTCTTCCCCACTCCTCCCCCTCCACACACTCTGTGGATAACTTTTTAGGTTTATTTTGGTGATACTTTAATTAATTTTAGATTTTTGTTTGTTTTTTCTCTATGTGCTTCTTTAGTAGTAGAGCAAACCCTATCAACGAACTTTGTAACGCTTCTACTTTTATATTAAACCTGCTTTTGCCGATACCTTTGCTAGTGATTCTTTAAGGGATCTTAAAACATTGATTCGCGACAGGAGGCATCCATGTGCAGGGAGGTAGCACGGCAGGCAAGGCGGAAGGGAGGGAAGGGAGGGAAGGGAGGGAAGGAAGGGAAGGAAGGCACGGAGCAGCCCCACTCAGGCAGCTGCCAAAGGGACCCCGCCGGTGACGCAGAGGGGACGGAGCTCACCGGGGCTCCGCCACCCCGCGGCCTCAAGTCCGCCCCACAGCCACGAGCGGCCGCGCTCCCGCTCCCCGCGCGGCCCGCGCAACGGGGCCCCATCCCCAGCGCTGTCCCGTCGCCGCCCGGCGGGGCGCGGAGCCGCGCACTCACCGCGGCCGTAGCCAGACTGTGCATGGTCGGAGAGTGGAAGCGGAGCCGGTGCCGCCTCAAGCCGCCGCCGCCGCCATGGACTCGGCGCCGCCACGACCTCTCACCCGGCGCGCGGGGGACGCCGGGACGGGGCCGGGTGGGGCCGGTCTGGCGCCGGCGCCTGCGCGCGGAGCGGGCGCGCGCGGGGCGCGCCGGGAAGGCGCCGCCGCGCTGACGTGAGCGGGCGCGCGTCGCGCGCCGTCTCGCGCTGCTGTGGCCGGTTCCCGCCATCCGCTGCCGCCCCCTTCCCCCGCCCACCCCGGGCCTCACCCCGGGCCCCGCGGGACGCGCCGGGACGCGCCGGAACGCAGGTACCGGGGGTCGCCGCCGCTGCCTCCTCCCCACTCCCGCCGGCCGCGTGCCCCTCCCGCCGCGCGGCAACCGCCTCCCCTAAGAGCGGCCCGGTCCGGGGCGGGCGGCGCTCCCCGTGCTCTCCGTGTCCCTGTATGGGTGGGTGGCGGGAAGGGAGCGGGGCCAGGCCCGGGAAGAGCGGGACCGTCGCCAGGCCGGGCTGGGAGCGGCGGTGGCGGCGGCTGAGCGCGGGATGCCTGGGGGAACCTCCCCGGCAGCGCTTCCCGGGCTGCGCGCAGGGGCTGCTCCATTCATTTCTTCTGGTTTTTGTCGGGAATACGCTTTGCCGTGCTTTCCGGAACCTGTGGGGCTGTGTGTCTCACCCCCGGGCCCGTGGCTTTCCCGGGCGGAGGGCAGCGAGGGAAGCCGGAGACCCCTGGCCCGGCCCTGCCTGGTGACCGCGGGTCCCGCGCGGTCAAAGACGAGCTCGTTTTCTGTCTTAGGCTTCCTCCAAAACTTTGGTTTCCATCTCATACCGGCTCCGGCTTTTCTCCGGCACCTTTTTTTTTTTTTTTTTTTTTTTTTTTTTTTTTTTTTTTTTTTTTCTTTCCTTAAATCCGTTGAGGTTAAGGGGTTTCGAGGATTTCTGTGTCTGGAATTGTGTCTGCTCACCTTTCAGCAGTAAGGAGTCGGTGCACTGCTGCTCATACTGGGAGAGATTTTATTGATCTTAAGTGTTCTTCACTTCTCTCCAACTCTTCTTCACTGTGTTTAGAAACAGTGAAACGGTTCTACCAAACGTCTGTGGAAAGTTCAAGGCATGCTTCCGTCTTCCTTTAGCCATCATTTGGCCTGCCAAGTTATACATTTCTCCTTTTTAACAGGTTTTTAAGGTGGAACACACTTACTCGTGTTAGCTCTTTTCTGTGAGAAAGCATGGCTCTGTTAAAGGTGCACGGACCTGTCCGGATGCGCAGCATGCAGACTGGGATTACAAAATGGAAAGAAGGGAGCTTTGAAATTGTGGAGAAGGACAACAAAGTGAGTCTAGTAGTTCACTACAATGTTGGAGGAATTCCAACGACATTTCAGGTATGCCAGACATTAAGGCTTTTGTTTTAACAGTGCATAGATTGTGCTCTCTTGTGAACAGCTGTCATCTTCAAGGCTATTGAGTATCCTGCAGACTTCTCTCTATCACTGTTTCTCATTCCTCGTTTCCTGAACACTAATCCCTTTGTATAACTGTGCAGTAAATTATTTACATGTACTATTTAAGGATCTACCAAGGTTGGCATTGAGATACCACTTAACGGGAAGAGCCGAAAAAGCAGAGAAAAGTTACAGAAGTATAGAGCATCGTGGCTCATGTTTTGGATTTTTGGAAGCTGTAACTTTTCTGCTTCTGGCACATTTGCGTTCTCTAGAGGTGAAGATCCTGACCACTTTGTACCAGCTGTTTTCCCAGTTGAAGTGTAGTGGTGTTAACACACCTGTAGCCTTTTGCAAGACTTTGCTGAACATTAGTTGTTACAGTTTTAGGTTTTAAATGCAGATTCTCTTGAAATATTCAGCCAAAATTTTTCTTTTTCTATAGTTGTTTTCAGGTCAGGCGTCCTAACTTTTGTGAAAAATGCCCCAAATCAAAAGCAGAGTGCTTTTTCTGTAAGAAATACATATCTGTTTTAAAAGTATGTAAAGGACACGAGCGGTTGGAAGAAAAGAAATCCTATTTAGCAACTTTGCAACAGCCTAAACTGATCTATATGTTGTCTTCTGCTTTTTGATGCTACTTGTTTTCCACCAGTAACGTTCACCAGTCTGTTCTCTGAGCCATTTACTTCTGTGTGAAGATGCTATGAAAAAAAGTTCACTTTCTTTTTGAAAGATTAGGTTTTTGCTGCCTTAGTATGCTGAAAAGTCTCAGCAAAGAATCTGGCAGCTGGTGTTGCCTTGAAATCAAGGCTGTGAGGAAATCATTAGCTGTGGATTGTTCCCACCTGTGTTACTGTAGACTTGAAAAGAATCTCTCCCTTTTCATGTGTGATGCTGTGGCTGCAGGTTTGGTTTAATCCACCATTGGACCATGTTGCTCCTGAGGAGAGCAGTCTTGTCTTCCCCTCGTGCATTCCCTGGGTGCTTGTTCTCACACACTCCTTTCTGCCTGGGTGAGTGATGTGGTGTGACAGCAACTCGAAGGGAGGTTCCACGGGGAGGATGAGCCTACAGAACAGCTAACCATGGCCTAAAGGGGCAGGTTTTGTTCCTAGCCTCTCGTGTCTGCTGTCTCTGGCACTTGTCAGATCTCTTTGTGAGCTCAGTGGAGGGTTTTCACAGGAGTTTGGGGAAAGGACTGAATGCAGGCTCTAGTAGAGGGGTTGATAAACCACCATGCAGCTGGGACTGCAGCAAAGGAAGAGGAGAAGGCTTGTGCTGGAGTGTAGTCTGTGTGAGCCAGCCCCAGGCTGTCAGCATGCCACTTCAGGTGTGACAGATTCCTGATGATCTTGCTTTAGAAGTAGCATTCCCTGTTTTTTTTGACAAGCTGCCCTGAGAGGACTGTGAGTGATTTCCCTGCCTTTTTTTGCTTTTCTGTAATGGAAGATTTGGATGGATGCAGGATTGTATTTCTTTCTACAGTGACTGGTGTGTCATCAAATTTCTTCTGTCAGATGATATGTTTTAGTAATGTTTCAGAGCTTTCACCAAGTTGTCCTAGATGCTAGATATGTATTAAGAGAAATACTTTGTTTCCCTGCACTTACCAAAACTTTGTGACACTGACTGCGTCATAACAGGTGCATGAAGAGTATGGGTGGAGTCTTCTCCTGACAGCATTTTGAGTTGATACGGGTTGTTTTGCACTGAGATGGTGAAGTAACTGTAGTCCCTTTGCACTGGGCTTAGTGTTTTAAGAGAGGATGAAAAAACTTGGAGCCTATTATTCAATTCTTAGGCATTTGAAGCTATTTTTAGCTTATATTAAAAAAAAAAATCCTAACAGCCCACCAAAAAAAACAATCCCCAAAACACAAGGATTGAGCACGAAGTGTTTCAGGAGTGTAATGTTCCCATTAAAACAAACCCTTAGTTTCTGATTGAGGTGGTTTTCCAGCCCCTCTTACAAGCTGCTGTTGTGTCTGGGTTGGTTTTCCAAGAAGCTAGAGATCTTAATGGGAAAAAAGAAATCTCGTTGGCGCACATGGAGTCTTTTACTCTCCCAGTCTTTCTGAGCTACCCTCAACCTTCATGAATAGTAGAACCTTTACCCAGCAGCCAGTTTTTGTAGGTGACTTAGAATGAAGTAACAATTAAGTAAGGTTATAATAAAGTAGCAGCTGCATCATTAGGGAGCACAACTTCTTACTAAAATTATTATTGTGCTCACCCGTAACCCTGAAAGTTTTGACACCACTTAATTGTTACGATGTTGCATACAGACTAAGCTTGTTTCTTACTGACTTGCTCCCTCAGCAGATTTTTTTAAGCCATTTCAAATCCATCTTCTCTGGGAGCAAATTGTGAAGTGAGAAGTTTGTATTTAATATTTGGAAGTTTCCCCATCTTAAATTGTATTTCAAACTTGATGTGGAAGTTTTTACTAAATGGCACTTCTTAAAGTTGTTATTCCTTTACATTTAGAAATGTCATACTCAGTAGGAAAGCAAGTTTCAGAAAGCTTATCCAGGACTCTAGAGACTGTTGAGCAATAGTGATACTGTCCTTTCAGTTGTCAAATGCTGAGGTCACAGATTGTATTAATTCCATGAGGTTTAATGTTTCCTTGAAGTGGAGCAAGAAGTACTTTGGTGGAAGTCTCTCTTGTCCTGTCTATTTGAAATACTTCGTTTGAATTTGTAAGTATTTTGGCCTTTTAAAGTTGGATTTATGTTTATAGTCACTTTCTTGTTTTCAGCTAAGCCATAACATTAAAACTGTGACCTTACGACCAAATGGCAGAAAACTGTGCTGCCTGATGCTAACACTAAAGGATACCAGCTTCCTGACAATTGATAAGGTACCATTTAAGGATGCAAATGAAATGCGGATGTATTTGGATGCAGTCCATCAAGACAGGGTTCATACTGGTAAGTGCAATTGTTGTAAATCATGTTATAACATTATGGAGAGGTGTTGTGTTTTCTTTTCTTCCATCTTATCATGGTTTAACCACATCCAACAACAGCTAAGCCCTAAGCATCTGCTCACTCACTCTGGGTTGGGAAGACAGTGAGAAAAGTGAAAAATGAGGAAACTTGTGGGTAGAGACAAAGACAGTTTAGTAAGTAAAGCAAGAGCTGTGCACACAAGCAAAGCAAACAAGGAATTCATTCACCACTCCCCATGGGCAGGCAGGTGTTCAGCCATGTCCAGGAAAGCAGGACTCTGCCATGTGTAATGGTGACTTGAGAAGACAAACACTATCACTGTGCCACCCTTACTTCTTCCCCAGCTTTATACACTGAGTGTGATATGCTGCATGGTGTGGGATATCCCTGTGGTCAGCTGTCCTGGCTGTGTCCCCTCTCAGCTTTCTGTGCACCCCCTGCTTCCTCAGGAGTGACGTGAGCAGCAGAAAAGGCCTTGACTCTTTGTGAGCACTGCTCAGCAATAGCTATAACATCTTTGTTATCAACACTATTTCCAGCACAAATCCAAAATGTAGCCCCCGTGGCCCCTACTGTGAAGAAAATTAACTCCATTCCAGCCAAAACCATCACACATCTTCAGCACATTTTGTCCTCCTTCTGTTCCTGGCTTTCTTTGTATTTCTGTAAATGCTTCTTTCTGGCCTCAAACCCCATTTTTTTGTTTTATACCTTTCTCTTGAACAATAATCAGAGATTAACATACAGGATTTGTTTATGTTGTGTATTGGTATTTGAAAGATTGTCTGATACCCATGCAGAGTCTCTTCATTTTTCATTTTACTTATTTTATTTTGTTCTTTTTAAGGATAGGCAGTTTGCTGCCAAGTGACTAAATGACCAGTAAGAGGGATGTCCATAAACTTACGTCTGTGCACTCAGAATATTGTAGTCTGTTGGCAAGAAATCTAGCATGCCCTTTCCAAAATCAGCTCCAGATAAACATTTTGCAAATAAAAATCCCAATCAGTTAAATGACAATCAAATCAAATATTGTGTATTTTTCCTGTCAGCTGGGAAACCCTCACAAGGATCTGGCAGCTTTGGAGGTGTGCTGGGCAGCAGGACCACACAGAAGGAAGCTAACAGGCAATTCTCTTATATAGAGAACCAGGTTTGTTTAATTGTTCCAAATTTTCCTCTCTAATTTTATTCTATTCCTCTCATTCTCCTATTGTATGTTGTAATAGCACTGTAAATACTGTACGCCGAAAGTGTTTGTACTCTAGAGAGCTTGGAATAGATGTGTACAGGGTGGTTGGCAATGTTGTATCTTGTGAGGAGATATCATCTGTATGAGTAAGAAAGATCAGTGTCTGGCTATGGAAGTCAGACTATGTTCTTCACATATGAGCTTTTAGGCAAAGAAGTAGAAATAGAAGGAAAGTACGTGATTGAGACTTGCTTCTCTCATAGCTCTGAGTCTCCCTTTGTTTTATGCTGAACACCTTACATGTGTGTGACCATGTGTTAGTGTAGGTCTTAAGGAGTTTAGCAGACTTCAGCCAAATGTGTGCATCAAAAAGCAGCTGATCCAGGTTTGTATCAGAATAAAGTTACTGAATTTGTAGCATTCTGCTCACATTTTTGTGTAAATTTCACGGACTTTTCCCCAGAAGTTGTTTTCTTTCAAATTACTTTCGTTCTTCTTTTTCTCCCCAGATTTTATGGTGTATCTACTGGCTTTAATTTACTTTGTTATCTCTGTGAATATACTTGTATTGCTGCCCTGAGGGAGACTATTTCTGACATTGTCCCAAAACAAATTCTACCAATTACTTAAAGACAACCTCACAGTAAAAACTCGAGGCTGTGTATGCAGTGGTGAGATTAGACATGTTCAGTTTTCAAGTCTAAAATTGACCAACATTCCTTAGTCGACCAATTGTTACCTCTTTCCATTGCATTACATGTGAGGCTTGCTTGACCCTAAGCTGTCAGGGCACTGTTTTAATTATGCAGGTTTTAATACAGCTTTTTAATATTTTTAATTGTAATACCACCCAGGATTGATCTGGGGATAGTTAGAAATCATGCCTTGGCTTTTTTAATATCAAAGCTTGTAAAGGAGATTTAAAAAAACTTAATGTCAATGGACTTAGCATTGGAAAATGAAAAGGGAAAGTGGTTACTGCAGTTGAGTTTTGTGTTGATGACTTGTATGATTCAGTCAAAATTTTACATATGTCTAATTAGTGTTTAAACTCTGAATCTGTTACAAGTAGCATCTCTCTGCTTCTGGATGCTCTATTGTAGCAAGTAAAAAAGTGGTGGAAATGATAGATAAGACTGAAGATCGCCCTGTTTTTTCACTCTTGGGTTTTCTCCCTGACCCCCTCCACTTGGGTTTTGCAGACTCCTCCCAAAAGAGTGACAGTGGAGAGTAAGGAGGAAAATACATTTCGCAAGGTGCTGGGTACCCCAGCGAGAGGCTCTGTTAAGAATTCTGCTGGAGCTGGAACACCGAGCAACAGGGTGAACATTTCGGCATCTCCTGCATCATCAGGCCCTCACAGGACAGGCTTGTTGGAGAATCGGTAGGAGGGTTTTCTTCTTACTGTGATACTGTTAAAACTCAGCTCTTTATAGAGCTACAGGTGGAACTCAGTACACAGAGATATAAGAAGGGAACATAAATCTTCCTTTAGTTTTGCTGTTCCTTTTAAGAGGATGTTAATACATGCTTTTATAGCTTCTGACTGGTACTGGCACTAGAGCTTTAAGTACAGCTCAAGAGTTGGGCAGACCAAATGCTTCTCTGTTATAAAAGCAGAGATTGCAGAAGATAGCCACAAAATGTGTGGAAAGCATTGAGGAGTTCTGTTCAGTTGGAAAGGGTTGTTTACTAACCTTTCTGAAAGAATTACCACAAATTTTTCTGTTTTCAGTGAAAAGAGGAAAAGAACACAACCCCCTGGTTCAGAAATGAGTGAAGATTATCCCAAAGAGAATGATTCTTCAACGTAAGTAACTATTGTTTCTGATTTTAAGTTCCTTGTTCATTTGTAAAGGTACATTTTTCTGAAAAGAATGCTCTCAGCCACATGGACCAGGCCAGTCAGCTTGTGAATGCCTTGGGTGCTTGAAATGAGGTGTGTGTTCAGGGATAATAAGGGAAATACAAACTACTCCAGCAGTTGATTTGCATGAACTGGCACATGCAAATTCTGTGTCATCATTCTTTTGTCAATTATGTCAGTCAGAATTGCATGTGTACTATATGTGCTTGGACCCTTTTCAAAACAAAATTGATAAAGGGGAGTTGATGTTGGAAGAAGCAGCTCCATGTGTTTGAATTCAGATTTAATTGTAAGGGAGCTTGTTTTAAATAAATTGGTTAAATTTATATGTGAGTGAAGTTCTACTGTTGTCAAGTATTAAAGGTGATAGGAGAGAAACGCTTTAAAACAAGTTGTAAATACTGAGCAGGAATATCCTACATCTTCCATAACTGCACTGCCTTCCACTCTTCTCTCTGTAGGAATAATAAAGCCTTGAGTGATCCAGCATGGAAGTATTTGAACAGTAGCAGAGAGAAACAGTTGAACCTGAAGCAGGCTGAGGAGAATAGGACATCAGGTAAAAGAATAGATGTAAAGCCAAATGATACCTAGCCTTGACCAGTATGATTTTACCCCTTTGATACTAGATTAGCAAGTTGCTGCAGAGGTGTCTTTTCCTAATCTCCTTTCCCTATGCCACTAACTTTGTTGCTTCCTCCAGAGCTGTACATAAGATGCAAATAACTTTCCTTCATTTTCAAAGCCTGTCCTGCTCTAGTGTGGCCTTGACCTTTATCTTTGGTGCTGATGCCAGCCTATGAGCCAGCTTGTTTGAAAATTCCAACAAGCATTCCAAGCTGCCCTTTCCCTTGGGAGGGGATTTCTTTAAACTCCTTTTTGCTTACTTTCTTATTTATTTTTAAAACTTTCCTTTGCTGTTAATGCTCATGTGAACTGTAGGCTGGTTTTTGTGATTAAAATGTGTACTGCTCGCTTTTACTTCCTTATCTCTTCCCCAGAGCTTACAGGGGGAGCTCTTTGGGGCCAGGACTTTTGTCCTGTTTGTACCAAAGTTCTGTTGGATACTGTTGTGGGATAAGGCTTTATAGACAATACAGAAATACTGACTATATGTAGATAAGCTAGTAAGCAGCACTGTTCTTCAGTTTTATGGATAAATACTTAGCTTCTTTCTCCGTAAAGAGGAACGCATTCAAGATCTTGTTTCTATGGGGAATGTTGGTGGATGCATTCTCTTTTTAGTGCAGCTCTGATGGCACAGATGTGTTGCTGGAACAGCCAGTAAGGTCAATGTTTAGCTCTGAATGGAAATCTGGTTTTGTCTTCAGAGTCAAAATTAGAGTCTGTGAGTGTATCCCTGCAAGTTCTGGTAACAGTATTGCAAACTTATTTCATATATCTGCATTTCTGAAAGTCACATGGCTCAAACAACTTCAAGCTGGGAAAGAAGGAAATGGTTGTTCATTATTCAAACTAAATTACACTGTGATTCACTGTAATAGGTGGGTTTTTGACTCGAGAGCATTTTTTTAATGTGGCACCATCTGAGACACTAGAGTCTCAGGATCTGTGACACTAACCATGCCGTAATTACACCTCCCCTGATGAGGGAGAAATTTAGAGTCTTTGCCAGGAGTTCGAGAGACGAATGGACATTCAGCCTTTTCTGCTTTCAGATAGTTGTTTATTAAGTCTTATCAGAGAAATAGAGCCACTTAATGTGACCCAGACATAGCACAGAGCAGAGAATGCCCCGTTATCAAGATTTACACAGTCTTTTAAAGGTAAATTAACCAATGGTCACTAAAAGCTTACATTATTTTTACTTTTCCACCAGTGTATAAGAAATCATCTAGTCATGTAGACAGGAACTGCAGAATTCTTTATCCAATCATCCCAAACTGCTTCTACTGCAGAATATGGAGTAGTAGAAGAAGAAAGTGTGGAGAACAACAGCAGTCCTCCATTTTGAAGTTTTTTGCTTTTATCTATTTACTATATTAACAAACCCAAATCTTCTAAATTTTTCACCCTGTGACAATCTTACATAATATTCTATCACCTAGTTCACACCAGTGTAGATTCTAATTCTTCCCAGAGGGTAGGCAATTTTCTCCAAGGACGGAAGTCAAAAACAAAGTTGTCCAGGGGGGTAGAACTCTTCAAAACAGGCAGAGAAATATTCTCTGCACTCTGGGTTCCTACAATCTGTTACAATGATATCATAGCAATGAAACAATCATATTACTATATACAAGTATATAGTAATTTACTGTGGAATTGGGAGTGGGAAGAGAAGCTGTTTTCACTTCTGCATATTTACCTTGAATTTTGAGAGCACTGCAATGGAAATCAGGGGTTTTCTGTACATGTGTCTTGTCTCTCTGAGCAAGAGGTAGATATTTATTAACTTTCACGTAGTTAAGATCGTGACTTTTTAATATTTCATATTGCACTTTGATGGAGACTGAATTGAATACCTTAAACTCCATCATGCCTTTAGTTACATATCACTAATATTCACATTAGTACTTCTAAGCATATGTATTAGTAGTCTCCCAACCAGTTCTAGAAAACAATATTTGAGGATTTTTAAACCTTTTGAGTAAATATGTTCAGACAAGTTGTTTATTGTATAAATAGCTGTGTAATCTGAAACAAAGTGTTCTGCCTTTCTTTCTCTTTTAAAGGTGTTTTACCACTGCAGTCGTCATCCTTTTATGGTAGTCGGTCCTCTTCAAAAGAGTACTCCACTGGCAGTTCCACCCTGGACAGGTAGGGCTGATTCACTAGAATGAACTGTAAATGGCAGTTGTTTCACAGGAATTAAGCTCTTCAGTTTCCTGTGTGTTGATCACATGGTGCTTAGATGCATAACATGGTGGAGTTTGTTGGTTTTTTTCTTCCTTCTGGAGCACAGTCCAGTTCTTCAGTGTGTCTTCAACTGCCCTGCTTACATCTACAAACTCTAGTTACTGCTTTCAATACAAGGACTTTGTGAAATCACTCAAGTCTGTTTTAGTTGTAGTGGATGACTCTAGATGGTTCAAATTCTATATAAACTCTGGAAGTTTAGTCTGAACCCTTGCTTCGTTTTTCCCAAGTAGATAAATGCCATGCAATTCTATATTTTAATAACAGTATTTTAGCAAATACTAAATCCTGCTGAGATGGGGATTCTTCTTTGTCAGGTGCTGTGCAGTTAGACTCTTGGTCTCTGCCCTAGATAGATGAAATACAAGATCAAGAGAGAAAAGAAGCATTATCCATGTTTAAATGTTAGGAATTGAGGTCTGTAGTGATTAGGTTACAAGAGAAAGAGACTGAAAATGAAGACTCTGTCCCAGATACGAATTTTAAGCATATCTTGGGAGCAGTGATCTTGTGCTGTGTAATCATTCTTCCTCTCATCATACAGCAGAGAGAATTGTTAAATGTTTATGAGACCAAAGACTTGATTACACTGCACGCACACCAGTGGATGTAAGGAAATTTAACCAAGCTAAGTATTTAAGTGCTCTGGAAAGAAGTGTTCTCTGTCACACCTTTTTTCCACTGTGATACATTACAGTTATTTTGTATGGTTTTACCAGCCCTTGTCTTCCATAGTGCTGCAATCCCAGTGTCATGGACTATAGCTCTTTAAGGCAGGACATTATAAATCATACCCTTCTAATGCTTTTATGTTTCCAGGTCTACCATATCCAGCCAGACCTCTTCAGCCAAAAGAAGCCTAGGATTTCTTTCTCAGCCTGCCCCTCTTTCTGTTAAAAAAATGAGATCTAATCAAGATTACACAGGATGGAACAAACCCCGAGTGCCCCTTTCCTCCCATCCTCAACAACAGTTGCAAGGGTAAATTTAATTTTCTTTATCTAGCATGCATACTTTGATCATAAGAACATGCACATTCTTGTTATAATTATTTAGTTAAAAGCATAATCCTGAAATTAATGAACACTGAGGCAGAGAACATTTTTCCTAGTTTGGAGGATATGTGTTCTTGAATTCACTTCCTGGGAATTTCAGAGACATAATAATTCCAGGTAATTAATTTCGTTTAATGATGATTCATTTCTCTGTCTTTGTGTGTGTGTGTATATATATATATATATATGCATTTTTTAAAAGTTTGATCATAGAAACTCATGGGTGTTTTCCTGATAAGTGCTGCCTCCCATGAGTTTTCAGTTTAGTCTGAAGGGCTGGGGAACAGCTCCAGTATGAAACTGTGGGGAGTGGCTGGGGTGAATATCCTGTGCTTAGTAGTACTGTGCTTAACTCTGTCAGGTTTGCACACTGACCATTAGACACAACATGTTCAATTTTTTTTTTTTTTCAGATTTTCAAACTTGGGGAACACCTGCTATATGAACGCCATTCTACAGTCCTTGTTTTCAATTCAGTCTTTTGCTAATGATTTGCTCAAACAGGGTATCCCATGGAAAAAAATTCCACTCAATGCACTTATCAGGTAAAACTCACTTTCTGGGAAAGCTGTTTTCTCCTTCATTACTGAGAAACTGGTTTCAGGTAATACTGAAGCATCTTTGTAGAGGGTCATTTGCCTGTATAGATAATAAAAGAAATTTTGGAGCTTTACTTTTGAAATAAGAAATAGGCTCTTAAAACTTACAGTATGGAGTTACAGGCATTCTTTTACTGTATTTCTAGTGGCAGACTGAAATGCTTCATAAGAAAACGTAAGAAATTGCAACATAAGTTAGATACAGAAAAACTTATTTTTAAAACTTTGCCAGATAGAGTTTAAGCTGGTCACTAACTTCACCTGATATGTGGGGGCTTATGCCTTTTGTTTAGTAGCTGTGGAAAGTGTTCAAGTTTTGCGTCCTTAATCTTTCTCTAAATCCCGTCATTTGGGATTTTTGTTATACTTGTGCACCTCATTTCTTTTCTGTCACTAAATAAGATGCAGGATTATCAGAACCATTTGTGGTTTTGTTTCATCGTTTTTTATATATTTTGAGGTAATTTTCTGTTTTTCATGTGTCGTCTTGAAGTCTTTCTACACTACTTGGGATCGGAGGTTGTTCCATGTGCCTCTTGAAATGTCCTTTCTCTAATTTTTGTAGAAAGACCTCTGAAGGTTGTGCTCCATATACCTAATGGGCAGTGTGTGATCCTGTACAAGTCAGAGTTGATACACAAAGCATCTGCTTTGTCTTCTCTTGGTTTGGCTATATCATCTAACCTGGTGACTGTTTTTCTGGTTGATCAGTGATTGCTTATCAACTGTGCTGTGGTTTTCTAACATGCTTCACTGGGCAGCTGTAGAGGGCTAGGACAGCACACTCTGTTCTTGGAGTTCGGCAGGGTAGCAGAAACTTGTCAAGCTGCAGTAAACTGATCAGATTCTTGGGGTAACTGAGTATTAGTTGTTGGGTTTGGGATGCAAGGGGATTATACAGGTTTTCCCTGTCTTTGGGTTGGGGGGTTTTTGTGTCTTGGAATGTCACATCTTCCTATCACCTTCCCATCTATGTAGCATGACTGAAACTTGTGCTTGGCATATATTTGGTGTGTGTGTCCTGTGAAATTCTGTAAAGCAGTTGTAAAAGATAACTAAATCACAGTAGCTGAGAGGCACAGGTAAAGTTAATTTCAAAAGTTTTGTAGTAAAGCTAACAGAAGCACTAGCTTGAACCGAAGAACTCCTCATGGCTCTTTTTGCTACAGCTTTTTTCTGTTACAATGTTTTCACTGCTGAAAGAAGTAAGGCTTGAAAATGAGTGGAAGTTTAAAAATAAAACAAATAGAAACCATTCTGATGGTTCAAGTTGAATTCAGTGATTTTGTGTTGCTTATTTTGGTGCTGTGTGGTATCATTTCTCCTATCAATACAAATGTTTTCAAAAAGCATTAGGAGGTTTTTTTCTCATTGTAAAAGAGCAGAAATAAGTTTTTAGAGCTTTATAAGACTTTTCTCTTTACCTTAAAAGATTGTGGATTGGTTTTTATGTTCATTTGAGTGCTGTTTGATGATGGCCTCAAATGAGATCTCAAAATACTTGAAATGGAAAAGGTTCATTATATATGGGATATTTTCATACAGAACCCCTGAACCACTTATCACAGGAGAGAAGCTTTTAGGAACTCTTAAAATAAGATATCATGAGTTCTGTTTTGTTTCTCTAAAGTCCTGGAAAACCAAACAGTGTTTCATTGCCTTGACTTCTGCAGACGTTTTGCCCATCTGCTTGCTAAAAAGGATGTCTGCAGCCCTGAGGTTAAGAAAGAGCTGCTCAAGAAGGTGAAAAGTGCCATTTCAGCTACTGCAGAGAGATTTTCCGGGTACATGCAGAATGTAAGTATCATACTGTCTGGAAACAGTAATGTGCAATTTGTTCAGTGTTTGGACTGTGTTGAACACCTGTCAAGCCTCAGCTGTGTTTGACAGTGACTTTTGATTGAATGGCAGTGATTGTTAGAGCAGAGCTGCCTCAGTATTACTGAATGCAATGAACTAAACATAGTTTCCCCAGTCTGTGTTTGAAAAATACTGAATGAAATTGTTCAAAGCCACTTTGTTGCATTTACCCTGTTTCTAGGATGCGCATGAGTTCTTGAGCCAGTGTCTGGATCAGCTGAAGGAAGACATGGAAAAGTTAAACAAAACTTGGAAGAGTGAGCCAGTCCCTAATGAGGATAACTCGCCGGGACGTGCTTCTGATGACCTCTCAGCCACCAAAGTTTATACGTGTCCCGTTATCAGTAATTTAGAGTTTGAGGTTCAGCATTCTATCATTTGCAAAATGTAAGTGTGCTTGACAGCTTTTCTCACACTTACCTTAAAAGACAGGAAGTGTTCCCATCTGATGTGACTTCATCTGCAGGTTGTAACCAGAATTAAGAACTGTTTTATCCAAACCTAGGTATTTAGAAAAATACTCTCTTGTCTAGAAATGCTGTAAACCTCACACCACACTGTGTGCTGCTGCAAGCCTTCTTTAAGCAGTTTCATACCACCT
Organism: Corvus moneduloides; assembly: GCF_009650955.1. Classification (NCBI taxonomy): domain Eukaryota; kingdom Metazoa; phylum Chordata; class Aves; order Passeriformes; family Corvidae; genus Corvus; species Corvus moneduloides. Next base: position 24,017,433 of record NC_045482.1, read on the forward strand.
AGTTTTCTTCATTACATGTCCAATGGAAAGCCTTTGTGCTTTGCTCTTTGTGCACTGATTCTATGGGAATAGAGAGAAAAGGGGGTTTCAGCCAAGTAATGTTTCCTCTTAAAAAAGGGAAGCCATGTTTTTAATTTGATGTTTCTAAGGACTTCAGGGAATGGCATTTTCTTCTGTCTCTCTACATTCTTGAAGAAAAATATGTACACCAGTATGTTTGGGCATTCGTTGTGTGTGTGGCAGTTTTCCGTATGGGAGTGCTTCATTCCACAGAGTTTTCATGAACACAGATATTTGGGAATATTAGTTTGTATGTATTTAATTAGTTCCATAGAGCAATTAAAAGTAAAGTGCATTCAGGTGGTAATTATGGAAGACAAATTACTGTAGTAGGGTCTTTTTTTTCCCCCCCTAAGAAAAAAGAAACGTAAGAAGAATTAGGGGGTTTTGTTGGTTTTGGTTTTTTAGATGGACTCTACTGTTTCGTTTCTAAGAACAGTTTGAAAGTATTTCTAGCCCTTCTGCTGGGCTGGGCTCACTTTTTTCTCCTAAGAATACTGAATGATGATGTGTTCAGCTATAGCAGTCACTTTGATTTCCTGTATACCTGATCGTTTGCCTCTCCAAAGCAGTTCCTGCATTTTCGTTCTTACCCTTACACAAATGTTTCAACTTCTAAAGCATCGAAAAGAAATTGCAAGATCCAACTTTGTCCTAAGCATCAAGCAATTCCATTTTGATGAGTAAAAATAGGATGATCAAGAAATACATGTTTACTGGAAAGTCAGTTCACCCTAAAACATGCAAACGTTCATTAATTTCAAGTTTATTTTCCATCAGACTTGCACAAGCATGTTTCTTTTTTAGGTGTGGTGAAACAGTCACTAAACGAGAACAGTTTAATGACCTCTCCATTGACCTTCCTCGAAGGAAGAAATTCCTTCCTTCCCGATCCATCCAGGATTCTCTTGACCTCTTTTTTCGGGTATGTACTTTGAGGGGGTTTTTTATGCGTTGTGGAGCATGTGTGGGTTATAGGTACCATATGGAAATCCTGATTGTACAGCTGATTATTAGGTTCTGTGACAGTGGTTGCAGAAACTAGAGATAACTAACTTTGCATTTTTTTGAGGTTTGTCTATTAACAGCATATGGAAGTTTTTATTGTAAAATGCTGTGCAGAAATTAACTAATGTAAAATAGGCAAACTTCCCAATTTTGTGGTGAAAAACTTGAGGTATAAACAAATACAAAGGAGAGAATGTCAGATTGGGATAATCACTCAGGAATTGCTACCTCTCCTGGACTAGGATGCTTCAACAGCTTGTGTACAAGCCTTAATTAGCATGGAGTAAAAAGGTCATGCAGGTACAATAATTTAAAAAAATAAATAGCTGTAATATGTGGATGCTCACTTTGTAAGTAGAGCTTCAAGGTGAGCCTTCTGAAACCTAAAAATGAGCTGTACGATGTGTGAATTGGTGTTGTATTTTGTCATATCTTGAGACAAACCTCCTTTTTTCCTCCCTGTATAGGTAGTGTTTTCAACAGAGTGATTGATGTGCTTTTTCTTCTAAAAGCTGGCGGAGGTCTTACAGTTTTAAAGAATTCCTAAAATTGTAATGTTGTAATTTGGCTTCATTTAAGGTTAAGGGCTGTAGGAATGTTTGATGGGCAAGTTACATAATTTCAGGAAAGGGATGCTTCCTCTTTTTATGTCTGTTCAGAACTCTACTTTCATGTAGCATATCCTTGATAAGTTTAGATGAGAATAGCTTTTGAGGAACAAAGCAGAGGATTTGAGCAAGAGGGAGAAAATTTCATGGCACCATCCTCCACCATAGATTATTAGGGGGGAAAAAAGCCCCAAACAAATCTTGTGTGTGGGAGAGAAAACTGTAAACCTCATAAGATTGTACCCTCCCTTTGAAAGCTAATTTGTCATAATGGTGGCTAATTCACTGGTCTCCAGGAGACTTGCAGGAAAAATTCCACCTGTATTAGTGGATATGATGTCAAATTTTAAGGTCTGCTGCCTGTCCTTTTATTAAATGCCCTCTTATTAGGTCAAGTTGAAGGTGATTATAATTTTAAATGGTTACTGCTGTTTTGAAGAGTTTGTGTGACAGATGTGATGTACTTTTGGTTGACATCTGTCTGATGTCTCTTTTGTTCCACAATCATTTCTCTGCTCCCTTAAACAGGCAGAGGAGATTGAGTATTCCTGTGAGAAGTGCAATGGAAAGTCTGCAGTTGTCACACACAAGTTCAACAGGCTTCCCAGGTAAGTGTTGACATCTGTTGCTCTCCTTCCTGGAAGCATGTATTACAAAATGCAAGTAAAAATCCCTTGAAGAGTGAAGCTGGGAAAATGAGCAGGACAGTGTGTACAGTGGTCAGCTGTGAGAGAGGTGCACCTGCAATCAATCTTCATGCTGTTTTTCACTTTCACTCTAAAGAAGCTCTTGGAAACTCTCAGCAGTACTTGTGTCTTCCTCCCTATTGCTACACAAGGAGGACTGAGTTTTCTCCTTCCCCTTTTCTTGGGGTTTTTGGGGTGTGAATGAAGCCGATACAGTAAATATATTCTGGAACTTTAATATTGCACAAGTTGAGTGATGGACAGGGGCATAATTACCTGTGTCTGACAGGTAAGAGATGGGTCAGCATTTGCCTACCACCCCAAAGTAATAATCTGGTTTGGTCCGGTGAATGCCTTTGGAAAAAAGGGTTACTTGGATTTTGAATAGGTTTTCTCTGATTTCTGTTTTGAGATTAACACTTGTCCTTCTCTCATCTCTCTCAGGGTCCTGATTCTTCATCTGAAACGATACAGCTTCAATGTAGCATTGTCTCTCAACCATAAAGTCGGGCAGCAGGTGGTTATTCCAAGATACTTAACCTTGCTTTCCCACTGTACAGAAAGCACCAGGCAGCCACTGACGCTGGGATGGAGCGTCCATTCTGCCATGTAAGTGTGCAACTTTGGTCCCTGCTGTGTTAATCATGTATGCCACAAGGTAGGCAGTTGTCAGGTCTCCTCCAGAGAATGTCTGGGCAAGGAAACATTACAGTTATGCAGCTTCAGATGTGTGCTGCTGGTTTGTAATGGTAATGTCATAAGAACATGTATGGAAACGAAGCATGATAGAAGCAGTAGGAGGAGATGGTTGGACATTATTTAGGGAATATTTGGTAAGATAGTATTCTTCACTGTCCTTGAAAATAACTTCATATTCTTTTTAAGAATGCTTCTGTTAGTAATTTTTAAAAGGTAGGCCTCTCAGTCCGAAGTAATCTAGATTACGTTTCCCTTCAGAGCACCCTAACTCTATTTAGAAGTCAAAACATTGTGTCTTTTTCTGCTAATTTCCACTTGCACCTCCTGTGCTGTCATTCATTTTTCATTGTCTTTCCTGTGCCACCGTAGTATCTAAACCCTTTGTATGCTGAAAATACTCTCCTTTTCCTTGTGGCAGTTATTTCTGTACAGCTGCCTGACCTGAGACACAGAGATTAAATGTGCCAGTTGTCACACAGGAAGTGTGTGGCAGAATAAGGAACAAGAAACCCTCCGGTCTCTTGTAGCCCCTGACTAGTGACGTAGCCAGGGTATCCATCGTGAGCTAGGACACATCTGGTGTGTGTGTTCAGCAGTGTGGCATGTGTTGTGCCAAATGTTTAGTGTTGTTTGAGATGCAAGTGGATGTTTCCCATAAATTTCCTTTAACTGTAGAAATCTCAGACTCAATAAACTGTTTACGCTACCCAGAGCAGCAATACTTTAAAATAGGTTGAAAATAGCTTTCCAGTGTTTGGAGTTTTTTTCGATCATGAAAACCATTGTGATTGACCAGAGAGTGGAAGGGGAACTAGGCTGAAGAGAAGCAGCCCTGGTTTAGGGGGAAGATTAGAAAAGATTTCTGCAGTGGCTGCCATCTGTTTGATAGGTATGTAGTGATAGTGATGGGCTTTGAGGAGCCCATGAAAGGATTAAATGGAGCAGGAAGTTTCTTTAGAAGAATCTAGGTAAGGGAGGAGAAATTAAGATGTGGGATATGCCAGAAAACTGGCTGATCCAGACAACAGCAGGAGACTGTGGTTTGGGAGCAGGAACTCAAGTGTTGGTGGGAATAAAAAATAAAGGATAAAGGAATGAGTTGTCTTGACATGGGAGCCGAGAGCCTTTAATTTGTGAGCTGGTCCCTAAGGGTGCGTTGCCAAGAAGTGAATAAAGTTTAAAGAATTATATATGGTTTTGAACAACTGTTGTTTATTTATAATGTGATGAAGTTATTACTGTAAGTCTAAGTAATTAGCAAGTACATAATGGTATTCTGCTTGTTCTTTTTGGTCATGGATTTGCATGCATAGCAGACAAGTAAACACTTTTTAAAGACTGTAACTACTGCAATAAATACTTTGCTTTTTTAATAGTTCCCGTCCATTGAAAGCCTCCCAAATGGTGAACTCCTGTACTGTAAGCACTTCCACACCTTGTAGGTGAGTTACAGCTCTGAAATGTCCATATCCAATGGCCTGGGGTTTTGGGGCATAGTTTCTAAGGCATTTTAAGATTTCGTAGTTGTTTTCTATTTTTTGTGTTGCAAATTATTTCAGTTACTGTCTTTTTTCACATCTGAGTTTTATGGGTGTTACATGCTAGCTGAAATTAACATCAGTGGTGCAATTTGCCTTGTTTAGGAAGCAAAATGATTTCTACTTCTGCAATCTAGCTCTTTATTCTGACTCTATGGAGTCAAAATGTGTGTTTTGGGAACAGGTGGCTGGTTCCTTAAGTTTATTTGCAAACATGAGACAGCCAGTTCTTGATACTGTGAAAAATGTGGTATCACACTGGATGGTTTTGCATTGAGGGATGCCTAAAGACCAGATTTAGTAATAAAATGGAAATCATGACTTCCCCAGACTCCCTTGTCTTCTATTCTAAAGAAGCAAAAATTTATCTTAATGGAAGAGCAAACAGAAAAACTGAAAAATCTGTGCATTTCTGACTTTTTGTATCTGGGTAATGATGTGAGAAGTCCTATGTCTGACTTAAATCATTTGACTTCCCAAGTTTATTATGCCAAATTCTGTGTTACTGTGGTCTTGTCTCAAATGAATTCTGTCTGGGATTGTGAGGTAATAAAGTGCAGAATCCTTGGCCTTAAAAGCAAAAGCCACACACTTAGTAACTTTTAATGTTGTAAGCTATTATTGCAGGCTTCCAGTAGATATGTCTGTTAACCCAATAAAATAAACCTGTTCTGAAAACCCTGACTGCCATGTTAATGAATTGTCACTGTCGAGTTGTTGGCAGTTTGTTCCCCAGTTGAACAGTGTGAAAGCACTACTTCAACAGTTACTTTGAAACGTGTTTGTAGGATGCTACTAATGCTGTGAAGTTTTATAGCCATGTGTTTAATTTACAGAAAATACACTTTCAAGTCAAAGAGCTCCACAGCACTCTATGTAGATTCTGACAGTGATGATGAGCCATTGAAACGCTCTGTTGCCCATAGCCAAAGGTTGTGTAACATACAGAGTAGAGATCAGCAACAACTGCAAGAAGAGCCAGAAAAGGTAAGGGAAAAACCCACAAACTTTCATGTACTAGATCCTGTATGTGCTCATGTCTGCTGTGTGCTTTTTTTAGCATAAACTGAGTGAAATTGATGTCAGATGAGGTTTTTTTCCTCCTAATTAGCACTGCAGTGCTGGAAGGGAGTGCTTTGCTAATTGACCTCTCTCTACAGTTGTCTTGGGTTCCCACTGGGAACAGAGGTAATTGCATTGCAATTGAACTTGAGTTTTCAGGTTATGTATACCAGCTGCTTAGCAGTTTGGTCAGTCCTTTGGGTAACTTTCACTAATAATGTTCCTGGGCTGAAGTATAATGTGCTGTCAATAATAAAAGTATGCAGTAAAGTCCTTGATTAAATTAGATCCAGTACAAGTTGGGATAAGCAGAGAATTCAGTTAAGAGAATTCCATGCACATCCAATCTGTGTCCTCTTTGAAGTGTGGCTTTTAAAATGCTGTTAGAATCTGAAGCTAACAGTCTTTGGAGGCGGACACATAGAAGTGTGAAGAGACCAAACTCATTGGTGTAATGGCACAGTTAATTTCAAATTGCCTTTGAGCTTTTTCTTGTGACTAGCATTAATGCTGCCAAGATGCTTTTTTTGCCTCTGTCAGGGCAGTGTATTAGCAGGTAGATGAGTTGTGTGGGAAGAAATGGTGACCTAGGAGGGAATAGAAGCAGCTTAGAGGATTATCTTACAGTACCACTTTCTTCTGTTAAGAGTGATGCAGGCCTAGTGCTTAGGACAAGTTTCCTGCATCTCTGCTTCTATAAAGCTTTTGCTTCACTAAAGTTTTTGACAATGCTCATAGGGTTATTTTAATCAAGCAGAGACTTGTGGCCTTGATTATGGCATTGAGGGACAGGTGTAAATCTGGGTGAATAGCAGTAGGTAACAAGAGGAAGCTATCTACAGTTTCTGATCTGATGGGAAGATCAAACCAAGGGAGGATCCTGACCTAGTATTTAATGAATGATAGATACTGAGTATTAAATTTTTAGAAGATCCAGAGCTGGGAAGAGCTGCCAGTTTGATGAAGCTCAGAACTACAGATAAGAATGATCTTGACAAATGAGAGAAACTGCATAAAAATAGGAGGGGTTGTTCAGTAGGAGCAGGCTGAAGGTGCTAATTTTATCAGGATTAATCAACTATAAATGTGGGATGGGAACAGCTGGGAAAGCAGTGGGCCTTCAGAAAGGGCCTGGAAGGTGACGGTCACTCACTAGGGTTGAAAGTAGAAGTATCTGGACAGAACCGTAGCCTGCACGTTGTGTCATGTAACCCTCCTTTCTTCCTCAGCATTGAGCTTTAGCTGGAGTTCTGTATCCATCTTTGGGCTCTGGACTGAAAAGAGTTAGAGATTAACTGGAGAGGGGCCAGAGGAGAGGAACATGAATGGTCAGAGGTCTAGAAAGGAAGATTTTGAGAGAAAGAGCAGGCAAGTGGTCTTCAGTTTGGTCTTTAGTTTAAAGAGAAACATAAGCAAGGTTTGTGTCTTCAAGGAACAGGAAGAAGTTAATAGAAACACTTGAGCTGTTTGCTGTGCCTGTGGTGGATAGAACAAGAAGTAATAGACTAAGTTGCAAACAGTCATTTTTAGATTAAATATTATGGAACACTTCCTGATGGTCAGGATATGTAGGGATGGAATGGATTGCTGTGGAAAAATACAGAAAACCCTTTGCTGAAGGTCCTGCGACTGCTGTCCTGCATGGCACATCTATGCCTGGCTGCAGCTGCGGGAAGGAAATAAGCTTGTCTTTTCTGTACATAAGAGGGACTTCAAAGGTATTTCAAACTGTCCTAACTGATTCTTCCTGGAGTTCTGTTTGTGAAGAAGAGTAGGTAGTCTCTATCACACAAGCCCTGTAAGTGCAGAAATTGTGGGAATAAAGCATAGTAATTTGAATAACAAATTAATTACAGGCTTTACAGCCTGTTATGGGAAAGAGACACTGGTGGGGATGATTACACATACATGATTTTATTCTGTGGCCATGCATATTGGCCACTTCTCAAACACAGGCCTGACCAACCATCTGTTACCATTAACCAGGTTCTCTGACCTTCTCAGTGTTGCCCTGGGGAACCTGGTCCTGGTTTTTAGAAGTGGCAGCACTGCTGCTGCACCATTTCTCTTGGTATGATTCTCAGAAAAGCTGTGGATGGGGTTGCATTAAGGGCTTGGTGGTCAGTTTGTCTGGCCAGTACATCCCTTGCCAGGCACTCCTTGCAAAATGTCCCTGCAGTGTGGGAGAACAGCTGGAAAGCATCTGGATATGGCACTGGGTTATAGGGGCAAATAGCAGTTATCCAGGGCAGAACTGCAATTCCTATGATCTCTGCTTCTGCAGATGAAGTAGTATTTGAAGGACTTCTTAAAAATGCTTACTTAAAACAGCATGTCTTAGAGCCTAAGATATTTAAAATCCATGCAAATAATGTCTCATAGAAAAGTTGTATTCTAATAATGCACAGATGCTGCCAAGTCTTTAAAGTCCAGCCACTGAATTAGTGGTAGCTGTTGGCAGAGAGCCTGGAACTAGGGTTTGCCAAAGAGCTAAACCAGTTTTGGTGTTGGTAGCCTACAGGTGCAGAGAGATAAATCAGAAAGCTTAAAAAGCAGGTACTCTGCTTTACTTACTCAGTGCATAAATAGCTGTGAGGGGAGAGGTTTAAATTTGTCACTTCTAATTCTTGGAGGGCAACATGTCTAGAACAAGCAGTTTAGTTGGCTAATTCATTTACTAATCTTTTTTGAAAAGGTAGTTTTAATACTAAATGCTTGCTGTATTTGAGTAAAAAGCAGCAGTAAAAATGTACTTTTGTTCATTTTAACAAAGTTCTGGGATCCACCTGATGCAGTTTGGATTAAGACCTGGATAAGTACATTTTAATAGAAACTATCTTACCCCATTTTTAATATAGGGGTATTATTAATAATATAGGAAAAGAAATTTAAGCATATGGTAAATAGTGTAATTGTGTCAACATGCATACATGGAGGTTAACCTCCTGATTAACAGTTAATATCAAAATGATTGAAATAACTATATTATTTGCAAATCACTGTGGTGTAGGAGTTGATGAGCATCAGCTTTAGGAAAATGAACTATAAAAAGGAAAATTGAGATTAAGACTAAGGTGTTTTTTCTTTCTTCCAATTTAAAATCATTCTGTTCTCCTTGGGAAAGAATAATTCCCCCCTTTCCCTGTTAAACTGTTTTCTTACTTGGTTTGCAGTCCTGCCCTCCTCCCTGTACCCACATCAAGATTTCATATGGCAAATCTGCAGCACAAAACCTAATTTTAATTGCTCTTCATACCAGCTCAATTTCAGTTTCTATTCTTCTATCCCTGTATTCAAGTTCAGTTACTCTCATGTTGCTGCTTCATCCTTTGTTAACAAACTTGCAATTTCCCTGCTCGTATCTCAGCACTGACTTGCCAGGGGCTTGAGAATTCATCAGAACCTAAAGGGGAAAAACATTTGTTGAAGGAAAAGAAGAAGGCAAGGGTTATCTTGTGTATGTTAATCCACAAGGCCTGTAAAAACTGGTTGTAGTGTATATTTGAATATTCTGTGGAGTAAATGTAGCTACAAAGGCTGTCTTTCCATTGAGTCTCTTGTACCTATGTTGAATGTTGACAGTGCCAAGCTCCCACTCCCTGGGGTTAATAAAAATAAATCTCCACAGAAATGTAAAACTGATGTTATATACCTGTTTATTCAAACACTTAATCATAACTCCATTCATCTCTAGGGTTCAAAAAGAAGTAAAATGGAGGGTGATAAACCCGAGCTGGGTAATGCTGGTTTTGATGGGATGAGCGAAGATGAACTGCTAGCAGCTGTCTTAGAGATTAGCAAAAGGGAAGCTTCTCTGTCTCTGAGCCATGATGAAGATAAGCCCACAAGCAGCCCAGACACTGGTTTTGGAGATGATGAAATTCAGGAATTGCCAGAAAACCTGGAATCTATGGAGATGGAGAAACCCAAAATGGTATTAGACTCAGGTAAGGCAGAGTAACCATCTTAACTGGACTCTAGCAGGCTAAAGCAGGTTACTGATAACATCAGGTTGGTAATGGCTGGTGGTAGGAACTACATGCAAGTGCACTGGTGAAACTGCCTGACTTCCTCAAGAGTTTTAGGAACTTAAACTTTATAATTTCCTTGTGTATAAAGCATCTAATTCATCGAACTGTGAAAATGTATTTTCTGGTAAGTCTGTTACCTCCATGATTCAAAGTTAATTTCCATTTTTTTTCCTCTCTTGATTAACACATGCTTCCACAGGTTCCTGTGCCAGACAATTCAATTTCCTAATATTTGGCCTTGTTTAGAACTGACTCTTCCATAAGCAGAAAGTATTTTCATTTCTGTAGCTGTTGTAGCAGCACAGCAGCAGTGTTCACGTGGCTGGTGTGCAAGAGGGCTGCATAAGACTAGAATGCTTTCATAAATGCAGCTATTTTGTCACTAGTTACTAAAGAATTTAACTATATCTCTGTAGTTTTTTCTAAAGCTTTTTCTATGAGAGTAGACCTGTAAGCTTAAGAGTCTCAAGTGATTTATGGCCTCTGACAGAGACACGTGATTGAGTACAAGGAGGAGGCTGTGTGATCTCAGTGCGGGGAAGTTGAGTCTTCCTTTAGCCAGCTGAAGGAAATAGAAGTGGTTTATCATTTATTGTGTGCCACCTGCTTTTGGTCAGGTTTTTAATTCCACTAGCATGGAAGAAGAGACCAACAATATGCTCATGTCCTCTAAGAGCCAGGAGGTTAATTTAAAAACAGAATACCCCACTGTTACCAAAAATGACACTTGTTTCAATGGACAACTCTTGACAGCCTTGATGGTGGAAGGCAGTGTGTAAGAATAATACTGTATGTGACAGCGTGGTTTGTGCCCTCCTTTTTATACAGTAGTGTTGCTTGTGGTGGTGTGAGAGGGAGCTGTGATAGAGTGCAGCCACATAAACTTGTTTTTCTCCATGTTTTCTTTGGAAAGTACAATGTAAATATTTGAAGGCTCTTTTGTGACTCTTAAGCAAAAAGTATGTGTTTAATATAAGTTCTGTATTTCTTCTTACACTGGAAGTTTTCAAAGGTCATGTAATAAATTCTGTTTTGTTTTTCATCTTAAAAGGATTAGACAGATGGATTATGGTTCTGGTGGTCTTGTGTTTAAGGGTTCCCAGATACTGAGACTGCCTTGTTTTATCCTTGTTAATAACTATTCAGCAGATACTGAAGTCTGCACAGGACAAAACCGTGAAGTTTCACATGCTGCTGCCTGTCAGCTGTTGGAGCAGGTCCTGACACTTTCTCAGTTGCAAGCAAGAATCAAATTGTCCTGCAACTGCAGGAGTCTATGCAGTGGTTGGATGAAGGTTCATTCCAGATGTTTCATAAAGCACTTCTGCCATAGTGTTTACTTCAAAGGTGAACTAAAAAGCTATAGTCCTCATGCACATTTAAAGCTGTACGTAGTGTTCACAAGATTGAGGCTCTTACCTGAAGCAGAAGGTGGCACATTTCAACAGTACCTGAGTTTGTGCTTTTTTCCATCTTGCATATGGTTTGGCTTTAATTGTGGCTTCATCTGTAGTACTCTGAGGTATAATATGCAATGCAAATTTTTATAGTCCATGGTTTCTTATAGAGAAATTCATGTGTCAGCTTCACGGCTGCAGAAACCTAGTGGTGTGTGGCTTCTGTAGTTAAACTTGCTGTTTCTGAGGGAACATAAAAGGCTAAGAAGAGAACAGGTTCAGGTATTAATCAAATGGTTCATTGTGCTCCAGTTAAAATGAGTATAAGACTGCGCTTTGGAACTTTTTCCATTTGACTCTTGTGTGGGCGTTTTATGGTGGGTGAGCTCCCTGTCAGTAGATGTCACTATGCTGCAAGGATTGTGGTGATTTAAAGAGGACTTCGCTGGTAACAGACAGAAGACCCAGGAAAGTATAAACTGTACTTTGTGATTCCTCAGGTCCTGCCAATTTCACTGAGATAACTAAAGATTTTGATGAGAATAAGGAAAACAAAACTCCAGAAGGCTCCCAAGGGGAGGTTGACTGGCTGCAGCAGTACGATATGGAGAGAGAGAGGGAAGAACAAGAACTTCAGCAGGCACTGGCTCAAAGCCTTCAAGAGCAAGTAAGAAAAATAGTTTGCTTCCTTAAGTTATCTTCTCCAACATTGGAAACCTAAAAGCTAAAGGAAAACCTTGCATTCAGGCAGTAGCTGCAAAGGGATTCTTCTGGGTTTTTTGAGATAACTAGATGGAAAAAGGTTTGGGTTTCTTCTAGCTCCAGTGTCAGTAGAGTGATGACACTGGATACATCTGGGCACGTTTTGTATGTGCTTTGAAAACTGTTCATCACATCACAGACCCATAGATTTCTCAAAGCTCCTCACGTGCTTTTGTACACTGGTTTGTCACATTATATTAAAAACTATGATAACCTGAACTAAACTCTTCCTCTCTGTCATCAAGAAGCCAGCCCACCTTTAACTTCCCTGGCAGTTGCTTCTTGCAGTGTGTCCTGTCAAGACTCAGTGAAAGAGGCAGGTTTCAAAGCCAAGGCTAAGAATGGCCATGTCAGGTCAGGTTGAAGATGCGTCTATCCTAGCTATGTCTCTGGTGCTAGCGAGTAGGGGATGCTTAGTGAAGAATATAGGAACTGAGCATTTATGTGATCCTTCCCTGTCAGTAAAGTGGAAAAAGGATCCCAAGTAATTTAGTCTAAAATAGGTCCTTTAAAGTAGGCTTGGAAAGAATGGGGTTCTTGAGTTGTGTGCTGTCTGTATTCCACTTGAATTGCAAGACCTGTAACTGATTTCTACAAGTTTAACCAAGCTGCTGAGAATAAAGCAAGCACTTAGCCAGGTCTTTCTTTAAATAGGTGCCCTTGTCTGCTCTCTATTAATACCAAAGCTGTCATGGTTTTCCTTATGAGATCTGATGTTTCCATGGCTCTTGGATTTTTCTCTCCCATTACTCATTATGAGGTGCTGGTTGGTATGTTCCATGCCAGATGTAGCTTTGATTCAGCAGTGCTGACTAGTTTAACAAAGATTCCCAAATCCTTTAGAAATAGCGAGATAAAAGGCCTCATGCTAATAATGTAAAACTGCCCTTTGAGTGTGTTTCTGCTACAGTTCTGAAGCAAAAATCTGCTATTCTAATGATTTGGGCATGGAAATGTGGTAGCTGTGGTTATCTCGATTTGAAATACATAGCTGGGGTGCTGCATTCAGGTGTGCAGAAAGCACTCAAACCCTGAATTAAGAAGCCAGCTCATTAAATATTGTCTGGCTTGCTGTAGCTCTGGGCTTTCAAGAGTGGTGGGAGGAACAGGGGCAGAATATTATCCAAACATTGGAAGTGTTGGTTGAATTGAGGTTTCTTTCCTACTTGGTCATGGTAATATTTTTAATACCTGGTTGTTTAGTGGTGTCTTTTTGCATCCTGCCTTTGTGGATTACACCTGTTACATAGAACCACTGGCTCTATTTTCAAATGGCTTAAAAATAACAAAATCTGTCAGGATTTAATGACCATGTCCTCAGCTGGCTTTGGTCAGAAGTAGACTAAATTTTGCCGAAGTGTGAGGAGCTTTGTGTGTAAGTGACAGCTTTCCTGAGCAAAGGGTTGCAAATTCATTCAGATGCTTTTCAAATTAGTGATCCAGGGAAAGCATTCGGTGTTAGTGGAGGCTCGCTCTGCTGCATACCAAACTTCAGGAGCTTTGACAAGCCTTAATGAAGGTTTGTCCCAGGTTCTGTTGCACGGGAACATTGGACTCTCGCTGGTTGCAAACATTCCTTCACATGGAACCTTTAATTTACAATGTCAAGTTTGTTGTAGAAACCAGAGCAGCACAGTTTCAATGGAAAAAGAGCACCACAAGAATTTTAAACAGTGAAATGTCTCAATGAGCTAAGTTTTGTTCTCTCCCCATTAGGAGGCACGAGAACTGAAAGAGGATGATGACCTCAAACGAGCCACGGAATTAAGTCTACAAGGTGAAACTTATTTAAGTTCTTCCAGTATGTTGCTTTTGAGAGGAAATTGTTATGTGTGTATGAGTGCAGCTCCTGACTGTCAGTAAGACAGCTGGGATTCATGTTCTTTTGGTGTGTGCTTTGTTGTGTTTGGCTGCACTCAAGGTCAGTTTTTCTTGTTCTTGGTTGTGAAAGCAAATGCCAGGAAAAACTTAATCTGAAAAATTACTTACTTCAGTCTCTTGAGTTTTTACTTAGATATAGAGATATCTAGAGAGGTATGTGTAATATATTATATGAACCACATATAATATACAATAATGCATAATATTAACTTAGAGAAAGCACAATGGATCTTGAAACTTTGCATTCCCTGCAAAAGCCAGCATGCTCCTGGCCCTAGTCAGAACATAAGGATTGTTACTTGCATTGGTATTTTAGTGCTGATTAATGAATGCCCTGGCCTTGCTTGGGAAAATGAATCAGTGCTGTATCTGTCAGATAGAGGATGGGAGGGAGACAGACCTCACTGCAAGGTATAGCTGTTGGGGGTGAAGAAAAGGACCCAAAACATAGTATCTATCTCCTCCAAATCCAGACAGTGCTGTAGGCCTCCTCAGGCACTGCTCAACGTTTGTGTGAGGCTGGCATGCGAGTGATTTCATACAATCTGGCAGAGCAAAGCATAACCGAGAGAAAATTCCTGCTCCAAAGAGGGAGAGGGAGGGATAATAAAGTATTGTGTTAAGATACTTGTGGTTGCTCAGGGCCTTTTAAAGGCCCTCAGTTGTTACTGGATGAACCCGTGTCAGCTTCTGAAGGGGAGTAAGTTGAATGCTGTTTAGGCATCCCTCACCCTGAGCTCTGGCAGACTGAGTGACCAGTCCCTGTTGGGTTTTCCCTGATTCATATCCAGGAAGAATTCAAGGCTAGAAATTCTTTGTCCCCTTGATTTGCAGTTGCTTGACCTAAACACAAGCATTTCCTTGCTACTGTCTTGTTTGTAAGGCATCAGGAAGCAGTTGTTCAAGGAGATGAACTTAGTCTCGAATGCAGAGCTGGTAGCATTTGTCTTAGGAGGGATCCCATGGATGCTGGAACCAAAGAACCAGCAGTCATCCTGGCACCACTGGTGAAGTGGCATTTAGCAATGCCTGTGGCAGGTGCTTCATGCAGAGACCTACCAAAGTGGCTGTGTTTCTAGGCTGTAGTCTACCTTACAGCCCAGATAAGTGTGGAAAGCAGCAGTAAAGGATTCCCAGTTAAGCAAGGGAATCATCTATAAACTTCCCAAGATTATACTAATCCAGTGACTGATGATTTAACAGGACAAGCAGTGTGAGAATCTCTTTGGCAAAACATCTCCATCACAGCTAGTGTGATAGTCTCTTAAAAACAGAGCAGAAAAAATTCCTAAGCAATGTCCTGTTAATCTCAACTTCTCATCCACCCGGGACTCCATAGCTTTAATTTAGCTGGCGAAAGCATAGCTACTTCTCCTAATGAGTACTGTACAAAATCTTAAATTAGTTGGGTAGCTGCAGAACCCCGGGAAGTTTGGAACAGCGTGTACAGGGAGCAGTGGTGCCTTCCGGCTCTTTACAGAAAGCTGCGTGCATTTTGCTCAGCCAAGCAAACTGGAAGTTCCTGTGGTTAGCAGCCTTCTTACCATGGAAAACAATGAAAAGATGCCTGCTGCCAGCAGTCACATTTTGAAGCCAGTTTTAATTCAAAAATGCACTTTGTTAATGCAACTTATAGTTAAAACTGTAATTCATAGCTTCTTGTTGCAGGAACTCGCAGTTCACTGACCAGACTGGCTGTCCTTCTTTTGCTGTCTGTCCTGTCAGCAGCCCACTGGTGCTCCAGAGCCAGTTGGGTGTTAACTACTCTTTTATCAGCCAGCTGTCATTGCCATAGTGCCCTTTTGGAAAAGCATGAGGGAGATGGTGCTAAAATTAATTCCAAGATACTTAACTGTTGCTCTGACAAGTTGGAAAAGGGAAAGAGCTTTTATTTGGAAATTCCAGTATCCCCTGTTTTCTTTGAAAATTAAGCTTGAAATTTTATTACGCCTATTTAGGTGGGTAGATAGACCTCAGCCTGTTGTGAATTCCTGTGTGGTCCACAGCTTCTCACGCAGTTATCATTGTTTCCTTGCTATCTAGAGTTTAACAGCTCTCTCCTGGACAGCGTTGGCTCTGATGAAGACTCTGGGAATGAGGATGTTCTTGACATGGAGTATTCAGAAGCTGAAGCAGAAGAGCTGAAAAGAAATGCTGAGGTGTGATCCATGATTTCAAAAGCCAAATAAGAAATATAGCTATTCTTTATAGTACTGAAGGTACTTTTACAGAGCAGGTGTAGAGGCTAGAAAGGTCTTTATATTCAGAAGTGAAAACATGGAAAATTTTCTATCTGTAAGTCTTACTGTGTTACTTTAATTACAAAAAAAAACCCAACCAAAACCAAAGCAAACAAAACTCAAAAAAAAAAAAAAAACAGACAGCTGCAGAGACCTTCTGAGTTTCTCTAAGAAACTCTTAAAGAGTATTGTTAGTGAACTCTGTAAGTAACATTTCCTGGTCAAGAGAGGATTAAAAAATAAAGTGTCAAAAGCCAGTGAATAGATAGAGCGTGTTTCCTGCATGTGAAGAGGGTGTTGTCCACTGACATTACAGGTGCAGAACAAGAGAATTTGGGCTACATATCCAGTATTAGCTGTAGAATTTGTGTACCATTATCAATGGCGTGTCTTTGATATTTCAGAAGTAAGCATGGTGTTCCTTTTTGGCTTTTCTGTTTATTTGCTGGATTAATTCTGACATCAGTGGAAGTTGGTCAGGAAATGGTTGTTTAGAAAACTTTGCAGTGTAGAGCTCATGTCAGCATCTGTTCTGAGGTCAGAAAGGCTCCTTCACTGGCTTTCTGATAGATTAAATAGACATTTCCCACTTCTGGAAGGACTCCTTGTTTGGTGTGAACCAGGGTGTCTGTTTCTGTAATCCTTCATTGGGTTGCAGCTTTGAATACAGTAGCCAAAAGTTGATATCACAGGTATAAATCATCTTGTCCATAAGCTATGTGGAGAAAAAAAGAATGCCTGAAATCTTTAATTGTACTTTTTTTTCCCCCCAGACAGGAGAGCTTCCTCACTCCTATCGTCTCATCAGCATTGTCAGCCATATTGGAAGCACATCATCTTCAGGTAAAAGATGCCACATTTTATTCTTCATCTCTTACCTAGCTTGAAAAATCTGTAATACAGAATTACCATAGCAGAATTATTTATAGGGAAGAATTCAGGCAGCAAAGCAAGTCTTCTGTCATGACTTGCTGATGGGGGAGCAGGTTGGGAATGTCATGGTGTGTAACTATGGCATGTAGGAAATGTACAGCTTATGGGCTGCATAGAACTGCTTGTGCTTATTACCAGCTGATTGAGGGACCGGGATCTTAAGGGTCTTTTAGCCTTTAAATCTGACATAGGTGGCTGGACTGGGGTACCTAGCTACCCAGCTCCCTGGTCAAAGTGCAGCATGGAAAGGTGTGCAGAGAAGTTGTGGCTGCTGCCCCATTCCCAGAAGTGTTCAAAGCCAGGTTGGATAGGGCTCTGGGCAACCTGGAGTAGTGGAAGGTGTCCCTGCCCATGGCAGGCAGTTTGGAACAGGATGACCTCTGAGGTCCCTTCCAACCCAAACCATTCTGTGATTCTCTGTTGTTAAGGTCATTATATCAGTGATGTCTATGATATCAAGAAGCAGTCCTGGTTCACCTACAACGACCTGGAAGTGTCTAGAACTCTAGAGACCACTGTTCAGTGTGACAGAGACCGAAGTGGATACATCTTCTTCTACATGCACAAGTAGGTGTCTTGGGGAATTCTGGTGCTAGAAATTACCTACTGATTGTGAAGAGAAGTGGGCTTCTCTTCTTCCTCTGCTGGGATGAAAAATACCTCCAGAATGACAAAATTGAAGTGCTCTTAGTTCAGAGGTGTGGGACTGTACGTCAGTAATACATAGTGTTTTAACAAATACGTTAAATTGTATTTTAAGAATGAGATTCAGTGTCTCAGTGCGTGTGTTGCACCAGGAATCATAATAGAGCTTGGGTTTTTTCCTTAAGTGCTGTGATATTTGTAAATGCCCTTACCCCTGCTCCTAACAGTTGTGTTATTGCAGCCACGGTCACCTCAGGACACAGACAAAATGAGGTTTGTAGGTAGAAATCATGTATTTTCAGGCACACGGAACTGAAGAAGGTTTGTCCCCTCTCTTCTGTCTTTACTAGTGCTTGGAGATGTCAGATAAGACGTCTCTCTTTGCCAGGATCTGTGACACTTGAGTTTGTGGAGCAAATCCAGTTGCTGGTTCCCTCAGGGCTGTCTTACGTAGTGGTTTGTCATTGTACAAAAGTTTCACTGTTGGTCTTTCCTTCTGTTCTAGGGATATCTTCGATGAGTTACTAGAAACGGAAAAGAATGCACAGCCACTTAGCATGGAAGTAGGAAGATCAGTTCGTCAGCCTCTGTGAAGAATAAAACACCTTGTTCCTCCTGAGGAGCAAGGAAGATTCTGAACTTGTGCCAGACACGCAGGAGTAACAAACAGCTCAGGGCCAAAACATGAGACAAAAGGTAGAAATATGGGACGCTTGGTTTGTTGAACCATCTGTGCAAGTCCTGGGCCTGAACTACGTGTTTAAACCTTGACATCCAGAGAGATCCTCCTGTGGTGAAATTTTTAATGTTTCTCAAATAATTTTGTCAGCATGGAGCCTTAAAGAGTTGTAACAAGTCACAAGACTACAGCTGCTCATAAACTGGTTTAAAAAATAGTGCAAAAAGAGACTCGACTTTAAAAGCCCATTCACATGTGAGGCGTGAGTGGCGAAGATTTACATATCACTCGGCGCTTTTTTTTCTTTTCTCCAAGAGCAATTTAAGCAATAGACTGTAACCTGGCGTGTGTTGTGTTAGTAATATTCACTGGAAAGCCAGATCACTGAGCAGGCTCTTGCCAGTCATCTGGCTAACAGGCATTTTGGAATCACTCAAGCTGATGCGTTGTGACATTCATGGGTTTGTAAGCGCTCCGCTATTTACATGCGGTTCCAGGAAACAAACTGTCGGTGCTGTGGAATGTATTGATACCTGGTGGCAGCTCTGTTGTTTTTTTACACCATTCACTGTCATCCTCATTTAGGCATGAGATTATATATGTGATTTCTTTTGTTTTACAAGTTCTGTTATTTGATTGCATTTTCTCCATGAGGTTGTTGCATCAGTGCCGTTTGGAGAGGCGAGGTTTCTCATTGGGTGTGCCGTGTTTCACACTGGAGTTGTGTTGCTTAGGGCTGCTCTGATGTGACTCTGGGATAGCTGAGTACGTGGAGCAAACAGAGCAGTGGCGGGAGGTGAGCACAGCCTCTTTGCATATTCTGGGGGGCAAAGAGCGTTCTGGCGTTACCCTTCCTGTGCAGCACCTGGCACTTGAACTGCTCTGTGATTGAACTGTGGTCTTGCCATGGTCTTACGTCACCCCAGGGTAAGAGGCTCTGCACTGCAGCCATGCCTCCATTCTCCTCTCTGAGGAGTGCAGAGTGCTCAAACTGTGAAACTAAACCAGGTGGAAAGCTTTCGGAAGGCCCTTGTTCAGCATTAACAGAACATGGTTAGGAAGAAGTGATGCTTTCTGCTGGGTTTAGAAGCATGATGCTCCTTTTATAGCTTGTTTCAGCAGTGGGGGGAGAGGCCTATTAAGTTCATTTTTTTTCAGCACCTTTGCACTAATTAGCAGGGGCAGATGTTTCCTTTCACTGACATTTCTTCATTTCAGAGAAGTTGTTGCTGTAAGCAGAGTAGTTGCTCTTGTTTTGGCCTCTAGTTCTGATTTTTGCAGCCTGAGTTTTAGAGGTGAAAGACTTCCTTAAGGAAAAAAAAAGAAGAAAATCACCTTTTTTGCCGTTGAGATAGTTTCTGAGTTTTTTAAACTATCATTAAGAGTTTCTCAGGAATAAATCGGCTGCAGCAAAGCAGACAAAACCATCGATTTAAGAGACAGCAGGCACCTTTCACGGGCACTTCCACACTAGAGCTTATCCTGGCAGGCTGGCAGGGCGCTGCCTCAGGGACCTCTTCCCACATGTGTGTGCAGCAGCAAGCGACAGCGAGTGATGGCGTCGGTGTCCTCCCCACCCTGAACACTTGGGGAACCCTGGTGGGGTGAAGACTGACCTCCCTCCCGCTTCCCAGGTTGGGACAAGCACAGGGGCCCTGGTCACGGTGGCATCTTCCTGGTCTCTGAGCCAGGAGCAAAGGTTTGGTTGTAGACTTGCCAGAGTGTTTATCTGGTGAGATGCAGCCCAAGGGGGGTGTGTGTGTTAATTTATTACAAAGCATTATACTTTTCTATTGTCAATACTAATTTTGGTCGAATTCTGGGCAGTGGGAAGAGGTGGTGACGTGGGAGTTGTCCTTTGAACTGATTGCCCTGCGAATGTGATGGACTGCTCCGTCCAGAGGGCAAACCTGTTTTCCCCAAGCACATCCTATGCTTGTGCTGTAAATAACTGGTATTCCTGTAGTATCAGAAGTCAGCTCTGCTTTTTTGGGTGGCAAGGTTGTTTTTACAAGGTGCTGCACTTCAGTTAATTTATAATAAAAGCAAACATGGCCTGATTTTTCAGTGCAGTAACTTTTGTTTAAAACCAGTTTTGTTTGGATCAAGGTGCAAAAGCTGATGCTTGAAACCAGTGTTCCTTGTTTTATGAAAAGTTCTTGCTTGTTATTCTAGTCATTAAGAATTTGCAGACATATACTGTAATTTAAGCTTTTTTGTTTGGCATACAGCAGTTCAATTGCACCTTCACCTGGGCAGGAGTGTCCACAGAGTCCCTTCCTTGCAGAAGCCAGTTTTTTCCCTGCCCAAGAGCGGTGGGGAGGATGATCGGTGTGTAATCCTCAAAAGATGTGCTGCCCATCAGTTGTGTCATTCCCACTGCTCACACTGTTGCAGCAGAAAGATCAGTAAGGTTGGCCCTTCCATGTGGGATACCTGTCCTTGGGTATAGGTAGGTGAAGCTTAGTTGTGGGCCCTGAACATGTACTAGCTCTTCCTCAGTTAAACATTTACCCACTTCTGAATCAACCTAGCTTAGTACAAGTGTGATTCAGCACAGAAACTCAAGGAACTCCCGTCCCTCTGTTCCTCTCGTCCCTCTGTTGTCTGACTGCAATAATTTGCTCTTGATTTACACCCCTAATCTGAGAGGGGCAGAGCTTTTGTGTCAATGAACTGGAGCTTGTGTGCGGGTCCCTGGGGAGCCCTGGCCAGCGGGGCTGCACAAAGAGCCTTTGCAAAGCAAGGACTGGTTTCCCAACCAGAGCAGCAGAGTGGGACTGACGGGAGGAGAGAGCGGAGCTCTGCAACACCTGCGGCCTCGGCCTGCTCTTCCCCGCCCCCCCCCGCCCAGTGCAGCACAGATAAGATCTGCCCGCGCATCTTCCTGCCCTTCTGCAGCCGAGGAAGAGCTGATCGCCAGCTCAGGGCTTCCTGCTGCGCTTCACTCTGGCACGAGGCACGCGGGGAATGTCGTGCTCCGGGGAGGAGGCTGGGAAAAACTCATCTGCTTTGTTTTTAATGGAGCTAATTATCCCTGTAATCACCTGCCAAAGAGAGAAAAAGGGGTGCAGGACCCCTGGCAGCTGCTGTCCATGTGGTTTTGCTGCCAGACTCCAGCCTTCCCTGCCGCTGACTTCTGCCTGCACCCTGACTTTCTGGTTCTTTACACTGTTGATGTGGAGCAGTGCTTTTCTCTGTGTTTTAGCAGACCTGTTCCTCTCTCTTCTTTATAATTTTTGCTCTTGGGTTCCCCCTGCCCGTTTTTAAATGATGTGTAGATAGATTTTTGTGAAATTAAAACCTCTTTATTAACCCTCTATTGATTTGGAATCTTATTTCTGCTGGCTCTCGAGGGGCACTACACCTTCGCCTCCCCTTTTGCATTGGGACTTTGCTCGGTTGCCTGGGAGCATCCTGTGTGTGTTCAGTGCCCCTCAGCACACGTCCATCCTGGCTCCCCTGACAGAGATATGTCCCCATGGGCAACACCCCAGTGCCTCTCAGCATCCCTGTAGAGCCCAAGTAGAAGGGAGATGCCCTCCTCCCCTCCTGGGTCAAGGACAAGTGCTCCCTGGTGTGTGTCCCCACAGACACACTGTCCCCTCATTTACCTTTGGTACCACACGTATTTACTGCAGTTCAGGTGATAAGGGAGGGAGTGGCTCCAGCTGTATACTGGACCTTTAGCCTGGAGCTGCAGGTGCCGGGATGGGAGAGTCCTGGCTCCCTGAGCATGCCCAGCCTGTGCCTCACCTCTGAGCGCAGCAAGGACAAAAGAAGGCCTCAGGGGAAAGGAGTTGAGGGTCCTTCCCTGTGCTGCTGGTGCCCAGTCAAGACCTGTGTCTTCCTCTGTGCTAGCTCTTTACCAAATAACCCCCACATTTGGGGCTAGGCCCTGGGGTTGGAGGGGAGAGACCACAGGCCTGTTTTTAAAATTAATTTTATTTACTAAAAAGCTGGGATTGTCCCTGGGCCCAGGCTCCTGCCCTAGAAGAGTCCTTTGTCCTTCTTGAGCTTCTGTTGTTTCCACAAGGGCAGGTTGCTGAAGGCGGAGCGGTTCATGCCAAAAACAGCCTGGAAGTCCCCATCAGAGAGGTGGTCCTGGGGCCAGAGAAAGGAAGCTGAGCTGAAGAACTGGGGGGGGCTTTCCCTGTCTCCCCTTCCACCAGCTCCCTGGCCTCAGCTTACCTCCTTCCTGCTGGGATCCACACCACGGGGCAGGTCCTCGGCTGAGGTGTTCACCAGCACATCCAACGGGAAGGTCTCCAGTTTGGTGGGGACGAGGGTGGTGGAGGCAGTGAAGACCTCTTGCTTGGATGTGAGCACCTAATGGGGGGTGCAGAGTCATGTCAGGGCCTGGCCTGGGCATGCAGGCACCAGGCTGGCTCCAGGTGCCTGCTCACTAGAGAATCTGTCCTTGCAGCTCCTCCTGGCACCCTGCCAAGGGGATGGGGGGGCTTTCTGTGCCCCCACCCAGCCCAGTTGTCCTTCTCCTTGTGCCACTTACTGAGGTGAGCTCCCCAAAGCTGCTGTCATCACCCAGCTCAGCTCGCAGCGTCTCATAGGATTTCCTGTCCTGGGAAGGAGATAAAAGTGCTCAGCCCCTCAGCAGGGGCAGGGGTCAGGCAAGCTGCTGCCCACACCCTGGAGATGCTTGTGAGGCCAGACCCACATCTGGTCCCATCTGAAAGGGAGTCCCTGGTCTTTCAAACCCCCTCCATGACTCACGTCCCAGTTGAGAGGGTCCCAGGCCAGGAACCAGCCGGTGAAGGTGGGGGGCTCATAACCCTGCTTCACCACAATGATGGGGGTGTCAAGGTCACGCCCACTGGGGTGGCTCCGCAGGTACTCCTGTGCCATCACTGCTGCCGCCTCCTTCTCTGCCTCATTGGCGCCTTTCCCAATCCAGAAGAAAACCTGCAATAAGGTTACCATGTCCACCACTGGGGTGAGATGGAGCCCTCTGGGGCCATGGTTGGAGGCACATGGGCCCTGTCCCTGGGGAAGAACACTGGGAGTCCATCCTCAGCATTCCCTGGAGCAAGAATGCTGGAAAAAAACATCATGGGGCCACGTATAGGCAGGTTTCCAGCCTCCCAACCCACCAACTGTGGCTGATGCAGGTCCTCCAACCCTGGGAACATCAGCTTGTGGGATCAAAGGTCTGTCCCCCACTCCACGATCCCCCAGCTCACCTGGTCCCAGGCATCTAGTAGGTAAACATCATTCTCGTCCAGGTCATCCTGGGTGAAGTCTATGATCTCCGTGGCCAAGAAGGTGCCTGTCTTGTTGGAGCACTCAAAGAGTCGGGGGGACACAGAGGGGTTCTCGTCCTGCAGCCTGAGAGGGGTCAATGTGATGGGAATGAGGCTCACCCTTGGTTGGGAACTGGTGGCCCATCTTACCCCTGGATGTGGGTAGGGACAAGACTGGTACCTCTTGCTGCTGGCATATTGGGACTTGCCCCCCAGGGCCAGCCAGAACTCAGGTGGTTCCTGTCCTTCTGCAACCACTGGCTTCTCCATCTTGGAGATTATGTCGGCCACAGCCTTGGCCATCTCACGTTCATCCCCGCTGCAGCCCTGCCAAGCAAGCACAGCTGCTCTGTCACTGGCCCAGGCCAAAGAGGAGGAAGAGGAGGTGGGGACACTTCTTTTGGGGGTGGCAGCACCCATGTCAGTGCCCGGCAGTACCCACCTTCCCATACCAGAGGTAGCAGGAGCTGGGGGTTTTGAGCACAAAGACGTCATTGGAGTTGAGGGAGGAGGCGCGGACGGGCACCTCGAAGGCCTTGGTGTTGTACTCGTTGGTGCCGTGCACTTGGAAGAGGCGGGTGGAGGGTGTGGGCTCTGTGCTGCCTGCCCGTGATGTGCCACCCTGGGGGACAGGGACAGGAGGTCACCACCAGTGCCACGGTCTCACTCGCCTGCGCATGCCCCAGCAGCCCTGTGCTCACCGCGTACACCACCATCTTGCCCTTGAAGATGGCCATCAGATGGGCTGGCTCCTTGCCCATGGTGACGCGGATCTGCACGGGCTCGTTGTTGTACTTCTGGTCCAGGGCGACGGCATGGTAGGCAGAGGCGGCCAGCTCATCCGTGCTGGCTTGGCGGCCCTGGGCAGGGCAGAGGGGGCTCAGCACCCATCTCAGCCCCCCTTTCCCTCTTGGGAAAAGGCAACTCTCGTGGTGCTCCCCAGGGGCAGAGCACCCCCAGTCCAGGGAGGTACACCCTTGTCCCCCACCCATCGGACAGTGACCTGGAGGTCTCACCTGCCAGAGGTAGATGATGCGGTTCACCTTGGGCCCCACAAAATAGGTGTAGAGCAGCAGGTAGCAGTCCCCGCCATAGAAATGGCCCAGCCACTTCTTCTCTACGGGCACCAGTTCATTGTTCTCCACGCGCCAGACCTGGTGGGACAGGGATATACTGCTGTCAGGGTTGGTGCATCCTCCTGCCCTGCATACCCTGGACCCCACACCATCCCCTGGTACAGCAAAGGGCGTGCCTGGGAGGGTCCCACATTCTTCCATGGCCACCCTACCTCCACTTCTCCAGATCCATCATCCACCATCTTCTGCTGGGCAGCCACCTGGGGCTTGGCGTGCAGTGTCGTGGCGTCAAACTTCACCTGCTCCACCTTGGCTATGGGGAAGGGCAGAGGGGTGAGCCAAATCCCTCTGGCCATAGGGGCTCCCCACAGCCCACCCATCCCAATCCAAGAAGTCCTGCCACATTGGAAGGAGACACTCACCCACTTTGCCCACAGTGTGGGTCTTGCCCAACCCACTGCTCTGGTTGGGGAGAGTCCATTTTTGGAAGAGCTGCCTGAAGACAGCTGACTCGGACCCATCATTCTCTGTTTCCACGCTGGTGCTGTCTGGGTAGTTCTTGGCTTTGATGAAGCCCTGGTGAGACCCAAACACAGAGCGTGGGCGTGGAGTGCCTGGCACCCCAGGGAGCAGTCAGGCTGTCCCACAAGCCCCTAACCCAGCACCCACCAGCGCCCTGCTCATCGCCTGCTGCTTCTCCTCCTTGTTGGCATTCTTGCCCTTCCAGACGAAGATCCTGGTACCTCCTTGATCAAGGATGTAGCAGTCCTTGGAGAAGGGGCAACAATAGAAATTAGGACTTTAGGCAAAGTCCACCAAATTTGGCTTTTGAAGGATTAAAGCTGCCAAGGAAATTGGGCACCCCCAAGCAAGCCATGGGTGACAGACCTCATGCAGGAGCATGTCTTGAGATAGGGGTTGAATTGCCACCTCCTGTACAACCAAGTTCCCGCTGGCATTGGAGATGCTGACAGGAGAAAAAGAGAGGAAAAAAGGGTTAGAAAATGGGTCGGAAAACCCCATCCCCATTACAGGGTGGTAGGGTTTAGAGGGTGTGTCCCCTCCCCATCCCCTTCCCAGCCAGATCATGGCAGAGGTGGTGCCCAGGGACTCTCTTGCTGTGCCGTGGTGGCAACTTAGTTTGTAGCTTGCCCTGCCAGGCAGCTCACTCATGGCCACAGGGAGGGACAGATGGGTGTCAGATGTTATGGGGCTACTGAGGGGCATTGCCACAGCATCTAAGGGTGATACTTGCATGAGCATCTCTATTGGGCACCAATCCTCTTGGCACCAGGGATCCCTCTTGCTCCAATGGCACCCAAAGGACCTATCCCCACCCCCACTGTGGTCTTGACCTTTTCTTGGTGTCTGTCCATGGGGCTGGGTGCTGTGTGACACAGCAGAGATGGCTGCTGGCTCCCTCTGGCACCATGGAAAATGCCCCCATGGGTAACCCACCCGAAGAACTCACTGGTAGAGCTTGAGGGAGGACTTGAGAATCTGGTCCACTTTGTCATCAGGGATGGCTGGCTGGATGTCCCTCTTCTCACCCAGCACATGCTTAAGGATCTTCATGAGTCCCGGTGAAGCATCCTCATCCTCACCATCCACTACGCCCACCTTGGCACGGCCCCCACGTTCCCGGTCCCGGATATCCTTGGCCAGGGTCATTGCCTGCAGCCAGGGGAGAAGGGATAAGCCCAGATCAGGAAGGGGGTGGCTGGTGACCCCCCTTACTCCAGGAGGGGACATTGGGACCCCCTGGCCATACCCTCAGCCTCTCGTTGCGGTTGCTCTCAGGGCCATTCCACTGGATGATGAGCTGGCCCAGGTCCAGCAGGAACACATCCCCTCTGTTGAAGCTTTTCCAGCTCATCTCCACCTGCAGCAAGATGGGATTGGGAAGGGGGGGTGTCAAGCAGCAGAACACTGGGTCCCCATGGCTTTGCAGCCCCACTCACTCAGGAATACAGGCCTCCAGCCTATATTCCTCCTCCCTACCCTGAGAGGGACTTCTTGGGGAGCGGTTGCTCCTAAGGCAAGGCAGCATCATCCCACACCCACTGTGCCCTGCTTGAAGGCAGCTGTGTCTTGGGGGAGCTCTGGCCTGATCCTGATCCAGACTCCACACATCCCATGACTCACCTCTCCTGCCACCACGTTCTTCTTGCCCTTCACATGCAGCAGTCGCTGGACGTTGTAGGTGTTTGTCTCCACATGCTTCATGCCTGAGGCCACCCCACCCTTCTTATAGCTGGGAGGGGACAGACATGGTGTCACCCCTGGGTCCCCCTCCTCACACCACTGGAATCTCCCTCCCACCTCTGTGCACAGGGAGGTGTTCGGGGACCCCCATCCACACACGTGGTAATGGATAGATGGAGCCCAGCTCCAGATCCTCCTCCTTCCTCCCCCACCTCACTGACACAGAGCTGTCCCATCCCCACTGGGGATGTCTCCACAGGACCCCTCCCCACTGTCACCCACCATGGGAGCTGGTCCCCAGGGGCGACCGACATACATGAGTCCATGCTTGAAGTAGGTGCGGAAGGTCTCACTCTCGTGTCCCTGGACCTCGCGGTGCTGCACGGCCACTGAGCCCAGGTGATCATCCATCTGGGTGGTGTAGATGGCAGCTGCCCCCTGCTCATCCTGGCTTGACTCCTTGCCCAGCCAGTAGTGGATGTCATAGCTGAAGTTGCTCCCAGACTTGCGCGTCTGCAGGACACCGGTCCCCGCTAGAAGAGCCCCTGGACAAGGACACCCCTCCCTGCCCCCTCGGGGCAGAGCCCATTCCCAGTTCCCTGTGTGACCCCTGACTGCCCTACCGACAGCAGGACGTAGCAATCCCCCTCGTGGAAGTTGCCGTAGCTTTTGGTGGGCACTGGCACCATCTCCATGTTCTGCAGAAGGAAGGGAGACATCAGCCCTGGTGGGGAACCCCCCCACCCCGGCCCCATGCACCCACTGTCCCCAGCACCAGCACTGCTGGGTTTAACCCTGGGTGCTGCACTGAGACCCCCAAACCCAGGTACTGAGGACACAAAGGGAGGATCTTCCCTCACAGAGACCCCCCCAAGCAGCCCAGTGATGCGGCCCCATCCCCACCTCGATTCGCCATATCTGGATGCCCGGCGTGGTCTTGTTCAATGTCCTGGTGACTTTGGCGCTGAGCTCCACCATGGTGACAGGTACCACAGGCAAGGGGACCTGCCAGCATCGGCAACACCCTCGTTAATGGCTGGCAGTGTCATTAAGAGCTGGGACACAGCCAACCTGCTGTGCCATCTGCTTCCCTGCTTGCTCTGCAGAGAGCCCAGCTTTAAACCCCCTCTGTACGGAGCTGCATGGGGTGAGGGGACCCCCAGCACCGTGGTGTCAGGTCTGTGGGCACACAGGTGTGGCTGCCATCCCCTCAGCTTGGCTGGCACTGCAGTTAATGGGTCTGTACTGGGGTTCAGGGTGCACAGGTGCGCGGTCCCGTAAGTGCCCCAGTGCCCTGCCCTGTCTCCAATCATGGGACAGGGCTTGTACAGGGCACCCACCGTGCAGCAGCCGCAGCTGGGTGACACTGCTGCACAGTGGCCTGTTCCTCCCCAGGACTGGCAGGAACTGGCCCTGCTCAGCCTTGTCCTGGCACGGCTTGGCATGAAGTGGAACAGCATGACATGGCACTGCTTACACACACAACACACACACAGATACACTGCCTGCTTCAGACCCCCTGCTTCCAAACCCCTCAGCAGATCCATGCCCCCCACGGAGGGCACATCCTGGCCCCACAGGGGTGCTGAGAGTACCAGTGCTGCCAAGGTTGTCCACAGCCATCTCTGCCAGGCTGACAGTGCTCCCCACAAGCAGACAGAGGGGCCAGGGAGCTGGCATCAGGCAAAGCCACCCAATGTGCCCCGGCTGGAGGCTGGCAGGGAATGCTGGCATTGCCCAGAGGGGAGGTCTCTGCTTCCCCAGCCCTACAAAACCCTACTTGGCCCCACTATGCTGCTCCAAAAGCACCCACATCCCATCCCTCAGACCCAGCACCCCCACAGCACAGCCCCAAGGTGGGGCTCAGGTGGGTCTCCAAGCCCCATCCCCAGGCTACCCTGATGTCAGGAGTGATGGTGGCCGTGGGATGTGCTGTCCACCCCATGCCCACCCTCTGCCCCTTCACCCTACACCCCATGCCCACCCTCTGCCCCCTCACCTTCCCTGCAGAGCTCAGCGGACAGGTGAGTGTACCTAGGTGGAGTGCTCAGGTGCCAGCACCCAGGAGACCTTTGTTCCCTCATGTCCCAGCCTATGCTCACTATATAAGGGCAGGGACAGCCCAGAGTCAAGGTCCCCACAGCCCTCCAAGACTTCGTGGCACCTAAGAGCCCCGTTACTCATGGGGTGTTTCCCCCCCAGGTGTTATTGCACCCTGCCCACAGACTGGCTGTGCCCAGGATGGTTCCCCTGCCCCCCTCCCCCCCCCCGGCCTGTTCCCCTCTTGGCCCTTGGCATTGAGCCCATGCTGGATTTTTTTCTTTTGGACCCCACCAACTTCCATAAAGTGATAGCAATGGGCTGGATCAGGACACGTGGGCATCAGAGGTGTCCTAAGGCCATGAGGATGGGCTTTGCCACTGTTCTTCACTTCCCAGACCCTAAAATCCCCAAACCCTCCCAAATATGGAGCACTAAGACCATGGAAATTGTGTTTTTTATGGTGCCTCCTCCCCCCTGAAAAAGTTCCACAAAGTGACAGCAAAGCAGCACCATCTTCCTGGGGCATCCCCTTCCCACCCCCTGACTGGCACATCACCACCCTGCCTATGGGACTGTGCCCAGGCTGTTTCACACCCCAGCTGGAAGGCAGATCCCTGGTCACTCCTGGCTTTGCCTTCCTGCCTTGGGGGTCTCTGCAGCACCAAGGTTCTCTTGGGGATGGAAAGGGAGTACAGGGATGGGACATGGGGCTGGGGCTTGGGGGGACAGGACGGGACATAAAGTGGTGTCACAGCTAAGCCCTATGCCCTGTCCTATGCCCCCAGTCCCAAGGGTTGCTATCTGGTGATGCCCTCGATGTTTACAGAGAGGAGAAGGGACTGAAGTGGCTCCCAGGCCCGAAGGTGCTTTTGGGGAATGACCACGGCGTTCATAAAGGTGGGAGGTGCAGGTGTCAGCAGCAGGCAGGTCCCCGGGCTTCCCGTCCCGCTCTTATCTCTTCCCCAGCCCCGCGGGATTGCCGCAGCTTTATCTTGGCTGCCCTGCTGAGCCAGCAGTCCTGGTCAGAAGCACTGCGGGCATCCCGTAACCCCGGCCTGGGCTGCAGCGAGCCCCAGATCCTGCCTGATCCCTCCTGCAAGGATCCCCGAAGCGATGACAACGGGCTGAACCAGAACGGGGGGCGTGTCAGCCACAAACAAGGGGGTGTCCTGATGCCACAGGGATGGGCTCTGCCCTCCACTGCCTTGGCCCCCAAAACCTCCCTAGACGTGCCACCCAGCTCCTACCTCCTGCACCCCACACGAGTGTCCCCGTGGGACCCTTACCTGTGTGCAAAACCTCCAGTGAGTTTTGGGTGGGGTGGAACACCCGGGTGGCCGCTGTCGCCTTCTGCTCAGAGACTGAATCCGTCAGTGCGGCACAGTGGTAGGGGACCCCACGCCGGCCCCAGCGGGCTCACCCCCTCCCCGGGCCCCCCAGCCGGGCCACTAATGAACTCAGTAATTAGTGCAGCCATCAGGGAGGACAGAGACTTCGTTAATGAGGGGAGGCACAGGGCCAATGAGGGCACGGGGGAGGGGGGCAGCTAAGAGACATCCCCCCCAGGAACCCAGTGCCTGCATGTTGGCAGCAGACTGCCGGGCACTGGAGGGGAGGGGGGGGGCGCACAAGTGCCCCCCAGTCTATATGGGGAAGGCCTGATACCTTCTTTGGAGCAAACTCATCTGAAGTCTCAAAGCTGGGAGGGGGCACAGCCTACGCAGTAAATTTACCCCTCCTTGTTAAGAGGCAGGATACCATCCCTGTGGCACCAGGGACCTTTTCCCAGGAGAAGGGGGAAGGAGTTAGGAAGCCCGGGGGGGCTGTCCTCGAGCGTGAGGGTGTCCCCTTGGCACCAGACAAGGGGTGACACCTCAACCCTGCAACCCAAGGGTGCTCCCCCAGCACTGACCTGCAGCATCCCCCACTCCCAGGGGACTCAGGCGATCCCGGGGGCTCCGTGTCCCCCGCACTGTGCACAGCCACTAGCGACACACACATGGTATGTACCCGTGCCCACACATGCACACACTCAGGAGTACTCTTTCCAAGATGGTTTGGCAGCTTTAATCACATGAAGGCACTTGGATCTGGTACCCCAGCCCTCCCCAGCCCCCCGCCGCCGCCTCTGCATCCCCCAGACCTCCCAAGGGTGCCCAGGGTGGGGGCCGTACTCCTTGGGTGCCGCAGCACCCACAGGCACTCGCTGGGCAGCGGCTGCGCTGGCGCCCTTTGACTTGTCTAATATAAAGTGCTGAGTTCAACCCTCCTGGCGGGGCAGGACGAGGCTGGGGCTGGCAGGGATCCAGGGGGCTGTGCTGCACCACCCCCCATCCCACCCCCGACCACAGGGCAGGGGGTGTGGGCAGAGCTGGGGGGATCCCTGCTTACCCACAGCATTGGGAACAGGGCAGTGCCAGCAGGAGCCGGCTGAACAGCACCGGAAAGCTAAAACTCCTCAAACCCACCCCCCTCAAATACTGCCCCCCTCCCTTTGCTGGCACAGCGGTAAAAAGGCACCCATGATTTTTTTGGGAAACCGTTGCTTTTCCCTCTAAAAAGATATGAGGCATTGTCCATATTGTGACATTAAAAAAGGCCTGGCTGAGCTCAGCCCCTCCCCCCTGCAGAAAAACCCTCCCTGAGAGCCCCCAGACCCTCAAAGCTGGGGGACACGCTGGCACGAGTCCGACCCCACGGGGGTCAGGGTAACCCCAGGCTACAGGGGGGCTGCAGTGTCCCCCACCCCATCCCAGCTGGGGGACTGGGGCTGGGGTAAGGCTGGGAGGGGCACATTAAGGCTGGTATGGGGGTCCCTCTCTCCCAGAAGTGGCAGCCTTTGGTGAAGCTGCAGATGGATATGGGGGGGGCTGCCCCCCACCACGGGAAGGGACTCCCTTATTGGTGACTAGAGTGGCTCCCAGTGACACAGTGTAACTGGAGAGGGGGAGAGGCCACCTCCCCCCCCAAAATGAGAAGAAAATGAGGTTGGAGGGGGCGAATAAAGAGCCTCCTCCACGCACAACCCTTGCAGGGTGAAGAGGGCACAGAGACATGGTGTCCCAAGGCACATGGAGGGCATTTGTGCCCAGGGGCTCAGCCCTGAGGCTGGGCTGCCCCTGCAAAACACAACCCCTAGGTGGGGGCAGTATGCAAGAAGAGAGGCAAGGACATGCCCCCTGCGAGGTGATAGCTGCACCCAGGGCAGAGTTAAGGGCATGGTGGCAGCCCTATGCACCAAGGCCAGTAAGACTCCCTGCTTTTTTGGAGGGTGACAAGGTGTTATCCTGTCCCGTAGCCCGGCAGAGAGGGGCCGAGGGCCACCAGCCTCCCAGCAGGCAGAGTCTGGATGGAGGGATCTAGTCCTCCCAAAGGCAGTGGAAAGCAGCAGCTGCTGACCCCGTCCCGCCTCCCCAGTCGGGGGACAGAGGGGAAAAGGACCTGAGAACCGTTTTGGGGAGGGGGGACACAGGTTGGGGGGGAAGGGGGCAGGGGCTGGACAGTGGGGGAGGATGGGACCCCCCCCCCCAACAGGTCCTCAGCACAGCAAGGCATGGGTCACCCATGGTCCCCCTTCTCAGAGAAGGGGGGCACCCAGCTTCCCGGCGGGGGCACCCACATCTCCCACCACCAGCAGGCACGGAGGGCACCCGCGCCCACCGGGGCTGGGGAGGATGATGCGGGGCACACCGGGACCCTCCCTCCCCCAGAATAAGGCACCTGGCACCCTCGGTGGTGCCCCTTCGCAGCACCCGGAGGGTGGGGGGGCCATTAGCTGTTAGTCCGCTGCTTCTTGAGCACTGCGTACACATCCTCCACCTTGCTGAGCCGCTCAAAGAAGGGCAGCAGGTCCAGCAGTTCCGTGTCCGCCATGTTATCGAACCAGGAGGCCACCGGCACCTGCAGGTGGCACAGGGGACAGTGTGGCACAGAGGACAGCGCTGAGAGAGGGTCCCCGCCACACCACCTCCACACCCCACCCAGCCTTGCCCTGCGGGTACGTACAGCATTATCAGGGTGGAAGATGTAGGATGCGGGCGAGTTGTCCACGATGATGATTCGGCGCAGGTCGCGGCCCAGGCGGCTCAGGTCCTTCACGTAGTTGCCACGATGGAAAACGCAGGATTCCCGAAAAAGTCGTGCCCGGAAAGCCCCCCATTTATCCAGCAGGTCAGCCACGGGGTCTGCATACTGCAGGCAGAGGAGGGGCGTCACCATGACACACCACACCCCCCTGCCCATGCCACAGTGACAACGGCACCCAGCTCTCCACTGCTGCCAGGTCTCATTGTGCCTCAGTTTCCCTGGCCAGTGCCTTGGAGGGGCAGGTAGGGAGGCCACCCAGTGCTGGCACTGGCTGTGGGTACACAGGGAACAAGAGGCCAGTGATGCCTGCAGGTGGGCAGGCAAGGGAGCTGTGCCACTCGGATGGTGTCTGGGAAGGGGTGGGCGATGGCAGGGCGGGTCAGGGGCACCCACCTTGGCCAGGCTGGCAGTGAAGAGCACACACTCGAAGAGCTCGCCCATGCGCTGCAGGAACTCGTCCACGTGTGGCCGCTTGAGCACGTACACCTGCGGGCACAGGCAGAGGGCAGCGCGCTGCTGGCACGGGCTATGGCGCACCTAGCACCTGCATGCCCTCCCCAGGGGACACCTGTGTCCCCACACCCAGCCAGCGAGTAGCTCCCTGGCTGCACCTCGTGGGGGCTGCCTGTGCGGGCTGGGGGGTGCCATGGCCCCACAGGAATGCCCGGCGCGAAGCGTCTGGCCGGCTCCAGAGCCAAGTAACCGAGAACAGGCTGACTGCCCAGACCACAGCCTATCCTGGATTACTTGAAACCGGGGCTGGCCACTGCAGGAGGACACCATGCCAGGACGCCCCTCACCTCCCTGCCCAGCGGGAGGAGGGGCACCCACCTCTGCCCCGCAACGTGCCAACCCTGGCACCCCAACACCTCCCATTACCCCTTGGTGCAGAGCACAGGGACACCTCCCGGTCCTCGGGGAGGTGGAATGATGCCCCCCTCCCACCAGGCACCCATCCCGCTGTTACCTGGTGCATGATGCCATCGATTTCCACAGGAATGATGAAGTCGGCGTTGTTCACCGGCTGGGGAAGGGCACACCAGGATCAGCACTGGGCACGCCAGGCACCCCCTGCCCAAATGCTGGCCGCTGTCTGCCCACTATGCACCCCTGCCAGCCCCGCAGCCCCCTCACAGGAACATCCCATCTGACCCAGCCAGGCTGTGCTGGGTGCTAGGCATCACTTTGTGGGAAAGGGGTGGCAGAGCAGGTGGGGGAGCATGTGGCAAGAGGTGTGGGGTGGGCCAGGGTGTCTCCCACCTTGAAGGAGCTGTGCACCAGGGTCTCATCCAGGTCAATGACCACGCAGAGCTTGCTGGCATCCTGTGGCTTGATCTCGGGCAGGAGGTGCTTGACGGCAGCCTGCAGCAGGGGGACACGAGTCAGCAGGGTAGCAACAAGGTGGCCACTCAGAGGGGGACACTGGGAGAAGCGACCACTCACCCCCATCCTGGCCACACAGGGGATGCGCAGAGCATGGCAGCCCCCATCCCTTCCAGTGCCAGGCTGGGGGTGTGGGGTTACCTTGGGCAGCGCTCCGTTCTCCTCCACCAGCAGTGGGGCGCCAGTGGTGCCAGTGCAGGGCTCCCCTTCATCACGGCACAGGCAGCAGAAAAGGGACTGGAGGATGCTGCGGCTTCGAGGCTTCTTGGCGGGGGTCTGGGTAGCTGCAGGAGGACAGAAGGGAGGTGAGGGGCACCCCGGGGGTGCCCCCAGCACAGCACTGGGGGGCAAGTGACCCAGGTCTGGGTGTTGCCCCAGAGCCCCTGCACCCTTATCAGACCCCGACACCCATCCGGCCGCCCTTCCTGCCCCACCAAGCAACGGTGCCAGAGCAGTGTCGCTGACACGAGTGCTTGGTGACCACCCACAGCCCCTCACCCAGCACATCCCACCCCACCAGTGACCCTCGCGGGCTCCCCCTGCGTGGCTGGAGACCCTACAACAAGGGCGCAGGGCTGAGCGCGGGGGCAGCCGTGGGTCCGGGGCGGCTCCCCGCTGTCCCGCCCCGAGGGGCACAGACCCACTCGGGGGTGGCCCTGGGGGCGGGGCCTCTCCGAGGGAGGCGGGGCTTTCGCGCCTTCTTTTCCCCGCCTCCAGACAACTCCCTCGTCTCATTGGCCGACTCGAGTGCACCGGAGGCGAGAGGCCAACCAGGGCGGAGCGCCCGCCCCTGGGCGCCGTTCCCGCAGTCGCCATTGGCGGAGCGAGGGGAAACTGAGGCAGCGGGGGCTGCCCCTGCCCACCCCGTGCCCCAGGGGCAGCGCGACGGCTGCAGCCCCAGCCCCACCGGCCCCGGAGTCGGGTCCTGCCGCAGCCCGGGCCGGGGCTGCACCCCGCCCTGGCTGTGCCCCCCCTTCAGGCGGGCCAGGGCCCCGAGCCCCGTAGTGGGGAGCCCGTGGGGCAGGAGCTCCCCACTGGGGACGGGGCCTGTTCCCACGTTTGCTCCTCCCCGCCCTGGCAGGTTCCCAGGCCGGGGGGACGAGCAGCGGCCCCCGCCAAACCCCCTTCGCGGGGTGGAGGGGACGCGGGGAAGGGGACGCCGGGATGCAGCAGGGTGCCCGGCGCTCGGCCCCCTTTCTGCCTCAGTTTCCCCGCCAGCGCTGCGCGCACCTCTCGCCCGGCTCCGGAGGAGACAGCGCAGATAATCCGAGCAACGCCCCGAGCCTTCCAGGGCACCAGCGGGGTCCGAGGGGGCCGGACCACGGCCCCCCGCGCCCGGGCGGGTGCAGACAGCCCCGCTTACTCCAAGCTGCAGCCCCAGCGCATCTCCCGAGCCCTGGGCAGCGGGATGCAGGGGGGCGGGCTGAGGCGGCGCGCAGCTCATCACACCCTCCGGGAGCAGCCCCCGCAGGCCCCCAGCCCCCCGGGGACCTCCCCCTCTCCCCTCTCCCGCACAGGAAGGGGGTGGGGGGGGGGGGAATATCCCCCCCCAGCGTTACCTTTTTCCTGCAGCGGGGCGCTCCCCTCCTCCCTGCTAACCTGGGCGATGATGGACTGGTGCTCCATGGGCGCCGGGGAGGGGGGGTGGGAGGGGGCGGCCCCCCCCCGGCGCGGCCCCCGGGGGGGGAGGCGGGGCGGGGGCCGGCGGCGGCGCGGGGCGGCGGGCGCGGGAGCGGCGCCGCGGAGGAAACTTTGTTACAACATGGAGTTTCCTCCGCCCGGGCTGGGGCTGCAAACATGGATCCCGGGCGCGGTTTCAAGGAACCCCTTAAAAGGGCAACGACGGCGGGGGGGGGGCCCTCCTCCTTCTCCCTCCTCCTCCTCCCTCCTCCCGGCACCCGCGCCGCTGGGGAGGAGTGGGGGTCCCCGCCGAGCCGCGACCGGGACTGAGACGGGGAGTGGTTTGTGGTTTAGCTGGGAAGGACACCCCCCTTGCTCCATGGTGACCGTACGGGGGTCCCCGACATGCCGCCGGGCTCTCCCACACTCCCCCGCCCCGACTCAGAGAGAATGGAGAGGAGGATCAGTCCTGCTGTCACCCCCCCCATCCAGCTGGCAGCCCGGGGATCCCTCTGCAGCTACCCCCGGCACATGAACCCCCATGCTGGGTGTCCCCTGGAGCAGAGACCCTGGACTAGCGGCTCGAGGCTGGGGGGCCCCCATTGCCCCCCGAGGGCACATCCCGCATTGCCTGTACAGGCCAGGGGTGCGGGACAACAGGTACTGGGGGGCTGCACCAATAACCGCCGCTTTTTTCTATCCTTCTTTCTCCTGCAATCCCCCAATTATCTCGGCAATTAATAAGTCTGTATTATCAATACATATACTTCCCCTTGCAATTCCTTCCCTCCTGGCTTCGCGGGGGAAGCAGGGCTGTTTCCAGGTGCTTTCTGTAAAGTGATTCTTGACGGGAGCTTGTGGATGGCACAATTCCTTCAGAGGAAACCTGCCTCCCCAAGTCCCTCAAGTGCAGCATCCTTCAGCCCCAGCCCCCTCCCCCCGCAAGCCCTGCGGGGCTCTGCCGGGGTAGTCTCACCGCCGTGCCCCCCAACCCTGCCCAGGCAGCGTCCGGCCCTGGAGGGGACCTGTCTCGGTCACCTCCCTCGCCGTCTCGGTGGCAGGAGATGCTGTGCGCTCTGTCAGCGCTGCTTCGAGGGTGCAGCAGGTTGGAAATTTCCCATCTGAGCTCATTCGAAATCTTTCCACGTCTCCCACCTGCGGTTTGGGTACCTTAGGAGCTGAGATCACCCTTTCTGGCCCGGTAGGGACCAGGGGCACTGGCGAGGCAGCGATGCGGGCGGTGGCAGACCCCGGTTACCGCTCTGCCCCCCGGGGCTGCGCCGACATAGTACGGTGGGAGCAGCACCTGGGAAACAGGGCTGGGAGGGAAACCGTCCCCCCTTCCAGCACATGACACATGCCCACAGGTGACCGCCCTGGGAAAGGGGGTCCGGGACTGGGAGGTGCCGCCACAGGGAACTGGGATGCTGCGGGGCCGGCGGGACTCTGGCAGTACAAAAGCCGATTTACACCTGCGGTTCCCGCACTCTCGGCTCCATGTGGAACATCCCGGCACCACGTGCCCCCGGGGAGCGGTGGCAGGGACTACCTGCTGTTGGGAACCGGGACACTGCACCCTGCCACCCCCTCCGCCGGTTCTGATGGCGGGCAGCGGTCGTGCCTCAGTTTCGCTGCCCCTCCGCAGCACGGCAGCCGGCTCCCGCATCAGGCAGCCAGCACTGTCTCCTGGCCCGGCCGGAGGAAAAGGAAGAAAGAGGCTGTGCTTCCTCCGTTCTCTGTATTGGGCTGATCGGTGTGCTTGCTCCATTAGCCCAGGTGCAGCTGGACAGGATGTCTGCCTCATCCCCAGTGTCTGGCTGGGCTGGGCTGCTGCTCACTGTGGGGACAGCTGCAGAGGCCACACACTGTCCCCTCCAGGACCCCCGTGCCTTTGGCCACATCCTTCTCCTCCTCCCTCCCCGATAAACCCTGATGAGCCCAGCCAGGCCCTGCCAGTCCTTTAATTAATGCAATTAGAAAAGTCTCCTGGCTAATGCCTGCAGCGGCAGTTGGAGCACCGCTTCCAGTTCCACTGCTTGCCTGGGGGCAGACTGGGCAGCTGAGGAGCTCCGGGAGATGCTGTCCCCATCCTGGGTCTGTGGGGCAAGCCCAGGCCAGGAGTAGGCAGAGCCCAGCAGGATTGTTTGGGCTGTGGGGTATGGGCACAAGGCAAAAAAGCATCAGGCTCCCATCAACCGGGCACTCAGGGACCCCTTTGTCCCACCCCACTGCTCCTAGCCTGGGGTCCCAGATGGTTTCCCCTGTTCCCCAACCTAGCCATGGTCCTGGGAGCTCTGCCAAGAGCTGCCCCTTGGCCAAGGGAGCAGAGAGAGGTCCTGAGGTGGGATGCTTACTGCTAAGAGTTGCGGTGGAGGCAGGTGTCCCTGGGCTGGGGGTCCTCTGAGTGGCAGGTCCCAGCTGGAGAAGAGCAAATCCCACTGGTACAACCCCGCAGACCCCAGGCCCCCCAGCCTTTCGCCCGCTGAGGACCATCCCGATGACCCCGTACCCCTTGTGCATCTTCTCCCCACCCCGAGGCTGGTACCCCGGGCAGGTGCACCCTGAGCTAGGAGAGCCTCCTGCTCCTCCTCCGGTAGCCCGGGTCGGCTGCGCCCCTTGAGGAGGGAGGAGCCCCCGCCTTTCGGTGGGCCCCACAGCTCTGGCCCCTCCTTCAAGCAGCCAGAGGCCGGGCCAACGCGGAGGCGGGGGGGAGGCACCGCCCCATCCTGTCCGCCATCGCCCTTTTAAGGAAGGGGACATTCTTCACATAAACAAGCGCGGCCCCCGAGAGCGGGAGGGGGGGGGTCCCTTCCCTGAGTGGGGGGCACGGGCTGGGGGGGTGTCCGGCCCCCAAAATTCCCCCTCCACCACCCGGCCGGTGTGGGTCGGGAAGTGGGATTTTGGGGTGGGGGGGGGGGGGTCCTGGGGAGAGGGGGGAGCCTTGAAACAGCCAGGGAGCGTCTCGCAAGTGCGGACCGCGGCGGGGGGCGAAGCACGGTGGGACCCCCCCCCCCCCCACCCGCGGTGCGGGACTGGGAGGGGGCGACGGCCGCCCCCGGGGAGGGCCCGAGCGGCTCCGCATCCGGCGGTACCGGCAGGCGGGAAACGGGGCATCCGGGGCGGGGAGGGCACGGTGGGGCCCTCACCGCCCCGCTCCCCCCGGGAGAATGCAAAAAGCAGGCGCTGAGCCCCCCGCGCCCCCACGGCCACGCGTTGGCAGCCCCGCCCGCTCCCCCGCCCGGGGCAAAGGGGCCGTCCCCGGGGTACGGGTGGGCCGAGGGGTCCCCACCCCGCATCGGGGCCACGCAGCAGCAGCGAGGCCGAGGCCAGGTTACAAACACGCCGTTTATCAGCCGCCCCCCTCCCCCCGAGTTTCGGAGCCCCCCGTGGGGATGGGGCCGGTCCCGAGGCTGCTCCCGCCGGCGGCGGGCGATGGGGGGTGGTTAGCCGTCCCCGGCGGTAATTAGCGGTCCCCGGAGGTGATTAGCGGTCCCGGGGGCCGGCGGTTCCCGGCAATAATGAGCAGGGGAAGTCTCCGACGCGGCTCATTCACTGAAGCGTCTGTGCCAAGGGATGGGAGCACCTCCCGCTGCTATCCCACTCCCCTCGCATCAAGCCTGGACCAGCACCCCGGAATTGGCGGGGGTTGGGGGTGGGAAGAAGCGCTGGGCTCTAAGATCTTGGGGGGAGGTCTGCCCGTCTGTTAACCCTTTCCTTGCTGGGTGCATCTCTGGCTAGAACATGCCTGGGGTCGGAGTGGCAGCAAATCAGTGTCCGGTGTGAGGAGGACGCGCTGGGCAGGGATGTGGGGTCAGTAAGGAGGGATAGGATCCGTCACCGTGTCCCTGTCACGTCGAGGGCAAGACCAAAATTAAACCGGCTGTGGTGGCCCCGGGCCAGGAACCGGGCTCCATGTGCGATGCTGCATGTCCAGATCTGCAGGAGCAAAGAGGACAGGTCGATGGGCACCCACCAGGGACGCTGTCCCGCCCCCCTCCCGCGGTCCCTGCCCTACCAGGTAGGCGATGAAAGCCACGTAGGCAGCCAGCAGCAGGCCCAGGGGAATATGGTACTCCAGGCCATGCAGCGTTGGCAAAAAGTCCACCACGAAGTAAACGTTGATGGCACAGACCAGCCCCGTGATGAGGGTCATCAGCACCTTCCCTGGGCTGCAGGCAGGGCAGTGAGCATCAGTGCCAGGGCAGGGCCCCCCACCCCGTGTGCCACTGGGCACAGAGGACTGGGGGAACTGAGTTTGTAGGTGAACAAGACCTCAACTGGGACACCTCTGCACCCCACAGCTATATTTCACCCCGTGGTGGGCCTCTTAGAGTGGACTTTGGCCACCCTCCAAATCCAGGGCTGGCAGTGCCAGGAGGATGCTGAGGCTCCAGGGGTGCCCAAGGAACCAGATGTGTTATTGGGAGGAGGATGACAAAGGTAGTGATGGGGTCTGTTCTGCTCTGGCTGTCCTGGGCAGGTGGGAATGAACAATGTCCATACAGTAATTGCCCCATGGCATGGTTTGGGGGGACAGGATGGGCCAAAGGGAGGGTGCCTGCAGCCAGAGCTCCCCACTGTGCCCCCTCTATGCCTCTCTGTTCACTCACAGGCTGTTGGTGAAGTCCTGCATGAGCGGGTGCAGGCTGGTGAAGGTGAGGACAGGCAGGACAGCAAAGGGCAGCTGAAAGGAGAGGGAGATGAGGTGGTCATGGCTGCCAGGCTGGGGTGTTTGGGGGCAGGTGATGCCCTCCCACCCTCTTACCAGGATGCTCTGCAGGACGTTGAGCAGGTCATTCATGCCTGTGAGGTGGCTGACATCCTTGAAAGCGGCCACGAAGACAGTGGGCAGGATGGCAAAGGAGCGGGTGAAGAGCACCCGGGCGAAGCGGGACCAGCGGAGCTGCAGGAAGCCCTGGAACACGGCAAGACCTGCACACTCGCTGTGCCTGGGGCACCATGTCAGGGCGACCCCCCAGGCCCTGGCTGGGAGGAACCTGGGGGGCATCTCCCCTCCTTTGTGCCAGGGCACTGAGCGGGCTCTTGCAGGGCTGCCGGGCCCCACTAGGTGTCAGCTCCGACTCATTAACGGAGGACCTAATTAGGGAAACATTGCGTGGAGCACCCACAGGGTGCAGTGGGCGGGCTCTGTCTCCATCCCAGCTCCTGGGGAACAGGGACACTGGTGCTAGCAAGCTGCCACCCACCAGCTCCCTGCAGGAATGGTGGGCAATTAACTCTTCCAAATACTCCTGGGGGGAGTGTGCTCCCCATAGAACCCCTCCCATGACCCACCTGTGATTTCCCTGCTCCCATCCGCTCCCTGTGGGGGCAAGGGCCAGCATCCCTATCTCTCACCTCCATGACGAACTGTCCTGCGTAAGTCCCAGTCATCGTGGAGCTCTGTCCTGCTGCCAGGATCCCGATGCCCCAGATGTACAGTGCCACTGCCCCGAAATAGCAGCCCAGGATGACGCCCTGTGTAGGGACACTCCAGTGGGCACCCTAAAGTGTCCCCTGCCCCAGGCGTTCCCATCAGCTCCCAGCTTTCTAGTGGCGTTATAACAGCCCCCAGCCCCGGGGGTCAATGGGGAGAACAATATATCCCCCAAATGGGAATGGATGCTCACTGGATACAGCCTGGTGCCACTCACCCCCTGGTAGATATCCACAGAGACTGTCTCGTTGTTGGTGGGGAAGATGCCGGCGTAGTGACTGATGCTGCTGTTGAGGCACTTGTTGTGCTGCAAGGCATGGCAGGCACGAGTGTGACAGCCACCCAGCAGCTCCCACAGACACGGGGGGATCCCCACACATCATGTCTCAGGGAATGAGATCATGCACTCCCCAAGGGATGCTCATCCTGCCCGTGTCCACAGCTGGGTGCAGCCATCATCTTCCTGTGGGCATGAAGTGACACTCACCACGTCCTCATTTCGCTGGTGGTAGAAAGCCTCGCCGAAGACAGCCATGACAAAGAGGTTGATGAGGAAGGAGACAAAGAGGGCCAGGCAGGACTCGGTCAGGAAATACATGTTGGCCTCCCGCACTGCCTCTTTCTTGGACCGGTCGATCACCCGTGTCTAGGCAT
Source organism: Corvus moneduloides (assembly GCF_009650955.1). Taxonomy (NCBI): domain Eukaryota; kingdom Metazoa; phylum Chordata; class Aves; order Passeriformes; family Corvidae; genus Corvus; species Corvus moneduloides. The sequence continues at coordinate 24,059,424 of NC_045482.1, forward strand.
GGCCAGTGACATGGGTGTCACGGGGTCAGGTGAGCACCCCTGTCCCACAGCCTGGACCAGCTGGTCCCCACCAAGTGTACCCTGAGGCACCCCGGGCAGAACAGCGCCCATGGCAGTGCCTTGATCTCACCTTGACCAAGGAGGAGTGGAGGAAAATGTTATGGGGCATAATGACAGCGCCAATGATGCCCATGGCTTGCAGCAGCTCCTTTCGCCCACAGCCCGGGCAGTTGGGCAGGAAAATGCCCTTCAGCACCTCCACCTGCCCTGGCCTCACCACCACGTACTGGGAAGCAGTGAGAAGGGGCACTGTGAGCTGCCACCCCACTACCACAGGCTGGTACCAGTGGGGACACCATGTGGGCGTTGCAGGAAAAGGGTTGTCCCCAGCTCCCCCCTTCACCTCGTAGCCAAAGGTCAGGACCATGATGGTGATGAGGAGGCCGAAGAAAGCCTCCAGTTTGCGGAGCCCTAGAGAGGTCAAGAGATGGGGTAGAATAGAGCAGGGGACACTGGTGCCACATGTGGGGCTACCTGAGTGACAGTACCCCATGCCCTCATCCTGGCACTCACCGTACTTATCGAGGAAGAGGAAGAAGAGGGTGTCCACGATGGTGATAAGGACCCCACCCCAGAGGGGGATGCTGCAGGATGGCCAGGGGTGGAATTAGATACACAGCTCTCTGTGGAGTAGGGCCATGGGGGAGGCTGGGGGTCCCTGTGGGGAGGCTCACCGGCCAGCTGAGAGCAGGCTGAAAGCAATGGCTGTCCCAATCACCTCCTGCATGTCAGAGCCGATGATGGCAATCTCAATCATGACCCAGAGCAGCATGCGGGGCACCTGAAGGGGACAGGGCACCATGAGGTGCCTGAGCCCACAGTGGCCCATAGCTCTGGGCAAGCTGGCACAGCATCCTGGCTGCAAATCCCTGTGTCCAGGCTGTAGCAGGCCACCCAGAGCAGCATGGGGACCAAAAAATACCTGTCTCAGCTCTTGGCACAACACAATCTCAAGATGAAAGATGGATACTAAATGAGAGCCAGTCCCCCCCTCCTCATCCCCGTCCCAATGAGAGCTGAGGATAGGACCCATCTCTCTAGATATGGGGGGGTTGAGGGACGTGCGGCAGAGGGGTGCATCCAACCCTCCTTTTGGGGACCTGTCATTCAGCCAACATCTCCTTGCTCCTGCTCCCCATCAGGATCTTGACACTTAGACGGGACCCCTAACCCTCCCCTCCTCTCTCATGTGATCTCTTCCCTTGACCCCCACCCCCAACTTCCCGCCCCAACACGCTCAGGCTTTCCCCGTGTCTCGGCTTCGCGTTGCTGCCCCGACGCCTGGGCTCACTCCCGCGGGGGACGCTCTCGTGTGTCCCCAGGTCAAACCAGGACACCGAAGTAGCTGCTTACTGCCTCTCACCCTGGGCCCCTGTACTGCAGGCGTGTGGGCAGTAGGTGGGGGACACCGGGACCTGGGGGGCTTTGGGGAGCCCCTGGGAGAGGCAGGTCTCTCCCAGCATCTTCCTGCTCCCCTCCAGCCCTGCAAGTCCCTGCTAAGACTGTCACCAGCCCAAGCACAGGGTCCCCCCCAGACTGTGACCCCCGGGGACCTCCCCGCGGTTGCTCACCTTGGGGTAATAGAAGTAACAAATCTCGCCCAGGTCCTTCCCGGTCACCACACCTAGACGGATGGCCAGGCGCTGGCACAGCAGCCCCAGGACGGTGGCCCACAGCAGCACCCACAGCAGCTGGGGGGCAGGAGGGAGGGAAGCAGTAGGGACTGGGTACTGGGCAGGATCCGGCCGCCCGGGGGTTCCCAGTTCAACCAGGGTTGCAGGGAAGAGAGGGGGTGCAGGGGTTCTCCCAGGCCGGTCAGAGGGGTGCCCTTCTAGCACCCCTGGGTGCCCTGTCCCTGTGCCGAGGGCCCCCGTGCCCCTCCTGCTCCCGGGCTGGGGAAGCCAGCTGCCACAGGCAGCCGTTGGCGATGGAGAGGTTACGAAACCCCGCCGGCTTCCTGAGCCCGGAGCCGGGCTCACCTTGAATCCCGCCAGTGCCCCGCACTGCAGGTCTGACTCCACGTTGCCCGGGTCCAGGTAGGCGATGCTCATGAGGAAACCGGGACCGGTGAAAGCCCAGAGCTTCCTAAAGCTGAACCCAGGCTGGGACAAGGCAGCGGGTCAGAGCCAGGAGCTCTCTTTCAAAACTCCTAATTGCACATCCAGTCCCCTTTAGCCTAGTGCTGCCCGCATGGATATGTTTGGCACATGGAGGACATTTTCCTGACAGTTTTGGGGAGGGAACTGCTGCCCCCAGCCTCTCTCTGTGCTGGAGGGGCAGTGAGCCCCCTGTCTCACCCGGTAGACAGTGATTTGCAGAGGGTCCCAGGGCTGTCAGGCACCATTAATTGCATTCTGTGGGATTCCACTGCTGACCTCTGTTTTTGCTACTCCTCCTAACTAGGGAACCCTATTCCTTCCCCTTCTCTGTTCCACTGCCCTGAGACCAGACAAGGATGGGGGAGCTGATGGGGTGCAGGCAGCCTTGGGGAGCCCCATTGGGCTCATCCATGGGTGGCCCAGCAGGTGTCTGAGCAGTGGGGTGATCCTTGGGGCTGGGTAGCACCTTGCCCCATTGTCTCAGCTTCTCTATCTGGAAAACTAAGCGTGGAAACACTCAGCCTTGGGCTGTGACTTGCCTGAACTGGGTGTGGGGATGCTGAGGGCATGTCCCCAGGGCATGACCAAGACACATATTCCCCACTGCAGTGGCCCTTTGCCTCCCCACCTCCAGCTCCCTGCAGCACCCCCCACCCCCTCTGCCCACCCTCAGACAGCCTTGCAGCACCTACCCCACTGCCCTTGGGGATGCTGATGAGCTCATCCAGGTAGGTCTGGTCCCGAGTGCCAGGGTGCTGTGGGGACATGGGGCTCTTGCCAGTGCTGTAACTCTGCTCTTGGCCCCTGTTCAGGGACTTGATGAGGCCTGAGTGGGACAAGGAAGAGGAGGGGAGGTGGCAGCCTGCCAGGAGGACAAGGACACTGGTGGGCTGGCAGCCCTGGTACGAGCTTCCTCCAGTCCCACCTGACCCTGCCTGATGAGCCCCATGAGGGACAAGCACCAGTTTTCCGGGGGGCCGTGAGGATGGCTATATGGCATCTACCAATGGCTACCCAAAGGGGTCAGATGCCAGGCGTCCCTAAAATCCCTGGTCTCAGCCCTGTCTTCACCAGTCCGAGAGCCAAGTGCATTTTTGGGCAGCAGGGACAGGAGGGGATCCTGCTCCAGCTCCTGCTGCTGGGCGGGCATAGAGTGAGGACAAAAGGCTGGCATTGGTCCTAATCCCCCCTCTCCAGTCCACTTACATCCCAAGAATTGGTTGAATCACATCCCCAGGCTTGGGGGAGCAGAGGATGGGGCAGGTGGGGAATCCAGGACAGGCTGGGGGGGAGGGTGCCCACTGAAAGATGGAGCCCAGCCAGGAGTCCCAGGGTGGAGAGACAGGGATCTAGAGGAGGAAAGGAGGCACAAGGGGACCCAAGTGTTGTGAGGCTCACCTGGTTCCAGTGATGCCATAGGTGGACCCGATCCAGCCAGGGTGCTGAGGCTCCCTGATTTCAGCACTGAGTGCAGTGCCTGCCGCCCAGCTTTTAAAGGACCCCCCCGCGGTTGCCACCCCCCACCCCGCCTTCAGGAGGAGAGGAGTAGGATAGGAGAAGGAAGTGCTCCTTCCCTACCCCTATGAACACACACAGTCTCAGTTCCCCCGCGTGCCAGGAGGCCCCTTCCCTCCCCTTTGCCTCACACACGTGCAAACACGAGGCACCCTCACCGGGGCGTGGGAGCATGTCTGCGTGTCACTCTCCGTCACATGCCAAGGGTTCTGCTTGGGTGACTGGAGGGACAGGGGACACTGTCCCACAGAGTGGGAAGGGAGGGCTGGCCCCACGGGAGTAGGGGAAATGCCATAGAAGTTGGAGTGAGGAGGAAGCAGGCACATGTTGCATAAGGAGATCAAAATGCACCCTTAGCTGCTGGGGGAAGCACTCAGCCAGGCAGGCTCTGCGGCTCAGGGTGCTCACATCACCCTCGGGTGCGGGGACCTTCACGCCAAAGATGGGGTGCCAGTGTTGCTGCAGTGTCAAGCTATGCCAGCAAAAGGGGACACTCCATACCCAGGACCCTCATGGCTGTGGAGGTGGAAGGGGGAGCAGCTCAGGTGCTCTCATGGGTGCCTGGTTTGTACCTCTGGCTCTCCCTCTGGGCACTTCTGCCAGCCAGGCTGTGTCCGACAGAGAGGTGGGCAAGGGGTGTCCCTCAGGAATCTGTGGGGTGGTGGCAGGTGCAGGGATGTGAGCCTGGCCCTGCCCCAGGCATCCCCTGCCCCCTAAGCAAGGGCTAGAACAGCTGGGACAGGGCAGGGTCCCACCCAGAAGGCATGGTGGGGCCTTAGCACACAGCTCAGCTCCACCCGCCCTCCCTGAACCTCAGTTTCCACAAAGCAAACAAGACTGGACAGGCAGCGCTGGCAGCTTTATTTGCTGTTAGCTGGAGGGGAGCTGGGGACAGGGCTGGCAGCCCCAGTGGAGGCAAAGGGGCTCCCGATGGGCCTCTGGTGGGCGAAGAATTCTGCAGCAAAGGAGATGGGGTCATGGGGCTGCTGGAAGAGCAATGCCTGGAGGAAGTCAGACAGCAGCGCCCGGACCTCGGGGTGCTGCTGGAGGTAGGCAGCATGGGATAGTTGCAGCTCATCCTGCAGTGGAGTGAACAGGGTGGGTGAGGTGGGCATGAACATGCATTTCCCCCTGGGCACTGTGCCAGGGCGAGGGGGACAGGAGCCTGGGTCCTTTCCCACACTTAAGAAAGCGTGAGGAAGGATGCTGGCCAGCCTGCCCCCTCAATGTGCCTCCTGGGCACGCCAGGGGAGACCCTGTTGGAGACTGGCACAGCCCTATGTCCCCTTGTCCCCATGTCCACGCATCTTGCCTTCCTGTCCAGGAACCAGGAGTAGAGCTGGATGTCCTCCTCCCAGTCCAGGGGCTCTTTGGGGAAGGGGAGCTGGGGCTCGAACCTACCTGGCAGCAGAAAGGTGGGGCAGGTGTTCCCCCTTGGCTTCCAGACAGTGGGCAGGGGCTGCCTGTGCTGGAGGGGCACAAGCCTCCCCTGTTCAGTACCTGACTTGCTGAGGATGGACTCATCCTGTAGAACCATCAGCACTGGGGAGCCAATCTGCATCAGCTGAGCCAAACGCCTGAGAGGGGAAGAGCCCTTGAGCTCCCCATCCTGTGTCCCAGCAGACTGGCAGGGCTGGGGTGTCTCTGAGCGGACCCCTGCCCTTACCCGTTGGGGAGGAAGCTGCTGTGCCACACAGTGGAGGCGCCGCTGCTGCTGTGCACGGCTCGCTCGATCACAAACACCTCTGTCTCTGCCGAGCCCACTGCCTGCCGCTGGATGCCCAGGGCAGACTGGGGGCGGTACAGCCAGCGGTCAGCCTTGTCTCACAGTCACCCCTGCCCCCAGGTGCCATCCTCATGTGTCCCTCCCATGTTGTCAACCACATTCTCCCCACTCCCCACATCCCACTCTGGTATCCCCAACCTGACCCAGACCCCCTCATCCCACAGGCCCTCCTGGCTGGCGGCTCACGTAGCTGGAGGTGCAGAGGTTGCCCTCGGTGTCCATGGCTGGGAAGACAAGGTTGGGGGGCATTGTGTGCCGGCGTGCCAGCACCCGCAGCAGCAGGAGGCTGGCACCCTCCAACAGCAGCCCCCGCAGCTTGGCCCGGCTGTAGCAGAAGCTCTGGCACTGTGGCTCTGCCTGCAGAGAGACTTGGCTACCTCCTGGGACAGCCACAGCTCCAGCATCCCCAGGGACAGAGCCTGGGGCACCCCTGGTGAGACAGGCCAGCTGTCTCCTCCCAGGATGTGACCCTGCCCTCAACCTCACCTCTCCCTCCTGCAGGGTCTTCGAGACAGTCATCCCATGCTGGTGGCTCACAACGTGGGTCCTCTTCTCTGTGGGGTGTGGTCTGAGCTGCAGGAGGGGTGGGAGGCACAGGGTGGAGGGTAGAGCCAGGGCACCCCTTCTCTGAGGTGGCACTCCCCAGCACTGCTATCAATTGGGGTACAATACCAGATGAATTGTGGGAAACTCCCTACCCCAGCTGCCACCCAGAGTAGGGGATGGGGACCAGGCTGGTGGGGCAGAGCTGGAGTCTAAGCATGACAAGGGACACCAGACTACCCGCAGTGGCCTTGCAGGGGGCTCAGCCCCCAGGAGGGCACCACTGCAGGCCACACCCCAGGGCAGCGGGTAGGACACAGGGATGCCACCACCACATCAGTCACCTCCAGGCACTCCTGCTCCTCCTGCTCCAAGGTCTCCAGCTGCCAGGTCACGTAGGCTGGCAGAACAAAGCCATACTCAACCAATCCCATTGGCACTGTCCCCATTCCCAGCCCTGGGGACTGGTGGACAGGGATGTCCTCCTGGGGAGGAGGGAAGCCACCCTTGGCTCACCTTTGAGAGTGCTGGAGACAGGCACACCATCCTGCTTGCCTCGGAACCTGGTTTGCACCAGGATGCAGCTCTGCACCGGCTCACCTTCCCCCTGGTAGGGTGCCCACTGGGCTGCCATCCACCACTGGCCCTCTGCCTTGTCCCTCGGCGGGGCCCCCATGGCCACAACTGCCAGTGTCTCAGCAAACAGGCACCACTCCAGCTCCTTCAGCCCTGCACAGAGGGATAGTGACCCCAACACAGAGGGACAGTGACCCCGAGGAGATGGTCACTCCCTCCTGGAGTGGCTGTCACCCCTGCCCAGTGCCCGTCCCTGTCTCCATTCCCCCCGTGCAGGCTGGGCCGAGCCCCTCACCATTTATCCCGCTCAATCCCCCACTGTCCGTCCCCCGCTGCCTTACCCGCTCCCCCCCCCCCACCCCCTTGCACCGGGCACGGTGTGGCGGCACAAGGCGGGGGCTGGAGCGGGCACGCACCGATGAGACTCAGGAACTCGGCAGCAGTGTCCGCCATGGTCGGGGTCTCCCGTGGGCTCTCGGGAGGGGGCTCCATGCCTCGCCTAGGGGCTCCTGCTGCCGGACCCTCGGGTGAGGGGGCGGCGCGGCTCCCCCCAACCGCGGTACCCCCCACCCACGCGTGACCCTGGGGGGCAGTGACACCCAGCCCGCCTCTGCAGCCCCCCGGGCCCCCCGCCGTTCCCCCCGGGCCGCCGCCCGCCGGAACGAGCCCGGTGCCCCCCACGCCTCGCGGTCTCCCAGGCAACGCCCTGGCCCCACCTCTTAAAGGGGCCGCGCCCCGCCCGCGGGGCTTAGCGCCTGAGGGTCCCCAGGACGGGGAGAGAAAGGGACGAACACGTATAAAATCGATCCAGTCTTTTATTTGGGGCGTGGGGGTGATTGTGGCTCCGATCCCCAGTGAAGCAGCACCCCCATACCGCAGCAGTGTGACCCTGTGGCCCCGTCCCAGTGTGTGTGTGTGTGTGTGCGTACAGGGGGGGCTCCGGCATCAAGGATGGGGTGCTGGAGAGGAGTCCCTTGCCTGGAGGTAGTACTGCCACCCGCCTCCCCTTGCTGGCTCCATCCCAGCCCCCAGAAAGGAGATGCACAACACTGAGGGCTTAAGGGGAGGAGGCCGAGTGGTGATGGTGGAGGGGAAATTGGGGACTCCCAGAAAAACAGGGGGGGTTGTGTAGGAGAAGCCCTTGGTGCCATTCCTAGAGCCCCAGCAGTGAGGCAGGGGGCTACAGATCTCCTGAGAGGGGATTGAGGTGCTTCTATGTGACAGCTGGTGACCCCCAATTCTGAGGGAGCAAAGGCAGGAATCACTTGTGGGGTGCCCACTTAAGGGGGTGTCCACTCTTCCCCCTCCCCCAACCCTACACCCCAGGAGGGAGATTCACAGCAAAACAAACCACAGTCTTGGACCCGCTGTGCCCAACCATCACCCGGCCCCGTGGAAAGGGGGGATCCGGGGAGTGGGAGGGGGGGATCTAGGTGGCTTGGTAGAGGTCCTTGCGCCTCCGCACCTCCTTGAGAACACGGGCACGGAAGGCATCAGGGTCCTCCCCCGTGCCCTGCCACAGCCCCAGTGCCTCCTGCAGCTCCGGCCGGTGGGTCCGCAGGAAGGGGTTGTAGGTCTGCTCTTCTCCCAGTGTGGAGGGGCACTGTGGGGGCAGCCACTCAGCTCCCCTGCCGGAGGCAGCACCCACGGGATGCTGGGAGCTGGGAATGCCCCCATCATCCCCTGCCACTATGGCACCCACCATGCAAGAGGGTGTTGGTGTGCGGCATCCCTGCCAAAGGAACCCCATGAGGGGTTGGGGTGGTGGGTGCTGCAGCCAGGGGACCCCCACACCTCACCGTGCTTCTCTTCTCCTGACGTTGCTGCACTGCCCACTGCAGCTTCTGCTCCAGCGCGGAATTGTCCAACTCCAGGAGGCTGGCGAAGGTCAGGCACTCCAGCGCGTATTCGTGGCCTGTGGACCCCCATATGCAGCCCTCAGCATCCCCCCCACCCAGCTCTCTCTCGGCAGTGGGAACTAGGGGGACACCAGCAACTGTGCCCTGCTGCTGGGGAGACTCACCTGGCCACAGCAGCGTGTCCTCGCCCAAGCCCACAGCCACGTCCAGGGAGGCGAGCATGGTCTCAGGGGAGCCCTCAAACGGCCTACCTGGACCCCAACACAACTGCCTGTCATGGGGGGCACTGGGGGGTACCCCTAAGCCCATCCCAGGGCGGGATAACCCCTGTCTGGGGTTGGGTGCACTCACCACAGCCAGCAAGGAAGAGGAGGTCCCCGGAGAAGAGGCAGGGAGGGCTGCCAAAGGGCGCCCCATCCAGCACGTACACCATGTGGCCCACAGTGTGGCCAGGTGTGGCGAGCGCCTCGAAGGTCAGGCAGCCCACGCTCACCTTCTCCCTGTCTGCAAGTGGGCTGTGCCGGGAACAGGGGGCACCGTCAGGGTGGTCCCCTCAACCTCAGCACCTCAAAATACCCACCTCCCCTGGCAACCCTTCCCCGCACACTGGTGTCAGGAGCGTGCCAGGCCTCTGCCCAACATGGTACTGGGGGGATGGACTGGTGGGTGAGTGCCGCAGACATCACAAGTGGTGGTTGGGAATGAAGCCCCCCCAAATTTACATGGGTGCTAGGGGGGCGCAGGACTTACTTGGTGAGCTGTGGGATGGCATCAAGAGCGCTGCCGTACACCCTGCAGGAGTTGTGCTTCTGGCAGAGCGCCTCGTTCCCTCCGCTGTGGTCCCTGCAGACAGGGAGGTCAGAGACCCTAAATGTGCCCCCCTGTACTCCCCCCCACTAAATGGGGCAGGGCTGGGGGTCACCTCAGCTGGGGCAACCTTCACAGCAGCTACCAACCCTCCCAGGGCCACCGCTTGCCCTTACCAGTGTTTGTGTGTGCAGAATATGGCCTCCAGCATCACCCCCTCTTCTTCAATGGCAGCCTGGGAATGGGGAGGAAATATGGACAGAGAGATCAGGGGAGACAGAGAACCCAAGTACCAGTTTCCCCCTAAACCCTGTCCACTGCCAGCTCCCCAGGTGCTGGATGAGCCCTGTCATGCTCCATCTTGCCTTGGGCACTTAAGGGCTGCAGTTTAGGGGCAGATTTGCTCCCCTCTAACCCCAAAATACAGAGACATGCCACCCCCTCACCTGGAGACACCCAAACACCAGATCAGAGTGGCTGTGGGGGTCTCACCTGTACAGCCAGTGGGTCAGAGGGGTCGATGACAGCTGCTTGGCCGGAGCCAGTGTCAATGACTAGGTAGCTGTAGTTGTTGGAGAGCACAGGAATGGGCAGGATTTTCACCCCTGGGGGGGGGGAGAACAGACAGAATCAGGGCATGACCCCCTCAGCTGGAAAAGGGGGAGTCCAGGCCAAACTCCCCACATCTTACATCAAATTCTTAGTTAAACATGCTTCGGGCAATTCGGTGACGGCAACCCCTCCCCGCTCCAAAGTGCCAGTGCTGGGGGGACACTGCAAAGTCATGGCGTGGGAGGGGCTCGCCGGGACTCACCAGGGAAGCAGAAGGGCTGGGGCACGGAGTGGCCGTGCGGGTACCGCTCCCGCGCCTTCTTCACCTGCCGCTGGTAGAAGAGGTAGCCCAGGCGTGTGCGGGCGTACAGGCTGTACCTAGGGAGGGCAGACACCCCTCGTCATTAAACCCCAGTCCCTCTAAGGAGCCCACTTGGGGAGGGGGCTACTGCCGGGGCTGGAACTCCCACAGGGAACACATACAGGGCCACTTTCTCATTCGGGGGCGCTGGAGGTGGTGTGTGTGTACTCCATACCCCAGATGGGTAGTGAGGGCAGGGCTGGTTCTCCAAGCAGACGCCCTCCAGCTGCTTCGGGCAGCAAGGACTGGGGGGGAGCATTGCTGCGGGGTGCTCACCAGGAGGGGCCGAAGCCGGCTGTCCCTCCCGATGCTCCGGGGAGGACATGCCCAAGCTTGCCATGGTCCGGGGGATCAGGGGAGAGAGAATGGGCCGAGGAAAAGGGAGGCAAGAGATACCCCCGTGCATGTGGGGGTGAAAAAGACAACAGGCTGCGGGGTTCGGAGGGACCTCCCCGTTTACACAGCAGCGATTTGGGACGGGACGGGGAATGGTGCCATGACGGACATGTAACGTCCCGGCTTGCAAAGCCTATTCCCGGCCGAGGGCACCCCTGGATGGGACACCGGGAGCGATCCCTGCAGTAGTCGGGGGTCCCCTGCGTCTGTGGCGGTAGGAGCCCGAAACCGGGGAGCCGGGGCTCCTGCCAGCACCAGGTAGCCTGACCACGGCCGGGGCAACGGGGCAGGTCAGCGGTGAGCAGGCGCCCGTAGGGGAGAGTGACCGGCACCGTGCGGGGGGAGCCGGTGGCTCATCCCCGGTCCCAGCGGCCGGGCTGATACCGCCCGCCTCACTGCCCCGGCCGGGGCGGGCTGAGCCCCAGCCTGGTCTCTCCGTGCCGGCGCGGCCGCAGGTTGCTCCCCGGGCGGCTCCGCACAAGCAGGGGAGGGCGGTGGGCCCTCCCTCCCGGCGGCGGCACAAAGGCGGGCGGCGGTGGCTCCCTCCCCGCGGGGGTCCCGCAGCGGCGAACGCTCGCTCTGTCGCTCACTCACCCCAGGCGGAACAGCAGCGGGGCGGCGAAGGCCATGAGCGCGGCGGCGGCGCGGCGGGCGCGGCGGAGGAGGCGCAGGCAGGCGGCCCCGAGCCCGCGCGCCCCGGCCGCTGCTGCCGCCGCCGCCGCCGCCGCCCCGCCGGGCCCCGCGGCCATGCCGCCAACCGGCGTCACGCGCCCGCCGCGCCGCGCCCCCTGCCGGCCCCGCCGCGCCCCCTGCCGGCCCCGCCGCCGCGGCACCGGGAGCGGGGGAGGGACCCACGCTCGGCACAGCACTCGCGTCACCCGCCCAGAGGAGGGGATTCCCCCCCCGCCGCTGCTAGGGGTGTCCCCCCGATGACGTCACCGCGTGAGGAAGGGGGTCCCTGAGTGACGTCAGAGCCGTCGGGAAAAAAGTCCAGGGCGGGGCGGGCGAGGGGCAGCGGGGTCCGTCCCGGGGAGCAACAGGCGGGAGCGCACCCCGCTCCCGGACACCGGCCGTCCCGGGTGCAGGGCGCGGAGCCGCCGCGGGGGGGCGCGGAGGGCGGTGGCTGCCCCCGCCCCGCCTGCCCGTCCCGTCCCGGCTCGTCCCGTCTGGTCGCGGCCGTAGCCCAGCGGAGCAGCGCGCAGCAGGTAGGGTGGCCCGCCCCGCTCCGCGCCCCCCGCCGTTCCCGAGTCCCGCCTGAGGCCCCTGGCGGTCCCCTTCGTTCTCTCGACTCCCCTCCTCTCGGTTCGTCCTCCCACCCCCCTGACCCCGCGCACTCCGGTGCCGCAGCCGGCGAGGGGCTATCCCGGTGCTCTCCCGAGCGTCCCGGCGGCCGACGGGGACTGGGCGAGGGTGGGCGGCCGGTCGCTAAACAGCGGGGACGCGCTGCCACCCCCCGCTCCCCCGTCACCGGAGTGGGTGGGGGCACGTCGGGTTGAGGTCCGGCGGGAGGAGGGGGGACGGAGCGCGGTCCCGCGAGCAGGGACGCGGGGGCACAGGACCCCCACGCGGACCACGGTGGAGTCCCACGGTGGCGCTGGTGCTGTTTTCCGGACCCCACGCGATGGCGTGGCGGGGAATCGGGGCGTGGTGCGGGGTGGTTCGTCGGAGGGCAGCGACGCTTGTGCTGTGGAGGGTGTCCCCACGGACCCCGTGGGATGTCTCGGGAGGGGTGGGCACGGGTTTGTGCCCGGCAAGGTGTGGGGTGACACCATGGAGGTGCGTGGGGACCAGCACTGGGTGGTGTGGGGGTGCCGGGGCTGGGGCGTAGGAGGACACCTCTGTCCCATGTCTCTGCCCCCCGGGAGGGAGCTTGCAGAGGGGCAGGGATGTGGGAGTGGTGATGCTGAACCCCAGGAAACTTGTGTCGTGTGTGAGCGGTGTGGGGCAGCGGGGACATCCGGCCCAGGAGGGCCATACTGACCCGCTTGTGTGAGCTGAACAGGGCTGGCCTGGGCTGGGCCTGGCCAGGACAAATTGTGCTGTGTTGGGTTGTGCTGTACTGAGCCGTGCTGTGCTGCACGAGGCAGCTGTGCCCTGTTGTACCGTACCAGTCTGTGCCATGCCGTGCCAGGCTGTGCCACTGTGCTGTGCCACTCTGTGCTGTGCCATACCAGGCTGTGTTGTACCAACCTGTGCTGTAATGGTGGGAGCTTCCAGGCTGTTCAAGAGTGAGGTACTTTCTCAGACAGCTTGAGTGGGGGGAGCTCTGTCCCCCACCCCAAACCATGATCCCCTCTTAAGGTGGTTGTGTTACCCCAGGGAACCCGTGGAGCTGGTGGCAGGGGCCTGAGCCTGGCAGGAATGCCAGGGCGGATGGTGGGGATGCAACCTGGGCTACCCGTGGGGCTGTGAAAGGGATGATGGTTGCCTGTGCCCCATGTCCCTGCCACATGTGCCTTATCTGTGCTGAGTCACCGTGGCGCTGCAGAGTAGCACCCTGTCCCCAGGGACCGTGTCATGCCAGGGTCACTGAGCTGGCCCTGCATGGCCTACCATCTAACTGGTGACCTCGGTTTCGGGACCGTGCAGTGCCATGGACCGAGGAGGGTTCAGCTGCCTGCTTCCCTGGGTGTGGCAGCTGCTGGGACCCGTCAGGCTGGTTCCTTCCCTGTGCCCAAGGCTACCCCAATGGGGTGGGAACAGGAGGGTCTGGAGCAGTCACAAGGTGGCGGTCATGGGCACAGGGTAGGACCCCGCTGATGATCCTGTGCCAGTCAGATACACCCCACTTTCTCCAGACATCTAGGTTCCTTCCTGGGGACTCCAGTCCCCCTGTAACTTTGGTGTCAGTCACAGAGGCTTTCATAGGGTCAAGGTCCTGTTTTGGGCCGTTCCCTGGCTGCACAGATGAGGCGATACCGGGGGGGTACCGTGTGCTTTCTGGGAAACCACAACGTGGAGAAAGTGAACTTCCTATCCATGTGGTCACTGCCATGCCAGTTATTTATTTTTGGTGCTGTCGTCATTGCAAGAATGAAGGGCAGCGTGACTGTGGCAGCTCTGCCGTGGCTGGGACAGTTGGATGGAAGGAGGAATGGAGGCACAGACACGGAACTGCTCCCCCCAGCCCGGCATGACTGGTATGGGTGTGCCCCCAGAATCGCTGCCTGTCCAGCCCGGCTGCGGGAAGCACTGGCGTCACACGGGAGGAAGTGCCCAATCCCCTCCCAGCCTGGTCCTGGCAAGGATCAGATCTTGGTTCCTTCCCTGGGATGGTCCCAAGATCACATCACTGCTGCAGGCAGGAGGATTGTGGGGGGTCCTGGCGCCTGCCTGGGGTCTGGGGTGCCAGTGCTGAGGGGGTGGGAGGTGCGTAAAGGCCTGGCACTGTCTACTGGCAGCGCTGTTGTTTTCCTGGCCTTGGAGATCCTGCTTTCCTTCTCCTCCTCCTGCAGCTGGCCCTGAGCCCGGGCTGCCTGCTCACAGCTGCCGGGGGTTCTGTGAGGGGGCCTGCTGTGGCCGAGGAGGGGAGCTCAGCCCCAGGGGGGTCTCAACTCCACTCCCCGAGGAAGAGTCCATCTCCTGTAGAGGTGACGTGGGTGTCACTTTGCCTTATTACTCCCTGAGGGGACTCAGGAGTTCTAGAGCCCCTGTGTGACCCATGCATCTGTTGGGTGGGGAACACCCCCGAAATGGAGGGGGGGGGAGTGGGATCTGTGTGATTGTGATGAGGATCAGACCCTGTGTTTCCATCCCAGGAAGTCAGCAGGGTGATACCATTTGTCCTCAGTGTGGTGCTACCCGGAGACACAGACCAGCCAGGGGTGCTGCTTCCCTGGCAGTGTCAGGGTGGGCTTCAAAGACCGGAGAGGTCAGATCTCTTCTGAAAAGGTCATGTCCCTGACGCAGCTTGAGTCAGCGCGTGGCTGTGCCCTGCCCGCGGCTGACCACTGACGCGGGTGCCGGGGACTCAAGGCACAGGAATGCAGGTGGCCCCAGCCAAGGGACAGTGGGGACATCCCTTGTCTCTCAATGACCTGCTGGCATTGAGGCCAACTCGTCCTTACTAATTAGGAGCCACTATTAAAGTGGGAGGGGGAGGTTTTGTGGCTGCACAATCCCATTTGTCACTGTACCCGTGGCTCCACTCGCCAAGAACAGGTCCTGCCCGGGGACCTGTGCTGAAGCCCCACGTCTTCTGTCCCCTCCAGGTGCCCGTGGGAGACGCAGGGAACCGGCATGTCGCAGCCCAGCGCACCGCCACCCTATGATGACAAGAACCCACTCTACCCACCACCCCCAGGGGGGTACCCCCAGCCCCCCCACTATGCTGGGGGGTACCCGCAGCCTGGGGGATACCCTGCAGGGGCGGGGTACGCACAGCCAGGGGGGTACCCCGCATCAGGGGGGTACCCCGCATCAGGGGGGTACTCTCATCCGGGCATGGCCATGCCCGCCATGCCTATGCGATTTGGTAAGTGGGACACCTTGGTTTATTTGGGGGAGGGCACTAGAAGCAGGGGTGCTGTTAGGGGCTGCATGGCTGACCCTGGTGCTGAGGGGTGTCCACTATCACAGGAGACAACGGATTTGGGGATGGCTCCGCCTTCCAATCAGTTGACTGGGACGATAGGAAAGTCCGTCACACCTTCATCCGCAAGGTGAGTCCCAAGGAGCCAGGGGCACCTGTTAGGGTGGAGGGCCAAGTGCTGACTCCCCTGTCTTTTGCAGGTCTATGCCATCATCTCCCTGCAGCTCCTGGTGACAGTGGGAATCATCTCTGTGTTCACCTTTGTGTGAGTAGAGGGTTCTTCCTTACCCTTGTTGTGAAAAAGAGGGCAGCTTGAGTTCTTTGGGGGGATGTTCAGAGGGGACAGCAGGTGCTGTCTCCTCTCCCTCACACTTGTCCCTCCTGTCCCACAGCCACCCTGTCCGCTCCTTTGTCCAGAGGAATGTCGCCATCTACTACGCCTCATAGTGAGTAGGGGTTCTGCTGGCTCGCGTGCCCCCAGCTTGTACCCCCACATCCGCAGTCTCCCAGCCCAGGGGCTGATCCTGGTAGGGGGTTGTGGGGCTGACACCCGCTGTCTCTCCTTGCAGTGCTGTGTTCCTGGTGACCTACCTGGTGCTGGCCTGCTGCCAGGGTCCCCGGTGAGTCTCTGGGACGTGCAGAATGGGGTGCATGGGTATGGGGGGGGTGTCTCCAGAGCATCAAGATGGGTTCATGCCTGGGGCTGCCCCTGGGTGATGGGGACCAGGGGGATGCGACATGGTTGCTGTCACTAGCTCACCTCTCTCCTGTTTCGTCCTCAGGAGACGCTTCCCCTGGAATATTATCCTGCTGAGCATCTTTGTGAGTGGGCTGGGACTGGCGAGGGGTCCTGGTGGTGCCCCTGTGGCACCCCAGCTCCCCAGGTGGGCTGGGAGGGATAGGAGGACATGTGGGCAGGTGGACAGCCCACTGAGCTCACCCTTCTCTCCCACAGACACTGGCCATGGGGCTGATGACAGGCACGATTGCCAGGTACGCCCGGGGGACCCTGTGGTGATAGGATCCAGGGTCCCTCTTGTCCTCCACAATGCAGCCAGCTCAAGTGAGAGGCTGCCAGGAGCCAGGGGATGCTCCAGTCCCTTGGGGTCAGGGACTGCAGGGTTCCTGTCCAGGACTGGGGCTGTGGGGGAGGGTCACCAACACCCTTGTGGCAGGGGGATGCTGAAGTGTGAGGTGACTTTGTTGTTGCTCCTCTCTGTAGCATGTACCAGACGAAAGCTGTCCTGATTGCCATGCTCATCACCGCCATTGTGGCCATTGTTGTGACCATCTTCTGCTTCCAGACCAAGGCAAGGAGAGGGATACACCCTGCCCTGCCCTCTGTGGGCCAGGTGTGGGGACACCCCGGGCTCTCCTGTGACAACTGTGTGTGTGTCCCCATCAGGTTGATTTTACGTCGTGTCCGGGGCTATTCTGCGTGCTGGGCATTGTGGTCATGGTGACCGGGATCATCACTGCCATTGTCCTCTCCTTCAAATATGTGAGTGGGCAGGACAGAGGGGTGGTGGGGTGGCATGGGTGTTCCTGGTTGGGTATCCCCAGGGCTGGTGCAGGCAGGGGGTTTGGGTGGTCCCCTTGCTGGGAAGCAGGGTGTGGTTTGAGCCACGGAAGGCAGCTTGCCCACAGGGAGAGGGTGCGTCGGCATCAGAAGCAGCTCCTCAGGAGCCGGGTGTGGGCAGGACCTGCCCTGCCTTGCCTGCTGCCTGCCAGCACCCCGGCTCACCCTGCCTGTGTCCCCTTCCCGCACAGGTCCCCTGGCTCCACATGCTGTACGCGGCCATTGGGGCCATCGCGTTCACACTGGTGAGTTGACAGCTGGAGCGAGCAGAGGGTATCGGGCAGGGGCTGGGGAGGGAGGAATTCCCCCTTGGTCCTTGCTTGATGCTCTCTGTCCCCGCAGTTCCTTGCCTATGACACCCAACTTGTGCTGGGGAACAGGAAGAACACACTGAGCCCCGAGGAGTATGTCTACGGTGCCCTCACCATCTACACTGACATCATCTACATCTTCACCTTCATCCTGCAGATAGTAGGCCGGGATTAGTCCTGGGACCCCTCCTGTCCCTCTCCGGCTGCCCCTCACCCTTCATCTGGTCTCTGTACAGGATAGTCCGCTTACTGTGACTCCTAATGCTTTGGCATTCCTACCTGTAGGCTGCTAAGGAAAGGGCTTCCCTTGATCATCCCCCAACAAGCCTTTGAGGGCAGTGGGGGGGACTGGCTGCCAGCGTTTAGGCAGTTTAGCCTGGCTTTGGCACCGCTTACCAAGGCTGTGCCAATGGCGTTGGGCTGGCAGCGGAATGTCACAGCCCTGCCTGGGCACAGGGAGCTGGCAGTGACTGCTGGGATCATGTTGGGATTTTTTGGCAGAGAACAGTTGGTGTCGTTCATTCTGTGCCTTAAATGTGGCTCTGGCCATGCCCCCTCCCCGAGCTGTGGCTGTGCCCGGTGTGGGCAGGGGGCAGCTGGGACCTCCGTGGCAGAGCTCACATTGCAGAGGCCCTGCAGCCACGGATGTGGGCTAAGTTGCACTTGCTAAATAAAACACTTCAGTTTTCCAGATGGTCCCAGTCTTACTGGTATGGCAACTCCCTAAAAAATCCTGTGGGCAGCCTCAGCGGGGGCTGCGGCCTGGGGCAGCACAAACACTGCTTTGGGATGGGAAAACCAAGGTCAGACTGCTCCAGGCCTGGCCTCCCTCCCCTGCCTGTCACCCCTGGCCCTGTGGGCAGAAGCCCTGCCGCAGAACAACTGGGGCCCCTGCTGGTGAGGCAGGCAGAACCTTAGGCCGAGCATTGAGGGAGCAACCACTGCAGCACTGAGCTGTTTCACTTTATTTGTCCCTATTCAGCTCCACAATCACTTCATGGTCTGGACAGGCAGGGCAGATGCCACTGTCATGTGTTCCATGGGGCTGGCGTCCCCTTGGCCAGCTCCTCCAGTGTGCCACAGTGACAGCCTGGGGATGGGGGGCAGCTTGGCTATGCCCCCCTGACCACCCTGCTGTATCGCTCCGACTCATACTCGCCCTGGTTGGCTTCCATCATCGTTCGGCGGATTTTGAGCTGCTCAAGGCGGTTTTTGTCCACTTGCCGTTTGACCAGGAGGAAGAGGATGATGCCGGAAGGCAATCCAATGGCCCTGCAGGACAGCCAGCAGTCAAGGAGATGGAGAGAGTTGGTGGGGAAACAAGGGCACTGTGCCACTCCAGGGCTCCATGGACAGTGCCCTGCTCAGTACTACAGCCCCCCCAAGCCCCCTGTTCCACCCCAGAGCCCCACAGAGCAGTGCAGCCTCCCAGTACCGACCCTCTCCCACCACCAGAGCCACTCACCAGGCCACCCCCACCGGCTTCATCGGGTTCTTGCCCTTCTTGCGCGTGGGGATGTACTCCACCCCCTCGGGGAGTCCCCCGCTGCCAGGCTCCTGACTGGCCCGTTGTCCCGCTGGCCGGTGGCAGCTCTGCCCGAAGAGCCGTGTGCCCCGGGGGTCCGGCCGCCCCCAGGTCCTGGCAGGACACGCTGAAAGGCCTGCTGCCACCAGCAGTCCTGCGGGGAGAGAGGCATTAGGGAGGGACAGCCATGGGGTAGAGTGTGGGGGGCTCAGCCCGGGATGCCTGAAGCTCCTGTCCCTGCCCGTACCCCCGCCCTTTTCCCGGCCCTTATCCCTGCCCCAGGATGACATCCCGAGCCCCATCCCCACCCCATCCCCCCGCCAGAGCCCCTGCCCTTCCGCCAGGGGGCGCTCGAAGGCGGGGCCTAAGCTGGGCGGGGCGTGGCCAAGCGCAGCGGGGGCGTGGCTCTCCCCACCGGGGCTGGGCTGGGGCGCGTCTCGGGGCCCGTGTGCCGAAGGCCGCGGGACCGTGCCGTGAGGGTGGTGGCGGGACGGTCCCGGTCCCCCCGCCCCGGGGTTTCCCCCTGCTCCCGCCGGCCGTTACCGCGCAATCCGCCTCGGGCCGCCGCCATGGTGCCGGTGTGCGGTGGCTCCGCTGCATGCCGGGAGCTGCAGTCTCGCCGCGCAGGGTCTGTCTGCGGGCGGTGCCGCACGCTCCATGCGCAGAGAACTACATCTCCCAGAGTGCGCCGCGCAGGGCGGGGCCGGGCCGCCCCGCTGGCGGAAAGGGCGGGATCCGCGCGCGGACTCGGGCCGTGGTTGGCTGGGACGGGCGGGGATTGGCCGGGGCGGGGCGCGTGGCGGAAGCGGCGGCGGTGGCGGCGGGGTGGGTCGGCATGGAGCCCGGGGAGGGCCCGGGGCCGCTGGGCCTACACGGCGACGAGGAGATCATCGAGGTGGTGGAGCTGGGCCCGCCCGGGCCGGGTGAGACGGGGCACCCTGCGCCGCGCACCGGGCGGGGCCTGCGGGGTCTCCGGCCTCCCGCCGGGGCACCGGGAGCGCTGCGGCCCCACCCCAGTGCCAGGCCCGGCCGGTGCATACCCCCGGCCCGCGGCCTCTCCGCGCGTCGCGCCCCGTTCCCCTGCGGTTTCCCTGCTCTGGGTCTCGGGGCCGCGGCTGCATCGCGCATCCCCCGCTGCCCCGTCCCGCGGGGACCCCCGCTGTCCCGCCGAGCTCACAGCCGCCCCGGGAGGGTCGAGCCGGGCAGGCCGCGAGCCGCGCCCTGACCTTCGCCCTCTGCAGATGACCTGGCCGAGGAGATGGAGGACGTGGACTTTGAGGATGAGGGGGCAGAAGAGCCCGATGCAGAGGCTTGGGAGTCGGAGGATGACGAGGGGGTGGAGGACGGCATGGAGGCACAGGATGACAGTGAGGTCACGTTCTCCCTCCACTCGGGTGAGTGCTGGGCACGGGCAGCAGCAGCTGGGACCCCCCCCCCCCCCCCGGGACCTGGTCTCATCTTGGCTTTCTGCAGAGTCCAGGGTTGCGGAGGGCTTTGCCAGGGCTGCTGTCTCCCAGCCTTCCTGGGACAGCCATCAGGACTCAGAGCTGCCCTGGGCTTGTTGTTGCCTTATGATCTGGTGGAGGAGCCCTTT
The DNA here is from genome assembly GCF_009650955.1 of Corvus moneduloides. Lineage (NCBI taxonomy): Eukaryota > Metazoa > Chordata > Aves > Passeriformes > Corvidae > Corvus > Corvus moneduloides. The sequence goes on from NC_045482.1 coordinate 24,079,518, forward strand.
GGGCCTCCCATCATGGCAGCTGGCCCTAAGCTCAGCAAAAAGCCTGTGCTGCTCCTCCCCCACGTGAAGAATTGATTCGCACTGGGCTGGGCTGGGAGGTCAGCTTCCTGACATCCCACCCAGACCGAGGGCTGCATGGGGTTTGGACCCCGTGGGAATGTCAGGTGAGGTGGGGTCGGCACCGTAGCCATGTAGCCTCTCCTTACTCTTTTTTGAAGCTTCTGTCTTTTGTGTGAGTCTTGACCCCAAGACCAACACGCTGGCAGTGACAGGTGGGGAGGATGACAAGGCCTTCGTATGGCGTGTGAGCGATGGGGAGCTCCTGTTTGAGTGCTCAGGTGAGGTGCAGTGAACAGCTGTGTCCATCTGGACACATTTTTCTCCAGCTGATGCTGGGCTCCTGACTATCTTCCATAGCTTGGCCTGAGCAGTCTCTGTCCCCTTATGTTTTTAGGACACAAGGACTCGGTTACCTGTGCTGGCTTCAGTCACGACTCTGTGTTCGTGGCCACAGGTGACATGTCTGGGCTTATCAAAGTGTGGCGGGTGGATGCCAAGGAGGAAGTGTGGTCCTTCGAGGTGGGGGACTTGGAGGTGAGTGGTGGAACCCCTGGTGCTGTGGGGAGCTCCCCAGCCAGGAAGTGGGGTGACACTTCTGTGACGCTGCCTGTCCCTCTCTCTGCCCAGTGGATGGAGTGGCACCCTCAAGCCCACGTACTTCTGGCAGGCACAGCTGATGGCAACACCTGGATGTGGAAGATCCCCAGTGGGGATTGCAAAACCTTTCAGGGTCCCGCATGCCCAGCCACATGTGGCAGGATCCTGCCTGATGGTGAGGCATGGGGCCTCTCTGGAGTGGGAAGTGTCACCAGCTCTGTGTGGGCCCTCCTGCTTCTACCAGTCTGTGCTGAATGGGAGGTGGGGGGATGAGCGGGGCCCTGTCTATATCTGTTGTCTCTGTCTCATGCAGGGAAGCGAGCAGTGGTGGGGTATGAGGATGGGACCATGCGCATCTGGGACCTAAAGCAGGGAACCTCGCTGCATGTCCTGAAAGGTAAGGAGGCGGTTTATCACCTGGCCTACTCCCTAACTGGTGAACAGCCCCTTCTAGTGGTCTTTGACCACTGCCTGGTTGGGCAGGAGGCAGCCTGGCACTGGGTTTCTCTGTCCCCACTGGTGGCTCTTGCTTGCCGGGGTGCTGGCAGAGCCGGGCAGGGCAGAGGCTGCAGGAGGGTGCGTTTTATGGCTCACTGGGTCTCCGTGGGGAGGACACTTAAACCTCATACCTGCTGCTCACCCCCCAGGCCAGGATGGCCATCAGGACCCCTTGACATGCGTGGCCAGCAACCAGGATGGCAGTTTGATCATGACGGGCTCTGTGGACTGCCACGCCAAGCTGGTCAACTCCGCCACAGGCAAGGTGGGTCTGTGTGGGCAGGGCAGAGCCAGGAGAGCTGAAGACCCCCCAGGCCCCTGTCCTGGGCCGAGGGCAGAGCCGGGAGCGCTGGGGACCCCCAAACCCAGGGCCGGTGTGCGGCCATCAGCAGCCGGCAGGCGGCGCCCTCGCGCTGCGGGTGGAGCGCGGGCTGGGTGGTCCCGCCCGGCTCCTGGAAGGAAGTTCCCTCGTTTGCTCCCAGGAGCTGAGGATTTGGAGCCGGGCCTTCTGATGAGGGTGCAGGCTCGGTACCGAGTAAGAACGGGACCTCTGTGCATCTGGGTCTCCTTCCCTCGGGGTATAGTCACCCTCCCTCTACCCAGGTGGTGTGCGTGTTCAAAATGGAGAGTGTGACCCCCAAGGCACCCATCGGTGAGGGCGAGGAGGCAGAGTCCAACTCGGTGGAGTCGCTGGGCTTCTGTAATGTGTGAGTGTTGGGACAGCCCCTCTTCAGTGCTAGATCTCACAGGGCTTGTCACACAGATCCATTTGCATCCCTTGTGCTCAATCTGCTGCATTTCTCTTGCCTCCATCCTCCCTGGCTGGGTGTGGAGATCACTTGGGTGTGAGGCCAAGGGACACCAGCTGCTCAGTCCTCCCTGCAACTGTTGGGATTCTGGGCTAGCCTGATGGACCACTGTTTGGCTGGGATACTCTCCAGACAGCTGTTTTCCTGCCCAGACATTGTCATTTTCTTCACAAACTATGGGCTGATTGCTAACTTGCTGTACTCCTGGGTTTCCCAAGCGGGGTGTTTGATGGCTCTAGCCATTGGGTTGTCCCTCATCTTGTCCACACAGTGCAGCCTTCAGCATAGGGTTTGCCTTTTACTCGGAGCCTTTACGTGTTTCCATCCCTGCTTCCCCATGTCCCATGTAATGCCTGTTCCCCTCTCTGCAGGATGCCACTGGCTGCTGTGGGCTACCTGGACGGCACACTGGCTATTTATGACCTCTCCACCCAGTGCCTGAGGCATAAGTGCCAACACGAGGTACAGCCCTACCCCCTCTCCCTAGGCCTGGAAGGTGGGCTTCGGGCCTGTTGGAGATCTCCCTCAGAGCCCAGGGGCAAGTTCCCAATTTGTACTTCTCCCTTAGCCTTGGGCTTCCCCAAAGGGCAGCCGCAGTCTCTGCACAGCGGATGTGCTTGGACCTGGGGCCTGACTCTCCTGGGGACATGGCAGAAACCATGAGGGGGTGGGGGCACATGGGGGGAGCTAAGACTTGCTGGAGGTCCCCACTGTGGTCTCCTGCTACCCCAGTCAGGGATCGTGCAGCTGCTGTGGGAGGAGAGCTCGGCCGTGGTGTACACCTGCAGCCTGGACGGGGCCGTGCGGCTCTGGGACGCCCGCTCGGGGAAGATGATCAGCGAGTACCGAGGGCACTCCGCTGAAATCCTCGACTTCGCCGTCAACAAGTGAGCGGGCAACCTCTAGCCCCCTTCCTTGCTGGGTGGAGGGAGCAGTGATGGCAGGGGCCTCCAGCCTAGGAGCTCAAATCACAAGCTGTCTCTCCTTTGAGTGCCCTTGGGGTCTGGTCCCAAGGTGCAGGACAGACCCAGGTCCATGCTGAGACTTGAGGGTCTCAAGGGGGAAGTGCAGCACTTCAGAGCTGCGCCGGGGGTGATGGTTAGGGATACTGGAAGCCCCCACCCCACCTCTGAGCCCTGTCTCCCTGCAGGGATGCCTCCATTGTGGTGACCACCTCTGGCGACCACCAAGCCAAAGTGTTCTGCGTCCAGCGTCCCGATCGCTAGAACTGTGTCAAGGGATGGCGTCCCGGCGCTGCCCTGCACCTTGTGTACAGAGGGACGAGGGACATGGTTTCACCACCCTTCTCCAGTGCGTGCTTTGTAATTTTCCAGCCTGCCCTGCTTTGCCCTAACCACCTAGGGGCCAAGCTGGGGGTTTTGTATGAAGATGTCTTTAATTATATAAATTATTTCACTTAACTGGATGCCATCTACTCTGCTTGTTTTGGGGAAGAGGACCTGGGGAGCTGTGCTCCCTCCTCAGGGATCTCCCCAGCATCCAACCATGGCCTGAGGATCAGTGGCAGAGACTCCCATCCTAGCTCTCCCTGCCAGGGGGAATGAGGGGGTCAGGGTAGGAAGAAAGCGTGCAGGTTGCTAGCTGAAGGTAAGAGAATCCTGCTCTGTACAGTCCAGGAGTTCTCTAACAGAACAGGCTATTCCCAGATCGGGGTATTGCACCCCTAAGTTCACCAGAACTTGTATGTTCCACAATACAGGAATTAATCTCCCTTGGGGCTGTGACTCCAAACATCCCTGCCAGGGCAAGGTCATGCATTGACAAGCCAGAGCCCCACAGCCCTTTAAGATAGAAAGATCTTCTTTATTAATGAACCCCAACAGTATTTCTTCAGATACAGGAGTTTTGAACTCAAATACTCAGAAGAAAACAAGTTAATATTGCATTATTCTCATAAGAAATACTGCAACTTATTTCCGGTAACATATTGCAAAGCGAAACAGCTTGAAAAGAAAAAAAAATTAAAAAAGAAAAGAAATTAAGTCAATCAAACTGGAATTAAAGTTTTGTTTCTTGGAACGATCCAGTCCTCGCAAGCACAGCTCGTTTCTGCAGATTACTCCCCCAACTGTCGTACAAACAGACCCCGATTGCTTGAATTCCTTATGAGCCCACAGAGGTGCAACATTAAAAGCTACGATTATTGGGTAGCAAGTGCCCCAACCTTCATCCTCCACAGCGGCCTCAGTGACCCGGCGTTAACGGGTTGTGAACGTCTTCCCCCTGAAAGGATGCACAGAGGGGTCAGCACAGCCCCAGGGCTTGTGGTGGGGCGCAGGTAGCCAAGCTCTTGAAGCCAGGCAGGCACTGCTGGGTTGCAGCTCACAGGGTCTGTGGCTGCAGAACCAAGTCATGGGGCTGTGGGGAGGGGCTAGCTTTTGCAGAGGTGACAACCCTCCTGCCCCAAAGCAGAATGCAAAGGGTACGTGACAGCACAGAGAAAAAGGACACCAAGGGGCTCTGGGATAAGCAGAAGGTAAGGGACCTGAGTGAAACATGTTCACACAGCTGCTCTCCTCCATCCACTTCACTGTGGGCTGCTGGTTCATGAGAGGGAGCCAGCCAGCATGGTGGCCTGGCCCCAACCATCACCTGGCCAAGGGCAGCCAGTGACTGAGCAGCTGCAGACACACTGGACAGCAAGACCTGGTCCAGTGCCCACAAACCCTAAGGAAAGACCTGGCTCCTCTCCCTGCTGTGAGCTGGAGCTGCCCCCAGAACTGGACAAGCCAGCTCTAACAGGGAAAAAGCCCCAAAAATGCCACCAAGGGCTTGGTGGGGGGAAAATGGAGACACCAGGGCTTGCAAGGCCATGTGTGAACCTTCTGTGAAGAACCTGCCAGCACAGGGTTTTTACCTCAGACCCAGCTCCTCACAGGACATCTGAGGCAGTAAGCTGTGGGTCACCCCCATGGCACCCCGACCTCCCCTGGACTGCAGTATGCCAAACTGAGCAAGACCGAGCTTGTGGCTGGCAGAGAAGCCCAGAGAGCCAGGCCCTGCTTTGCTACTCACGTGATTGTTTTCATTTCTTTCTTCTCTGCGTCTGGACGGGCACGGTTGAGCACCTTGAGGAAATCTGACGTTTTCGCCCTCATACGTGTGTGAATATAGGCCTGTGTTTCATTAGGACAAAATGGGGACACATCAGGATCCTGTCTTCATAGCTGAGATTTCAGGACACGTCAAAGCCAGGTCATTCTGAACAATTACCCTAATTTCTGTTCTCAGAAAGGAAACAAACCAGATCCAAAAGGGAAAAATCCTACTTCACTTCTAGAATGGAAAGAAAAGAGTCTTGTGTCCAAGAGCACTGAGAAGGCAACGATGCAGCACTTGCCACCCCTGCGTGACTGGGGAGGGCAGTGGCAGACCCTAATGAGTTCTCAGGGGTACCCCTGTCCCCTGCTTCTCCCCTTCACCCAGGTTAGATGGGCTGAAGCCACCCTGTGTCCCCCAGCCCTCCTACCTTTGAGCACTTGATGTGATAGTGCAGGTAATCCCGGAATGTGTGGATCAGGTTTATGGTGTTGTCTCTGGCTGCAGCATTGGTGTGACGGGGGAACAGCACTGAAAGAAGAGGCCGACACAGACCATTAGTACCTCCTGAGGCTGCCCAAGGCCTTCAGGATCAGTGCTGGAGGCTTCTGTGCTGCATTGAATCCCTGCCTTGCTCTCTATAAAGAACCCTTTACTCTTGACCCATACCAAGATTAAGTAGCACTTGTGATTTTAAATACAAGGCTTAAGAGCATTTTTCCACATTTCCCACAGCAGCCTGGGCAGTCTGCAGGATGCAGGCAAGGCCAGGTGCTCAGAAACAATGGCACTGTAGGAAACTGCATGATGCTGTATCAGTGCTTGGGAGATGTAACTGGAGGAGCAAGCTGGGAGGCAGACCAGGGTGCCCAGGCCACTCAACCAATTTCAAGATCCAGTCTGCCCTGGGCCCTTGAAATTGGTTGTGGGTCTTTGCCTGGCAGCTTGCTGGCCCTGTAAAACAGACAGACTTGGATACAAGCAGGTAGCTTGTTCTTTCCATAAGCTGGTGCTCTGCTACGTGTCCCAGATCGAAGGGCTGAAAGAACATTTTGTTTGGGTGATGATCTCACCTGAGCCTGTCAGATCAGGTAACTGGGAAATTTAGTCTCAACAAGAACAAAGTATGTGCCATCCCAGACCTCTTCTTTCCATAGCTGACAGCTGCCCAGGCCTCAAGGCACCATTCCCAGCACAGGAGGAGGGCAATGCTACCTTTACCTTTCCCTGCAGTGTCTGTGCTCCATCTCTGAGCTCCAAATTACAGGAATGCTGGCCCGAGACACCCTAATAACACAGCCAACCATCTGGAAGAGACCTATCCCTTTGAACAGGGCAGGGTTTGGTCTCCTCAACATTGCAACATGGGGAAGTCATGGCTCTGCTCGCCACCAGGTCTGCAGGCAGGGGAAAGTGGCTAATCAGTGTTAAGCCCAGATCTGAGAGGCAGAGCTAGAGAAGCAGAATGCACTGCCCTGCTGCTGCTCTCTGACTGCCTCTGCTGACGAAGCACTGCATAGCTCCCTGCAGCTGGGCAACCTACAAGTACAGCTGCTTGAAAACTTTCACAAGTAACCTCCAGTTTCCACAATATCACAGCAAAGCCACTCTTCCCTTTGCTTCTGAATAGTGAACTTATTTTGTAGGCGAACACTAAACAGCTCACTGTCCACTTCCACATCTTCTTGCCCACAGCAGAGCTGAGGTGACCTGATACAGAAAAGGGACACTCCAAAGGGGGTGCACAAGACAGAATGCAACCCCAGAGTCCCTGCAGCCCTCAGCGACCCACTTCAACACTCAGGAAAGGTACATTCCTTTTTCATGCAGCAGCAGGAACCTCTCTCCTCCCCAAGCACCCCCAAGCCTCAGAGCTGCCTGCTTACCAAAGGTGATGTAGCCAATATTATCTCCAACGGCTGCATCCGTGTCCTTCAGCTCCAAGGGTGGCTCCCTGTGGCTGAAGAGCACCTGTGGGGCTGTGTGACTGGCCCGGCGACCCTCCTTGAACTCCTGAACAAGACAAAGTGAAGGTGATTCCCACTGCGACCCTTCAGCAACATGCTGGGAAAGCAAATGGGGTTTCCACACTCCCCAAGGGCAATGAGCAGAAGGTTGCCCAGGTTTCCCTGAATGGATTGAGTTCGTCAGGCCAAACACCCAGAAAGTAACCCTTTTTCCCAGCAAAACCAGCCCAAAATGCATGGCTGTCCTGGGTTTATACATGACTGTAGCACAGCTCCTCAGCTGGGGTGGCTTTCAGTGTGTCACATCCCTGCCATGGGTGTTTTGTGGAAGGGACACCTCAGTCTGAGCAAGCACAGGAGACAGCACAGATCCTGCTGGAACTTCAATGCTTCCAGTGAAAGTGGGCAGTGCCCATCACCCCAGAGGAACAGAAATTCTCGGGAAGGGCTGCAAGGTCTCCATCACACCTAGTGTAAAGGTTCTGCCATTTGAGAAACCATCTCCCACCAGGAGTCTGCCCAGGCATCAAGAGGCATCTGGGGGTTTGAAGCTTGTATGTGAAACCTGCTCCTCTTAGTGCTTCCCTACAGCTCGAAACAATACCTTCAGGCAGGGAGATCCCTTCCCCCACCTCTGACAGCAGCACAACCCCCACCTCACAGGACGTGTACTGGCTCTGCACTTCAGGAACTGTAAGGACCATCTCTATGTGGGGCTGGGAATGTCCAGAGACTATTCTCCCAAGGCAGGGCAGTCTTCCCTCTGCCTCACTGACCTCCATCCCAACCTACAAATTATCAGCTACCCTTGGCCTCTCCTCTGAGCACAGTTTCTCCTGGGAAAGGCAGGAGAATCCATGTCCCTTTTCCAGTAGATCACTGGGGTTTCCTCAATGAAATGCTTAGCTTTCATTTCTGCCTGCTTATGCCAGAGGGTGAAATGGTTCAAATGGCTTCACTGGTTAGCTAATGGTCACATTTTCTCCATGAGAGCCCTGATGAGCATACACCATACCCAGCTGCGTTATGCAAGACCAATAGCTGGAGGGAAAGAGCCACTGTGACTCAGAGTGGAAATTCCTGTGGCTGGGCAGAGGCAGGGTTTGCTGTTGTAAAAACCAAGAATTCGGGACATGGAGGCTCCAGGACAGCTGCTGCCTTGAAGCACTGCCATCTCCCCAGGAGCCTCACTAACCCCACTTTGTTCACATCATGCCTCCCTTCCCATTTTAAAAGCTGAATTCCAGGCCGAAGGATATGCTTGGTGGGGGGGAAACCTCAAAGCCAGAGCAGATGCGCTGTCTGTAGTTAATGAACACAGTGAACAGAGCATTGAAGTAAGACTTCCACTGCAACAGGCCCTCTTCTGATGACACCAAACACAGGTAAACTGGTCTGCAGCAAACTGGGCCAGTAACTTGCTGTCCATGAGCCTGTCAGCACCACGGCCTGGCACCCTTGAATGGGTGGGTTAAAGCCCCCTGGAACACCCTGCATGCCCTGCTCCATCGCCATGCCCACCCAGGAGGCTCCCCAGGAGCTTCAGCAGATGAATGAGGTGGGCCAGTGGTATGGACAAACACAGGTACCAGCATGCACTAAGCCTCCCCAGCCGCACATAGATGTCTCATTCTCCACAGGCTGCACACAGTCGTTCACAGACACACGGTGTTTACAAGTCTCTCAATGCTTCCCAGCTAAACAGCAATTGCAAAAGGTAGCTGAGTCCATAACTTGGTGTTATGATTGGTTCAAACTCAAAAAAATTCAGTATATTCATAGCTCTAAAAAGCTCAAATTCAAGAGCTGTCACACTGAGCTGCTGAGTCTTTCCTGCAGCATTTGAGCATTAGCAGGAAGAAACTTCAAGGTGAAGACCACTCAGCTCCTCCTCAGGCATGGCATGACATTGTCTCACCCTTCCTCTCCCTTTACAGCCTCCTCAACATGCTCAGCTGGCTGGTGATCCCTACACCATAGCTATCCACACTACAGGGCCTCAATGTGGGGACTGAAGTATTCACTGTGGTGTTTCCCATCTGTAACACATAATACGCTTGATTGTCCAAATGAGCAAGACTATTGATAATACAGATGCCAACGCAGGAGCCAGGAAAATACACTGTCTATGCCTATTAGCATGCTCTTCCATCCCAGTGCAGCATGGAGCAAAGCATTTACATGTGTTAAACCGCCTTTGTGCTCATTTCAGCAGCTTATTTGGCAATGCTGCTTCAAAAAAGCAGGCATCTGAATTGAGGACCAGACCCTTTCCCTGTAATTCAGTTTCCATACCTGCATAAAGACCTTTCCAATCACCACGTCATCGTCGTCCTTAAATACCGTGCTGAACACAACTGTGACACGGTCCTTCTTTGCCTCAACATACCTGCAGGTGGGAGAGAGAGAACCCAGCTGTGAACTCGAGCTAAGAAATTCAACTGGACAAGGTAACAACTGCGTGACAAGGTCAAGTAGATAAAACAGCCATTCACAGGCCTGGCTGCTGAAAGTTTCCCCTCCCTTGAAACAGTATTGACAGGGAGCAAAACATTTCTGTTGGGAGCGGCCAGTTCCTCTCCTGCATGCAGCCACAAGTGCTGCCACTAACAGAGACTCTTGTGTAACATCCCCAGCAGCCCAAGGCATAAGCATTGCCCTATAGGATACTTGTGGCAGCCTAGGACAGGCCTTTATTACCCTGCCAAAGCATGGAGCAGAAGGATTTCCTGACTTTCCACCAAAACCTACAGCTGTGCACAGGAGCAGACTACTGACCACTGTCCGACCCCCGTGCTGTTTGAACACTTACATTGTCTCATCGTCCCTGTAGTGGATGACTGCTCTTTTTTCTCCTTCTTTGCCCTCTTCCTGGAATTTGAAATACTTCTCAAAGACTGAAGCAAAGCAGTTGCGCTTCAACATGCCGGCTTGGTGCACAATGGCATCCTTGTCTGCAGGAAGGTTCTCCAGGTCGTAGAGCAAAGAGACATTGTAACCTGGGAAGGGACAGCCACTAACCTTAATAATCTACATAATGAAAGCAGAGAAATTTTCTTAAAAGACACACCTCCAGTCCCACTTTTGCCTTAAATCCTCCCCAAAGCCCCATGGGTGAGTTCTTCCCACTCCACGCACTGCCAAAAGCCATGCCTGAACTCAGCGCGTGGCCATGGCAACGTTCCTGGGGCTCCTTCCCAAGCTCCCAGACACACGTGCTGGCTGAACTGCTCCCAACTTTTTGCAGCGAGTAGGAAGAGATGTTGTCACAGGTAACCATGGTTTTCCTGTGTCTCACAAAGCATCTTTGAGAAGAACAAAGACCCCAACCGTGAGGAACAGAGGCTTCCCGGAGGAGGACTGCATAAAGAATTACAGCTTGTGCTACAAGCTACTTCATCCCTGACATGTCTGAGCCACCTTTTAAATTGGCAATTTCAAATTGCCATTCATTGTATAGAGAGCCTCAGATATCAAGCTCTTCAAGTGCAGCCTTCATATGAGCATTTCTCAGGTGACTTAAGTAATTTTGGAATTGCATTCACATACACAGACAGAGTGAATGTTATTGGCAGGGTTACCTGATTCAGGATTTACCAAGTAGCTTCCATAGACTTTCTTCAATACCTAGAAAAGAAATTAAACATCGAGAGCACAAGCTATCAAGAGTTGTTTCCTCCTGCACAGCCTAGCCCATGTTTGGTCTTCTTTTAGAAGTATCAAATTACAGCACCTGCCTCCCCTAGTCTAAGAGAATTTAGACAAGTATTAAGTCATCAACTTCTAGTACTATTGGCTGTTCCTGCTCTGGGGAGGGCTCCCTGAACTCCACTGACAGGGGACAGACTGGAGGAGAGGACTCAAACCTGGAACTTGTTTCAAGTTCTTGCTAGTCAGATTTGTGTGGGGAAGAAGCCTTATAGCTCATACCTTCAAAGGAGAACTATCAGCAGAGCCTGACACAACCCATCTGAGGGCTACCACTTTTTCTTCCATTCAAAGGCAGATGCAAAGTGTGCCTGGTCCCTCTCCTCACAGGACGGCAAGTTCAGAGCACACCGTGGCCTAGTGATCACACACTGTCTCAGCCTATGCACGGGCAGATGGGGAGCGAGAGGAGACTGCCAGGCAGCTTGGATGCCTCCCAGAAGCAGAACCGCCTACAGCACAGCAAAAACCTTTTTTCAAACATAATCACTGCTGAATTTTACATCAATGGCAATTTCCAACTGAGCCATAGCTCTGTGTCAATGAGGGGGCTGGGAACAGGAGGTATTTCACAGAGAAGAACACAACAATGCTGTGGCAGAACTGGCCCTCCTGGGATGACACCCACTACCACGTGGAAAGGATACACAGGCTCTCTGCATGCCAAAACCTCCTCTCAGCAGAGAGCCTGCCTGCAGCAGCACAGGAAGATGCCCTGTCTTAGCAAGAACCCCACTCTGCATTCCTCACAGTGGAGTTTCACCAAAGACAGAGCAGAAACAGGGAAGTACAGAAAGCAACATTACAACAACTGGAGATTTAAAAATGCAATTTCTATTTTGTCAGCACTTCCAAGGCAGTCCTGTATAGATCCCATTTTCCTCTCAAAGTTTATATGAAGTTGCCTTCCACCCCTACCACAATGGCTGCTGGTGCACAGTGCTGTCAGCCACTTGCCCACCACAGGGGTTCTCTTGGGATCACAAGCTGCACTGATCCTCACTAAACAGGCCGGGAAGGCTCCACCATTTGGGCTGCTTGACACTCCTCATGCCAGCAGCAGTCCCTTCAGTGGTGGGCAATGCTGCTCCTAGAAAGCTCTGCATTCAGGAACCAGGAAAGCAGGACACTCAATCATATCTCTTCTGACTTCGGTGAGTCTTGTGGCAATTCACAGGAATTCACCTTGGGTTCAAATAACCGTTTCTCACCAGACTCACAATAAACTGATAGAGCAGTTTCCTTGTTTTCTTCCAAGGACAGACACCCAGAGGCAAAAGCCTGCTGGAAAGCCCTGGGTGAACCCCATTCGCTACCGTGTGGAGATTTGAAAACTGACTCAGGAACTGAGTCACACTTCCTGCCTCGCCATCCAACCACAGCTCAGAGAGGCTCCTTCTTTCTACCATAAATGGCCCTCCGCAAGCACAGGGCCCAGTCAACAGGAACCGAGCCTGCGACTTCACACAGCAGCAGTGAAAAGAGAACCAGTCTGCAAACCAAGGTCTGCACACACAGCAGGAGCTCAGCACTTGCTCTCAAGTGTGGTTAAGAATCAGAAGAGAAGCACCACAGATCTGTCTTGGTGCCTTCCTTCACTTGTGGGCTCAACACATCAGTCAGGGAAACTATTTCTACATGGTCAGTCTTCGCTTTGGACTTGCAAAATTAGTGGTGCCTTCTGCCTTTCAGGCTGCAGGGTCATACAAGATGAATACTTTTTCATGAGAGAGTGTGAACACACTTGGCCTTGTCTTTCAGCAAAGTGGGACTGCTGGTTGGCACAGGGCTGCTCCTTTGACCAATGTGAGATGGGAGCACAGATGCTTCTCTAAGGGTCAGATGTTAGATCCAGCAACATCACAAGGGCATTGCCAACACAGTATTTGTAGGCAGAAGGCCTGGAGATGCTTACTCACCTCATCAGCACCGTGTTCCTGGAGTTCCTTGTAGAATTTCAGAGAAATACTGACCATCACTTTTGTCTTGTCTCCATTGGGGTTTGAAATATGGTAAAGGACTCCATCAAAGTCTAAGAAGCAAGCAAGAGAAATGTGAGGGAACAGGAACCAGCTCCTATTTCTGAGGAAGGTTTTCCCTACATGTTCTAGTAACTGCATAAAGTGACACAGCTCCTCCTGTTCCAGCCCTCACACACACAGCAAGAGAGAAACCCGCAATTAAAGGAAGTGGTAATGTCATGTAGGGAGACCTGCTATCAGTGACAGGGCTGAAACAATTTTGACACCTGTCCATCACAGAAAGCTTTAGTCTCGTGTCATTTAGCATCCCTGGCAAATCCACTTGTGCTCAATACACAAGGATACAAACATGCAGAGACGGGAGCCTTCTGGATGGCCAGCACAGAAAGTGACTGACATGCCCACCAGGCCAGAGCTGCAGCCTGGAGGAGAAAACCTCTCTGCCAGCAAAGGCAGCTCAGCCGCTGCCTGCTGTGATACCTTCCACTTCACTGCCGAACGGGCGGGGAGGGCAGAAGGCAGGGAAAGGCAACCCTCCAGCTACCTAGCTAGCTCTGCTTCCCCACAGAGCTTTGCAGCTTACACAGATTCCTGATAACAGAAGCAAAAAATCAGTTGCTGAATGAGTACTTGAACTTCCTTGGCATTTCTCTTCCTGGAGAGCAAACTTGAGGTGATGAATCCATTTTGCCTGTCACCCTAAGTCAGCTTCCTAACAACCCAAACCAGATGGTGCTAAAGACCTCATAACAAGTAGTACCAAGGGCAGGACTGGAGAACAGATGAGGTAAAAGAGAAGAGATATGTAGCAGGCACACACCAAAGCACTACCACCACTGAACTCAATGCTCTAGGGAAGTCCCAGGGAAGGCAGACAGACAGAGAAACAGTGGGGCAGCCAACAAAGCCCCAGCTCTGGGGATACTGCAGGGTCTCCACACCACCCCTGCCCAGTGGTGTGGGCAGACTGTTCAAACCAACCCTTGGTTCAGAGAAGTCAAGAGAGCTGCAGAGCTTACCTGCAAATGTTACTTCTACTGCCTCTGGTTTATTTCTAAAAAGGAAAGAACACAAAGGAGGTAAATGAGAGCTCCAACAGCAGCCTCCAAACTGTGAAGGGAAGAGGATTAATTTTCAATTACTTATTTCTCACAGGCAGCTCTTCCTCAAAACCCTTTTATCTCCTGCTGTTCAACTAGTAGTAACCTTTGACAAGAGATCTTAGACTTCTCCCCCTTCCTATAAGTAGCAGTTTTACCCCAGATGACATAAATTAGACCTTGAAGCTGGCACAGATTGCTATTATCTGTAGTTTATTAATAGATTTTGACATCACAGATTTCCAGTTAGAAATGCCTAAGAAAGCTACTCCTTACTAAGAAGTTTGTTTTCACAAGCACACTCTCTGTACAGAACAGCTATGACACAGGTTTTGGGACAGAGGATCTTTTGTAAGGTCCTGCAATACCAATTCATGGAAGGAGCTGAGTAATCCTTCCTGACACAGTGCCCCCTTCACCATCAACACCAGCTCTGCAAATATGTTGCTATAACTTGCTTGCAGAGAAGACCCTTCTTCCAAGTCCAGTGTTAGGAACAAGCCAAAAAAGGAAACTTTCCAGATGTTCATTTCATCCTGCCCCCCTTCCAAAACACCCCAACATTTTGCCAATAATCTCAGCAGAAAAATTAGCTCTGGGTGCGCTCTAACGCTGTCCTGAGTGGTCTCTGGGATCCATGATCAGCAACAAAATGCCTTGCGAGCCAAAGGCACATCACATCTTGCATTGTGACTATGAAGACTAAACTGCTTAATAAACCCTATTTTGACATTTGTCCATGATCTGTAGAAGAGTAGGACTCCATGAAAGATGTAACTGCCTCTGGAAGGTCATTTCATTGGGAGTGGCACTACATAACTGCTTTCACAGCTCCAAGGAGACTGGTATTAATAGGTCATTTTCCAACAGGGAATGATGCAAAGGTATCTCTACTGCTGAAAGCAGGCGTGGAAAATGAGAACAGGATAAAAATGCCAGTCTTGTACTGCTGTTTCACACTGTATCTCCATTTATTTTTCAAAAGTGGATGATATTAGACTAATGCTGTGGCTAACAGAAATCTAGTCTCTAACAGTCCATTTACACCTGCCTGAACCAACATGCTGAAACAGCTTCCCAGAGTAAAGGCAGTGGTCTCAACTATGCTGCTGCTGCTGCCCAGAGACCAGCTTCAACCTTTTTGCTGAAACTTGCTCTTCCACACACTTGTGTGCTGCTGAGTACTGGCTACACTGTGGTACATACACTGAGAAGGTGGGGGGAAGTGATGACTCAATATCTACTTTCCCTCACCATATTCTGTGACGACTTAAATGATTTTATCTCAGCAGAAAGCACTGTTTTTCCATCAGCTTTTCTGCAGTCAGCCTCATTCCTGGAAGGCAGAAATGACCACAATGTGCTAAAACTCAAGCTGGGCAATACGGGGAGATGAAGACACTGCACTCCACTGATCCCAGACACTCACCAGGTCAACTACATTTTAATACAGGGGAAAGGCAGAAATTAACCCCCAGAGGGAGATCCTAAGTGGAAATTAAGAGGTGTTCCTGCTTCTTGAAAGTGATTAGCTGTGAAAGGCAACAGCTCTTTTTTTGTCTGAAGGCTGGGAAGCCTCTGTCTTTTGTGCCACATTGCTGAAGATAAAAACCACACACTTGAAAGAAGCGGTGCAAGTGCACCCAAAGCAGGTCCTTTAGTTTAAGAGCTGTGCCAGCTACCTGTGACCTCTCTTGCTTTCATCTTCCCTTCCCAGTTGGGCCTGAGATGGGCGCAGCAGGCATCCCTGGCTGCATATTTAGCTTGGGCTCTTGGAAAGGAGAGCAATTCCTCAAGCCATGTCCAAGCCACTTCTGCTCACTGAGGATGGCTCAGAGCAGAGATGAAAGAAAATCCCAGAGATCCCACTCGGTCAGTTCATGCAGACGTGTTCTTCTTTTAGAGCACCACACTCAGACGTGGGAATCAGCTTGGATGGCAGTATAAATTTATATAAAAAAAGAAACCTATGTAGGAAGCTTTAAAGATAGCACAGGCAGGCACATGAGAGCTAGGAATATTAAACAGGACGCATCCTTAAACCTCTGTTCCATCTTCTCAGAGTTACACCTTTCAAACCCCATTCCCCACAAACATAGAGCTGACACCTCCCAGAGCCCCCGCTCCCAGCAGAGCCCTCCAAACACAGCACCTCCCTCTGAGAAATGCAAGGAAGTGGCTGACAGCCAGCGCACTGGAGTGGTTTTGCCGAGGAAGGATGATTCCCCATTTGGTCGCTGTGTACCCAGGGGACGGCAGGAAGATCACTCATCACATTATTGAAGAAGCCAAGCAAGACCAGTACAGGAGCCAGTTGATGGCTCTGCACGAGAGCCTTTGTTCTGCACACAAAAGCTCACTGCTAACACAGCTGGGTTTGAGCCTGTTATTGTGCAAACGTCATTTCTCAGAGAAGTTATTTTAACACTGATTTCCCAAGTGGCTCAGTTCCGGTACTTGGGGATGCTGAGGAGGGGGAGTATTTAAGGGAAAAGAAGGTAACTGGGCAGAACTTTGGGTGCTGAATATTCAACCACTTCCCGGCACAGCTTCAGTGAAGCAAGAGCTCACGTGAGCTGCATACAGAGCTCCTTGAAGCCACGCTGGCCCTGTCACCTACCACACAGCGGGTTTTCTGCCTCACCGGGCACACATTTAAGTAGCCCAGGTCTGGCCTGGCCCAGGGGAGGACAGAGAAGCGCATTGGAAGTGTGGCTGGGAGCAAAGTGAGCTCCCTTAGCTTTTCACAATTCAGGAGCTTTACAATCACAACGTTTAACGTGCTTCTATTTATTTCTCTGGCTCGCCTCATCAAACTACCCTGTCTACTTAAAATGTTCCTCCAACAGAAAAACCAAACCTTTTGCTACCCAGATTGCTGTTCCTGCATCAAGAAGTCCCCAGGCAGAAGAGAGAGAAGCTCTCACCTTCAGTGCTCCGCAGTTTCTGGATGAGCAACAGTCCTGCAGGTCACACACACGTGTTCACTTCCCCTTGACCTTCCAATAACCCCATCTTCCACCACCAGAAAAAGCCCTATGGAGGCACAACGTGTCCTCTCCATGTTCTGTCCTTCCTGCTCTTGTGTGGGTGAAGGCTCAGTGCAGAGGATTCACAGCAGGCCTGGGATGGGGCTGGCACCACTGAGGGTGGGTACCAGTTACTGTCAGGTTACTGGCGTGATCCCAAAGAGCTCTGCCTGGTCTAGCGTGCTCTGGTGTCCCTTGCTGAGGGTGGGTACCAGTTACTGTCAGGGTGGGTACCAGTTACTGTCAGGTTACTGGCGTGATCCCAAAGAGCTCTACCTGGTCTAGCATGCTCTGGTGTCCCTTGCCTCCCTGAGGAGACCCTCCATACCCATAGTGAGAATTGGCAGTTTAGCAGCTTGGTGCTGAATGACTCTAAATCCCAGCTGGACTGTAAATCCCAACTGGGCAGCCAGGAGCTCCACTGGGGTTCGCTTCTACCCTGATCCAAATCTCTGAGAGACAGACTAAGTCTAGCTGTACTCAGAGGATTTCAGGGAGGACAGCTCATCCACTCCTGGGGCAGAGAGCTGCCATGACTCCTGCAAGCTCCTTAGCACCAATGCTACCTGAACCACAGCATCCCTCAGTGACCTTCCCTGTTTGCTACCATCTGCCCTGAATGGACAATGAAATCATCTCATACCAGGAATAACTGAGATGGCTTCTCTCTGCACTGAACACTGAATCCAGACCAGACCTTTCTGCAAACTTCTGCCTGAACTCTGACGCTGAAGTGGCAGCTGTTCCCAGCAGCAGTCAGTTTTGTGATAACACTTATTAGGTCTCAAGTCAAACCCACACCAAATCCCATCTGCCCTCTGTTTGTAACAATAAAAGATCCTGACAGATTTTACGTCTTCTTGCCTGTATTCCTCCTGTTAATCTCCAAATGGCTCCTACGCCCTATATAATACACAGCCAGCTCCAAATCATATTTTTCACCCTGGCAGAACATCCGTGAAGAGCCACAGTGGCCATGGAGAGACATCAGTGAACACTTAAGAGAAAAAGCAAATCTTTTTTCAGACAGCCTTTCCTCAATTTTAACTTGGACAACTTCCCAACTTCCCGGTTTCATTCTCAGGCCACAAAGGCTCTTAGTGGTATGTTACAACAAATTTTAAGAACAGAAGAGTGAAGACTGTAAGTATACAGAACCTTCATCTCCTGTATTAAAATGACCTAACTGCTAACTTGGCTGACAACCATATTGAAGCATCTCCCATATCACAATTAAGGCCTCTACCAAATAATGCAGAATGGCAATTATTTCAAAAGCTGCAGGCATGCAGATACTCTAATCTCTTGGCCCACAGGAACGGGGGGGGGTGGGGGGGTGGGAAGGGGTATTTCAAAGCGCAAAGCTCTGAGCAGAGCTTTCAGATCACCAGAGCCAACACACGATTTGGATAAAGTGAGCCAGATTCAGTGACAGACTGCAGGCTCTCACTACAGAAAGGTCACCCCAATAAAAAAAAATTATAAGCAATGTCTAAAATTATCTGAACAGTTCCTCCACTCCTGGGCCCCACTCAGCTAACAAATGCCTCCCTGCGTAAGCTGTGGGAGCATATGTAATCAAAAAGCTCTCATAGTTCTGGCAGCACACCCACCATGAACTAGAGCAGGAGTGCTCTGTCAGGTGGGCGGTGCCGAGTGATGTACGGCAGCCCCTACACATGCCAATTCTCCCCTTTTGGTTAGGTGACCCCTCCATGCCCAAGGTTTTCCTTTGCTGTGTGCCCAAGAGCCTAGAGGAGAGGGCCGGTAGGAAAGCAGTGGGATTCACAGTGGACAAAGCACAGATGGTCCTGCAGCACACTGGCACTGGCAGTTCCTCTTCCAGGCAGATCTTCATCCCATGCATCCTCAGTCATAGGCAGATAGCCTGTGGTTCCCCACCAGAGTGATCCAGAGCTGTGCCATGTCTCTAGGGAAGAGCCTCATTTTGCATGCACTTTCACTGTGTTTCTTTAATACAGTTATCTTTAGATGGATAACTGCTCTTCTCTGGTGTCAAGCATTGGTGGCTGCAGTGAGAACCACTCTCTGAAGATAAAACAGAGCAGGCCCCTCTTAGGAACCCGAGATGAAAACTGAGGCTGGAGTGATGACAGAACCACCTGTGAAAGCCTAACACTTTTCAGATCTGGCTTCTCTTCCCTCCTGTTCCGTGCGCTGTTGCACAAAAGCGGAGCACTGCCTACTTCCAGACAGAGGTGGTTCACGATCCACCATTAATGCAAAGTCACCTTCCCAGGTGTCTGAAGCAGGATGTGCTGTGACAGCCCAGGAGCTATGCTCCAACACCTACAGCTCCCTCAGTCAACGTGGACAGCCAGGGTGTACCACGAGCACTGCCTCTGCCAGCAAAACCCAAGGGTACCTCTTTCTGCCAGCAGCATTTCCCGAGTGCTCCTCAGTCAGGCAGAGTGAGTTTCAGCAGGTGAGGCTGTGCCTGGAGTGATGTGCAGCTCCAGGCTGGGCTTGTGAAGACACTGAGCCAGCACCTGCCACTGCTGCTGAAGAAGGGAGATCTGATCCCTGCTCCACAGTGAGCAGCCATGACACAATGAAAAGGATGAGGAAACTCATGTAAGCTAAAAATACCCAGTTTTGCCTGTTTAATTTTAACCTAGGTCACTTCCCCAATCCTGTTTCCCTTGAAGCCTGTGTCAGCAAGAAGGAGGGGGTGGCAGAGGAACAATCTCTGGTTTTGTTGGGGTCTCTGAGCATCCCTGAAGCCACATATAGCCACAACCACTCCTGAAGAGAGTTCCTCAGTAGTGCCCGGCAGGATTCAAAGTTCCTCCACCCTCTCAGCACACCAACAGCCTCCAGACGCTCCTCAGTCTCCCCATGATGAACTCACTTCAAGTCACAAGATGAACACGAAATTCTCACTGCCTGGTTTCAGCCAGGGCTCAGCCTCTGTGTCTGAAAGGCTCAGCTCTACAGCCCACAAGCATCAAGTGACCGCAGGTGGGAAATACCATAAAGCAGGCATGTGCAGCTTCAGCCCAGCTCCTACTGGCTCACAGGAACCACTCTGCATCAGGGAAGTTCAAGCTTCAGCTGATTCCCTATGCAGCTAACAGTCAGGAAGCCCTGCAGATCTGTACCTACTAATGGCTGTAAAGAAACCACCAATTTAATTTGAGATTTTTTTTTCCTCTGCCCCCAACCCAGGAAAAGGCATACTGTTCCCCAGCTATGCAAATTTGTGTTCTTTTGCACAGTGGGTAAATAATAAGTAACAGTTTGAGACAGATGATTAATTTACTAAAGATATTGGGTAAGCTGTGTATGACTGGAAAACCAAACCCTAAGACCAAAGCCTTGTGCCACACTCACTGGGGTCAGTTAAATCAGAGCAGGACAAAACTGGATGGAAATGCGTTAGTTAGAATGAGTATTCACCAGACACAGAAGACAATTATCAAAATGTTTTACACTTTAAGTTTTTGTGGGGTTTTTTTATGTCGGTGCGGTTAGCAAAGGGAAGAAATGATGAGAAACAGGATCTTCTCACAGGTAGAGCTCATCTCCACACACCACATTTCTATGAGAAACAGGAAAACCCACCTGTGACACCAGCTTTTAGGCAACACCTCAAGTACAAATGAATCGGTCAAAAGCTTATGGAAGCTTTCTCTGGACATGTAAAAAAGCTCACGAGCCAACCTCATTTCAACAAAATTATTTCCACATACTGACCAGGTATTCCCACACTGCAGCAGTTCAAATGCTTGAAAACTTCAGTAGCAAATTCCTAACTCAAGTTATTTCAACAGATTCTGGTAGCTTTAGGCTTTTATTTAAAAACGTAGTTGGTTTAAGATAATAGATTTAAACAAAGAAATTACTAGAGCTAAATAAAGAAAAAAATATCAGATGCACTGAAGTCCATCACCTGTTACCACCTTGATCTAAATATCACCTTTCAACAGTGGCTGTACAAGGAGGTGAGATTTCCATGGGGTTTGCCCACAAAATCTAATTAAACTTCAAACGACCCTATTTACAGGCGGGTGCTGCCAAGCCCCAAGGACCTTGTCAAGGGAGGACTCTTAGAGGTGGGTTAGGCCCTGCCTCAAGTGCTGATCTCTGTCTGCAGTCCTACCAAAGTACCTTTCACACTGGGAACTCCCGGGACAGCTGATGGACTTCCATGCAGGGCAGATTTTGACATATATGACAATAATATTATGGCTGTGAATTAATTTCAACATCTAAACATGACCTAGTTCTATATGACAAGGTGAAATGTGGAGCGTCTCCTACCTGATAGCCCAGGAAAGCTCTGCAGGGACCCGCCAAACTATAGCTGCACTGCAGTAGAGGGGAGTGACACAGCCCATGTCATGGGACAAGTCTCTGGCAAAGGATTTGGAAATGAACCCTGCCCTGCCCCACTTCCAGGCTGGCGCTGAACCCACCAGGCACACCTGTCTCTGAGACAACCACTATTGACAAATCCCTGCATTGCATCTGCTGCACTCCTGCGTTAGAGCAAATAATGTAAACCCAACTCTGCCCCAGTGTTCAGACTCACTCTTCTCAGTCACCAAATTCTTCAAACCTTGACCTTGCCCTGACTGTCCTGTGTTTGTCCCCAAGACACACCTTGGAAAAACCATCACCAAAATAGCAGGAAATCCCTTCCTGCCTCCAGGCTGAGCACCACAGGAATAACCCCAGAGCTGTGGCCATAGCAAAAATAAATATCACTTGAATAAATGTTTGATAGCACCCATTCCTTAGAAGACTTGAAACCAGGAGGAACCTCCCAGCACCTCACCAGCCTGCACTTGCCTGGACAGGGAGACCCCAGAAAAAGCACAGAAGAAAATTCAGAAGTAAATGTCTTCCTCACCTTCAGCAACACACTCAAGGCACAAAACTTATCTAGAAACACCATCTAAAGAACAGAATATGCCAAAGATGACTAAGAGGCAGAAACAGAGCACCATCAGCCATGCTACGAATTGATCCAGGAACAATCGGTATGTCAGGCACGCGTGCCAGCACACAAGTGAGGTGGCTTTGCCACACAGCAAAATGGAAATCTCAGGGGCCTGCAGGCTGGTACAGAGCAAGCAACCCCAGCTCTGCTCACAGAGTCAGGGTTTTGGGGTGCATTTAAACCTGCAAACTGCCCCCTCCAAGTCACATCAACACAGAGACACATGCACATTGCTCTCTCTCTGTCAGGAAGAGTGTCTTGGTACAGACTAGTGATGGACAAGCTGTTCTGACACTCACTATGAACCTCTGTACATGCCATATTTCCTAATGGATGCAGCTGCAATACCACAGTGGTCACCTGGGAGCTCTCTCTTCCAAGTGCGGTGCCTGTGCTCCGGGGAAACTTGTTGCATTAAATGATCAGGGCTCAAGAAGAATCAAAATCTGGGAGCAGGTCAGCTGTCCTGCAAGGCAGAGCAGCCTGTAAGATTATTCTATGAAAAAACCCCACCAAAACAAAACACCAATTCGAGCAACAAGTCAACTGAGAGTGGGGAGAAAGCAGAGGAAGTGGCCTCTGACAATGTTCTGCATGCAAAAGGCTGAGAGCTTCAAAAATCGCTGGAGAAAAAAGGTAGCACAGAAAAAGGCATCTGCCTGGGGGGTCCTTTCCTGGAGCAGCCTAAGCCCTGACTTTCGAGGCACCAGGGCACGCTCCACCCCAGAGATAACACCGCTGCGCTTTGCCTCTCAAGGCTTTGTCTCTGTACAAAGGTGACTCAGTCAGCAGGCAGTGCATCAAGCCCACAGGCCACTCGGTTGCAGATACGGACAGTCATACTGAAGGGACTTCCTTCCAAGCTAAGCTGTGTCCTCACAAGCATCTTTACAGCCCTGGTGCAATACTCGCAGTAAAAAAACCACTGGCTCCCCAGGGACTGAACTGTCCCAGCCAGAGACGTGGGTGCAAATCAGAGCCCCCAGTCTGCCCCCCGAGGCCAGGACACCCACCAGGCTGGCACCAGGGGCCATGACTGACCCGTGGGCCTGTACCCCTACTGCTCGAGAAAGCAAAGGGGGAGCAAGCTGGAATTTGCTCTTCACCCCCGAAGCAAAAGGCTGAGGCCATGATTCCACACACACGCTTCCTGTTCCTCGGCTCCCTCTACACATTCTGTACCAGCGCTGGCACCACGCTGATGAAGCCCGCTTTACCCAAAGCAAACACACTGCAAATCCACCTTCCTCCCTTCCCAACTTCCTCCTTGTCCAAGTCCTGTCCTCCAGTCCGCCTCAGCACTGCAATCTCCCATACCCTTCCTAGATCCGTCCTGCTCCTCCGGAGCTCTCACTGCTCTCGCACTAACGACTCCATCCAGCGCCACTCTCCCCTCCAATACTGCCTGTCCCACTCCGCTCCCTTATTCCCCAGGCCTTCCTCTGCCCAAGCTCTGCCCATCCCCGCCGCCCGCAGCTCAGTTCCAACAGCCTGACCACCCTCCTCCCAGCCCCTGCACCCTGCAGGCCGCCATCCCGTGCCCGCTCTGCCCTCCTCGTTCCCCGGGCCGCCACCTGGTAGCCCAGTACCCGCTGGCTCAGTGCGGCTCCCCGCCGCTCTCCAGCCCCACATCCTGCCTTGTCACCATTCCCCGGCCCCCACCTTCCGCCTCTCTCAGCCTCATCCTCCCCCGGCACCACCCGCCAGGCTCTACCCTGTGCCCGGGCGCCTGGCACGGCCCGGGCCCCGCCAGCCACCGCCCCCTCGCCCCTCCCTCGGTCCGCGGACCCGTCCCCGCCCCGCCCCGGCTCCCCTGTTCCTACCCGGCGGCCGCGCCCTCAAACTTGAGCGTGAGGGTCTCCTCGATGATGCGGTTGTTGACCTCGAGCAGGATCATGTCGGTGCCGGGAGCGGCTCTGAGGGAGCCCAGCCCGCTGCGCGCACCGGGGACCCGCCCGAGCCTGCGCCGCCGCTTCCGCTCTCGCGCCTGCGCGTCACTTCCGGCTCGGCGCCGCCGCACGCGCAGCCCCCGCCCCGCCCCGCCCTTGCCCCGCCCACCCAGGATGACGTCACAAACAGCCCCGCCCCGCGGCGGGGGCGGGAGGGGGAGGGGACGGGAGGGTTGTGGGGGGGAGGTTGTCCCCTAAATGTGGTGGGACCGAGATACAGGGGTGGGCTGGGGGGTGCTCGTGGTATGGGCATCACCGCCAGCTGGGCCGAGGCAGGGATATGGGGTGCGCTTGGGGTATGGAAGTCCCCTAAAGTGTGAGGTGCCCCCTCGGTCATGGAGTACTCCCAGTGTATGGAGGTCCCCGAAACAGTGGGGTGGCTTTAGGATTATGAGGACACTCCAGGAAGTAGCAGGTGCGCCCCAGCGTACGGGGGTCTGTGTAAGAATTGGTGCTCCAGGGATATGGGGGTGCTTACAGGGGAAAATGGTGTCTTGCAAAATGGGTAATTTCAGAGCTACAGGGCCCCAAAAATGTGAGGTGATACAGGGCGTGGGAATATCCTAGGGGGCCTGTAATGGTGCCCTGGAGCTGGGGGTTGCCCAAAACCGGGCAGGTGTTCCCAGAGAATAGGAGTGTCCTTGTGTCTGTGGTGATACCCACGGGATATGATGGTGGCACTTGCCAGGTGCCCCCAGGGAAGAAAGGTGCCCTGAAAACATAGGGTACCCGTACGATGGACAAGCACAGAAAGCTGTGAGGATGGGGGTGCTCGAAGGGTTTGTGAGAATCCCAGCAGAATGGGGATGCATGGGGAATGCCCTCATGTGCAGGTTTCCCCTAAAGACAATAGGGGTACTCAGAGCCACGGCATTCGCTAAGTCTGTGGGGCTGGCACAGGGGCACGGCTCTCTCTGATAACATGGCACAGCCAGGGCAGGAGGGACATGGGACTCTACTCTGGGGGGGTGCCCCACAGCAACCCCCAACAGAGGGCAAGCCAGCCTTGAAGTCTCCCTGTGCATCCCCCAAATGCTGACACCACCCTTGCTCTATCAATGGGGAAACTGAGGCACAGAGCCTTGCATTGCCATCACCCACTAGCCACGGCCTCAAAGAGCTTCTGCTCTCCTGGGGGGACTGCAGCACACAGGGGTGCCTTGAAGGGGATCCTCGCATCCACTGAGGGCCTGGGGACAAAATGGAGACCCCTAACTGGAGACCCCTGGGGTGCATCACTGCAGGGATGACAATGAACCCCTGGGTGCACCCCCGGTGCAGGGCGGCCTGGACATCCTGAGACAGGAGCCTGACAGGGGGCTGTGGACTCCCCTTGGCCTGGGAAAGGCATCTGGGGGGACCAGGGAAGGGTCCCTTTGGCTGCCACTTCCGCTTCATGCTGGAGAAGATTTTGCAACGTTTCCTGCCCGGGCAGTATAAATTGGGCGGTGGAGGAAAGGGGTACTGGAAGGCGGCACGGCAGCAGGTGCAGGTGAGGGATCCTCCAGCTGCTGAGACCCCTGGGTCTGGTGCTGCCCTGCATCCCACCACACTTCGTACTGGAGCCCTTTGGGGGTGACATCTGGATTTAAACCTGTGCTTGTGTGCTTCCCAGTGAGAAACAGCTTGGGATCGGGAGAAGACCCCAGATTTCAGGGGACGGCAAGAGCAGCAAGCAGTGAGTCCATGGGTTGCTCCACTGGAGATTGTGGCTTTCCTTGGGCTTTGACAGCCCCACAGCACCCATCTGAGCCCCTTCACATGCGGAGCAGGCTGGGGACTTGGGTGGGCTGCTCCAGCTGCCCAAGAGGCTGCTTGGTGCGAAGGTAGAGGGAGGTGGTGGGTTGGAGCGCCCAGGGCTGTGCTGAGGGTTCATCTGGGTTGCAAACTGTCTGTAGTCCCCAGGGACGTCAGCCTTGGGTGCTGCGGGGAAAAAGTGCCTGCTCCCCTTTCCTTGCACAGTGATGAGCTGGGAGGATGCTTCCCATGGCATGTCCCTCTTTCCTCCCACTGGGAGCCCCAGGGCCACCCCCATTGTCCCCCCAGCCCCGCCAGGGTCAGGAGGGGAAATGGAGTGTTGCTTGTTCCCCCATCTGGGCCAGCTGTGGGGTATCTGTGTGTGCTGTACCCGGGGAATACCCGTTTCTGGAGGAACCACCAGAATTTTGGAGTGGGGAGGCAGAAAGAAGCAGCCAGAAATAGATGGAGGGGAAGCACTGGCATCAGTCTCTGCCCCGTGCCCATGGCAGCCCCACTTGGGAGGACATTCCCCCATGAGCACTGGCAGCATCCCTGGCTGCAGGTCCTCTGGATGCTGATGCCTCAGCATCCCAGCATCACCACCCTGGGATCACCATCCCAGATTACCATCCCCGGATCACTGCAAGAGAGGGTACAGCAGAGCAGGGAGGGTTCTTCTGGGCAGTGGCACCAGCCCAGCTGCGGCAGGGAATTCACATCAGGCAAAAGGGGAAAGTTGGTCCCAGGGACGGTTTGTGTTCAAACAGGGCCAGTTTGGGGCTGGGGACCCCACAGCACTGGGGGGACTCAGCACCCCAAGCAGTCCCAAGCCCTGGCATCTCCAAGCCCTGGAGGGGCTGGGGGCTCAGAAGTGGGGCAGAGGGGTGAAACTAGAGTGAAACAAGAGTCCAGATCCATTCTGGGAGAAGGCTGAAAGCCAGTAGTCTGGGGAGGCAGAAACAGAGCAATCTCACCATCTCCTCTGTGTGAGGAGACAGGAAAAGCGACTGCCACCTGTGATTTCCCCATTGAAGGCCGAGCACGGGGGGACACAGCGGTGCCCAGCTGAGCAACAGGAAAACCAGAGATGTAATATTTCCAAAGCTGCCTGCAAAGTGTGGACATGTCTTTCCGTCCGGGCTTGAAACGACTCCTGCAGGAGCAAGACCAGGAGGGGGTAAGAAGGGCACAGAAAGAGCTTCAGACCTTCTTGAGTGCTGCCTGCCCCAGGCACCGTGACTGCATCCTTGTGGCTGACTGAGGTGGCACGAGGAGCAGCTCCATGCAGCACTGCTTGAGGGGGTGGAGAAGCTGGAGAGATACAGTGGTACTTGAAGACCCTTTGGAGGTGCCCTGAGGGGCTCTGAGATGCCCCAAAGAGCTGAGAGGCTTTTGAAGGACCCACAGTAAGCAGGGGAGCCTAGGGTTTCTGGAGGAGCCAGGTGTCTCCTGGAGGGATGTGGTGCTACATTGATGGGGAAGCCCCTTGACCTGAGAAGAGGTGATCAGTCTATGGGGGAACCCCTTCTTCCACAGGAGTCAGGAAAGGGACAGAACTGGGGTGAAATGGAGGAGATTGAGGCATTCAGGGGGTGTTTTACAGGGGGGCGTATGAGGAACAGTGTCTACCTGCAGCACTGACCATCACCTGGCACAGTGTGGATGTAGTGGAGTGATGAAGGACAGCTGCCCACGGGCTGGGAGGGGACCTGGAGGGCAATGGAAATGCCAGAGGACTCAGAGATGCTGTTACCCCTGGTCCACAACACTCTGGCACTCCACATCATGCCATTTTGTGCTCCACAGGCAAAATGGAGCCCTTATCCTTCAGTGGGGATTTCTCCAACATCTTCTCCCTTTACAACTACACCTATGACTACAGCACAGCCATGCCTGACACTGCTATCTCATCCTCTCCATGCCGGCCTGAAAACTCTGTCCTCAACAAGTACCTGGTGGTGGTGATCTACTGCGTTGTCTTCATCCTCAGTGTGGTGGGGAACGGGCTGGTGGTGCTGGTGGTGACCTCCAGCCACACCAGCCGCTCCGTCACCGATGTCTACCTGCTCAACCTGGCTGTGGCAGACCTGCTCTTCGCTTTCAGCCTGCCGCTCTGGGCTGCCTACCGAGCCCACGAGTGGGTCTTTGGCACTGTGATGTGCAAAGCCATCTCCGTGCTGCAGGAAGCCAACTTCTACAGCGGCATCCTTCTGCTGGCCTGCATTAGCGTGGACCGCTACCTGGCCATCGTCTACGCCACACGGGCTGCCACTGAGAAGAGGCACTGGGTGAAGTTTGTCTGCTTGGGCATCTGGGTCTTCTCCGTGCTGCTCTCCCTGCCCGTGCTGCTCTTCCGTGAGGCTTTCCGCTCACCCAACAATGGCACCGTGTGCTACGAGCGCATCAGTGGCGAGGACACGGCCAAGTGGCGGGTGGTGCTGCGGATCCTGCCGCAGACCTTCGGCTTTGCCTTGCCCCTCCTGGTGATGCTCTTCTGCTACGGCGTCACCATCCACACCCTCCTGCAGACCAAGAATACTCAGAAGCAGCGGGCCATGAAGGTCATCTTCGCTGTGGTGCTGGTCTTCCTCATCTGCTGGCTGCCCTATAACATCACGCTGGTGAGCGACACCCTCATGAGGACGCGGGCCATTGCCGAGACCTGTGAGAGGAGGAACCGCATCGACACAGCCCTCTCTGTCACGCAGGTCCTGGGCTTTGCCCACAGCTGCATCAACCCCATCATCTATGCCTTCATCGGTCAAAAGTTTCGCAACAGCTTCCTCAAGATCCTGGCACAGCGTGGGCTGATCAGCAAGGATGCTGTTGCCCGCTACGGCCGCACCTCCTATGCCTCCACCTCCGGCAATACATCCACCACCCTCTGAGCCCTTCTGGGACCCAGCCCTTGTGGCTTCCAGCAGGTCCCAGCACCCCACACACCTCAGCATCCTCATCCAACCCCCTGGAATGTGGGTGGTGATGCCATGGGGATGGGCAGGGCCACCACTGGATGCTGGACCCCAACTGGAAGGGGGCTTGGTGGCAAGGTGGTCGGACCCCATTGCCAGGGGAGTGATGTCAAGTGTGCACCCTCCCCTCACTTTGGGACAAAGCCTGTGACCCTGGGGATTCTGTGAGCCTGCTGTGGGAATGGTGTTTTTACCCAGTGACCGTCCAGCAATAAAGGAGTTGGTGGGTTGGTCACCCATGTCTGGCTCCTCTTTGCCATGGGAAAGGAGATGGCAGGACAGGGCCAGGGCACATCTCTGAGGACAGTGCCAAAACGGTGGTGCCAGCTGAGCCTGTCAGAGTGTGGGTAACCCTGCTTCCAGGACAGGGTTCGACATCCTGTGCATCCCCAAATGGGACCCAAGCCCAGGTTTTGCTTCCTACAGCTCCCCAGACAGGTCCTGGCACTTCCCTGGTACAGAGGTCTCCATGTGGAGTCTATCCCACCTGGGAACAAAGTCATTCCCTTCCCAACCCCAATCTCAGCCCCCACAGAGCAAATCACTGAAAGATCCCTGAGCAGCCCCTCACACCGAGCCAGCCCTGTGACCCCTGCCTGAAGGGTGCCAGCACCCCAGGCACCCCTGCTCCCCCCAACCATGGTGTCATGACATTGTTGTGCAAAGGGCTGGGAACCTGTCCCTTACACAACCGGGATGTTTCCGCCCTGGCTTGGGCAACTGGGGCTGACACTTGACCGGGGTTGAGGAGCTGAAGAAAGGACTGTGACCCTGCTGGGGACTCTCCTGTCACTCTGTGTGCCAAGCCTCAGGATGCCTGCCCTGGCACTCCTAAGCATCTCTCCACTGCGGTCCCATACTGCTCCTCCACTGACCTTGATCCAGATTCCTAGGGGTCCATAACCATGGGGGCATCAGTGGGTGTCACCCACATGCTGGCTCGTGGGTGAGTATGGGAGTCGCCTAGCACCCAGGTGGGAAGCCTGGGGACTCGGGGCAGAGCAGGGTCGGTAGGGGTGCTGAGCAAGGACAGCCCATCCCCTTTGCATCTGAGAAACCTCTTGCCCAAGTGGTTCCTTGCAGCATGGTAGGAAGCCAGGGCTGTTGGCCAAGAGCTGTCTACCCTCCCCCCCGTGGAATGGTGCAGGCAATGGCTCCTCCTGGCTGCAGCTGGAACACCCTTTTTTGGGGATGGTTTCCCCCCAGGAGGACTTGAACACCCCCACACCAGCATTCCCCCACCCTACACGCAATCTGGGTGTCAATCTGGCAGTGACCGATAGATGACACGGAAGCCACAGGGATAGCAGAAATGAGTAGTTTTCCTCTTTGTGGACCAGCTGCAAGAAAGACACATCTGAAACCCAAAATGTTGGGCAGCAGGACCTGCATGCAGGCCCCAGACACCTGGGTCCCCAGTAAGTCCAAGAGGAGGCAGCCAGGGCAGGAGGTGTCCCAGACATGGTGCCAGTGCTGCTGTCCCCGCTCATGTAGCCTGCGGGTGCCTTTGCTGGTAGCAAATCAGGCAGCAGCGGCCGTGCTTGTCCATGTCCATGGAGCACGTGTGGCACACCTTTTGCTGGCACAGCCTGCTGAGGAAGCAGGAGGTGAGAGCTGAGCCATCCCTGCGCTGTGCCAGTGCCACCCCCCCCTTCCCCCCATAGCCCACCTGCAGTTGTACCGCCGGGAGAGCAGGCGGAAATCCTTGTGGCAGCGGGCACACAACCCTGGGTCGCGGGGCACCGGCCTGGGCACCGGAGTGTCAATGCCCTCTGTCTTCTGCCACAGGGCATCCTTCTCCCTGCGGGAGGGGAGGGGTCAGCCCTGGATTTGCCTGGGCTCTGGTGCCCTCCTCTGGGCAAAGGGGTTTTGGGTCCCCTTGCCCTTGGTGTGGAGGTCTCCGGGGCTCTCACCGCAGCAGCTCCAGCAACCGCTCCTTCATGTCGCGGATGAGCTCCTGCTGCCGTGCCTGCTCGGCGCCGCGCGTGGCCTCCCGCTCCAGGGCCTCCCGCTGCGCCCGCTGCAGCGCCGATGCCCAGCGCTCACCGTCCTGCCGGGCCCTGGCGCGGGGCAGTGGCGACATGGTCCCCCTGTCTCCCACACGGTCGTCTCTCCATCCCTCCATGCATGCGGATAAACCTCCCGCCGCTGGATCCTCCCTCGCACCCTCCCTCCCTCCCTCCCTTCTTTTCTCTGCTGTTGCCCATCCATCCTCAAGCTCTCTCCCCGTCCTCACAGCCACCTTGCCATCTGCCACCCATCCGTTTCCCCACTGTTCATCCATCCTTCTCCACGCCCGTACCTCTGGTCTTCTGCCCACCCACCCATGCATCTAATCACCCCAGATTCATCCCTCTGTCTCTCCATCCACCATCCCATCTCCATCCATTCATCCTAAAGTGATCCCTCCTTCCCTCCCTCTATCTACTAATGCCAAATCACTCCATCCCTCTGCCCACCTACCCCTCCACCTACCTATCAGTCCCAAATTGACCTCTCCCTCCAGTCCTCCTCCCTCAAATCCTTCCCTCTCTCCCCCTGCCAATCCCCAGCGGCTGTTCGGCTGTGTCCAAGCAGGACATCATTGGGGGTCCCAGGGAAAACCATGTGGCAGGTGGACATAGGCGGTCCCACTGTGGGGTGATGAGTGGTGGAAGTAGGGGTCCCCGCCCAACCTGCTGAGCTCCTCTTGCAGCTGTGCAATCTCCTGTCGCTGGGCCTGGAGCTGCTGCCGGCTCTGCCAGGTCTCCTCCTGTGCTGTGGCAGCCAGGCTGGCCAAGCGCTGGGGGAGAGTGGGGGGTCAGTCCTGGACCCCAAACCCCCAGCCCACCATGGGATCCCCTTGGACTTGCCCATACCATGGCCATGCTGGTGACTGTGCTGGGCCCCCCCTCTGCCTTGGGGTCTGGTAGGGACTCCTGGGGACCACGGGCGAGCTCCAGTGCCTGTTGCAGCACCTTCTCCACGGCAGCCACCTCATCTGAAGCACGAGCATCCTCCAGCATGTTCGTCCGTCCTGCTGCCACCAGTGCTGCCTGGCATTCCTGCAGGCGCGAGGTCAGTGCCGCCACCTCTGCCAGCACCCTGGCCAGCTGGGTACCCCGCTCCTCTGCCACCTCTTGCCAGCCCCGTGCCTCCTCCTCTGCCTGTGCCAGTGCCCCTCGGTCCCCTGCTGCCACCGCTGCCTCCAGAGCCCGCTCCAGGAAGGTGTTGGTTTCCCGCAGTGCTTCAGCCTCGCGTGCCCACAGCTGGGCCCGCCGGGCACTGCTCTCCTCCCGCTGCTGGTGCCGCAGTTCAGCCCGTGCCAGCCGTGCTGCCAGCGCCTGTGCAGCTGCCTCACGCTGACCCAGCTCGGCCCTCAGCTGGGACACCAGTGCCTCTGTCCCACCCAGCTGCCGGGGCACCAGTGACCGGGAGCCCAGCATGCACCTTGTGCCAGTGGGCAGTGGGGACATGCCAGGCTCTCCAGCACCATCAGGCTGCAGTGCTTTGCCAGTGCCATGGGCATCCTCCAGTTCCTCTACATCCGCATCCTTCATCTCCTTCTCATCCTCCTCCAACTCTTCATCCTTCTCTTCCAAATCCTCCTCCATGTCCTTCTCCACATCCACTTCCACATCCTCCACCTTCACCTCCTCTATATCCTCACTGTCATCCTTCTCCACCTCCTCTTCAGCCTCCTCTTCCATGTCCTTCTTCACCTCCACATCCTCCACATCCCCCTCTATATCTTCCATCTCCACACTCCCCACCTGCAGGGCAGCCAGAGTGGGTGGGCATGGGTGGGCTGGTGCCCCATGGGGTGCCACAGTGGGATGGGCAATGCCATCGGACCGTCCATGTGCCACAGTGCCGGTACTGTCTGTCTGCAGGGCTGTCTTTGCTGGGCTGCTCCTGATCACCGGGCTGGGCCGTACCAGTGTCCTAGAGGGGACACAGGGCTCAGGACTACCAGGGCACCCCCAAGGTGAATAGGGCATCATCACCCTCCATTTGGACTCCCTGGGCACAGCCAGCCTTTAGGGATTTAGGGGGCAGCAGGGCAGAGGATCAGGGATGTTGGTGACACCAGCCTGAGCACCCACAGAACAGGTGGCACCCATCAACCCAAGTCTGTGTGCTTGTGGCAGTGTGTGCACACGAGCATGTGAGCAGCAGAACAGGTGAGTGTGCTGGAACAGCTGCATCCACGAGTGCCCCCCACAAGTGTGCCCGGGGGAACGGTGTGCAAGCAGGTGTCCCTGTGTGTCAGATGTCACAGTGTCATGGTGTTGTAGCAGGGATATACTTGGCAGAGGACGGCTCTGTGTGTGTGTACATGTGCATGTGGCATGTTTGCAGGCACAGGCACAGTGTGCCAGTGACTGTGCCCTCCTGGGGCTACAGATGGAGAGCTGGCACATCTGGGGTGCCGTGTGGGGTCTAGGGCAGTGGGGCAATGCCCACATGCTTCTCTGCAATGCTAAGCCCCAGGTGGCTCTGATGCCCCTGACATCCCCAGTGCTGCCAATGCCCCTGGTGCCCCCAGTGTCCCCAGGCTCACTCAGAGAACATGGGCCAGGCGGTGTCCAGGTCGTCCCTGTGCAGGGCCAGGTGGAAGGTGACACAGTCCAGCTCATAGAGGCTGCCCAGGATCTCTGCCCGCCATTTGGGGCTCAGGAAGGGGCTGCGGGCGTAGTACCACTCGCTGCAACCACAAAACAAGCTCATGCATCCCTCCATGCCCTGAACAGGCACACATGCCTGAAGCACCTCTGCTGACTGGGTGCTACAGTGCGCTGCCCACCCTGGCCCCATCCCCCACCACCATGAGCATCCCCTCACTGTGCCCCTGCTCTCTCACCAGAGGCTCTCAGGGTCGAGGAGGCAGAGCTGCAGGGACTCTGCCAGCTGCCGGTGCACCAGGCAGTACCGCAGAAAGGCTCGGCCCCTGCCCACAGGGGTCTTCAGCTGCAGGGGAGAGGGGGCTGTCAATCCCTCTCACTCCCCCCCCCCCCCACACCTCCCCCCCAGCCCATGCAGGGGGAAAGAGGGTCCCCAGGGCTAGGGCTGGGGTGCAGTGGGGATCCCAGAGGGGAGAAAACCATTTATAGCACCAGTGGGCAAATCCTTGGTGCCCAAGTGAGTGTGTGCCTGTGCACAAGCGCATGTGCACCCACAAGCAAGCAAAAGCCCCTGTGTGTGCACAAGTCCCTGGGTATCCCACCAGCCCATGCCCACCTTGTCCAGGGAGGTGACAAAGTGAATGCCTTCATGCTCCTGCCGGCACCGTGCTAGGCCCTGGCACAGGAAGTCCCAATAGTCCTTGCGCTGCCCGAAGAAGCTCCTCTTCTCCTTGAGGTCAAACTGGCAGAGGTACAAGCTTGGATTTTCTTTTTTGGGAGTGTCCCCTGCCCCCCCCCCCTACCCAGCCTGTCCCCTGTGGGGCTGGAATCTAGCCAGCTCCCCCAGCAGGGTTGTTCTGGGTGTCCCTGGCTGTCCTCTCTTCACTGCTTCCATGCCTCAAGTTCTCTTTTGCAGCACATGTAATTGCACGTGTGGGCAAGGGAGAGCCTGGTCCGGGTGGCTGCGGATGCCCAGGGCCAGACAACGCTGGGTGGGGTTATTCCACTCCCAGAATGGTTAACACAGGATCCCCTCTTCTCTCAGCTGTGCCTAAGGGGAAACTGAGGCAGGGAGCAGCAGGGAACAAAGAGCAGCAGTACCTGGAGGAGGAACTCTAGCTGGGCACAGAGGCTGTGCAGCTCCCGGCTCCCGTCTGTCACCGGCAGCTTCTGCTCCTGGTAGCTGCGGTTCAGCTCGGCCACGGTCTCTGTGGGAGGGCAGGGCTGGGCTGGCATGGCACCTTCTCCCATCCTACCCCTCTCCCCACTGCCTCACAACTCCTGGCCTCGGGGATTTCTGATGGTGGGTAAAATCATAGAATCATAGAATCTAAGTTGGAAAAGACCTCCAAGATTGAGTCCAGTCATTAACTCAGCACTTCTAACTCCACCATGTGTGTAGCCAAATGCTACATCTACACGTCTTTTAAATACCTCCATGGGTGGGTGACTCTACTACTTCCCTGGGTAGCCTGTTCCAATGCTTGATAAACATTTCCATGAAGAAATTTTTCCTAATATCCAATCTAAACCTCTCCTGGAACAATTTGAGGCCATTTCCTCTTGTCCTAACCCTTGTAACTGGGGAGAAGAGACTGACTCCCTCCTGGCTATAACTTCATTTCAGGTAGTTGTAGAGAGTGATAAGATTCCCCCTGAGCCTCCTTTTCTTCAAAGAGAAAGAGGAACTTGCCCTGGGATGAAGGAGGAGAGCAGGGGGAACAAGGAGCACAGCCACCTCCTGGGCACTGGTAGTTCCCAGGGGCTGGGAGTGAGGATGGGAGCAGGCAGCAGTGGCAGGGTTGGCACGGGGATTCTCTGGAGCGGTGCTGGCAGTGACACCCCCCACTGCCCATGACTTGGGTGCAAGGAGAGATGTGCCATGCAGGGAACACGCTGGCAGGGGACTGGTTGGCACACTTACTCTGCAGGTCCTTGATGACACGGTTGAGCTCCCCTTCCCCTGCCATGGCTGTTCACAGGGATCTGCAGAGGCAGGGGCAGTGATGAGAGGTTCTAGGCAGACACTCCCCTGGCACCCAAGAACTCTCTGTCCCAGAGAGAGGGTCTCCCCCCCCCCCCCCCCCAGCTCTACCCCAGAGCTGCCTGCTGTTAAGGTGAGAGGGGGTAGGTTTAGGCAGCCCCTTACCCTGCCCATGTCCCCCCACTACATGGGCCAGAGCACACAGGGTGGACAAAGGTGTCCCATCCTGCACCCCCTTAGTTGTCCATGTGCCCTGCCCCTAAATATCCTCAGCCTTTGCTCCCATTCCTTGGGGAGTTCCTGAGGCTAACCCCACCCTATCCCTAGTGTGTCCCTGTCCTTATCCCTGTCCCTGTTCGCCAGGATTCAGGATGTGGGTTTGGCGCAGAGGAAGTGCTGCTTTTGCTTCTGCTCTCGCTTCCCTCACTCACATCACGAACAATGCATGGACTCCTGGGTGGTTGAGCAAGGGGGCACACCACCCCTGACATGCAGCCCCCTAAACTGAGCTCCCTAGGCAGAACCCTCTGGCACAGCATGACGCCTGCGTGGCTGGCACGGGGTTTGGGCGAGTTGTGGGCATGAGGTGGGGGGCCACACTGCAGCGGAGTGATTTTGGGGTGGGTGGCAGGTTGGGGACAGGGTGAGGGAAATAGCCCACGGAGGTGGCAGGTCTGTGACTTGTCACTGCAGGTGGTGTCTGGCTGGTGTGGGGGAGCACACGTGTGTGTGTGGGGGTGTGCCTGGCAGGGTGCGCGTGCACTCACAGGAGTGGGTGCACAAGTGCGCCCAAACGTGCCCAAGTGTGTGAGTGCCCTGTGCCCTCTACCACGGCAGAGTGGGAGAGAAGGACGCAGGTCCCGGGCTGCCTGTGTTCCCATTCCAATGCCCTTGAGAGACCTTGGATGAGCTATCTTTGTGTCTGCCCATCCTACTTGTACCTCAGTTTCCCCTGGGAAGAGAAGCCCCTTACCTGTATCCAGGAGCTGTGGGGTGCCCCGAGGCGGTTGCTGAGTGCTGGGGGTATGCTGGCATGTCCCCGTGCCCACGCTGTGCCTGCCTGCTTCTCCTTTTGTACCTTGGGCAGGAGGAAGTGTGGGAGGTTGGTGGGGCTGCAGAAGCCACAGCCTGCCCAGCCCACATCACATCAGGCACTGCAGCTTAGCCCCCAGCACCTGGCTCCCTGTTTTGGGGTGTGCCAGTTCTGGGGAAAGGGTCAGCAAGGCTGGTCCCCCTATGCAGCTTTTGCAGGGGCAGAGGAAGGACAGTGTCAGGCACCCTGATGCTCTCCCACAGGAATGGAAATTCAGAACTCTTTGAAGAACCTGCCCGCAGTTTTTGTGGAGGGGGTCCAGGACCTATACTCAGCTAGAAGCAGCCAGCAGCAGCCCCTAGCACAGAGGCCACCTCCATGCAAAACAGCCCCTGGGCACTGAGACCCCTGAAGGAGCTGCAGCCCCCCCAGCAAAGACCACAACCCTCCCCAGGCATCTGGCCTCCACATGGGGGCTATACCCAGAGCCAGTGTGTAAACTCTTTCCAGAGCATTCTGGACAAGGCTCCCTCTTGTTAGGGAGCCCCCAGCCCAGCAGTGCCCCTCACCCACTGTGCCTGGACCCCTGTACTTTGTCATCCCTGTCCTGTGGGCTCCTTCTGGACTGGGGACTGAAAAACTCCTGTGGGGGGATGTCAGAGTTGATGCCAGCCCATCCCACCAGTCCAGGCAGGGGGACCCACTGCCATCCCGCTCCCCACCACCACCTTGATGGATGGCCACAGCAATGCCCATGTCCTATCCTCTGCCATGCCCCTTCTTGTAGCACATGCTGCCCCTACCTGAGCCACCTGGGTGTCCTGGGGTGCACCCGTGTCCCCCTGGCCAGGCCTCGCTCAGCACCAAAGTGAAAGTAGGAAGTGATGCTGAGTGGGAGCCTGGGCCTCCCAGCACCCTCCTGGCTCCCGGGTGGGTGTTGGCCTTTGGGGTGCAGCTGGGGAGCATAGAGGAGCCAGCGGCAGTACTCGGGGTGACCCCAGCCTCCTCAGCATCCCATTGCTCTGCACCACCCCGCAGTGTGTGGCACCGTGGGCATGGGGCACAGCACCCCATATCGGACAGGGATGTGGGCAGGGTGTTGGGTGGTGGTGGAGCATCAGCCCGCTGGGCTGGGGTTGTGTGTTGGTGTGTGTGTGCATGCGTGTGCAGGCGTGCGTGACTGCACGTGTGTGCAGGCTGTGCGAGCACGGCTGCGTGTGTGGGTGCAAGCTGTACACGTGTGGCTGCTGTGGGTGTGAGGCTGAGAGGGCACCGTGTGTGCCCTTCATTGCACCCGCCCCTGTGCCCCGTGCAGGCACTGCGCGGGCGAGACCCCAACACCTGCAGGGGGACATGCCCCTGCCTGCCGTGCCACTGCGGCGGCCTGGCAGCAGGGTCCCCCGTCCCTGCCCCAGCCAAGGGCCAGGGCGGGGGTGCCGGGGGCTGGGGGGGCACAGAAGGCTCTCACCCATCCTTGGCGTGGGTGCAATTCAATTAACGAGGCCTGGCCCTGGTTCAGCACAGCCAATAAAGCTAATGGCCCCGCACAGGCCTGGCGCTGCCCGCCGGGGGGGGGGGGGGGGGGGGGAGCCGGGGGCCATCTGCTAATTAAATGGGGGTGGGGGACCATGGAGCCAGCGGTGATGTCACCTCCCTGAGGCTCACTGGCCCCCTCTGCCCGCCAGCCCTCTGCTCCCCCAAGGGTGCCAGATAGGGCTGTGGGGGACAGCCGCGAAGGGTGGGGGACCACCCAAACTCCCTGCACCCCACCCTGATACTGCTGCTGTTAGGAGCCTTCCCAAGGCAAATGCAATTAGTGCCCATGCCTGGCATGACCGCTGCCCACGCTTGGCACCAGCAGCTGCCCCGTGGGGATGGGTCCTTGCCCGGCATCATGGCAGCATCCGGGTGTGCTGCTGCCTGCTCCTCTTGGCACTGCCCCGATGGGTGCGTGGGGGATGTGTGGTGCCCAGGGGGGTGCACCCTGTTACTCTGTTCCCCTGCCCTGTGCAAGCCCCGTGGCGAGGTGTAGGTACCCGGGGCCGTTTGGAGCTGTCCTGCAGTGAGAGGTTCCGCACGGTAATTCTGTGCCCACAGCACGGTGCATCAGCCAGGCTTTGGGGAGGGGACCCCACTGGAAGGGGGCTGGGTGAGGAGTCCTTGATTGTGTCCTCAGGCTCCTGAGAAGAGCAGAGGCTCGGTGGGGTACAAGGAGGACTGGCAGAGGGGGAGGGAAGTCCCCCCCGGCCGTGTGTACGCACTGCCATTTAGGGCTAGGGGTGGGCAGGGCGTACTGTAAGGAAACTGAGGCAGGGTTGGGGCGAGGGTTGCGGATTGAGCTGCGATCGCACCCACGGTGTGCGACCTCCTTCACCCCCAAAACTGAGGGCGCTGGAGCGGGGGACCCTGTTAAGGTCTGGCATCCACCCCAGGGGATGCCGTGCCCGGAGGGCAGGCGGGTGAGCGCCGGAGGTGCCAAGCCCCGAGCCCCGTGTGCGGGAGGAGGAGAAGGAGGAGGAGGAGGAGAAGGAGGAGGGGGAGGAGGGGGAGCGTGTCGGAGCTGGCTCCCACCCAAGCACTGCAGGACAGGGGCGGGCACGGTGCTCCCTGCCTGGCTGCCAGCGCGCAGGCGACGCTGGGGGACCGGCGGGGGGGACGGGGCCCGGTGGGACCGCAGCCCCCCAGCTCATCATTGTCGCACGGCCCCGTGCCCACGGCCGGGCACTTCGGGGGCACTGCCCGGTCACCGGAGCTTGTTGCGGCCGGCCCCGGCGGAGGGACACGGCTGGGTTCGGCCGCCCCTCCGAACGTGCCCTGGGCAGGAGTCGGCCCCTGCACCCTCCCCCCGCCGGGTGAGCCCCGGGCAGGGGCACCATGACCCGGCTGAGCTGGTGCTTTGCCACCTTGGTTGGCTGGGGGAAGTCCTTGGTGTCCTGTCTCCTGCCCCTCCGCGCCCGCCGCCGCCGGGAGGTAAGCGGGCATCGCCGGGCACGGCGTTAGGGTTAGGGGCTGCGGGGGACACGGAGCTGGGGGAGGCTCCGGGGGTGCGGCGAGTGGGGATATGGGCTGCCGCTGGCCCTGCCTGCTCCGGGCATCTGGGGGTTAAACCCTTCATATGCATGCCAGGGTGCAGGGCATGTCCTTTGTCCCTCTGTTTGCCCCCCGACAGCGTCTCACTGTGACCCTCTCTTCCCACACCCGAGGACCCCTGCAGTGCCTGACTGGAGAGGATCTGCTGTAGAGCCTTTCATTCTAAGGGATCTGCTGAGATCCCTGTGTCCTTACAGAGAGACCGTAGAGGCAGGGGGTGTCTCTGTGTCCTTATAGAACCCACAATGGGAGTGCTGTGCCCTGCATGAGGGGACCCCAGTGCCCATAAAACACCCCCCACGAGAAATCCCTGTGCCCGTAAAGTGGCCAGTGTGGGGCATCCCTGTACCTGTAAGCACCTGGCACTGGGGAGCACCATGCCCATGAGGTACTCAGTGTGCGCTCCCCGTGCCCAGGAAACTGCCCAACATGAGGGACCCCTGTGGGGTCACCCTGTGTAGGGCACCTCTGTGTCCATCAACACCTGGCATGTTTGGGATCTACGTGCCAAAGGATTGCCCCACAGGGCATCTCTGTGCCCATGCAGCACCTGATGTGGGGACTTACTCTTCTCCGCCACCCATGCTGCAGAAACTGAGGCAGGGAGGGGGGGAAGCTGTTGAAGGGTGCTGGACTCCCACTGCGCCACCCTCACTTGGTTCCTCAGCCTTTGGGAAGCTGCCCCGTGCCTGGCACGATGGCATGGGACACTCCAGCTGCACCATGCCAGAAAAGCAGGTGCCAAAGCCACTGCCGGGCAGTGCCTGAGCAAGTCACTGCAGGCTGGTGACAGTTCAGTATATGCCAGGACAGGGACACAGCCTGGAGGAAGGAGAGGCCTCTGACTGCTTGGGGACCTCAGCGTGTGCCGGGGACACGGGATTGTGAGCTGACGGGAGTACTGGGGGCGGTCAGGGCTGTGGGTGGGTGGGTGGCACTGGTGAGATGCGGGTTGGTGATTGTGCAGTCCCATGTCCACCACTGTCCGTGTGTTTCTGATGTGGGTGTGAGAACAGGGACTCGTGGAGGGCTGTAATACACATGTGTACTTGTGCATGTGTGTTCATGGGCATGCAGATGGGGCTGAGGTGAGAGTGAACAGCAGCTCACATGGATGTGGGTCCACAGGAGATCTCTGGGGAGCTGCCACGGGATGCGTGTCCCCTAACACAT
This sequence comes from Corvus moneduloides, assembly GCF_009650955.1. Taxonomy (NCBI): domain Eukaryota; kingdom Metazoa; phylum Chordata; class Aves; order Passeriformes; family Corvidae; genus Corvus; species Corvus moneduloides. The sequence goes on from NC_045482.1 coordinate 24,119,839, forward strand.
GCCTGTGTGCTGGGGGCAGTAGCAGTAGGGCTTTGACGTTGGTGTGAGCTATAAGAGGGGGGTCTCCCAGTCCTTCCCGTGCCGACAGGCACCCACACACATGGGGACCCCCCCCCCCCATGTGTGACATGGGCTGTGTGTGTGGTGTACATGGGTGTGTCCTGGAATGTACACAGGGGGGATGTGTGTGATGTGTGCGTGTGCCCTGTGCACCCAAGAGCAGCGTGGGGACAGCTCTGCTGGAAGTGTGTGTGGGGGCCTTGGGGATGTCATGACCCCAGGACACGGAGTCCTGCCAAGGCTGGCCCTGCACTGGGAGGACATGCCCAGACCAGTAGTACCCATGGCGGGGGTCTCTGTGCTAAGTGACCCCGTATGTGTCCCCCTGCTGAGAAAACGAGCCTTAAATGATGCTGATGGGCTGTGTCCCTGCAGCCACCGTGTCCCTGTCGCATGACCCTTGTCCCTGCCCTTCTTAGGAGCCTGGGATTGTCACGGCAGTGAATGGGAGCAGGTGATTTATGGGGGGGTGTGGATACCTCTCTCCACTGGGGCTTTCATTTGTGGGCAGTAACGAGGTTGATTAATGAGGGCTGTAAAGATGGGGGGGGGGGGGGGTGGACAGGAATGGCTCTTTGCTTGTTTGGTGCTGTGAGCAGGATCAGTCCCCCCAGTCTCCCTCTGTCCCTGGATCTCGTTGGCATGGAGGGGTGGGAAGTGCTGTCCCCTTGTCCCGTGTCCCAGCTGGCACATCCCCACAGGGGTACCACTACTCTGGGCTGGGTGGGCACAGCATAGTGATGAGGTGGAGGGCAACGGGACAGGGATATTTTGGGGAGGGGATGCTGCATTTTGGGGGGAGTCAGACGCAACCCTGGTCTCTGGGGAGGGCAGCCCCCCCCCGTCCCACCCTGCCCTTCCTTTCTGGGCTGGCGGTTTTATGCAGAGTACAGATGGGAATCTGAGGCATGGGGAGGGGGGCATTACAGTGCCCACGTCCTCTCCATGCCCAGGTTTCCATGCCAGCCGTGCCTCATCCTGTCGGTGTGTCCTTCCCCCTGGCACGTCCCGCACCCTGACTCACACCCTCATGGTCACGGCCAGCTGAGCACAAGTTTCCAGGCTGGAGCTGGAGTCAGCACTGGTGGAGAGAGGGGGAACCATGTGCCACCCGGCCAAGGCCCCCAGGAGGGGCTGGAGCACCCCCCTGCCAAATCCATCCCCGTCAAGGCCGCAGGCTGCCAAGCCGCTCTCCGTCCCGCCTGGAGGTTGTCCCCCCTCGCTGAGGCCCCCCAGCTCCGCGCATGGATGTCCGCTGATCCCTCCCCGTCTCCCATCCCGGGACCACCCAGGGGACTCGGCTGGGGATGGGGGGGGTGCATCCCGCTGCAGGACCCGCTGGAGGCCGGAGGAGGGATGAGGGTGACGTGGGTGGCGGGTGTCCCCCGGTCAGCAGAGGAAATGGATCCCAAATGCGTGTGAGTGGGGAGGAGGGGGCCTGGGACACGCACAGCCCCACTCCGGGCCCCACAGTCCCGCAGCCCCTCTGCTGGCGTTGGTGGGGGGTGTCCCAGACGCCTCCGGGCCAACTCGATTGGGGCGCTGCGGGGTCGGGGGCCCGGTTTGCCGCTCCCCTTCTCCCCCCGGTCGGAGGGGCGGCGAGGGGCCGGGGCGGGGCGGGCGGGCGGAGCGAGGGGCCGGGGTGCTCGGCCGGCCGGGGCCGCGCCGCGGGCAGCATGACCGGGCTGTGCCTCTCCTGCCTGCTCTGGGTACGGCCCGCACCGGGGGGCACCGGGGGGAGCAGGACAGCAGCGCGGCGGGGTCCCGGCGCCGGGGTCGCGGTGCGGGGCTGGTCCCAGGAGCGGGCGGTGGATGGGACTGGATGCGAGCGGAGCGGGACGGAGCGGGGGCGTTTGCACCGGGACGGGCTGACTGGGAGCAGGGGGAACGGGCGGGGCTGGACCGCTACCAGAACCGGCTCTGGGGGAACCCGGACAGAGCGGAGACCGGCAGAGACGGCCGGACATCAGGGTGGGGCTTGGGGGGACAGGACCGCGAGCGGGGCCGGGAGGCGCCCCGCGGAGCGGGACCCAGCCCGAGAGAGAAGTGATGGTGGGCAGCGGGCTGGGGGGTGCACGAAGAGGGGACCGGGCTGGGATGCGGGGCAGGGACACTGGGCTGTGGGAAGGGTTGTGGGGTTGGGGAGGGTGGGAGGCTGATCCCCCACGACGCCCAGCCTGCGTCACTGGCCGGGGGCTCTACCATTCCCTGGGGCAGAGGCTCTGCTACTCCACTGAAGGAAACTCGGGAAACTGGGGGGATCCAGTGAGCTGTGGGGGTTTGGGACTCTGCATCCTCCCCAGTCACCAAGCTGCGTCCCGGGGCCCAGCGGGTTGCAAAACTCTGGGTGGACCTGAGCCTACAAGACTGCACCGCGGTGTCCCGGTGCCCTCCAGCCACCCTGGCTTTGCAGCCTCAGGGGAACTGGGTGTCACAGGTTCCCCCCCCCACCACTGCACTCTCTGCAGTGCTGGGCAATGAACCCAGGTCTCCCAGCTCTTGATTAATTTGGCATCTCTGTCTGGTGCCTCTTCCAGCCCAGGACACCTGGGTCCCCTTCCAGCCTCCTTGGGTCTGCATGTTGGGGGGCCCATGGCTAGGGATGCCTTTATGCCTTTGCACCCCTGCTCCTGCACCGTGTGGGTGCTGGTCCCTGGAGGTGGGTACCCATGGGTGGGTGTCCAGGTGACATACCCAAGAAGCCCTCCAGCCCACAGGGCAGGGAGGCTAACCGGGATCCTGCCAGTATGGAGCTGGGACTGGGTTGTTTTGTGGGATGGGCTGGTTCCCTGGCTGGCAGAGTGGCACTGGGTGGGCATAGTGCCCTTCAGCAGCAGGGGGCTGGGGGGCATAAAGCTGGGTGCTGGGTTGGTCCCCCTCTGGCACGGTGATGGTGTTGGCAACGAGACAAGCAGAAGGGACTCTGGGGGGGTGGGAATCAAAGGACCAGCTCTTTCACTAGTGAGGATAATTGCTGTTAATGAAGCCATGGAGGCCGGGGCAGGGTGGGGGATGCGTGCATGGGAGATGCGTCGGCATCCCTGGGCATCCCAAGGGGTCCCTGGGAGTGGGGCGCAAGGCCTCTTCCCGGGGCACTCTGCAGCACTGATGCTGCTTTGCATATGCAAAGGAGCTCATGGCATCATTAGGTCTCGCTGTCACCCAGCAACTGCAGCGTGGGAGCCCCTGTCCTGGGGGAACTTTTCCCACGGCTGCTGGGTGGGTGATGACACGCCTGAGCACACACACACACGTGAGTGTATGTGTGTGCATGTGTACACACCCACTCGGGAGGGTGGCACCAGCTCTGGGGGCTGCCAAGGGACCACCCACGAGTGGCCCTGTGGGGGCAGGTGCTTGCACGCACATGAACAAACCTGTGTGAGTGTGTGCACGATGGCACATGGACCTGCATATGGGAACAGTGTGGCCGTGCCTCTGCTGCTGCTGCGGCTGGCGGGGACATGCACGCCTGTACCCTCACAGTCCCGGGGGTGTTTGCACACACGCTGGCATGCAGTGCACACTCATGGCCCATCTCCCGTCTGTGTGTGCACTGGGGAAACTGAGGCAGAGAGTTTTGTGGAGAGGTACCCAGCACCCTAACGCTTCAGCACCATCCCTTTTGGCTCTGGTGCAGTGGGCTGGAGGAGAGCGGGGCGCCAAGGCAAGGGGAGGCCTCCGGGCCTCTGCTTAATCTCATTAGTCTTGGCATGAAAAGGTGGATTTACAGGGGCTCACGTCTTCATCTGGCAGCGGGTGGGTGGGCAGGGTTGGCGTGCTGCCAGGGGTTGCCCCCCCGAAAACAGTCAACTGGGGGTTCGGGAGGGGCACTGGCTGCCTGCAACTGTGCCAAGACTCCTCTCTGTCCTCAACTCCCATATATGAACACACACACACATGCTTGCACATGTTTAGATCCATCCAGCACTCAGTCACACTTGTGGCATCAGCTTCCCCTTGCTGTAGGCTGTGCCAGACAGGGTGGGCACAGCTGCTCATGCTCAGGGGGCTCTGTGCCCCCTTTACACCCCTCCAAGAGACACCTCAGCACACGCTGCCTGGCGTGTACCCCAAAACACAGCATGACAAGGAGACACCCCCAGCATGGGCACCCTTCGGGCAGCACCCGCACGTACCTGGGTGCGCACACAGGTTTTTGTGCACGTATCTGTGTACTCACACACACAAATACATCCCGGCATGGGATGCATGTTTATCCATGCACATTCACACGTGCTGACGTGCACACGGGTTTGCACACACATAAGTGCATTCAAGCATCTTCACCCCCTGTGTGTGCGGATGTACACAGTTGTGCCCACACACACGTGCTCACAGGGACGCTTGTGCACGGCACGTGTTCACAGGGACACATGGAGATGTACCGACATGCAGGGAGGCATGAGTGTGCGCACGTCTGTGCATGCACACACACCTCTGCACACACCCCTATGTGCTCACCTGCATCCATGCGCACACCTGTGCGCACACATTTATGCACGTACATACATCTGCACACACACACTGCACACACACACACACACACAGAGTACACGGGCAGGCACCGCCAGGGGGCGGCAGAGACTATTTAAAGGGGTCGAGGCAGTGCCTTCCCCCCATCCTTCCCCGTACCCCCTATCTCCTACCCCATAGCCCCCTATCCCCTACCCCATACCCCCCTATCCCCTGCCCTACACCCTGTATCTTGTAGCCTGTACCCTGTACCTCGGCTGCAGGTGGCACAGCCGCAGCTGAAGGGATGTGGGAGGCATAGGTGGAGGATGAACCACCACCCAGGGGAAACGGGCAGGTCAGGGCTGAGTGTCTGGGTCCTGGTGCGTCCTTGTTCCCGCTGATGAAGCTCCGTGTTCCTCCCAGCCCCAGGACCTGGAGGCTCCTCCGGCACACACCTTCAAGATGACGAGCTTCAAGAAGGTGAAGGCATGCGGGATCTGCCGACAGGCCATCACGCGCCAGGGCAGCACCTGCAGAGGTAAGCTGGGGCCGTGGGCACGTGTGTGCATGGGGACATGCCAGGGAGGTCAGGACATCGGGGATATGTGTGTATGCCCACATGCACAAGGATATGAAGGTGGGAACATGTGCCTGTGCCAATCTGTGCACACACATGTGCCTGTGTGTTAGAGGGAGAACTGTGGTTGTGAGAGAGTATGTGCAGTGCCTTTGTGGGTGGGAAGGTGGCTGGGAGGCGAGGGTGGCCCATGGAGGCACTTTGGTGTCGCACATGTAGGTGGCTGTGTGTCAGCTTCATGCATGTGCAGTGGGTGTGCAGTGGCCACCATGTGCGTGCACATGGGTGCGGGTCTGTGCACACACGTGGGTGCTCATCCCCTGAGCTGTGCTTGCTGCCCATGGCACCCAGTGGGTCACAGGTGGGGCTGCGAGCCCTCGCACGTGTGTGGTGTTGCTGAGCCCCGTGCAAGGGGCGGACAGAGGAAACGGGAACAATGAGGCTTCCTGTGCTGCAGGAAACAGGCCCAAGGGGAGCAGCGACTGGGGTGCGGCCGTGGCCTGGGCCGTGCTGCGTGGGACCCTTGTGTCCCCTGGGGATGGGACACGTGTCTTTGCAGGGCTGCCCAGGCAGCGTAGTGGTGCCCTGTGTAAGTGCGTGTCCCCAGCAGTGGCAAACACGCCTGCACTGCCCATGTGCACGTGGCATCCATGGGGGCACGGGTGGAAGTGTGCAACAGCAGTGCACTGGAAGGAGGGAAGGAGGGCACTGGCAGCATCCCTGTAGTGCTCTCATCCATTCCAGTGTCCATGCGAGGCCCTGTGAGAGCTGTCCATGCCTCTCTTCATGCTGTTCACCCTGGGCACTGGGGCTTGCACACGTGCACACTCGCTGGCATGTTGGCACAGTGTGTGCCCCAGAGCCACATTTTGTGCGCCTGCTGCTGTGCCCTGCTGGTTCCACCTGGAATGTGTGCGCAGTGGTGCAAGGTGTGGGTGTCCCTGCGCATGTGTGCACGTCCCAGCAGCCAGGGCCCAGTGCCAAGGTGCTCTGTGCCTGCAGTGCCCCCTTCCTGCCCTCACGTGGGGTGCCAGCAGACTGCCCCCAGCACTGCTCCCCCTCCTGCCTCCACTAACCCTCTCTCCCCTCTCTCTCCCACAGGCTGCAAGCTCTCCTGCCACACCAAGTGCCAGGCCAAGGTAAGGCCAGTGCCGTGAGGTGTGCCCAACCCTGCCTGGGGGCACTGGAGATTCAGAGGGGGAGTGCCATGGCCCATGCCAGCTGACCCCACTGGATGGGCACCCAGATGGGCTGGTGGCACTGGGCTGGTCATGGTGGCACTGGTGTCACTGCTGGGTGAGGCTGACAGTGCCATCCTGCTGCCTGGTCCCTGACAGCACGTGTCTGTGTATGAGGCTGGGTTTTGGGGTGCAGCCCTTCTCAGAGAGGACCAGCAGGCATCTGTTCTCCAGTACCTGGAGCGAGGTGCCCTTTGCCAGGGTGAGTGCTGCCGCACGTGGGTGCCATGCGCCGCAGCCGAGCGCTGCCAGCTGCACGCACACAGGCTGGGCACCTCTGCTGATACCCAGCCGGGGGCGGATCTTGCTGGCAGGAGACAGTGGAGCTGAGGATGCCCGGTGGTGTCTGCCGATCCAGCTGCTGCTCCGGCAGAGGGGGACCCTACAGCAACCCAGGTTCTCCGAGGAGCTGGAGGTGGGCACGGTGCCCACCACTGCACTGCCGGGGCAGGGGAGGCTTTGTGTTCTCAATCCCTGGGGAGGCGTGTGTGCCAGCTGTCTCTGGGGCTGGCATCCTGGGCGGGAAGAGGCTGGCATGCCCCAGGCAGACAGCGTAGGCTGGGACATGCCTGTTCCCGTGCCCATGCCTGTGCCCAGCTGGGCAGGGAGGAGAGGAAAGGGGGGGTGCTGTGCCGGGGGCCGGGCACACGTTGGGCTTTGCAGGGTGCCACGGTATGGGTGGTGGTGCAGGGCAGGCACTGGCAGCAGCCCTGGCACTGAGTCCTGGCTGGGCTTTTGGGGGAAGTGGGGGCCGTGGGGTATCCTGGGCCTTGAGCGGGCCAAGCAAATGTGGCTGGGAGGCTTAGTGGATCTGTGCCAGCCCCAGGACCCTGTGTGACTCTGGGCCACCCCAGGACCCCGTGTCACCCCGGGAAGCCTGTGCCAAAGATGCCAGGAAGGCTGAGGCCAGAGAAGGTGGCCTTGCCGGGGAGAGCTGAGAGGGGCGTGCGGTGAGGGGATGCCCGCGGTACGGCAGGCGGTGGCAGGGAGCATCTGCCAGTGGTTTCCAGGCAGGAGGGAGTGTCAGGAAGCATGTGAGTCTGGCTGTGAACCCGGTGGGGATTCTCCGATGTCTGATAGGGGGTTCTACACCAAGAGGGGGTTCATACCAGGGTCCCAGCATCTGGATAGACTGTGCGCAGGGGCAGCCTGTGGCTCGCTCTCGCGGCCGACTGCATTTCATTAGCCTCCATCACCCTTCCCACGCTCGCTGGAAGCTGGAGCCCCCTCGGTGGGGCCAGCTAGCCGAGGGGTGTGCTGCTGGGGGGGAGCGTGCATGGGGCCAGGGCCAGGGGCCTTCCGCGGAGCTCCTTTGGGCCAGCGCCCAGGGAGGGGCTCCTCCGGTCGGGCAAATGGCCAGCTGACTCACACACCGGCTTGTTATTGTGGGGTCTCCGGGGAGGGTGCGTGTGGGGAGGGGGCTTGGCATGGAGCAAAAATGGCCTCTTGTATACCTGAAGTCCCTCATGTTTAACCCCTGCACCTCCAGGATACTTTGGAGAGGGAAGAAGGACTCACCCCCAAAGTGCTGGCAGCTGCACCCCGCAATGCTTCCTCTTCCTGCCCTGGATATGCTGCCAAGGTCCTGGTGTCCCCTGCCTCTGGTGTCTTCTGGCCCTGGAGTCTGCCCCACCATGCTGTTGGCAGTGTCTTCTCCTTGGTCCTCATATTCACCCCCCTGGGACTTCCTCCACCTCCTTGTTCTGCCCCCCAGCATGGCCAGCTCCCAGCCTGCTGCATCCTGGCCCAGCCAGGGGAAAGCCCCCACTTAAAAACCTCAAATGGACTGGGTATAGGGGAGGGGGGAGAGATGGGGTTGTGGGTGGGGTGTAAAGAGTTTACTGCTAGTAATCAGTGTGGGGTGCTGGGGGGTACCATAGGTGTGATGGGGATATGGGGAGGGGGGCACTGGAGTGTATGTGGGGAATACCTGGGAGCTTTTGGGGTGCTGGTGAGCGCCACCTCCATGAGAAGGCAGTGAGCAGGCAGAGCTGTACGAGGGAGGGCAGGACCTGTGCCCTGACGGTGACCTGCACCCCTCAAGTTTCCATCCTGCCTGAAAGACAGCGGGGGAACAGTGGAGGAACCCACTGCCCTGTGGTGCCAGTGATGCTGGTGGGATGCCCAGTGCCTGTGAGTGGCTGTGGAGTGGCCAGGGCAGCTGCACACACATCAGCAGGGAAGAATAACAGTGTTCCCATGCCCATGTAAGGCCCTTCTTGCGCCCTGCGCCTCCGCTCAGGGATTTTTCCTTGCTTAGCAAACCTCCCTCCCTCTCTCCAAGAGGGATGGTTGGATGGATGGACACTGGTATGTATGTGACACACACAGCCTATCCCCTCCCTCCTTCCCTGCACCAAAACTGCCTGCCCAAAGCTGCGGGGGTGTATCTTCCTTTGGAAAGTGGGGAAACTGAGTCACAGAGCCCTGCCTGGGGCCAGCAGGAGGCAGGGAACGTGGTGTGGGGTGCAGTACTTCTGTGTCTGCATTCAGGCGTGGGTGAGCCTGTGTGTTGGCACGTGCCAGTAGTGGCACAGCCAGGATCTGGTGGTGACATTGCTCTCCTGACCGAAGATGCTCCGAGCAGTGGGGCCACGCAGGCATGTCCCAAATCAAGGGATATCCTGGTAGTGTCCCTGTCCCCCGGGATGCCTTCACTCTGACTGTGGCTGGATCTTGCCATGATGCTGGTTGGAGAGGCTGAGAAAAGATGGGGGATGATGCTGTTTCCTGTAGTGAGAGCTGGCCCTGTGATGGATGGTTTGGCTGGGGGACAGGGAGCGCTGTGGTGTTTGGCTGCTGAATCAGCTGGCGATTGCTGGTGCTTGGTTCTGGGAAATGGCGCCTGTGCCAGCCTCTGGGCCTGGCAAGGCTCCAGCCTGCCCTGCTCGCCCCTGCCACACAGGGGCCCACTGGTGCTGGGGGAGTGGGGGTGCTGGGCTGTGCCAAGAGGGGAAACTGAGGCACATCACTTAGCATGGGGCCAAGGGGCCTAGGGGGTTGTCCCCCAGTGTTTCTTCCTGGGGAGCTGAAAGTGCGCACTGGAGCCATGCCAGGCTGCTGGGCCACGTGTGTATGTGTGTGCTGTGTATGTGAGCACGTGTGAGCGCATGACCGTGTGTGCTCACAGACGCATGCATGAGTGCATGAGCTGCAGGGAAATGCACGTGTGTGCGAGAACATCCATCTGTGTGCATGAGCACGCGCGCACACAAGCGGGTGGTCACATGCATGTGCTCCCAGTTCACTGCCATCTATCCCCGCTGGCCTCACGCCAGGCCTGGGTTGTTTTTCAAGTGCCCCCTGCGATGGGACTCCAGGGGGGTGGGTTTGTCCATCATTAAACCGGGACTGGAGCAGGGCCAGGGCCGGGCAGCGAGGCATGTCCCGGCCAGAGCAATCGGTCCCAGTGCCTGTGGTGTTGACGGGCCCTTGGTGGTGGAGGAACGCCGTAGGACCCAGGGCAGGGTGTGTGGTGGTGGTGAAGGGGATGTGCCACCCCTCAACTGGTGCTGGGGATACCCCCTGCTTGTAAAACAAGTCAGAACTAGGAAGGGAAACTGAGGCAAGGAGTGGTTGGACACTTCTGGGCAGGCTTGACTCCTGGTGATCAGCAGGGGCCCAGGCAGTGTTGGGGGGCATGGCCAGGCAGTGTATTGCAGGTTCCCAGTGGCTGTGTCAGGAAGAGGGGCTGCAAGGAGGGGACACCCATATCCCAGCTGTGGCAGGCTCTGTCCATGGGATGTGTGGCCGTCCGGTCCCTGCTCCCTGCCCCAGCCGCTCTGCCTCCTCCCGTGCTGTCAAGGGGATAATGTACTGGTCACGCGGGAGCTGCCCGTCAGGTCCCTGTCCCCAGTGCTCCTGTTCAAAGCCACACCCCCGTGCTTTGGCACAGGTAATTAGCAACACCCCTGGTCTCCACAACAGAGTGGGCAGGGGGGGGGAAGGAATAGTGCAGGAATATGTCCTTGACCCTGGCATGGGCCCAGCTGGGGTGGAGGGATGAGGGGCTGTGGGGGCTCAGCCCTGCCCCGGTGCTGTGCCAGGTTGTGTTTGTGCAGCAGGTCCTGGAGGGGGTTTTGTTTTTTTTTTCCCTGCCTCTTTCCTTTTTCCCCTTCTTTACGTCACTGCCCAAATATTCGGCCTCTCAGCTCCAGTGAGGGGCCAGCTCGGCTGCTTGGAGGACTTGGGGCCCTCCTCTGCACCCTCGGGGTGCTGCACAGAGAGGGTGGGCAGGGCAGAGGGGATGCTGAGACTGGCCATGCTCGCCGCACTGGTGAGCACTGGCCAGGACAGGCCTGGGAGGTGTCACATGAGGCAGCAGGGACCACCAGCCTCCCTCCTTGGCAGCTCCCAGGGCTGCATCCTTCTTCCCAGAGCCCTGCTGTGGTGGGAAGCAGGGTCCACGTCTGCCTCATTTCCCACTGATTTTCTCTCTTCCCAAACCAGTTTGCATCCCCCATGGCCACCCCTCCTGAGACCTGCCCTGGGAAGGGTGCTCCAAGAGGTGGCACTGATCCCAAAACAGCTGAAAGGTCTGGCTCAAGAGGGGCTCTACAGACCCTGCACTGGGGCTTATCTCCTGTGTGCTTTCATCTCTGGAGATGAACCACACCTGGGTGCCTGGTCCCCAGGTCTCCTTTCTTCCACTGACATCTGGAGTAATGATGCTCAAGGGTGTTTGTTTAGGGTCAGAGAGGAGCTGTTTCATGTGAGGGGTGGTTTGTTTGGGGGGGCTGGGAGTCACTGGAGCCACTTTGCAGACTGCTGGACTTGCTCCCACTGGCACTTTGACCCTATGGCTCCGGGAGATACTTTGGCGGCTGTAGTTCAAGGATGTTGTCAGGACTTCTCTGGCTGTGTCCTGTGAAAGGGACACGTCATGTTCCCAGGGGACAGTTCCTGTCACTGCCCCGGGGACCAGGACAGGGACATGCTTTCAGTGCCCTTCACTCACCCACTCATCCCATTCAGTTGCTGATACTTTCCCATCTGGCTTCAGTTCTTCCTCTGCTGATGTTTCCCAGGGCCTGGGAGCCATCCTGTGTCCTCCTTCCGAGGAGTTTGGGTTCTGGGGCCTGTGCAGGGGTCCGTGCTGGAGCTGAGCTGGGGTCCACGCTGTGCTCTGCTGGTGCAGGATGTTCCTTGCCCCTCCATCCTTGTTGCAGCACTCCCATGTTTTTGGGATGACTGGTTTTCGTGGGCTGTGGTGATGGTGGGACTTGTTTAGGGGTGTCAATGGATCCTGGCCATGGGGTTTTGTCCCTAGAGTGGTGGCTGTTGGGATCTGACCCTGTGCTGTTGGGTGCTGGGGAGGGCAGAGGGGCTGGCTGGTGCTTGCTTGGGACAGGAGTGAGGAGATGCCCTCCAGAGATGTTTGGCTCTGGCGCTTTGTCCGTCGCAGCAGGAAGGGTCTACAGTGCCTTTTGGTGCTCCCATGCCATGGTACTGTTGGGTTGCTGTGGAAACTGAGGCATAGAGGGGCTGGGAAAGATCTCCTGGAACTGGAGTGTACTCACAGGAGTGGTGTTCCCTAGGGGGACTTGGAGGAGGGCAAAGGGAGAACCCCTTACCACAGACCCTTCCCTGGTGACTTTTGAGGCACCGGTGACATAGGAAAGGTGTTGGGGTCCTGTACCGCTCCAGCAGAGCCAGTTCCAGCCTTTTGGCTGAGCCCACGGCTTCAGGACGGAAATGCAAACAGGAACGGGGAGGCGTTGGGTGAGAAAATGTCAACAGCGCTGGGCCGGGTGCCTGGCTTGCCGCCTCCCTGGCCAGCTCGCCACTCTCTGGGCCGCTGCTGGTGGGCTTCCCCTCTTTGCTGTGGGGTCTCCTGGCACTGAGCACTTGCTTGTACAGGAGGGCTGGGGCTGGATTGCCCCAGGGGCAGCCAGGGAGACCAGGGCTCCATCCATCGACATGCAGCCCCCCGAGGAGGAGGAGGAAAGAGGAGGAAGGGAGGCAGGAGGAAGGCCAGGGGGATGCTGGGGCACACTCCAGGTTTGGGACAGGCAAAGGGGGACTGGCATGACTTTCACATGCTGAGGGACAGACGGGGCTTTTCCAGCATTTTGGCTTTGATTTTTAGTTGAGAGGCGGGCTGATAAATGTTCACATCCTCCCCAACACTGGGGGTGTGGGACACCCAAGGACCATTAGTCGGGCACTTGGTCCCGCATATGGCAGGGGGGCACCAAGTTGTGCCAGGGGGTGCCAGGCAGGCCCCAAGCAGGGCCCCACACCGGTCCCTGCCACCCCCCCGCCAGGGCACAGGGACGCCGTGGCGTCATGCGGGGCGATAAGGCCCCGACCCCGCTGCACCCCGCCGCCCGCCGTGGCCCCTCGGCACCGGCTGCGAGGAGTTTTGAAGGGGGAGGTGGTGGAGGTGTGGTGGGGGGTAATTTTTTTTTGGGGGGGGGGTCTGCTCACCTGCCGGCACCCCTACCCCCGGGCCAGCTGCTCGAGTCAGGCTCCTGGTTGCCTTTAAGGGCGTTTTTGGGGGGAGGCGAGGGGAGCGGAGCGGGGCCGGACTTGGAGCGCGCCGTGCAGCTGGGGAGAGGGAAGAGAAGAAAGAGGGAGAAGAAGCGAGGGAAGGGAGGGGAGCGGTGGAAAAAGTCGCCCGGGACCCCACTCCTCCCCAGGGCCGGGGGCCGGCGCCCCCGGGGTCCTCAGCCCCCGGCCGCCCCGGGGGTGCGGAGGGGAGCGGGGAGCCGGCGGGACCTCCCTGCGCCCCTCCATCGCCGGGGTCCCGCTTGTGGGGAGCGAAACCCTTCGGCTCTCCCCCTCCTTCCCTCCCCTCCCTCCTCCCTCCCTCCTTCCTTCCTTCCTTCTCCAGGCTTGGCCCGGGGAGGGAGGGGGGCTCTGCCTGCAGTCTGCCTTCACGCCTGCCCGCCCGGGCGACGCCGGGCTCCCGCCTGCCCCCCGCGGCCCCTCCGGCCGCCCCCCGCGCCCCCCGGGCCAGGTGAGGCTGCGGTGCCGTCCCTCTCGGATGTAGGCAGGCGAGACCCCGGATGGATTTCGGGAGCGTCATGAACCAGGTACGGGCGGGCGGTGAGGGCACAGGGGTCTCCAGGCCCCCGGGACTGGGGGGGTGCTGGAGGGGGGTGTCATCTCTCCAGGGGGCGGGGGCCACGCGTGATATCCGAGCGGTGATGGGGTGGTGCGTGGATGGGGCTGCTGCCCCCCCGTGTTGGGGGGGGGTCCCGCAGTTGTCGGTCGCCAGAGGGGATCTCGGGGTGCGGGGGGGCTCGAAGAGGGCGATGCGGTGATCGCAGGGAGGACGACTTGGGCAGGGGGTGAGGGCCGGTTTGCTGCCGGCTGGGACCTGTGAGCGGCTCCGGGGGCCGTGCCCCCGTGCCCCTCTCGCCGCCTCGCCAGGGCCGGTGACTCTCGGGGTGCCCCGGAGCGGGACACACAGGCGCTGCGGTTTGCGTCCCCCCCCTTCTCCGAAGTGCGTAGGGACACGTCCCCGTGGAGCGAGGACTGCGCGGGAAAGCGGGGTCCGCCCCCGGCACCCCGCTCCCGCCCCGCAGCCGGGGGGCGATGCCGGCCGCCTGTCACCGCCGCGGGGGGGACACGGTGGGGGGCTGCCCCTGGGCCGGGACACCCTGGCAGCCCACGGGTTAACCCCCCCTCCCCGGCGGCACCGTCAATGGTTAAACTCCGGGTTAATGAGTGGCGAGGCAGCCCCGGCGGATGCCAGCCCCCCCCGCCGCCCCCCCGGACAGGGATCCCCGGCCCCTCGGCGCCGCTGGGCCCGCAGAGGGTTAACTCCGTCAGGGCAGGTCCCGGCGCAGATGTTTTTGGGCTGTGCTTCTGGGAGAGGAAACGGCCGAGCGAGGGAGGCATCAGCCCGCTTGGGTTTAGGGGAAAAACAAGGAAAAAACGAGAAGTGCTCCGTTCCCGGGCGCCTGAGCCCGCTCGGCGCTGGCGTCAGCCTTGGTGCGGGACCGGTGACCCCAGTGTGTGTGCTGGGGGACAGCTGGCAGGGACAGTGGGGTGGCAGTGGCTGCGCCCCCTGCGTGCTCATGGCACTTGAGTCTGGGGGTTCTGAGGGGCAACCAAGCAGGCACCTCTTGTCCCTACAGCGCGTTGGCACTGGGAAGACAACGTGTGTCCTGTCTGGAGTCCGAAACTACCCCCAGGGAAAGTGGATCGGTAGAAAACGAGCCTCCAGCTCTCACCCTCTCTAATGAAGCCACTTTGTTAATGATCCTGCTGGCCCCGGGCAGGGTGCTGGGCCTTGGAGCTGTGCTCCCTGACCCCCCTTGTGGGGTCCCGAGTTGGGGGGTCCATTTGCCTCTGCCCTTGGCCACCCTTCTTCCTGCTTTGCTACTGTCTGGTCCCTGGCTTTGTGCAGGGTATCTCCAGGGTATCTGGACACAGTGCCAGCAGTCCCTGGTCAGCATTGGAGCTTCCCTGATGGGTTTTGGGACACAGAGAGAAGAGCAGTCCTACAGCACAGCTCCTGGTTGGGGGGGAGTATCTTTGTCTCCACTTTTCCCTCCTATTCCCTCATCTCCTCAAAACGGCAGATGGGGGGGACACCACTTTTGGAGGTGCTGCTCAGCATTTCAGTTTCACTGCAGAGTTTTCAGCTCTATCCTGCAGGGTGAGGACACAGCACTGACTCCAGTCTCCATCTGCCTTGGGCCTTTCCCTCACAAGTAGAGCCCCTGGGCTCAGTACCAGGGAGCTAAGACCCCTTGGGGCAGCCAGGGCTTATTTTGGCACCTTAACCACCCCTTGAGGTGGATCACAGACCCATGGGCGCTGTCAGGTGCCCTTGATGCTGGGAGGCAGCCCAAAGCATGCAGCGGGATCTGAGTGCACAGAAAGGGGTTTGCCTGATGCTCCACCAGAGGGGATCTGTGGGAAGGATCCATTGCACTGGGCTCAGGGTGGGGTGCAGACTGCTCACAGGCTGGTGTGCTGACCAGTCCCACAGAAGTGCCCGTCCTCCAGCGAGTCCCATGCCAGAATCCATTTGTTGATCAGTCCCATGTGAGAATCCATGTGCTGGCCAATCCTGTGTGGGAATCACTGCTCTGACCAATCCTGCATGAGAATCAGTGCTCTGACCAATCACCTGTCCGAATCCATGGATTGACCAGTCCTCTGGGACAGTCTGTGGAGTGATTAATCCCATGTCAGAACACATGTGCTGGCCAATCCTGTGTGAGAATCCATGCATTTACTAATCTCAGGTGAGAATCCATGCACAGACCAACCCCACATGAGAATCCAGTTGCTGCCCAATCCCATGTAAGAATCATGCATTGACCAATCCAGTGTAAGAACCTGTTCATGGAGCAGCCTGGTGGAACCCCTGCAGCAGAGTCTGTCCCAGCCAGTCCTGGTGTGACTCTGTTCCCGGCCTATTCCCAGTGCGGGAGCTGCTCCCTGGCCAATCCTGGTGTCTGGTTTGACTCTGGGGAGTTGGTGAGGGGGTGGGGGGGTCCTGGTGCTTTTTCTTGGGGAAGGCGGTGGCAGAGGGGGGGGCAGTGACCCCGTGCTCTCCCTTAGGCTGGTTGTGGGATCCCCATGGGACTGGGCTTAGGGTGTCCCCCAGTGGGGTGGCAGGCACACGTGTGTGGTGCTGGCAGCAGAGCAGAGCAGAGCAGGGCAGGGCTGGGCTGTGGGGCCAGAGCCAGGGCAGGCACGTGCTGGCCCGTGGGGCTGGATCCAGACCTGCTGCCTCCAGATGTTGCCTTTTAGGCACTGGAGCACAGCACATCCCTGCCTGTGGCCGGCCCTGTGCGAGCCAGCGCCTGCAACCAAAGTAGGGACAGTCCCTGTCCTGGTCATGTGGAGGCATCTCTGTCCCCCTTCTGACCCCCAAAAACACCCTTCTCCCCCCAAAACAGGGTCAGGGATGCTACCTTCTCCCCTTCCCCTCATCTGCACTTGGCAGCACTGAGGCTGATTGCTCAAAACCGCCCCGGAGCCGGGACCTGCCCCTTATTTGGTTGAAACCAGGGCTATTTTGGTGCAGCTGCCTCCATTGCAACCCCTTGAAGCTTCTCTGTACATTGTTTTTCCTGTCCTGTCCCGTATCCCTGTGCCAGGGCTGCCGGCCAGGCCAGCCATGGGCTGCTGGGGACCATCACCCTCCCAGTGTGCCGTGTGTCCCAGGGTATCTTGGGGTACCAGTGGTGGCCCCCATGGCCACTATGAGGTGGAATGGCTCGTGTCCCCTGAGGCATTTCATCCCTGATTTGCAGGGCTGTGTGTACCGGGTAACCTCTGTCCTGGTCCTGCTGCCGCCTTCCTGGCGGGGATGGGCCACAGGGCGGCTCCTCATCAACATACCAAGGGAGAGACAGAGGAGATAGCGCTTGTCCCAGCGTGGGGGACATCCCTGGATGCCCTGTGGTACCCTCCCTGGTGCCACCGGCATCTCTTGGCAAATGCAGGGGTGGAGCAGACTTGGTGGCCTCTGCCCTGGCATGGGTGCTGTTCAGGCATCCAGGCATGGAGGGGATGGCACAGTGACAGTCCCTGACCCAGCTGCAGGGTGGGCTGGGGATGCTTGGAGGGAAGCCTGGGAGCGGTGAGACCTACGTGCCCCAGCATCAGCCCAGTCTGACTCACCCTGAGCTGCTGGCCAAGCCGCTCCCCTGCCCTTTGGCGCATCTGACAGTTACTCCCACCCGATGGGGGAAGTCCCAAAAGCAGCACCCCGGGGTACTGGTGGGGGCAGAGAGGAGCTGTGTGGTGCACGGGGTGCTGCCCCCTCCCAGGGACCCCCATGCTGGCAGTCGGCTCTGTGTGGCTGCCCTGTGCCTCGCACACTGGGGTTGTGCTGGGCAGGGTGGAGCTGGGGTGGGGGGAGCGGGTGTGCATGGAAACATGCCGTCCTCCCGCCGGGGACATGTTGCATAAACAGGAGTTTTGCCAGAGCTGCAAAATATGTGAGGGCAGGAGCAGCCAGCACGTGGTGTGGGCAGAGGGTACCTGACCCCTGTGCAGGGCAGGGGGCTGACCAGAGCACAGACCCCATAGTCCCTTATGCCAGGCAGGGGAGAAGGATGCTGCAGCTGGTCACATTAGGAATGGGAGGGCAGGGGTGCTGGAGAGGGAAAAACCTTCCCCAGCATCCCCAATTTGGTGGTCCCGACCCATCCCCTAAAAGTGTCTTCTGCTGTGAAGTGCCCGATGGCAGCTCACATTTGGCCCCACACTGTGGCTGAGAGAGGGCTTGGCACAGCTTGGCTGTGGCTGGTCTGGAGGGACTGGTGAGTAGAGGGAAGGCTCTGAGGATGGCTGGGGAAGTTGCTGTGGCCTGTGGCTGTTCCTGGGACTCCCTTTGCTTGAGGCAGGATCTCGGGGTGAGCAGAGAAATTGTGGGGTGCATGGGAAGTGATTTGCAGCCCAGCTGGGATGTAGGTGGCACAAAGCTGAGATGAACTTGCTTGGGAGGAAGTGGTCCCTCATGGGGTGATGTGGGACTCACATGGGCTGAGCTGGCGTTTATGCTGCCCTAGCATTGTCCTGTGGGAAGCCAGTGTGGCCACTGAGTCACATTTCTCTTTGACAACTGCATTTCCAGACCGCAGGGAGTAGGGTGCCTTGCTTCTCTCTCCTGGGGTCCACATCCTTTCTGAGTAGTGGGGCCATGAAGGTCTGCCTGATGCTGCCTTGCTTTGAGAGGGTCCGGGATGTCAGAGTGTCCCTTTTGACAGCACGTCTCCAGCTCCAACCACACCAGCTGGGCTGGCTTGCCGGCATCTCAGTGCCTGGCCATGGGAAGCATCTCTGGTGTGCTGGGCTCTGTGTGAGGGCTAGGCTGGCTGGTGCTGCATCTGCTCCTGGCATAGTAAGGGTCAGCACCAGCCCGGATATCGTCCGGCTCCGGAATGTTTATCGGAGCTCCTGGGGAAGGGAAAAACAAAAACCGCCACCCAAAGGAAGGGATATGCGTCAGAGATGGGCCTGGATCACCCACCGGCAGCTGGACGGGCCATGCTGTGGGCTGTGGGCCAGTGCTTGCCCGGCTCCAGCAGCCCAGCTGGGGAGACCCCAGCACGCCCAGTACTGCTCTGATCCAGCCCGTTCCTGAATCGCAGGGCCCCTCCATGGAGGTTTGTTTTCCCCCAGCCCTGCTGGCATCTTGCAGGTTGGGGCTACAACCCACAGGGATGCCCCGCTGGAGCAGCACCTGGCAGCGGCCCTGGGCACCTCCATGGTTGTAAGGGCTGTTTTACTGAGGGAGGAGGAGGGAGAGGAAGGAGGTGCTGAGGGAGGGAGGTGTGAGCAGTGGTTGCAGCATGGAGAAGTCTCTGAGGTGTCTTATCCCTGGGTATGAGGTGGATGTCTGCATTCCTCCAGCCTCTCTCAGTTCTTGTGAAATGGTGCCGAAGTCCCGTCGGGATCTGTGGTGCAGAGGTCAGTCCCTGAGCTGCAGCTGGAAGGGTTAGGTGGAAGAGGGATCTCATGAGCTACTCTGCGTTGTGGCGGTGTGGCCTGGGACTGTCAGGGTTTTGCCAGCCAGGTGTTTATTTCTGGGCTTGGTAGTGTCCAAGGGTATCGAGTTTCTCTAGGTATAGTCGACAGCTGTGATGAGCGAGGGAGCCGATGATCATTGCTTTCCAGCGGAAGGCTGCAGGGTGTGCCCAACCCTTTATGAGACATCAGAGAGTCCTATCACTCGTGGCCACGGGGCCTCGTTTGCTGGGAAACTGATTTTTCTGCTTGGCAAAACTCGGGTCTCAAGGCAGCAGCTCGTGGGATGTGACTGCTGGGATGGATGGGGCTGCGACCTGGGGGGCCGAGTGGGTGGGTGGGGGGGCCATGGGGGGCTGGTGGGGGTGGGCGGCAGCCCTGCTGCGCCTCGTTCCTCGCATTCCTGGGCAGGGCTGCTGGGCGGTGGGGTCGGCGGCGGGGGCCAGCCGGCAGGAATGCAAACACCGGTGAGGGGGAGAAGAAAGGCCGCTGTGTCTGCCACGGCAAAGCGAAGGCCTGGGACCAGGGCTGTGCGAGTCCCCTGCCTGTCCCACCCCTCCCTGCACCGAGGGATGCAGGGATCCCTGAGGACAGAGATGGTGGCTCTTCTGGGGGTCGCTGCAGTCCTGTATGGAGTGATACTCTCATGGGTCCCGTGGGGCGAGAGACCAATTCTAGGTCAGGAATTGGTCTTCCCTAGGGAGGGAAGGGAATGGGCAGGGTCTTCCTTCTTACTCTTGATCTGAGGGCATGTTTGAGCCAAACTTGAGAGAGGGATGGAAGCTGGAAACAGCTTTACGTTCCTGCAGTCCTTGTAAAACTGCCTTTCTGGGATGTGAGAGTGCCATACAGCCTGGGTTGCTGTCTCCTGTGGATGGGAAGAGTGGTGTCGGGTGAGCACAAGCCCATAATAGACATCAGAGAATCCTCAGGGGCAGGGAAATACAACCACAGGCACCCCAGTTTTTTCCCTTTTCCAACCAGAGGTGCATTTGTAGCCTGCAAACTTCCTCATGCCGACAGCAGAGGAGGGCTGGGCATGGACTCTACCTGGCTGTGGGTACCAGTGTGTCCCATGGTGGGGGAGCTGTGCATCTGCCCCATCTCTGGCCCTGTAGCTGGGGCTGGACGGGGGTCAGGGGCGCTTGTTGAGCATCCCCAGCGGAAGAGCACGGCAGTGTGCGGGGCACGGTGCAGGGTACAGCACAGCCCTCGTCGGCTCCGTCCGCAGCAGCGGCTCGCTGCCGGAGAACATTCCAGGGAGGCTGGCGTGGGGCCAGCGCCGCGGGGCAGGGAAAGGGGCCTTTTATGGAAGCGTTTCTGCATTAGAATAAAATCATAATAATAATGCGCAGGGGAAGGGAGCGGGAGGAGGAGGAACCCCTGAAGAAAACAGTGAGACGGGATGGGAGCAGGCTAGCAGCCAGGGAGGGGAGCAGGAGCTGGGCATCACCCTCTGGGACCAGCGTGGGATGGGATAGGGGTGCTCCAAGTGAGGTGCTTGGGGCAAATCCTTCTTTCTATGGCCCAGGGCAGGAGAGGCAGAGTGGGGTGCAGTGGGTCCCCATGCTGCCATAGAGGACCAGCCCCTGAGTGGTGTTTGCCGTCTTGGCTCCCTCCTGGGATGGGGCAGGGGATGGCTGACTGGGGTCACTGCTCCTGGTGGGGTTTGTAGAGGACAAAGTGCCGAATCACACCCTCCCACTACTGTTGGCATCTCAGGGCCAACACAGGGCTGGAGCGCCTGTGCCTGCTGTCCCAGCACCGGCCAGGCGCTGCCTCTCCCACCCTGGCATGCTGCTGCTTCCCGAGGGACTGGGGTGCACACAAAACCCAAGGTTAATTGTCAGTAATTGCCGCTGGTAATTAAGGTAACAATAGATGGGCTGTTCAGCTGGCGGCTGCAGCAGCTCACGAGGCTGGGCTGGGGTTTGTTCCAGGAGCTGCTCTTGGCATCAGGCGTCCGCCCTGCGCCACGCTGTGCTGTGCCTGCCGTGCCCACCCGGGCTGGGGCTGGGGCTGGGACTGGGGCTGGGGCTGTCCTGGCTCCCTGGCCAAGGACGAATGGCACAGCTGCCATGGCCCTGAGCCTGCTCCCATTCCCAGGAAGCCAGCCTTGACCTTGGAACGCTGCCTATGCTCCTGCCTGGGGTGGCAGGAGTGCCCCTGCCGGGGGTGGCAGCAGTGCCCCTGTCACTTGCTTGGGTGGGTGCTGTTTTCCCTGTGGGGTGGGTGGGGGTGAATGCTGCATTCCAACCTCTTCCCATGCCATATATTGGACAGTGGTCTTCAGGGACTAATCCTGGCTCTTTTCTGCTTCCTTGCAGGCTGTGACCCCCTGCTCCCCCACTGTCAACTATGAGCTGGTAAGTGACACCTCCACTGTGAATCCTAGGTGACAGCCAGGGCTCTCTGGGGATGCTAAAGCATCCTGCTCTGGGTAGGGGGCTTTCTCTGTCCTGGGGCTTCAGGATGTGTCTTCCACCCTCAAAGCCACAGGGGTCCTGAGCTGGGGGTAAGAGCACCCCCATTTTGGTGCTGTGCCCCCCACCATTGCTGGCTGAAAGGCATCCCACAGGTGAGCAGCACAGGTTGGAGTAGCCCAGCTATCATGGGACTCCTGCAGCTGGAGCTTTCAGGGAAGAGGGGCTTGCAGGGTTGCAGAGAGGGACAGGCAGATAGGACGTGACCATCCAGGGCTCCGGGGTCCCCTGGCGCAGAGGGCCTTCTCTCCCTGGCCAGATCTGGGGCGGTTTCTTACACATCCGGAGATGACTGTACCAGATGTGCCTTTGGCTCGGGCGCCCAAGGCTGTACATTTGCAGCTCTTGTTATTGTCACCCTTTACTATTGTCTCTCCTGAGAGTCTTTAATGATCTGCTGGGGCCATGGCGTTGCACGTTGCACGGCTGTTCCCACCCTGTCCTCTCTGGACACCAGGAGAACAGCTGGATGCATCATCTCCGTTCACCCTGTCCTGGGGAGGGTGGGTGTGGGGGTACTGGGCAGACAGCCACAGTCCTTTGTCACACTGCTCCAGGCCATAACTGGGCTCTGGGGGTAACGGGGCACTGGGATGTCACCTGGAACCAGGCCATGCCCAGCAAGAGGTTTGGGAAGCATGACATGATGGTGCCTACCAGGCAGTGTCCGGCCAGCTGAGCAGCTCTCCTGCCCAGTCCCCAGCCTAGCCATGCCCGTGGCAGCAGGCGGAGCAGGCATGGGCAGTGGGGAGACTGGCATAGCCTGGGGCCAGTGTGGCAGCCCTTCCTATTTGCTCCAGACGTGTGCCAAGGCTTGCTGGGGCAGGCGCCGGGGAGAGGAGGCCCTGGCACGATTTCAGCTGGGGCTCGGCAGCCTGGCAGTGCCGCAATATTCGTGCCTCACACAGGGCCCTGGGCTGGGCACCCCATAGCTGGGCAGGGGTCTCACCTGGAAAGTGAGTGTAGGGGATGTAGGTCTCACCTGCAAGCTCATGAGGGCAGTGCAAGAGCCCAAGTGAGCGAGGGCATGGGGTAGGAGTGGAGCATGCTCCCTGCCCTGGGGCCCCACGGTGGTTATCTGCCCCCGGTTTAATCTCTGCCCGCACCCCCCATCCCTGCCAACCTCCTTGGGCACTTATCAACAGCAAAAATATGTTGGCTTCAAGCTGGGACCGTTACTGTGGCTTTGGGAGGAAATCGAAAGGGGTTTGCCCTGTCTTGTGGATGGAAATGTCTGCTCTGGCCCTGCTGTCAAGAGTAGAACAGCCTGGTTTTGGGGGTGACCTCCATCCTCCTGGTCCCAAGACTCCCATCTGGGGACCCACCCATCTGGGTACTTTTGCTGTGCCACCCCCAGGCACCATAACCACCATTCCCAGACAGAGGTATCTGTCTCCTGCTTCATATATTTGGGGTCCAGACACTTTCCCCCACCCCAGGAAGTTAATTCCTGTCCCCAGCCTCCTTTCAGAGCTCTCTCCAGTGGCATGTTGCCAAATTTTCCTGTTTTGAGCATCTCAGACCCCGGCTCTGCTCCCACTGGCGTCCTTCACTGGCCCTGTGGGATCAGGCTTAGCTTGGGGAGCTGGTCTTGCTGGTGGCCAGTGGCCAGGCTGGGTGTGGGACTGCACTGGGCTTGCCCTGTTGCTTACTTCCTAGCTGTAGGGTCTGATCATGGAGGATCCATCTGGAATCCCAGGGATGTGGGGGCACCAGGTGCCCATCAGGGAGCAGGCTCAGAGTTCAGCCAAGTGCTTCCCATTGGCAGTGGTGGCCCCGTGCCAGCGGCGGTGGCTGAGAGGCAGGATGGCAGCGTCCTCGGTACCTGAGTATCCCAGCTCTGCACCTGGGTTTTGGGGGATTCCCAACCTTCGGGAAGAGCACACATGTTGGCAGGCAGGGAAGGAAATGGGACCGTGGTGTGTTTCCTAGGAAGCACCAGAAATAGCCAGGGGGAACTTTTGACCCTGGCCCCGCTCTGTGTGTTTCTCTCTCTCAATCTCTCCTCTCTTGCTTGCCTTTTTCTCACCCTCTCCTTGCTCCTGCCTGCAGCCATCCCCGGGGGAGAGCATCACCAAGCAGGTAGAAGTCCTGGTAAGTGCAACCAGTCACAGAGGCTGATCTCTGCCTCAAGACCTCCTGGGGGGTCACTTGTACCTGTCCCATTGCTGCAAGCACCCCCTGCAGCCAAAATCCCTCAGCCTGGAATGCTCCTGTAGTTTCCCAATGTACCTGGGACCCTGAAGTCCTCTCTCCCTGCCAGCCAAGGTGATGATGGCCATGCCAAAGGCCAAGCGAGATGCCCAGGTTTGGTGGCAGAGGCGGTGGTGGAGCCGAGCATATTGGGGGCCGAGGCTTTTGCTGCAAAGCTGGCTTTCCTGTCTCAGAGCTGGGTATCTGTTATTTAATCTGTGGACATGAAATTGCTAAGACAGTGTAGACAAATGCACTGCCAAAGTCAACGCGGACAGCTTCCCCCCGCCTGCATCCAGCTTGCCGGCCTCCCTGCATGTTGGGGCTGGGACCCAAGGGATGGAGGCATGATGGTTCCCATGAGAAGGAGGATGAAAGCCTTCCTCACCTGAGATCTGGCTTTGCCTCATCCCTTTGGTTGTCCAGGAGATGTTTCCAACCGTGAGAAAGAGCATCCTTAGCTAGAAAAAATCCAGTCAGAAACCTCCTTTGCTGGCTTTGCTGTCTTTCAGGGATGTGTCCTGGTATTTCTGAAGCCTTTCTCATGCCTTTCATCACCTTCTCCAAGCAGAAGGGACCTGCAGGTTTTGGATGCTGCCAGGAGCTTGGGGACATGCCAAGCTAGCTTGGGACTGAAAGGTGTATTCTTGATGGGGTTGGCTGAGGGATCTTCAACCCAAAGTGACTGGGACCAGCCTGTCCTGTGCTGGGCTGGACTGGGTTGTACTGGCTTGGCTGGAGTCTCTCTCCACAGGGGACGTTTGCAAGGTCTCTCCCAGTGCGGCGGCGGGCAGGAATGTTTAATAACAGGAGCGCTGGCTCCTATCAGCTGATCGCAGGCTGACTCTTCCTCGTGCAGGGGCTGGCGGCAGAGATGTGGCGTGGCTGCGGTTGGGAAGGGGGGAGCAGGGCAGAGCCTGGGGAGCAGGCGGAGCTCAAGCGCCCTGGCTCTGGGCACCCTCTTGCCCGGGTCTGGAGGGTGCCAGGAGTGGGCCCGCCATGGCGTGGAAATGGATTAGCAAGGGGCTCACTGCTATCCAGGTATGGGGAGGGAGAGGGGCTCTGGTGTCCCCAGCTTGCTTGCACTCCTGTGCCTCAGTTTACCCGTGCGGGAGCTGGGGGTGAGTCCTGGTTTCCCCATGTCAGCTCTCTGTTGGGAAAGGCAGTGGTTTTGGGAAGTTGTTGCAGCTGGATGGGGTGATATGGACTGATGGGGCTCCCCTGGCCAGTGGGTGTGGGTGTGGGACCCCGGAAATCTCCATTATGAACGTTTAGGGCACTGCACAAGCCACGGTGGGGATCCATCCTGATCACTGGTGGGTGATGCAGGGACGAGCCCACATTCAGGTTCAGGCTTGTTCCATGCAGCCTGGCTCTCCCAGGAGAGGTTTTACCTCTCTTTTTGCTGCATTTTAACACCTTATTTGCCCTCAGCAATGCTGGGGGGTTTCTGGGGTAAGCAGGCAATTTGGGACACCAGGAAGAAAAACTGGAGGGGGAATTGTCACTACTGTCCAAGCACCTCTGGGCACTGAGGCGAAGCTGCTGCCTTCTGGCTTTGGCTGGGAGGGGAGACATTGTCCCCAGGCCCCAGGGCTGCTGAGCCCAACTCCTGCTCTGCAGGGCAACCTGACCTTGAAAGGGGCACGCAAGGCTGGTGGAGGGTGACGCTGGCTGTCCATGGGAGCAGCTCTGGGACTGTGCTGGGTGGGCAGAACGTGGCAGGCAAAGGATGTCAGGGAAACCTCTCTCCCACCTCCTCCCATTGTCTTGGGTGTGCTGGCTGTGGGATGCCGCAGCCCCGAGGAGAGTGGCAGCAGTCCTGCAGCTCTGGGGACCAATGGGGCATCCCAGGAATCAGCTGCAGGATGCATCTCTTATTTCTGATCCTTCCAGGCATGTTGCCTGTGTGAGATGAGTCTTTAAATGACTTCTGCTTATTAGCTGGAGATACTAAAACTAATGAGGTGCAAGTGTGTTTTTCCTCAGCGGTTTTTTTTGGAAACCCTGCTTTGTTTTTCGGCTGAGGTCACAAAGTCACAGAGCAAGCCGGCTGCAGATGAAATTTTCGAGGCCGGAGAACATGCATAAATAGAAGTTTCCTGCTCCAAGAGCTCAAACATTTCCTCCAGGCGTTTGGCTCGGTGGAGCTGGGGCCAAAGCAAACTGTCGTGCCTGGCTGGCTCCTCGATGCTGCTTGGGCAGCAAACCTGCCCCTGCTCTGGGCAGGGCCAAGGCAGCTCTGTCCCATCAGGTGTGTGCCTGCAGCCTGATGGAGAGGGAAGAAGAGGGATTTGTGACATGCCTGAAACTGTCTCTACCAGCTCAGCATCTTCCCAAAAGGTCCTGTGGGACCCTTTGGCAAAGCACCTGCCCCACAGTGCCCATGGCAGCTGGTCCCAGCTGCACTGGAGTTGTGAGAGTTGGGTTTTGCCTGTGGGATCAGTCTCAAGCTGCTTGTGCCACTGGGATGCTTGGTGGGATTTGGAGACAGCGATATTTTGGGGTTGTGAGAGTACTCAGTGCAGTGTGGTGGTGTGGTGGGGGTGGGATGCTTTGGCAGCACCATCACATCCAGGTCTAGCAGGATCCCTGTGCTGGCTGTGGCTGGGTCATGGCAGTAACTTGCTTTTCCTCTCTGGTTCTTTAGGATGCCACAAAATCCCCCAGGAGTGTGCAGTCACGCTGCAAAACATCCAGGTAGCTGCCTCAGTTTCCCCTTCTGATGACCATCTTTGCTGTGCTTGAAGCTCCCTCTCACCAACACCTGCTTCTCCAGAGGTGCTACACCTGGGAGATGCTCCCAGCGGAGAAGACACAGGGGTTATGACCCACCACTCCCAAGCTGGGTCCCCAAGACACTCCAAGAGGACTGGGAGCAGGGGAAAGGCTGCAGGCAGCTGTGTCCTCATGTGTGCCAGCCTGTCTTGCAGGGTGGGGAAGGGTCCCTATGTCCCCTCCCCATGCCATGTCTTGACAGTGGTCCCGTCCCTTGCCCAGGAGCATGAGCCTGACTGCAGCCATGGAGAGCAGCTGTGAGCTGGACCTGGTGTACATCACGGAGCGGATCATCGCCGTCTCCTACCCCAGCGCGGCCGAGGAGCAGAGTTACTCCAGCAACCTCCGTGAAGTGGCCCACATGCTCAAGTCCAAGCATGGGAACAACTATGTGGTGAGGGGCACAGCCAGGTCCCTGTCAGGCTGGGGAAGGGGCTGGGGTGCTCAGCCGCTGGGGATGGGTGCTTGCAGGGGATGGATGCTGCACCCTTGTCTCCATCTGGGCTCCGTTGAGGGAGGGTCTTTGCATTATGGGGGATATTTTCTCGTTGAAGGTCACCAGTGCCTTTCAGACCCCCTGGGAGTTTTTGGTCATTGTATTGCCCTGTGGCAAGGTGTTACCCAGGGTAATGTGTCCAGGGAAGCCTCTCACAGCAGGATTTGGGAAGGCTTTGGGGTGAGGAAGAGGTGAGGTGGCAGCAAGGGAGGAAGATGTCCTCTCACTCTGTTTTTCGTCTTCCCTAAAGCTTTTCAACCTCTCTGAGCGGAGACGTGATGTCAACAAACTTCACCCCAAGGTGGGTCACAGCTGTGAGAAGCAGCGGGCTTCTCAGGGGCCTCAGGGCAGGCCTGTCTGCAGGACCTGCTCCCTGCTACAAGATGTCTGGGGGAGGAACCTATTCTACCCAGCTGGGAAAAACCCTGAGAAAAGCACTGAGACTTCACACTGTATTTGTGGTATCTCAGCCTGACTCCCATTGCCCTCCCAGCCCCCCATTCTCAGCTGAAAACGGGCTGTTTGGAATCTCCTGGAGACCTCCCTAAGGCATTGTCCTCATCCCTGTGACAATGGGGGAGCCCTCAGAAGCTGACCCAAGTAACCTGGGATGAGGGGCCTGAGATGTGGGACCACGATGGCCTCCCTGGGCCAGGGATCTGGGCAGTGGGGTGCAGGCTTGGGGCTGGGAGGTGCACGTCAGAGCAACACAGTTAATGCCTACCCTGGATGCGTGCCCTGGGCTTTGCACACTGGCAGGCTGTGGACTCTGCATGGGAGTGCATGTGGATGTGAGCCCAGGCTGTTCCCCCTGTTCAGGTGCTGGATTTTGGGTGGCCTGACATGCACACACCTGCGCTGGAGAAGATCTGCAGCATTTGCAAAGCCATGGACACGTGGCTCAACGCGGCGACACACAACGTGGTGGTGCTGCACAACAAGGTGGGCAGGACCCGTCACCGGGGCACAGCGATGGAGGCACTGGGGGTCTGTGGGGCTGCAGGGATCGGGCTGAGCAGCCTCAGAGGCTGAGAGATGTAGGGAATGTGGTGGTTTGTGGCTTGGGGTGTGGGTAGGTGTCAGCACATATGTGTAGATTGGTGTGTGTCTAATAAGGGCTGGGGCATCTGTGGGCTGGCGTGTGCATATAGGGATCAGTGTGTGCCTCTGTGTGGGGTGGCTGTGCCCAGGTGCTCACAGGCCCTGCTGCCCCTGTGACACCCCTTCTGCTGTGTGTCTGCAGGGGAACCGTGGCCGGCTGGGGGTGGTAGTCGCTGCCTACATGCACTACAGCAACATCTCAGCCAGGTGAGAGAGACGTGAGGTCTTGGGTTGGCCCTGGGGCCCACTGGTGACCTCCATCCCAGTGGTGCTGGTGCCAATACTTTCCTTCAACCTCATCTGCCCTTTCATCCCCACAGTGCTGACCAGGCTCTGGACAGGTTTGCCATGAAGCGCTTCTACGAGGACAAGGTGCTGCCGGTGGGACAGCCATCCCAGAAGAGGTGGGTGCTGGCATGCCTTTCTAGGCTGGCTTTTTCCCCATAGGGTGGTTGGATGCAGGGGTCCAAGGTGGATGTTCCTCTGTGGGTTCTGCCCCTGAGCTGCCTGTCTGCCCTCCAGGTACATCCATTACTTCAGTGGGCTCCTCTCTGGCAGCATCAAGATGAACAACAAGCCCCTCTTCCTCCACCATGTCATCATGCACGGCATCCCCAACTTTGAGTCGAAAGGAGGTAGGTGCCCCCAGCTGCTTCCCCAGCCTGCTTCCTCCCACACCACCACCCCACACTGCCTGGCCAGGCTTGTCCTCCTTGGGGGATATTTTCTGCCATTTCCTTGGCAATTTGAATTTCCCTTTCCCTCTCAGAGACTGTTCACTTGTATTAGCAGGGTGCTACTCTTTCCTGGCAGACATGCCCTCAGGGGATGCCCTCCTAATGCTGGGCACTAACCTGAGCTGTGAGGTGACATGACACCTTTTCTGACAGCTTTTGGAAGGATGGTACCAGACTGGGATTGGGGTTTGGGATGCAGTACCCTGTCTGGTGCTGGTAACTCACCCAGGTCATCATCTCACCCTATCCCCAGCCCAGCACTTGCCCTAGGTCCTACAGGACCCGAACTGTGAGGGCTTTGCCCTTTCTCAGCTCATGCACAGCATCCTTTCTGCCCATTGCAGATGTTTCTCTCAGTCGGTGCGGGCTGGCTGGGGCGGGGAGTGGCTGTTTGCCTTGGCTCCCTCCCTGTTTGGATTTCTCCCCCGTGACTAATCCCTGCCCTGGCCTCTCCGCCCAGCCGGCTAACAGCAGTGTGCCTTTTCTCCCCGCCTTGATGTCTTCCAGGTTGTCGGCCCTTCCTGAAAATCTACCAGGCCATGCAGCCCGTCTACACCTCGGGGATCTAGTAACTATCTCCTCACCACGGGGCTTTCCTCCTGCCCAGCGTGGGGGGGGGGAGTGGCAAGCGGGGGAAGATGGAGAGGGTCAAGGACAAGTCCCGTGTGGTCTTGTGCTCTGTGCTTAGTCTGTTTGAGGTCCAGGGAACTGAAAAAAAGGGGCTTCCTTTTTTTTTGGAGGTGGTAACTGGCCATGCTTCGCGTACTGGGCCATACTGGACCCTTCTGCTGAGAGGGCTGTAGTGACTCCACGTATCAGCAGAGGGAGCCTGGGGCTGCACGGAGCCTGGGGCTGGGTGTCCCCGGAGGGAGTCGGGACAGGGATGGGGACATCTCCCTGGGAGATGACAGCAGTTCTTCTCTCTCTGCCCAAAGAACTGCTCCTCCTGCCTGGATTAGTCCTCACAGATCACAGAATATTCTTAGTTGGAACGGACCCAGAAGGATCATTGAGTCCAACTCTTAAGTAAATGGCCTGTATGGGGATTGAACCCACAACCGTGGTGTAATTAGCACCATGCTCTGACCAGCTGGGCTAATATCCTTTTTTTTTTCTCCCCCAAAAAAGATTTTCCCCCTGTTTTAATCTCCCCACTTTTTTTTCTGATGCTGATCCTGGGAGCAGGGACTGATGAAGGCAAAGCAGGAGTTGATTTCTCCAGCCTCCCAGACACTCTGCCAGCACCACATCCCAGTCTGGGTGGGACCCTTGGCTCCTGGTCTCCCTGGAGGGACCAGAGCACTTCACCTCCGGGCTATTCCCATCTCAACCCCCAGGACCAGGATCTCACTTCCATGTAGCCATGGGTCTCTGTTAGCTGAGATTTACTGCCATCCCAGCCTTGCCTTTCAGCTTTTAATAGACTGTTTATGGGATGCCTGTAATAAACTCCAGGTTTATCTTGCCTGTGAAATCCAACTCCTTTCTTCCCTTGTCCCTGGCTGCTGACGCCACCGCCCGTCGGCAGCCTGTCGGCCGTGCTCTGGGAGGGAGGGCTTCCCGCAGGGAAACTGAGGCAGGGAGAAGAATCTTCCCTGAGATTTCCCCCTCTGTGTCCTAAGCTCCACTTGAGCCGTGGGAGCCGGGTGGATGGTGGAGGGTTTGCCCAGCCCCAGCACTTGGAACCTGGGCAAACCCTCCCACCCAGCAGTTTTTGCACCCTTGCTGAGCTGTGCCTCAGTTTCCCCTTCCCATCCTTCTTCCACTGGGAATGGGTGCCCCTTGAGGTGGTGGACAGGACCCCTCTCAGTCACAGGGAGGGCCAGCTCTGTGCTTTTTCCTGGCTGGCTTTGGGTGGAAGGGCTGGTTGAGGTGGTGCTAGGAATTCTTGGGGGGCTCTGTACTGCAGCTCACATCCCTCCACCATTCCTCTCTGCAGCAATGTGCAAGGAGACAGCCAGACGGGCATCTGCATCACCATTGAGCCTGGCTTGCTGCTCAAGGGTGATATCTTGGTAAGGATCCTCAGCTCAGCTCCTGGTGTAGCAAGCAGCCAGGGGTTGGGTGGTCTCCTTGCCTCAGGACCCCCAGATTTCCCCTTGTCTGGGTCTGGGGGCTTGTTCTGATGGCCCATCCCCATTCCCCTCTGCAGCTGAAGTGCTACCACAAGAAGTTTCGCAGCCCTACCCGTGACGTGATTTTCCGTGTGCAGTTCCACACGTGTGCTGTGCATGATCTTGATGTCGTCTTTGGCAAGGAGGACCTGGATGAGGCCTTCAGAGGTAACTGCCCTGGCACTTTCCTGCTCCAGGCTCCCTCATCCTCCTGCCCCTGTAACTCTGGTGTCATCATGGGGACGTCTGGGCACCCATCCCAGATCCACCCCTGCTGAAACAGGGCACCCCCTGCTCTGTCTGCAGGGTGTGGTGCTGCTCAGGAAGTGGTGGCACCATCATCCCTTTTGTGTCCAAAACCATTACTGATGCAGAGGGGCTGCCTCAGGGTTGTTTTGGGGGCTAAGATGCACTGCCCCATGCAGGGATATCCCCTAGCAGCTCACAGCCTTAAGCTGGTCTGTAGGCGTGTTTGGGGTGACTGGCTACTACTGGAGGTATGGATGGAGTTAGTCCCTTTATTCTGCTCTCTCCTTGCCAGATGACCGCTTCCCCGAGTATGGGAAGGTGGAGTTTGTGTTCTCCTATGGCCCTGAGAAGATCCAAGGTATGGCTGGCTCAGTGCCATGGGGATTTGGAGCTGGATGCTGTCTCCTTTCCCTCTCCTCAGCTGTATCCCCTGCTCCCTCCCTTGTGACCTCCACCTGCCCCATTGCAGTCCCTTTGTCACCAGGGTGGGATGAGGCATCCAGGCAGTAAGGCTGATCTAGGAGCACCCATGGATGCCCTATCTCTCTCGCTCTCTTCCCCAGGAGGCTGCTCTCCAAAGCCCTTGCTGGCCCGGGAGAGATGGAAGGAATGTTTGGCAATGAAGGACTCCCTTGCTCAGAAAGTCCAGACCCATGCACACTCACTGTCAGTCTGTGTGCCGGTCTCTAGGCAACCCCAAAAGCCCCAGGCAGTCTTGTACACCTTGTTTGTGAGTCTCAGTGTACATCCTGTGCTCATCCATGTCTTGATGCTGCCCTTCCTACAGGAATCTCCTGCCTTGTCCTATGGCTCCTGTTCTATTTTCCTTGCATGCACTTTTTTCCAGCTGTTCCCCCATTCCACCCTTGCTGGTTCCATTGTCATCCTGTCTGACCATCCTGCCTCTTTCCAGGCATGGAGCACCTGGAGAACGGGCCCAGTGTTTCTGTGGACTACAACACGTCCGACCCACTCATCCGCTGGGACTCCTACGAGAACTTCAACATCCAGCGTGAGGACAGTGCAGAGGGGGCCTGGGCTGAGCCACCCCTGCCCAGCAAGCACCTGGAGAAAGGTTAGGGCTCACAAGGTGGTCAGTGGCCAAAGTGTCCGCATGGAAATACCCCCTACCCCAGGAAAGTGGACACTGGTGGGCAGCAGAGCTGGGGACAGGTGGCAGCTGGTGGGAGCAGTGTGGCCATGGGATGGGAGAGGAAGATCTTGTGGACTTTGCCTTCTGCCACTGTGCCAGGGAGCTTAGGCTCTTTTTTTCAGCACTTTGCTGTCAAAGTCCCTGTTTGCACAAGCAGAGTCCAGCCGTAGTTTATGACCCAGAGCTTTTGGAAATCCAAACCCCATGTCTGCAGGACCATTAGGTATCCCAGCTACTTCCTCATGCTGCAAGCACAGCAGGATGTAGCTGTGCCTTAGTTTCCCTGAGGGTGAGGATGTCATACTGGCCTTGGAGAGTCTGCTGCATCTCTCAGAGCTGGGAAAAGCCTCTTGAGCACCCATTTTGTTGCAGCAAGTTGACTGCTGTTACCCACTTGGCAGGAACGGGCAGGACTTGTATGTCGAAAGGTGGGGGGCCCCTGTCCTGGAGGCAAGGCCACCCGTGGCCAAGCAGATGCCTGGACTTTCCTGGCCAGATCTGGAGAGGCGTCCCTGGAGCAGGGACAGCTGCAGTCCGTGATGTCCCTGAAGGTCACCGGCTGCTTCGAGTGGGAGCTGTGGATGCCATGCTTGCAGAGGAGGGTGGGGGCTCTGGGTGCCTGGGGCGGGCCAGAGTGTCTCTGCTATGGTGGTCACATGGAACCGGACCTGGGACGGCTCTGTGGAGCTGGCACGGGCACTTGCCTTGGCACAGGGCAGTAAACAGGCAACTCGTGATGTGCAGGCTCAGCTATGTGGTAGGAGCTGGGGAGCTGTGGGTCCAGCCTCAAGCTGGCAAGACTGCCTGGCAGCCCCCTCCTGCCTGCAGAGACCTGAGTGCCTCATTGCATGTGTTCCCCTCTGAACCCTGGGCCAAAGTTTCTGCACCCCTAGCCCCTCACAGGGCTGCAGGGGTACCCCTGGATTCATCTCTGTCCTCTCATGGGGGTCTTGGTGAATATTGGGGCTGCAGAAGTGCCCCAGGGCTCCTTTCCATTCCCCCTTGGGGGGTCTTAGCAGACGTCAGGGCTGTGGAGGTGCCTCCATGCGCCGACTTGGCTGTCCTCTGTGCTGGGAGGGTGGCAATAGGGAGTGAGGGCACCTTGAATTTTTAAACATTGCCCCAGTTTGGAGATGAGCCGGGACTGTGGAAGGTTGAAGCCACAGGCAGAAGGCTGCCCTCTGACCCCTGCCAGCACAAGTAGCTGCAAGAAGCCCATCTGTAAGGGGTCTTTCCCCAGCTGTCCCATGGGCTACTTTGAGCAGTGGTGGTGGGAGTCGGTGAGGGCTCAAGGGGCTCCCATCTTCTTCCCTCTCTGTTGTCACTTTCCCCTTTTTTCCAGCCTGTCCCGAGCCAGGATGGGGGCTCTGGTGTCCGGCTGTGCAGGGGGGGTCCCTGTTTATGGTTGTTCTTGCCTTATTTGGTCAGGGAATTGCACGCCACATTTTTGGCACCACCAGGCGTGAGCAAGCGGCGTTCGGGGGTGGAGGGGGGTGAGGTTGGCACCGGGACCCACGCTGAGCTGGGATCAGCCGCTGCTCCTTGTCCCTGCCACTGCCAGTCCTGCCATTCGGTGAAGGCTCCCCACAGACTGTCGCTGCAGCCTGGGCCAACGGGATCGGGATCGCCTGCCAAACGGTGGGTTTCCCCATGCCGCCTCTCTGCTGGCCACAGCCGCTCTCAGTGGCAGTGGATGCCCTTTCTCCAGCAGCTTTGTCTCAGCATGGAGCACCCATAAGGGCTGGGGGGTGCCTGGCAGGGTGGGATGGTCCTGTGAGACCCCAAAGCTGGAGAGGCAGGTGGGTGGCTGGGGATGGTGCCTGTCCTGGTGTTCCCCTCGCCTCTGCTGTGCTTATCTGTGGGGACTTGGAGAAGGGGAAACTCATTTGCAGTGGGGTCATCAGTTGGCTAAGCTCTTCCAGAGCAGGAGGCATGAGAGGGGGATCTGTACCCCCACATCTTCCTCTCTGGCTGAGGGGACACAGCTGGATTCAACAAGCTCTCTGTGAGCCACTTCCATGGGACATGCTGGCCCCATCAGTGAACTCGCCCTCTTTCTTTGCTCAGCAAGGTCTCTGCTGCCCACTGTGTTTGGGCTGCTCCATGGTCCTTAGGGAGAGTGGGGTATGCTGGGATTCCCCCACAGCCTGTCCTTCTGCCCCTCATCCATGTCCGCACAGCCTGGGGAAGGCAAGTGGCTCTGCGGGCGCTCCTTCCTCTTCCTCGAAAGGGCTTTGGGGTCAGTGGTGGCTGCATGAGAGGTTCCTGCTGCAGTCCCCATGGCCATTGGTTGGCTGAGGGTGTTTGAAGGCCGAAGGGAGGTGATGGCATGCTTCTTCTTCTGGCTGTTTTTGCGGTTGCCAGCACTGTGGTAGCTCTCCTTGGGGTGCCAAGCTGGCTCCGGGGAGGCAGGAGGAGGCTAGAAGCTGGATGTGGCATTGCTGGGTGTGCAGCAGGTTGGAGGATAGCTGCAGAGAAATGTTTGGGGTACTGCAGATGCTGGTGGGTAACTCTGGGAGGAGATCGTTAATGGCCTGGTTTGGTTTTGCTGAGAAAACCACTGCTGATGGAGAACAGGGTGCTGGGGCTGACATGGAGTCAGTGGAGGGGTTGTCCTCGAGGTCTGCATGTGTGATTGCTCTGCCATCCCAGGGTGGTGTGAGAAAATGTGAAAGGGCTGGGCATGTGTCCCCAGCCCAGCAGTTCCCTGTAACCACTGGTCCTTGGACCCACCCTGGGCTGGTCCTGCCTCCCCCATCTTTTTACCGGGCCTGGAAGAGAGTGACCAGGGCCTGGCCAAATCCAACATCTGCGAGAGAGTTCCTAAATCCCCGCCTGAGTCATGGTTCTGGCATAGGGCTCCCCTGCAGCTCATCCCCACTCACAGGGCAGGGCTGGCCGGGGTGGGGACTGGGAGGAGCATCCCACCCTTCCAGTGAGGGGAGGTCACAGCAGAGCCTGAACTGCGTGTGGCAAAGGTCAGGGGGTGCTGGAACCCCACAAGTGGAGCTGGATGCTGATCCTACCCTTTTCCATGGAGGAGAAAGCCCCTCCATGGGGTTGCTGTCATCTGTTTGTCCCCCAGGAGTGGCATCTCATGGGGCACACCTTTCCTAGTGGGGTCAAATCCTGTCCCACTTATCAGGAGGGGCTGAGGCTGCCCAGGAGGGTAGGCCAGGCTGTGCAGAGATGGAGAGCCAAATGGGCCAGGCCAGAGCTGTTAAATCCATTGCCGGAGCTGCTGGCAGGCTGCTGCTCTCCCCCTGCGGCTGGATCTGTCCCTAGGCCAGGCTTGATGAGGAGGGGGGCCACTGGCTCTCCTCTTGCCCTCACCAGCTGACTAAAGCTGAAGGAATCCACTTCCCATTCCTTATTCTGCCCCTCTCTGCTGCTCTCTGCTCCATCTCCTGCAAGGTAAGGGTGAGCTGAGGTGGGCATTTTGGAGGGGATTGGGGATCTGTGTGGGCTGGATGGGAATTCACAGGGAGTGTCCCCTTTGCTTCTGGTTATTCCTCATTGGAGAAATGCTGGAGCATCTGTGGGCTTGGCGAGACATTTCAGCTGGAGTGTGGCTATTCCCAGGGCAGGATCTGTCCTCTGACCTGGTATTTGGGGTTGTCATGTGGGGTGGTGATGGGGTTTGTTCCCACTGGGACCAGGAACCAGGCAGGGCTGGGATGCAGGGAGAGAGAGCCCAGCTGGTGGAAGCTCAGCCCCTTCTCTTCCCCCTTTAAACTGTCCTTAAAGTCAAAACTTGTAGCAGTTCCTGTGCTTAGGGCTGGGGCTGTCCCCTGGCAGGAGTGGGGAGCTCTGTCTCTGCTCTCCCGCAGCCAACACGGCCGGGACAAAAAGTAAGGCAGAGAAGCAAGCAAACTTTGGAGGTTTTGGAAGGACGCTGGCTTGGCATGTGGTATTATCTGGGAGCAAACAGGGCTGTGAGTCAGGGGGCCGGCTGGAAACACTGCTCTCATCCCCTGCCGTCATCCATGGGGGTGTGGGAAACGTGCAGTTTGGGGGATTAGAGTGGAAGAGCCTCACGTTTTGCCGAGGATGTTGGATCCGTTGAGGTGTGGAGTCCTGAGCATGGGTTCAGGCGGGGGCCTGGACGTGGGGTGGGCTTGCTGTCACCTGGACCAGCAAATCGTCAGTGCCATCCTAGCATGGATTTTGCTTGGAGTGGAGCAGTTCAGTCTCAGACAGCTCTGGACTGAATGGGATCGTGCCGTAACTCCTGTCACAGAGCAGGGCCGTGTGTGCATCCCAAAAAACAGTACTGGCGTGTCCACGCTGTGCCCGTGGTGCTGGCAGGGCAGGCAAGGGGATTGTGAAAATGGGTTGGCAGGGTCGGTGGTTTGTCCATGGCTGGTTTCCACCCCTCTTTAGCTGTGTAGTTATTTCAGATGGAAACCCAAGTCTCCAGCAAGATATTTGAATTTGCAGACCCGTCTGGATTTCAGCATCATGTGTGGCTTGGAAGTACATCCCCACCCTGAATGTGTCGCTGCTCTTTGGGGACAGGTGTGACGCATGCACACAGGAGCCGGGCAGGGCTAGGTGTCTTAAATGAGGGGGTCACCCAGCGGGGTGATGCTCAGTGCACGGTGCGAGGCGGGCAGGCTGTCCAGCTGTCCGGCTGTCTGTCCTGCCTAGGAAACAGTTAACGCGGCGGAGCCCTGCCTGTGGAGGAAGTAGTTAATATTCATAGCTGGAAGCTGGCTGGCTGGCTGTCCTCCCTCCATGGCTCCCACCCTCTCCGCACCTCACTGAGGTTAACTCGGGCTGGGGCTGGAGCTTGGGCGGCCCCGCCGCCTTCCCCGCGCCGCTCCCCTTCCCCTCCCGCTCCTCCCTGTGGTCCCTGTGTGGTCTGGAGCGGAGGGGAGCACGGCCGCACCTCCTCGCCTCCATCCCATCTCCGCCACCTTCGGCTCTTCCATCCTCCCCTCCAGCTCCCCGTGTCCTGGGGTTCCCCGTATCCCACCCCTTCCGGCGCCCCGCCGCCGGCCGGGTGCCCCTCTCGCGGCCCCGCGGGACACGGCGCTGGGAAGGGAGTAGCTCCCTCCGCGAGAGGGAAAGCAAAGCCAAAGGGACAAACGCCAACCCAAGCCAGCTCCAGGCCGTCGGCTCCTGTCCTGGACGGACACACGGAGCTGGCTGCGGACGCCGTTCGAGCTGCCGCCACACCAGGTGCCCCTGGAAGGCTCTGGTGCTGGAAGGGGTGAAGGAAAGGGATTTTGCTTCCTGCTCCGTCCCTTGGCCTGGGATCTTTTCATTCCCATCCCTTTTGGTAAGTCCTGACTTTGCTTTTCTTTGGTCTGGGGGCTGGGTGGGGAATTCATGGCTGTGGTGACCCACAGCTCAGGGGATGGGGTTGCT
The DNA here is from genome assembly GCF_009650955.1 of Corvus moneduloides. NCBI lineage: Eukaryota > Metazoa > Chordata > Aves > Passeriformes > Corvidae > Corvus > Corvus moneduloides. Next base: position 24,157,293 of record NC_045482.1, read on the forward strand.
CCGTGCCATCATATCTGGTTACAGGATGAAACCAGCGATGAGGAGGCTGAACTCTTCCCTGTGAGATTCAGCTCACACCCCAGATCCTGCAAAGGGTCCCGGGATCCCAGGGTCTTCCCTGCAGGAACGCAGAGATGCATTGGGGCCAGGGCTCTGGGTGATGGGAAGTGGAGGCAGCAGGTGGGATGTTCCTGGGTGCGGGACGGGGGGAGACACGGTGATGCCTCAGCCTTATCTTCTGCACTGGTGCATAGCTGTGGACAGGATTTATGCTGGTGCATGATGCTGTGTGCTGCACCCCACTGCGTGTGAGGCAGATGCCTGGGATTTTGGGGATGCAAGCTGACCCCCTCAAGCGTTGTCACACTTTCCTGGACCAGTTTTTTTACTGGGTGTAGCCACAGGGTGCTGGGGAGGGAGAGGGCAGAGCATTTCTCCTCTGGGGCAGTGAGCCTGTCAACAGGGCTGGGACCCGGCTCAGAGCTTCTTGCAGCTGCCTCCATACAGCTGGAGCAGATAGAGCCAGAACAGAGCTGCGTCCGGGGCTGAGCCCACGGCAAACCCAGCCCACGATGGGATGGCACAGTCTGCCAGGCTGGAGCTGCTCTGACCTTCAGGGATGGAATCTGACCTTGCTGGGAGCTGCAGACACTCTGCAAATGGGGTCCTGAGAGCCTGCTGCTTTGAGGGTGGCTGGTTTGGCTAAGGCGTTCTGTCCCATTATCCCTTAGTTTTTATTTTATTTTATTTTATTTTATTTTATTTTATTTTATTTTATTTTTTAAAGTTTTATTTTATTTTATCTTCTCAGGTGACAAGCAATAGATAGTCATATGAGTGATAGTGTGGCCCAGGGTTAGTGGAGGAGGCTTCAGAGTGGCAGTGAATAGCAGGATTTGTCCCATGGCATCAGAGCCCAGGAGGTCCATGGGGCTGAGGACAGGATGAGCAATCAGGTGTGGGTCAGAGCAGCCATAGGACGAGGGCTTGGCTGATGGCTGAGCTGTCACAGGCTCTTGCTTACTACCCTGGTACTGCTCTTGAGGGGCAGTCACCAGCCCCCCTATGTCCCCTCCTAGCCAGAGGTTTTGGGGAAGGTGGGACATAACACTCGGAGCTTTCTGGCTCTGCTGTGAACTGCATTGTGTCCCATCCTGACCTCTCTTGGAGACATTTCTCCCAGCCGTGGGCCAGTACCCAGCCCAAAGAGTAATTAAAGCCTTTCCCGTTTATTTTCTCCCTAGGCACCATGTGCTTACATTTATATTTATTTATTCCCTTTTGCTTTCCTTTCCTTTGCCCTTTTTATCCCAGCCCCCATCCTGGCTTTTGCCCTGTTTCCCGAGACCAGCCAGCACCCATTGCTGCCATCAGACAGGAGGGCTGTGCCTTTCCTCCCGTCTCCAAGCAATGTCTCAGCCTGTCCAGCATTGACACTGCCCTTGGATATGCTGCTTTTTTCTTTTTCCCTCCATGGAAAGGGTTTTCCTCTCTCTCTTCCCCTTTTCCCTAGTAAGGGAGGTGTTGTGGAGTTAAATGCTACTGGCTTCTGGCTTTACTGGCTGGATGAAGAAGCTCTGAGTCTCTGGGAGAAATTCTCATCCTTTCCCGTACTGAGTGCCCAGAGAGGACCTTGCTGCGTGGTCTTGAGACATCTTCAAGCCAACGGGAGGCTTTGGGGGCTCAACTGCCTCCTTGGGATACTGCCAGTGGGGGTTCAGGAGTGGAAAATCAGCGACAAGGAGAGGGCCATGCCTTGGTAGGACTTGGGCTCGGTGTTATTGCCCCCCTCTGCTGTATGGTGAGGGGGTTGTTGGCGTGGGAGCTGCTGGAATGCGGGTGCGGCGGCGTGGGACTGGTTAAGCTGTCCCGGCTCGGAAGTGTTTTGCTTGCAGATAGGACCGCTCTGATTTCACACTATCGTGTTAGGGCCGTCTTCCGTCCCTGAGTCAGCCGCCTGGCCCCCTGCCAGGGAAGAGTCATTTTTTCCTCCAAAAGAAAGTGTTTAACACTGCTTGCGGGACCTTCCAGGAAACCTCGTCAGGGAGCTGGAAAAACAAGAGTTTGCAGCCTAGTCGGTGCTGCGCTTGCTCTGGCAGAGGGGGATGCAGCTTGGGAATGATTCCCATTGCTGTCAGTGGTCGAGGTCCCTCTCTATCCCCAAAATCTGTCTGCTCCACTTGGAAAGGTTTAAAGTGTGCAGCTGGTTGTGGTGTCGGTGCTGACGGATGTGATGGGAGCTGGGGGCTCAGAACTGGAGTGCAGGATTACTGGTGGTGATGCTCCCATGCCCTGGCTACCCCCCAGCCTTTTGGGGCTGCGGAGCAGAGCCAACTGCCTGCACTGGACTTGAATCATGGTGCCGGGACCTTCCTGGGGAGGAGGTGCTGCATGTTCAGGGTTGGGCAGTGGCACTGCTGGTGCGGAAGCTCTGGGGCAGACTGACCTGGCCTGAGAGAGGGAAGGGAAAGAACAGAAAGGATGGGAGCCTGTCTATAGCCAGGGAAGAAAAAGTCAAGGATGTCTGTCTGGCTGGATCCATGCATCATCTGGGAAGAGAGTGGGCAGGGAGAGGGAAGGTGGGTCTGTGGTTCATCTGTCCTTCACCCATGGGATGAGTACATCCATCCAGCTGGAGACACAAAGAGCTGCAAGGCCACATCTTGACTGCCTCCACCTGTCCTCCTACGGCCTGTGGTGCATCTCCTTCACCCTCCCTGTTTGCCTCCCTGGTGCCACGTGGCCCTTTGGGGCTGGATGAGCCCTGCGGAGCAGCAATGGCTGACTGTGTGGGTAGCCCCGGCCCTTGCCAACCATGAAGAAGAATTGCCAGGAATGATGCCTGGAAGTAGGGCAGGGGATATTTGGTGGATCCCAGGGGAGCAGGCAGTGCTTGCGTGCAAATCGGGGGGCTGTGGGGGCATGGGGATGGGGAGGATCTGGCTCCAATGTCTCTGCATGGTGGCGCCGGTGGGAGTGTGGAGGGTGCCGAGGAGACATCGATGCTGGTCGTTAAGTGTTCTGGCACACGGAAGAAATCGAAATCACCAGCTAATGGGACCCATTAGCTCCGTGCAGAGAGCCAGCAATTGATCTGGGGTCTCGTGTTCGTTTCTCCCCTTGCAGAAGTTGGGCACACGCAAGGGCCCCTGGATGGGAGCCTCTACGCTAAAGTGAAGAAGAAAGACTCCCTTCACGGCAGCACCGGTGCCGTCAACGCTGCCCGACTCCCGCTCTCGGCAGCACCCAACCACGTCGAGCACACACTCTCAGTGAGCAGCGACTCGGGCAATTCCACCGCCTCCACCAAGACCGACCGGACTGATGAGCCGGGGGTGACCGGGGCACCCAGTGGCCAGGCGGTGTTGAGCCCTGAGGAGAAGCAGGAGCTGGATCGTCTCCTTGTTGGCTTTGGCTTGGAGAGTGCGCCGCCCATGCACAACCACGTGCCCGGCCCTGTGCCGGCACGCCTGCCCGCCATGCCGGGCCGCCACGTGGTGCCGGCTCAGGTGCACGTCAATGGGAATGCCGCGGCACTGGTGGCCGAGCGGGAGACGGATATCTTGGATGATGAGCTGCCCAACCAGGACGGGCACAGCGTGGGCAGCCTGGGCACGCTCTCCTCCTTGGATGGCACAACCACTGCCAGTGAGACCGGCTACCAGGAAGCACCCCGGGTGGGCAGCCTGTCGTCGCTGCCCAATGGCCCCTCGAGCTGCAATGGGGCTGAGAAGCTGCTGAAGGAGGGGCTGTACGATGCTGAGCCGCTCTCCAATGGTGGCTACCCCTACAACAACCAGAACACCCTGATGGGCCACCACCTCCATGACACGCTGCCTTCCTTGCGGCCCTCGGCATCCACTCAGGAGCACCTGGCTGGCTACCCACAGCGCCTGCCAGGCTCCCATGCCCCGGGGTGGCTCCAGCCTCAGCCACTGCCCAGCTCCCAGCCCTACCTGTATGCCTACGACCACCCTGGAACCTACCGCTCCCGGTCCTTCCCGGCAGTGGACACTGCCAAGTACGATGTGAACCCGGCGCTGCCCCAGGCCCCGGCTCGCAGCACCAGCAGCCGGGAGGCTGTGCAGAGGGGCTTGAATTCCTGGCAACAGCAAGGAGGAAGCCGGCCACCTTCCCGGCTGCAGGAGGGCGGCATGGAGAGCCACAGCCCCAGCATCTCTAGCTGCAGCCCCCAGCCCAGCCCGCTGCAGACGGTGCCCCCTCACAGCCACAGCATGCCTGAATTCCCCCGGGCGCCCTCTCGCCGGGAGATTGAGCAGTCCATCGAAGCACTGGATGTCCTTATGCTGGACCTCGCACCTGCTGTCCACAAGTCGCAGAGTGTGCCTGCCACATCCCGTCAGGACAAGCCAGCCGGATCCCTGCCTTCCTCCCTTTCGACCCAGCCCATTGCTGGTCTCTACTCCCGGCCAGCTCCGCAGGTGGCCCAGCCGAGGTCCTTTGGCACGTCTGTGAGCCCCGTGGTCTCCGAGCCCGGGGCCAAAGCCTATTCTCCCGGAGAGCTGGACTATGGGGTGCATGAGTATCGGGAAACCTATTCGCCCTACAGCTACCAGCTGGCACCGCTGCCGGAGCCCAGGAGCTACAGCCATGCCCCAGGTGGAACACAGATGGGCACTGTCTCACTCAGCACCTCGTGCTACAGCCCTCTGGGGTCTCAGCAGCAACTCACCTCCTCCCCACCTTCCCCCACTGTCCCAGCACAAAACCAGACGCCCCTCAAGGGACCGGAGAGCTATGAAGACCTGTCGAGGTCGGCAGAAGAGCCCTTGAATCTGGAGGGCCTGGTGGCCCACAGGGTGGCAGGTAGGATTCTTTGATTCCTTGGGGGGATGGGGAGGATCGCATGTCCCGAGGTGCTGGAGCATGTGGGGGTGGCATACATGGTGGAGCTGGGGATAAGTGATGCAGAGACTCCTTGTTCGTGCTGGATCTGGGCTTGGGACTGAGCCACCTGCCATGGAGATGTGCAGGGCAGGGGAGCAGCCTGGGCTGCTCTTCTTTGCTGAGATCCTCCTTTGCAGCTTGCTGTCTGCAGCAGCATTGCCCAGAGGTGGGAAGGGGTGGCTGAGAGCGTCAGATCTCCCCCATCCTCACCCCATTGGGGTAACAGGGCTGGTCCATCCCTGGTGGCAGGGCCAGTCACTGGGGGGATTTCTTTCTTTTGGGGAGAATATGCAGAGTTTGAGAAAATATTTTCATCTCTGGCTGAGGTTATCCTGCCTGTACCCCACTTGGGCATGGTGCTCTCCCTGCCCAGAGCGTGATCTGGTGTAGGGTCCCAGCAGAGAACTTGCCTTGTGTTTGATGTAGCTGCTCTCATCCCTGATTTCAGTCTCTGCTTTCCCCCCTGGATTGCTGAGTTCAGTGCTTGGACCTCCTCCCTGGGCAGCTGTGATGCTGCTGGAGTGGGGACTAGGCTGTTGCCTGTAAGCTGTAATTCTGTGCAGCTTTGCTCAGGGCGGTTTGAATCTGGACCTAGCCATGGGGCAGTGCTCAGGGGCTCGGAAGACATTTCCCTGCCAGAGGGGTTTGGTGCTTGGCTGGGTGCACTGCCGAGTGTCAGTGCTGTGGCTGGATGAAGGCATTAACTCTGCTGTGGAGGGGAAGCTGCATCCACCAATGCCCTGCCTTCCTGCAGCTCTAGCTCAGGGGCTTAGGGGACACAAGAGTGTCCCAGCCGCCCTGGAAGAAGGTGCCATGGCACTGTGGCAGCTTGGTGCCCTCCTTCCCCACTGCTTTGGTTGCAGTTGTTCAATTGTGGAGCAACTGTTGGGAAAGGTTTGGGGCTGTGGGCCAGCTCGTGATGCTGGGGCTTGGCAGCTCCGTCCCTTCCAACTCTGTGCTCAGTCCAGAAACTTGCCCGGCATTAGAGAGAGGGGGAAAAGGCTTGGCTGGAAAAATCCAACAGCATCAACCTCCCGGGAGTGGGGACTGAGTCACAGGGTGGGGGGCAGGAGGGGTGCCCGTGGCAGGAATGGAAATGAGGAGGGTCATAGAGTCGTTGGAGGAAGTTTGCATCCGTCTGAACCTGACCTCAGTGATCCAGATCAGATTCACAAAGGGTTGTGGGGCTTCTGCAAAGAATTTAAACAAACCTAAGGAGACACGGATGCCCAAACTATGCTGTATGTCTGGACTTAATATTATAAGCAGCACATGCCTGCCCTCCCCTGCCGCCCCATATGAAGTATTAAAATGGGCTGCAAAAGAGGACAGCTCTAAGGAGAGGAGGAAGAGTATTTGCAGTGTGTGGGAAATGGATTTTTGATGGTGTCTACCAGAAAAATCCATTCCCCCAACCCTGGGGTCAGGTCCTCAGGGCTGGGCTGGGGTCACTGTCATGCCCCTGCAGCTACTGGGCTTCTCAGGGAGGAGAGAGGCATCTGGGGAATGGTGCCCAGCCTGTGGCCACCTGTCTCTGCTGGAGCTGGGCTGTCTGTGCTGAGGTGGGGACAGCGCAGGCGGGTGGCCTGACCTCTGGCAGGAACAAGGTGTCCTGAAGCCAGCATTGGGAGGGGACGGCCAGCAGGGACAGTGGGGCATGGACATGTTTGTTTACATTCCCTGCTGCTATAAATTGCCTGCATGTCCTGGCGTAGAGATGAGGAGCATCTCACACCTCCTCTGTTCTTGGTGGGGAAATGCTCCCATTCCTTCTTCCCGCTGATGATGGAGGGGAAGAGATGGCACAGGGCAGCACTGGCATGCCCAGCACCTCTCCACAGGGAGGAGGTGGTCCTGTCATCCTTTAAGTCCCTCTCATCTCCTAGCAAGGCATCTGGGGTCACCCCTTCTTGTCCCAGCCCTGAGCATTCTGTGGTGGAGGGGACCTGCATGGTGCAATCTCTGAGGGGATGGTGATGGGGCATTTGTAGTGTTGCACAAGTCTATATATGGCTAGGAGGCACCATTGATTTCCCATGTGGGTTTATGTGGTGCCTGGAGCCAGGCAAGTTGGCTGATGGAAAAGCAGCTCCAAGCAGAGGCTGAGCTCCCTGAGACCCCAAATGACCCCAGACTCATCTGTTGGACCCCAGCTAATATTTTCTCTTCTTTTCTCTCTCTCTCTCTCTCCCTGTTGTATCTTGTGGCATTTGTCCTGTGTGCCCCTTCCTCTCTCTGTGGGGGGACTGTGTCTGTCCTCTGTGACCTCCCACCCTCCTTGCACTCCCTGTCCTGGTATGCTGGCAGAGTACAACGCCAAGCTCAGGGAACTCAACAAGAGCACCAAAGTCCCCCGTCCTCCTCTGAACCAGCAACGGTCCTTCTCTGGTTTGTTCATTCCACCTCCTTCCTTTCCCCTCCTTCCTTGTTCTCCAACCTTCCCATCCATCCTTCTTCCCTCTCCTGCATCCTTCACTCTCATCCTTCCTTCCTTTTCCCATCTTCTCTCTCTCCTTCCCTTTCATCCTTCCTTCCTCCTCTATCACTGCATGCTGAGTGATCTGTGTGTTGCATGGATGTGGGATGGAGGGAGACTCAGGAGATCATCTCCATGCAGGATTGATCCCTTTCCTCAGCAGAGTGATGGTCAGAGCTCCCATTGAGCTCCTCCAGTGATGGGGGAGCCCCTGGCCCTGGATATAGACTCCCCTGCCCACGCTCGGTTTTGCATCTCATCCAAGCCTGGGGTTTTCATTGCTGGGCCAGTTCTGGACCCTTCCTAAATTCCCTCCAGGCTTTGCCCTGACCATGGCCTCACCCCTTTGGGAAGGAAGGGCTGGGGTGCAGCTCCACAGAACCCAGATTTAACCAGCTGTCAGCCCAGCAGGGTCTCTCCTACATCAGTTTAGAGATCCCCCTGGGTTGGTCTGCAGCTGGAGGGTGTGGGCTGCTGAGACTACATTTTATGCAGTGTGACTTTGCTCCTTGGAGGTGAGTCTGCCCTGGGTGATGTGTGCTGGTGGCCTGCTTGGTGCTTGTTGTGCACCCACTTGTCCCAGGGCAAGGAGAAGGTGGTAGATGGAGTGGGGCTGGGGAGTCACCAGCTTTCTGTGTGACCTTTCTCTCCCCACTGACGCTGTGGGTTTCTCCCCAGGAGGACCAAAGAGGTTTGAACCCTCTGAGCCCTCAGCACAGAGTAAGGTATTTTATCGTGCCCATTTGGGGTAATCAGGTGGGAGGTGGGGAGTAGTCTGTGCTGGGACTGGGTGAGCTGGGCTCTGGTGCGGAGCAGCACAGGATAATGTCTGTTCCTCATGCAGGCAGGGAGTGAGTTTGTATCTCTCTTCCCTGGGTGTTGTGTGTCCCTGTCTGGCTTTATTTGCTGAGTGCAGATCCCAAGAGCCTTGGGACGCGTCTTTGTTCTCTCCTGTCCACCATGGGGATATCACCTGGCTCCTGCCTGGCAGTAGTTCTAGCATCTCATGGCCTAAAAGCAGATGCTTCCTGATTTGGCCTAAAAACCTGGCTCCCCAGCTGCAAAATTACCTGGGTTTGCCACCCCTCCTGTTGTGCTCCCTGCCACCCCAGCTGTTGTGCTCCCTGCCCTTCCCCAGCCCTAGAGCTGTGCTGAGTCTGAGGGCAGTGGTTGGTACTAGGTTAAGTACTTAAATGAGCAACAAGAGGAGTGACAGTGCCACAGGTGTTGGGTGTGAGGGTGAGGAGTGGGGTGTAGGCTGCTGCTCCCCCTTTGAGAACAGGAATCTGCCATCCTGCATTCGGCCAGGGAGTCCTTGGGAGTCCAGTGACAGTACCATGGCTAAGGGAGGCTGTATGTCTGCTGAGGGGGCAAAGCAAGCTAGGGAAAGGAGAGTTTGTTTTTCAAGCATAGTTTCCATCCCATAAATCACCCAGGGGGTCGGGGGAGCCATGCTCAGAGCCTGGGTTTCCTCCAGGCTTTGCTCCGGGCGGCCTGTGAAGTTTCCCACTCTTCGCTCCTGAACAATGAGTCCCTTTTTTCCCTTCTCCTCCCTCCCCTCCCTGTGGCCCCGGCCGCTTTCCGTGTCTGGGGAGTGGAGCAGCCAGAGCTTGCTGAGCTCCTGGGTGTCCCAATGGGCCAGATCCAGCACCCTGTGGTTAGGTGACGTGAAGCCCTGGGGATGGAGCAGGGGGTCCCACGCTGCACATGTGTGATGTGCACTGATAGCCAGGCTCCATCAATCTGCCATGGTTAGTGCTTCCCAAATGGAAAATTCAAAGCAAGACAGGCATGTACAGCTCGAGGAGCCAGTCCCTGCCTCTGTGAAGTGCTCGGGCCCTGCAGCTCACTTTGGAATGGGCCAAGGGATGCTCCTGGTGATGCTCCTGCAGTGTTCAGGAGAACCCATAGTGCACAAAATGGAAGGAAAAAAAAGAAAACATTAGAGTTTGCTTTGTTTTTTCCCAGTATCTTGTTTCTCCCTGTGCTCACAACTGCAGGCTTCAGTTCCTTAAAGTGAAGAGCAGGACAAAAGATATGGGGTGGCCCTATGGAATACTGCCCATGCCTGCAAGGCAGCTTCCCAGGCACCCTCTCTGTGCCCCTCTTCTTTCTTTTTAATGGCCATCTCCCGTGCCGGTGAGCACCTGCAGAAGGGATTGGGAGTTGTGTTTCAAAGCTGCTCTTAGTGGAATTTTCCAGGCCGCCTCCGCGGCTGGAGCCAGCCCCGTTGGCTTGCGTCCCCCGCCTCACAGCCTGGCCGCCTCTCCCCCCGAGCCGCGATTTTATTGTTGTTGCCATTCACTGGGCTGATTATTTAGAAATGCACCCAGGCCACCTCCTTCCCTCCTGCTCTCCCAGCCCTTTCCCCGCTCCCAGCCTTTTCCCCGAGCCGGGAAAGCTCAGATGCGTGTGCCGAGCAGTGAAGAGGGGAGGCCAGCGGGTGTGAGGCGTGGGTCCCATGCGGAGCCCCGGGGAGTGAGGGGAAGCAGCTGATGGCTGGTTTTCCTCCGCCAGCCCGTGGGAAAGGAGTTGGTGTTTTAAAAGTGCACTTCCTGGAGCGTGATGCTGGCCTTTCTCCTTTTTTTTTTTCTTCTCCTTTTTCTCTTTTTTTCTTCCCTAATATGCTGACCAAGGGGAGCATGAGTGCTCAATGATTCTGTGGGAAAAATAGAGGGGACAGTGTTGTCACCTCTGCTAGTGGGTAGGAGTGAGTCCCACGGGGCTCTGCGCTGTGCCCCTGATATCCTGTGGGGTTGCTGTGCACTGAACCTGGCACCATCATCCATGAGCCCGGATTAACCTCTTCATCAGGCGAGGTGGGATGGAAAGTGTGTTTGGGCACTGTCAGGTGCTGGGAGAGTCGAGCTCCCCTGCCCTGTGCCAACTTTGTCTGTGTTCTTGGGCTTTATCCCAGCCCATGGGGATCTCCACAGCCCAAGAAAACCATTCTCCTGTGATGACTTGCTCACTCTGTTCTTCCCCCCAGGCTGTGGACATTGGTGGCTCATACTGCTGGGACCTGGGAAGGAGGTTTGGGGGAAGATGGAGGGGAGACGCTGATCTCTCCTTTTAGAACGGCTTTGCACTGGGGACAGAGCAGCAGTGGTTTTTTAGGGTTCCCTGCACCACTCCTCTGTTGGGTTCTTTCTTCTTGATCCAGTGCTCCCTCTGCCTTGGGCACTCACAAAACCAGACTTTTTCCACTGCTGTGGTTGAAGCCACATCTGGCTGTGGGAGCAGGGAGGCAGTTGAATCCAGCTGTCCTTGTGCTGGGTGATCTGGTCCTTTCCCATTATGATGCTGTCAGGAGGCCCTGTTACTTCCCTGCTCTGCAGGGCTGGGCTGTCTGGGCTAATCTCAGGATGCTCTTGCCCCTTACACCTACTGCTGGAGGTTGTCCCTGGAAGTCTAATGGTGCTTGGGAGGGCTAGTGCAGCAATTCAGCCACTAGCCACAACCCTGCCTTGCTTTATTACCTGGTCTGGGGTCGCTGCTGTAGGGTGTATCTGCTCCAGCTACCCATGCTGGTCTGGGGGTTTGATGCAGTTGAGTTCTGAAGCTGAGACCTCTCAGGTCAGACCTGGAGCATCTCCTGCTCGTCCCCATCTCAGCTGGCAGCTCCTCACCCCTCTACCACCCTGTGCTTGCCCTGCAGGGGTGCAGTCCCGGGAGAAGCCTCTGGAGGAGAGCACTGTCCCTGCCCGCAAGCGGACCCCCAGTGACAGCCACTATGAGAAGAGCTCACCAGAGCCCAGCTCGCCCCGCAGCCCCACCGTCCTCTCACCTGAGGTGGTCAGCACCATCGCGGCCAACCCTGGAGGGAGGCCCAAGGAGGTGGGCTGGAGTAGAGGAGTGCTGGGGTTGGGGGGTGGCTGATTGGGGACAAATGCCTCCAGGGAGGGGGATGGCTTGGTCAGCATTCACAGCATCTGTTGCATTGGGGATCAATGATGCTTCTTGTGGTGGTGGTGGTAGTTAGCAGGGAGGAGGTGAAACCCTTCCCTTTGCCCCCTCTCCTTGGGGTGTCCTAGAGGTTTGTGCCCATCATAGGGATGGGATTGACCCTTTCTTCTGCTCTCCTCAGCCTCACCTCCACAGCTACAAGGAAGCCTTCGAGGAGATGGAGGGTGCCTCCCCCACCAGCCCACCCTCCAGCGGCGGTGAGATTTCTCCCCCCACCCCAGCCTTCCCTGTGTCACCACAAACCCCTTACTCCAACAGCTGTAAGTGCCATGGCTCTGGGAGGCAGAGGGGCTCGGTGGGTGGCTCTGGGCGAGCCAGAAATTTGCCAGGGGTCAGACAGCTCCAGGTTCCAGACACCCACCGCCATCTTAACCACTCCTCATCTCCATCCTCCTTTCTCCTCCACATCCTGCCACTCCGTGCTGCTGTCAGTATCCCGCTTACTTCAGCATCCCATGCTTGGCACCCTCATCTTGGCTTTTTCCCACCCTCCACTCACTGGGGTGTTTTTGGATGGGATCCAAAGGTGGGATGAGGAGAGAGGCATGCTTTCACCCCATCAGGGTCCTGCATCTCCCCATCTTTCCTGCCGGCATGGCATGAAGAGAAGCAAGACTGCTGTGGCGGGTGAGTGGGAGGGAGCCAGGAGGGAGTGAAGATCAGGAGGGCAGACTCACACACCATGTCACTTCTTGCTCGCAGTTTCAAAGGCAGGAGGGGAAAAAGGCTGGGATGCATGCCCTTTGTGTGCAGCTTGTCTCCGCTCCTCCGGTGCAGCGTCTCTGTTCTGACTAACCCTGACGCACTCACGGTGGGTTTGTGTGGACTGGGTTTGTGTTACCAGCTTGAGCGATGAACCCTGAGGAGCAGCCACACGTCGGCACAGCCTGACTCAGGCCAGAGCAGTGCAGTGGAGCAGCCGGTCAACTGGGAAACCCATTCAAAAGATGGCAGCCCCCCCATATCCTCTAAAACGCTTCTGTAGGCTGAAGGCTGAGGGATACTCTAGGGTTGGGGATGCTTGGGCTGAGTGCAGCCCCCTCTGATGCCGTGTCCTGGTTGCAGTGAAGCCACCTGCCCCCCCCACAGCTCAGCCTGTGGGGCTTGGGGTTGTTCCCTTCTGTACTGTTGCTCTTCCTTCCCGGCACTCCTCTGATGTTTGAGCCCTGTCTCTTGGGAGGAGGAGACGAGTGTGGGAGCATCGTAGGGGTGCTTGGCAGCTCAGAAATGGCCCTGTTGTTCCTGGGGACTGAGAGCTTGGCCCTGGGGCAGCAGCAGCTCCTTTGTCAGTGGGTCAGTGGCTTTGGGGGATGAGTCACTTGCAGAGGTGATGGCAACAGCCTGGCTGGGGTTGTGGCCCCAAGGCCGTGCTGCTTATTCAGTGTCAGCCAGAGAAGCCTGGGAAGCTTGAAGCTGCAGCTTTCAGGCTTTGCCAAAGTGGCCCTGGGGGATACAGGAGCAATTCCTCTCTGTTGGGGGATGATGGTCCTGGGAGAATTCCTGGCCCTGTGAGGATCCTGATGCTCATCAGCCAGCTGAGGTGTGAGCTGACATTGTGCCTTGGGGTCAGCTGGATTTGAGGAAATCAGACACCCACTGGGGAAGGTGCTGCCATCTTAGTTTCCCAGGGACTTGGCTGCTCGGCTGCTCCAGCCCCAGGCTGCTGGGCGGACCTGGCCTCAGGGCAAGGGTCTGGCTTTCCTCTGGAGCTCCCACCACCCACTGCCTCCCAGCCTCCCCACAGGCCCTGTGCCTGTGCTGCCAGTCAGAGATGTTCGAACACTGCTGGAGGCTCGTGCCCTTTGGTCCCTCTTGCTGAAGATGATGCCCTGAGGTTTCCCCTGGTATGGGAAAATACAGTGTCAGGGAGATGAGGCAAACCCAGTGGGTAGGAGGGGAGAAGAGGTGCAATCTGCGTGGGGCGGTCTGCCCTGCCCTGTGAAACCCTACCACCATCCATACCATAGCCATACAAACATGCAGCTGCTCCTGGTGTGTTTGTCTGGGCACAGGGGTGCAGACCTCACATGTACATTGCCACCCCTCTGTGTTAACATCCTTGCCCACCCATTGAGCTGGTCTGGAGGGCAGGGTTTTTTTGGCAGTCCTTCTTTCCCGTTTATGGGGGTGATGGGCTGCTTTGGGACAGCTGGATTCCAGCTTGGCCAGACGTGGGGATTGGCAGAAAGGAGTTCAGGTGTGGGAGAGCTGGGTTGGGATGGCTGCTCACATAGGGGAAATGAAAGGGGCTTCATGCCTTTATGCTGGGACTTTGTGGGGATGGTGAAGGAGATGGGGTCCGGGCCTGTCCTGGTGGGAGTTGTCCCCTTTCTCCATCCTGCTAGCTTTGCAATAGGGCAGGGTGCTTGTTCCCAGTCACCTCCTGCCCTGTGTCCTCTCCCAAATGAAGAGGGGGATCAGTATCCTTCTGCAGGGTGTTGCTTCATACTAGGGCATCTTGTGTTCTCAGCAGCCCTCCCTTGCAGCCAGTGGGTGGGATGGGCTATGGGAACATCGGAACCTGTGGGCAGCTGCAGCCTTTCTGAAGCGTCACCTCCCACCCCTCCACTAACACTCCACTTGTGTCCACTGTGCCGACAGTGCGTTCTCCCCCTGGCCTGGCCAAGACCCCGCTCTCAGCACTGGGGCTGAAACCCCACAACCCGGCTGAGATCCTGCTGCATCCAGTGGGAGGTGAGTGTGGGCACGGGGACTGCACGCAGATTTTTTTGTGGGGGCGTCTGTGAGGATACCCCGGAAGGGTCCCTAGTTTGGAGAAGGCACTTCCACCTCCCTTTTGGCGCCAGGTGGCCATGGGGGTCCTTGTCACCTTTTGTGGGGACTCTGGGACTGTGTAAGCGTGGGGGATGCTGGTGCTGCCCTGGGGGGCTCAGCACAGTAAGGTCTTCAGCGGTGAAGGCTAGATAACCCTGTGGCCCTGTTTCCTGCCCAGCCCCATATTCTTCCCTCTCCCACCCCCTACATTCCTTCTCCTCTCTAGGACAGGTGGAGACAGTTTGCTCTCTGGGAGCTGAGCCTGTCAGCCAGAACAATATCCAGAGCTCTTTCCATCATGGACAGCAGTCCCTGAGTGCAAAGGCCCTACCGTCCTGGGGATGTGTCCTGAAGTAGCCTGCCAAGCCAGACCTCACTGCTTCCCAGCACCCAGGGCCCCTTCCTGAACCAGCTCAGGGCTGAGTGTGACCTCCCCAAATCCATCTGAGCCTGGGGGCAACAGGCTGATTGAGCTCACACTGCAAGACCTTTCTCCCTCTGCCTTTAAGGGCGAGCTGATGCTTATTTGGTGCTTGCTGGGCTTCTTGGAGCAGCCCTTTGGTCACTCTCTGCTGCACTGTTCCCTCTTTCTCATCTGAAACCAGCCTCCTGGGTTTTGGACATAATTTCTGGGATGTTGATGTGAACTGTGGGGGTTTCTGAGGCTGGGTTTCAGTTTGGAGCACAGTGTCAGGAGGTGTGGGGCGCTCCTTTGTGCTCTATGTGCCCCTGCCTGAGAAAGGCAGAGCTGCTTAACTCTGATTTCTCTTTCTGTCTCGCACCTCCCTTCCTCCTCTTCCCACTCCCATCACTCCCCTGCCCCTCCATCCCTCAGAACTAGAAGGGGAAGCAGGCAGTGACTCTGAAGAAGGTAAGAAAGGCTTTTCTTTCTCTGTCTCTCTCTTCCTCATGCAACCTCACTGTTGGGACTGTGACTCAGAGCAAGCCCTGGTGTCTGTTCCAGCAGCCTTCCCTTGCGCTGTCCCTCAGGAATGTAGGAGCCTGAGTCTTGCCTGTCCTGCTCCCTTTAGAGGAGGGGCACATCATGCCTTGTGTTGTGATAGGATTTCTCAGTGTCCAAGTTGGACCTGAACGTCTGTATTTTGTGTGGCAGTCATCTGTGGGGACTGAGGGCTCTTTGTCAGTGAGTGGCATCCTTACTGGTAGCTTTGGAAGAGCCTGGCGGGCATCTGGGAGCAGCAGCCCCAGTTTTAGTCTCCTGCCCTCCCCTTTTGGCTTTGCTGTTGTCATTCAGAGTGAAAAATAAACCAGAGTGCAGCACAAAAGGTCAGCGGGCGCAGAGGCCACCAGTGTGTTGCCGGCTCAGCCGGCTGGGCAGTGGTGCAGCACCGGCAGCTGGTGCACATCTTCCTCCAGCCAGGCAGCTGCCCAAAGTCCTCCCACCTCTCCTGTCTCTGGGTTGTGCCACTTTGGGGATGCCAAGGATGGGGCTGAGCTGGGACGTCAATTCAAGAGTGGCTGTGCTGATGGTGCAGGCACTGCGGGCTCTGGGATGGCACATCTTGTGTGGAGACAGAGGCTTTGGGAGTGGCTGTGATTCCTTGGAGTACTGCCTGCTATGTAACGGTTGTTGGGTGGTTTTGCTTCCTCCTTTAATGAATTTTTGGGCCCTCAGAGCTGGGATGAGGAACTGTGTGTTCAGGATGGGTTTTGGGGAAAGGGTGTCTCTTCTTGGTGGGTGCGGTGCTTCCTCTTGCCCTAGCAGCTGTCAGCATTTCTCCTTGGAAGTTTCTCAAAATGCACATAACCCAAACCTGAACATTGTGTAGTACTGGAAAAAGTGTTTCCTTGAAAAGAAGCGTTCTGCTTTCAGAACTGATTTTTCAATGATGGCTTTTTGGATACATTAAAGGAAGCAAAGCTGGGATAAAATCAGGCTTTTCCCTCATAAGTTCCCCCAAGCTTTACCATTTCTGTCCAGCTTTAAGCCTCCAGAGACTCATACATTGCCTCTCCTCTCCTTCCCACTAAACCCTCAGGAGCTCAAGCTGTGCTGCTTCTCTGTCCGCTTGCATGATGGTTGACTCCCAAGCAAGGATGTCCAGTGACCCTGCACTGCCCAGGCTGAGTGGCCACCATGAGCCTCTTGCCCTGCTTCATCCTCTCTGATAAAATGATATTTTTGGGGATTAAATCTATGGTTCTGAGAAGGGACTGATATTTTGGCTTAACACTGCTGGCTTGGGACCCTCTGCACTCAGCCACACACTCTAGGAGGGTCCCTGCCCCTCCGTGCTCTGCCTAGCAGATCCCAGCTGGAATGGCTGGCCTGTGTATGGGGCTGGAAGATGCTTTGGCAGTGTGGGAGCTCAGGATGTGGCTGTCAGCTCTGAGGAGGCTTTAAAACAGCCTGACACAGATGCAGCACTGGGGATTTCTGGCCACAGCGCAGCCCTGCTCAGATCTGGGATTCCCAAACAAATGCCCATCTCCCTGGTGACTCAGAACTTCTCTGTTCTTCCACCCATTTTCCCATCTCCAGAGTCCCTTACAAGAAAACACAAGGAGGCAAGGTCAGATTTTTCAGCCTAAAAAAATCCTGCCTGAAACTTCCTAACTTTTCTTTTCATTTCTCTTGTCCTGAATTGAATCAAAGTACTGGAACCTGTGCCCATGGCCACACACCTCACTGGCACAGCCCCCAAGCCCCCTGCTGCTGCCTTTTCAGGAGGGGCTGGCATTTTCACAGCCCTGTGGTCTTAACCTCTTGCAGGCTGACTCATATGTACTGTCTGGCTAATTTTAGTCTGGGCTGGGGAGCTGGGAAGGGGAAAAGTGAGTAGCTGTGAAATTAATTGAATTACCTAAGCTGCGATGAATTTCTTGCAGCTGCCCTGGGCAGTGCCTCATCCCTGTCACTCAGGATGTCCTGCCTTAGATGCTGGTACCCAGCCTGTGTAGAGGTCCATCATCTGGTTTTGGCCCAGATCTTTCCTGGGGTTGGGCAGGGACATCAGCCTAAGGGAGGGATTCCTCCTCCCCTCTCCACACACAGATGGGGCACAGAGATGCTGCGGGGGAAGGAGTGGGACCTATGACAGTCTTTTTCCTTGCATGTCTCTGCTCCAGCTCTGAACGTGGAGCTGTGCATTGGCGTTGCTGACTGTGAGCAGGCCAGCTTGCCAGCAGGCTGAGCCAGAGCCCAGCTGTTATGACTAATAATAACAATAATAATGTTTGTCATGCTAATTACTACTGCAGAGCTGCTTTGGGCATGGCCAGCCTGGAGCCAGGGACCTGCAAGGCTGCCCAGCCCATAGCATTTGATGCCAGTGGGTCTTGCATAGGGCAAGCTGAGGTGTGACACGGCTGCAGGGCTTGGGGGAATGGGACTGAAGCTGCAGCCTGTTCCTCTGGTGCAGCCTTTGGTGGGGGCTGTGGGGGCTGTCATAGGGATGGGGACCAGCCTGGGTGGAACAGGAGGTAGGGGGAAAGGTATGAGAGAGGACTGGGTCTGGTGTCTGGCATGGCTGGTAATGGCCAGCCCAGACTGCTGCTCCTGGCACGGGACAGCTTGGCGGCTCTAAAGGAAAATTGCTTTTCTTGGTCGTGCTCATGGGCTCCGGTTTCAAGCTGGGCTGGGAGTGAAAGTGTTGGATGCTGCAGTGGAAATAGCTGGAGTTGCCCTCTGGTCTGCTGCTGGAGATGGCTGGCAGAGGTGGGCCACAGAGGGCAGGGACCACGGGGCATCGTCATCAGTCCCGTGTGAGTCAGTGCGGGCTGGGCAGAGTCACCGGCTCTATTTTTAGGGGCTGTGGATGAGCAGGGAGCAGGACGTGTTCCCTGTGGCATCCTGGGTGGGAGGGACGCTGACTCAGAGCAGGGTGAAGGGGCTGTGGCATGCAAAGGGATCGTAGTCCCGTGTTCCAGTCCCCTCAGGGAAAGCGGTGACCCTGTTTCCTGTGCCCTGGCTGGGGTCTTCAGCATTCTTGAAGCAACTTAAGGATCCTGAATGAGCCAGATGTGTTTTTGCACAACTTGTGGTGGAAGAGGTAGGGGGAAATGTTCAGCTGGAGGAGGTCAGCTCAGGCACCTTCACTGGCATGAAATGTGGATCCAGGGAGAAGGGTGTGGTCCTCTTCCCATGCAAGCTGTAGGCTCATCTGTTTCTGCTTCTCTTTGCCACAGAGCCCAGGAGCTATGTTGAGTCAGTGGCCCGCACGGCCACAACGGGCAGGGGAGGGACACTGCCCGCTGCCCAGCCTGCTGCCCAGCCCACTGCTCAGCCCGCTGCCCAGCCCGGAGGCCCAGAGGTGCCCACGAGGAATGGCACTTTCTCCAACTCCTTCATCGCCCCCAGCCCTGTCTCCACCAGCAGCCCTATTCACAGCATGGATGGGTAAGGCAGTGGGTGCAGGTCCCAGGGACTGATGGGGCTGGGGCTGAACCCTGCCTGGTGCACAGGTTTAGAATCACAGAATCATTAAGGCTGGAAAAGACATCCAAGATCATCGCGTCCAGCCTTTGACTGAACACCACCAAGCCAACTACGCCAGAGCACTAAGTGCCATGTCCAGCTGTTTCTTGAATATCTCCAGGGATGGTGCTTGCTCCCACATTTTAACTGCCTTTGCAAAGACCCGCATCTCTCCGTGCAGGGTTTGGGTATCCCGGCCAGCTGTGCACCTCAGTGCCCTGAGAACACAAATCTGGGTCACTGCTGGTTGGTTGGTGGTTACTGGACCTCAGAAGCCTCTCACTGGGAAGGTGTCCCCTGGAGTGGGAGGAGGGATGGGTTGTGCTAATTCCTAGCCCTGGGTTAGGCTGAGCCTGAGTCCTCCAGGGTGAGATGGAGCCATTGTCCCTGTCCCCTGTCCGCCCTGCCCACGAGGTGTTCTGCACCCACACAGGCTGGCAGGGCAGAATAAATCAGGTGTTTGCTGGGAGCAGAGCTGGGAAAAGGCTCTGTTCCATAGAAGGTCATACTTTGAGATGGAACTGGGTTTCATGGTGGGACTAAAGCTGCCTCTGGTTGCTTTCATGCAGCTGGCAGGACCCATCCCATGGTTGCCTCTGGACAACCAAGTAGCTGCCGGGCTCCGTGCCTCAGTTTCCCTGTGCGCCACATGCAGGAGGGTGCCAGTACCAGTCAGCAGCAGGAACAAGTGGTGAAGCTGAATTCTACTTTTCTTTGTCTCTCCTCAGGGCCTCCCTCCGCAGCTACCCATCAGAAGGCAGCCCCCATGGCACGGTTACGCCTCCCCATGCCTCTGCTGAGCCCCTGTACCGGTCACCTGTTGGCTTGCAGATGCCCTCTGCTCACAGCAGCTACCAAAACTCGTCTCCATCTTCCTTTGCAATGGTCCAAGGAGGGGTCCCGGGCTCTGCATACAGCAGCCCTGACTACGCTGATGGCCGAGCTGGCCTCCAGCCAGAACCCCAAGCTCGGCCACAGCCACAGGTCAATGTGGTGGGGGTGCACACCCTGCCAGGGAGCCCCCGCAGCCTGCACCGGACAGTGGCTACGAATACACCGCCCAGCCCTGGCTTCGGGCGAAGAGCCATCAACCCCAACCTGAGTGGTGCTCCTGGCAGCCCTGGGCTGAGCAGGCATGCTGTGGTGGCCCATGGCAACCTGGTGGCCCCACCAGGGAGCCCCAGCCTGTCCAGGCACCAATCAGCAGCAGCCACATCCCCTGGCAGCCCCCTGTATGGCTACTCCAGCCCGGAGGAAAGGCACCTGACGCTGTCTCGGCAGAGCAGCTCCTCTGGCTACCAGCCTCCCTCCACGCCGTCCTTCCCTGTCTCCCCAGCATACTACCCCGGCACGAGCACGCCGCACTCCTCCTCCCCAGACTCGGCTGCCTACCGCCAGGGCAGCCCCACGTCGCAGCCTGCGCTGCCTGAGAAGCGGCGGATGTCAGCTGGGGACCGCTCCAACAGCCTCCCCAACTACGCCACTGTCAACGGCAAGATGTCCTCACCCCTCTCCAGCGGCATGTCCAGCCCCAGCGGTGGGAGCGCCGTTGCCTTCTCCCACACTCTGCCAGACTTCTCCAAGTTCTCCATGCCAGGTAAGGGATGCTCTTGGAGGTCCCTGTGTCCCCCTGCCCTGCTCAAGGCTCTCCCCTCCTCCTCCTTGCTGGCTGTCAGGAAAGGGATTGCAGCCATGTCCTGATTTACCCCTCCTGTCCATCCGCAAACCAAAGGCACCGCTGGGGCTTGGGCCATTTCCTGCGCTTTCTGACAAATCCAAACAGGAAAAACACCGACCAGCATCTCTGGCATAAACAGTGCTCAGAGATGTGTATGGGGAGATCAAAGCTCCTGGAGACGACTTTTCTCTGCCGTGGGGATGCACTGACCTCTTGGCCTCATTCCCAGTGGACTTTACCCCACTGAGACCCCGCTGCGGTGCTGCCTCCTCATTTCAAATGGTGCCGTGCCCTGGGTGCCGTCCTGCCTGGAGCACTTTTGCCAGCTCCTGTTACAGACACCTTGGTGACGCCAAGATCGGGCTGATAGGACCAGGGGAATAAAGCTGTGGGGCAGTGGTGGCTCCAGCTGCTGGGCCAGTTCCTCTGCTGAGCGGGCAGCCCTTTGTGGGGATGCTGGCCCTCGTCCTGGCCCCGTGATTCCTGTGGCCAGGGACCTTTCCCAGTGGGGAAGCATGAGTAATTAAAACCTGTAACAATTAACAAGCAGCTTGGAGAGGGGAGCGAGCCCCCTGCCTCTCCGAAGGTGACCAGACTGCAGAGGGCTGATAACATGTCTCCAGCAGAGATGCTATCCAATCCTCTCGGTTGTATGCCTGGTTGTTTTTGGAAAGCAGGTGGTTGTAAATGTTGCCTGAGTAAATGACAGCTTCATGGCCAGAGGACCAGCTCCGGTTGAGGCTGTGCCACTGGTGGGCACTGAAGAAGGCACAGTCAGGCTGGGGCTGGGGCTGCTTTGCCCAGGGTGGATTGACCTGTCCAGTTCTTCTGCACAGAGCAAAGATAAGGGAAGAAATTTATTTTTATGAAGTGTGAGCCAAATCTTTAACATTAGAGAGCAGTGAAGGTCCTCTGAAGTCAGAGGATCTCCCCACCACCTCCAGACATACCTCTTTCCTCCAACAGTTTTTATTTCACCTGGCCAGCTTCCTTTAAAATGAAGAATTCCCATTTTGTCTGTGGCTGTGGGCCAAAGAGGCTCACCTGATGCACAGCCCTTCGAGGGCCCTTGAGCTTGGATTTAGCTTTAGATGCCCAGCAGCCCCATAAGCTCCAGGGGATTATCGGCCTGTCTGGGTATGGGGAACTGGGTTGAGGTTAGTGCAATGTGGCAGGTCTGAAAGGAGGTGGATGTATTAATGCTTTGGCTGGATGTAGGGTTTCAGATACAGCATCTTTTAACTTTTTTCTTGTATTTTCTTCCCTTTCCTGCAGACATCAGTCCTGAGACTCGTGCCAATGTCAAGTTTGTGCAGGATACTTCTAAGTACTGGTACAAACCAGACATCTCCAGGGAGCAGGGTAGGTAGATGACAGAGGGTCAGGAGTTGGGGTGTGTCTGGGATCGCAGGGATTAGCAAGGATTTCCCTTATGGACTGGGTTGAGAGTGAGGGTGAATAATGGCTGCTCAGGCCGTTGCAGATGGGGGTTGAAGCCCCATTCATCTGCAGGTTTGTGTGATGTGGGCTCGTCAGACCTCCTCTTGGAGAGGAGCTCCAGTCCCTGGAGTGTGCAATGGGTCTATGTTTGCAGTTTGGGGTGCAAAACACCCAAATCTTGAGTTGATAATGCTCAGAGACATCTTGGAAACATGGCTAAAATAAGCAGGGAGAACGAGGAGGCAGCAGGATGTCTTCAGGGGCATGGTCCCAGCATTTGGCCCTTGGCTCCTGCTTGCTCTCCAGTACTTGGTTGCTCAGAGATAGGCAAGGAGATGTGCACACAAGGGCGATGGGGGTGGGGGGAGATGAGCCTGTGCCTGGCAACCCACTCAGGCATGCAGGGGGGGCGGTAACATTGTGGTGCCTGGCTATGAGGTGTGGAGCTGGGGCACCCCATCCCAACCCACACCTGCTGGTGTCTTGAGGGTGTGTTGGTTCTCACCATGCCATCTCTGAGCTCTGCCGTTCTCTCCTGCAGCCATTGCCCTGCTGAAGGACAGGGAGCCGGGGGCTTTCATCATCCGAGACAGCCACTCCTTCCGGGGAGCCTATGGCCTCGCCATGAAAGTCGCTTCTCCGCCTCCCACGGTCATGCAGCAGAACAAGAAAGGTATTGTGTGCCCTTCTCCTTCCCACGCCGAGATGCTTTCCATCGTTCAGCTGGGGCGAGCGGGCAGCTGGGACTGCTGAGCCAGTCATGCCCTTGGGTATGTGCCGATGTGGCAGGATCCTTGCCTCCCAGGGCACAGGGAGGCACCAGACACCCTCTGCCCTGAGCTGTGGAGGGCGCAGGAGCACCTATGTCTTGGGCTTTGGTGTAATGAAATGGGCACAGCCTCTCCAGCCCACCAACACTGTGGGGGAGCTTGGCTTGGGGTTGACCCTGTGCAAAGGGGCAGGTTTGAGGAGGGTGTGTGTTGTGTTAGGGACCCCTCCCTTGAGCTGGAGCACTGGTTTCCTAATGGGACTGCATAGTAATAGGAGGGTGGCTCTGGTGTGAAAACATCTCATCTCTTCCCAGGAGATTTGACTAATGAGCTGGTGAGGCACTTCCTCATCGAGACTAGCTCACGAGGTGTGAAACTAAAAGGATGTCCCAATGAGCCTAATTTTGGTAAGTGCCCCCAGTGTGCTTCCCACATGCGGGGTTGGGTTGGGAGAGCCTTGCCTTTGCCAGACTGTCAAAGCAGAACTGTTGGGTGTCTGGGAGAGCCTGTTACTGCCTCTTGTTCCTGTGTAACTGCATCCTGTGGGCATTTGGAGCCTCTAAGTTCATACACACTCATGAGAACACACAAATGTACCTGTATGCATAGGTACATACCTGTCTACACACACATGTAGGACAAATGATGCTGCTGGGCAGGGTGGAGGGCGGGGGCTCCCCTTCTTTCATTTATCTCATGGCTAATGTTGTCTGAGGAGCAGCACGAAGACCTTTGTCTCATTTGTTGTTCCTAAAGTGGCCCTGGCATCTCTGTCCCCTCCCTGAGCCCTCTGTGGAGAGCTACATGGTGGTTTCAGTGAGAGGAATTGCCACATGTGGCATTAGGACCATTAATGAAGAAACCCACCTAAAAGCCTGTTTCCATCCACCCAGGGCAATGCTGACCTAATCAGGGAAAGCTGGAGTTTCTTATTCCTTTCCTTGGTTAATGGTTAATCGTACTTTGGATTGTGCAGTTCCACAGCCTAATGATTTTTCAAAAGGATCATTGTATTAACCCAGCAGGTGCAAACAATTCTTCATCTGGCAACACTGGCCCTGTGCTGACCATCTTCCCTCTCTCCCCAGGCTGTCTCTCGGCACTGGTGTACCAGCACTCCATCACGCCCTTGGCCCTGCCCTGCAAGCTGGTCATTCCTGACCGAGGTAGGAGCAAGGAGCAGAAGGCATTGCATCTGTCCCCACAACCTGCAGGGAGGGGGTAGGTTTCCAAGCAGGGAGCACCAGTAACCATCCCATGTCTTCTAGATCCGATGGAGGAAAAGAAAGACTCTATGTCAGCCACCAACTCAGCCACGGACCTCCTCAAACAGGGTGCAGGTGAGTTGAGAGGGGCAGTCGTGGGGTGAACATGGCTTGGAGTAGTGGCTGACCCCATGCCTGTTGTCTCCCTTTCCAGCCTGCAACGTCCTCTTCATCAATTCAGTGGAGATGGAGTCTCTGACAGGCCCCCAGGCCATCTCGAAGGCTGTTGCTGAGACACTGGTGGCTGACCCCACGCCCACAGCTACCATTGTTCACTTCAAAGTCTCCGCACAAGGCATCACCTTAACGGATAACCAGAGGAAGTAAGAGCCTCCATGGTCACATATCTGGCCAAAAGCCAATGTTGGCTCGTTCCCAAAGCCAACAGGGCTGTGATTCAGGAAGTGTGTTGGTGAAGGATGTCCCTGGGATGGCATCAGCCTGGTCATGGACATGGCTGGGATTTGTCCTTGACTCTTGGAACATCCTGTAGGAGACCTATGGCAGTGTTCCCTGGGCTGGTGGAGCTGGGTTGTGGTGGGAGAGTGGTGGAGCCTCCCTGGCCCTGACATTCCCTGCTTTGTGTTTCAGATTGTTCTTCCGAAGACACTACCCCCTCAATACTGTCACCTTCTGTGACTTGGATCCCCAGGAACGAAAGTGAGTGCCCTAACCTGGGGGGAGCACGTGACCCTTGCCCCTTTCACTCCTGTAGCCTCCTGGGATGCTTGGAGCAGGGTCTTTGCTTGCTCTCTCCCCTGCTCTTGCGGAGAGCAGCAATGCTAGGTCCCCTTGGATACTGTGGGGGACTGCCAGCTTCTTCTGGTGACTTTCTGGTGTCTCAAGCACCTTCATGCTGTAGGAGAAGTGCATCATTTTTCCATAAAGCCAAGACTATGCAAAGCCAGACTGGCCTTCCACCATTGGTGTGGTGGTCCCCATCTTGGCCCTGTCTCTGTCGGGTGCAGGAGGGACCATCCCTCACACCTTCTCTTTTCCTTGCAGGTGGACTAAAACTGATGGCAGTGGCCCAGCCAAGTAAGTACTTTCTGTGCTTCCAGCAGATTCCTCCCAGCTGCTGTCGAGGTGGCTTCTGCCTGTTTGGGCATTGGCTGGGAGATGCCCTGTGCAGGGCATCCTGGCTGTGTGTGAGATGGGCTCAGCTCCTCACTGCAGGAGTGTTTCACCCAAGCATGAGAGTATGGTCTTGGGGACTCTGGATGCATCTTTCAGCCCCAAATTGCTGGTCAGAGCAGGCATGTGTCTTGCTGAACTGACCAAACTGGAAGCTCTCCTGACAGAGCCACTGGGAACCAGCTTACGGAGCAGAGCTGGGGTTATGCTGATGGCCTGTGAGCTGCTGGTCATCTCTTCCTCTTCTTCCTGTCCTTCCTGTCCTGACCCATGGGAACACAGAGCTGTTGACTGAACCCATTTCCAGGGGCCAGCTCCCACTAATTTTAGCCATTGTGTTAGCAAAGGGGTTTTTATTAGGATGTCCAGCTGCTGTGGTATTTCCCCTCCCCAATTAGAAATGCCGTAGCCTGGGCCTGTCTCACATTCTGTTCCCCCTGTATTTATAACTTGAGTTTGCACATTCTAATTAAAAAAAAAGAAGGGACATTTTATTCATCAGGGGGGAGACAGACAGAAATAACCAGATGGTCTCACTTAGCTTCCTGTGTCCTTGCACGGCCTTCATCTCCAAGAGGGTCTACCCCAATGCCCAGCCCATCACACTTCTGGCTTCAAGAGGCCAAACCAAGGCAGTGCTGTGATCATCTGGAAGGCCCCTTCCTGGGGACAAACTTGGGAAGGGTGGCAGAAGTGTTCAGAGCAAGGGTGGTTTGGTCAAGAAATGATTGAAACCTGGCCTTCAAAGAAACTGCAGCAAAGGGAAGAGGAGGTGGGCCTTCATGCAGGCTGGTTTGGGATGTATCCCTCTGTGTTGTGAGAGGGGCATGTGAAAGAGGGGAAGAGGGCCAAGACCATGTTGGAAGAGGGTGGTGGTAATCCTTGTGAGAGCAGTATTGGCAAACCTTGTTGAGGCTCTTGCCTTTTCCCCACACAGGCTCTTTGGCTTTGTGGCCAGGAAGCAAGGGAGCACCACAGACAACATCTGCCACCTCTTTGCTGAGCTGGACCCAGACCAGCCAGCTGCAGCCATCGTCAACTTTGTCTCCAGGGTCATGCTTGGCTCCGGCCAGAAGAGATGAGCTGGCACTTGCGGGTGATTCTTGAATTTTGGAGAAGGACTTGGAGCTGATCCGAGAAGGAGTGTGAGGAAGTGCATTGTGGGAGAGGGAAGTGAATCGGGGGGGGAAAAGGGTTGGAATTTTGGAGGAAAACAGCAAACAACAAAAAAACCCCAACAAAACCCGTAAAAACTCAACACAAGCTAAACACACACGTAGAGGAACCAAAACCACGCACCCACAAAAGAGAGCCACAAAAGTCACGCCAGACAGGATGCATGTCCCATCGCAGGGAAGGTGACCAAAGCAAAGGCGGCAGTGAGAGGCGTGTTCCTAGCTTTCAGCATCATGGCCTCAAGTGGTGACTTCCATTTGGGACTGAATGCGGGACCATGACTGGTGTTTTCCATCTGGAAAAAAAAGAGGCAACTGGCAAAACCCATGGAAGAAGCTTCATCCCAGCAGCCCCATCTGCTGTGTGTTTGAACTGACCTGTAGGAGATAATAACATGGGCTGGGTCTATGGGACACCAGAGGAGATGCTCTCAGAAACCTTTCCTTGTCCAGCTGCAGAGGAGGGTCCTCACTGGTCCCTGCGCTTCCCCCAAAACCTGCTCGTGACCTGGCAGCTTGCTGGGGACATGGGGAAATTGGTCCTGAACCTTCCCATCCGTGGGGAGCTTGGCCATGGGCTGACCTTTGCTGACCCACAGCCCAGCATCAGTCACAGGTGAGAGACTGTGAGTCCACCCAGAGAGGGGGTCGCGCTGTTTCTCCATTTCCCCAGGGGTTCTTGTGCCCCCCAGCATGCGAGGAGGTGTGGGGGTTCCTGCCGCCCTGCGCCTGGGGAAGGTGGATACTCCCCAGGAACCCGGAGGATGCAGAAAGTCACCTCCTCTCCCATCTTCCCCTTTTCCCTCCCATCACTAGTCCTCTTGGGCAGTTTTCTCCTGCGGCCTGTCACATACTCTTAACACAAAAAAAGCAAAACAGAAAAGAAAGGAATAATTGTAATAATAATAATAATGATTATAATAATAGCGGATGCTGGCACGGGTGGGTTCCCTGTGCGAAGCAGCAGACCCGTGGCTACCCCTATCTAGCTCTTCGGAGACATGCAAGCGGTTTTTAAATTGCATGGACATTCAAGTTGCACGAAAGGCGAATGACTACAAGTAACTCAGGCGCTTTTTTCTCCTTTTGTTTTGGAGGCCACGTTAAAAAAAATAAAGAAAAAGAAGGAAGAAAACTAAGAAAAAAGGAAGGGACCTGCAGTGGTTGGGCAGCTTTGGCTCAGTGGGGAGGTAACAGGTCCTCTGAGAGCCATCCCAGTTGACGCATGCGTACCCCCAAAACCATCTGGCTGGAGGCTCATGCCCCTCAAAATGCACCATAGTTTTGCAGTGATTTCAGTGCTGTCAGCTTTTCCCTTAGCTTTGGTAGGTGAGGAGGGCAAGTTGGGTGGAGAGAGGGGCAGAGGGCCCCTGTGCCACTGCAGGGGGAGAGATCATGGTGAGGGTGCAGCAGGTGGAGGTCCCAGCTCTATGGTGCTGGGCAGGGGGCAGAGGATGCTTCGGTCACATGTGCAGGTTTAGGGTAGGGGGAATGGTCCAGCTGGAGCTGTGGGGTCATTACTGAGCCCTCTGCTGCAAATATTCCCCCTGAGGGCTTTTTTGGGTGAAGTTTTCAGTGCAAAGTAGCCCAGATAGTCTTTTGGGGACAAAAATTAGAAACGTAGCACTGCAGTCCCCCGGAGAGCTTGTCTCCCGTGGACCACCCTTGCCTTGATAGCTATAGTATATATGCAAGCTATACTGACAAAATACTGTAAGCTAATGGAATTTTAAGGAGGAAAAAAAAGGTTAAATTTACACTCCAAAAATATTTATTTTTGCCATATTGCTTTCTGTGCATCATATCTCCCCCACTATATCCCCCCCTTCCCCTGCCCTGGGGAAACACCTGCATGTTAAAAGAAAATCCAGAGCAAGGCAAAATACAGATGGGGGAAGAGGCGGGGGCCCCTGTGTCGGGGTGGCTGTGTGTGACCGGTGCGTGTGTGCGGTGTGCGCGCGTGTGTGTGTGAGGGGGAGTGAGCGGCGTGGGCGGCCGGACAGGGCTGCCAGGGCCAGAGGCTGTACTGATGTACTGAAGTGTGACAGGATGGGTAACGAGGAGTTGGTTGTGAGATGGTGGTGGGACAGGAGGTTCCGGGGGGGGCTTTCCCCCTCCCCGGCTCCCTGGCCGCACAGATGCAGAGACCTTTTAATTTTTGATATTTCCAAAAAGTGATTCCCTCCTTCTGCGAAATTCAAGCGAGACAAGAGACGATCTCACCCGTAATCTCCTCACCCTGCCATTCACCCATCAGAGAAAACACTGTGTTTATAGATATATAAAGATATATTTTTGAAAGCCTCTATTTTTCAGACTTGGTTTTCTCACTGCTAAGAAAAGAGATGATAATAATGTAATTTTATTTTAATCTGCTGCCTTGGAAACTGGTGCTTGGAACTCCCATTCCTCTTTTTCTCCCCATACAAACGAAGCAGATCTAAGCACCCCAGAGATGTTGCGTAGAAGCCGACCCCAGCAGATACCTGCCAATAGCATCATGCCTGCTTCGGGCCCTGAGCCTCTCATGGCTTCCCCACTAACCCACTAGCTGAAAATTTAGACCGTATCCAGATCTCAAACACTAACAAAATCATCTGATAATTGTATTATTTTTTTAACACACAGCTAATCACCTTCCAATGCTGTAGCCGGGTGTTTATCAGCTCCCTTTAAAGGCACTTTGTTTCCCTTTAGCTCCTTTTTAAAATAAGGTTTTAAGGTGTAACAACCCTTTCTGTCCCCGGGAGAGACCATCAGCAGCATTTAGGATTGCCCAGGTCCTGGGGCTGATGGGGACCTAGTGTTGATATTTTTTCCTTATGAAAGGGACAGAAAATACTCTTTTGGGTTTTTTTCTTTTTCTTTCTTTTTTTTTAAAGTGCAGTCATGCTAT
Source organism: Corvus moneduloides (assembly GCF_009650955.1). NCBI lineage: Eukaryota > Metazoa > Chordata > Aves > Passeriformes > Corvidae > Corvus > Corvus moneduloides. The sequence continues at coordinate 24,186,214 of NC_045482.1, forward strand.
TTGAGATTCGAGCTTGCACGAGTTAAGCCCAGCATATGTTTCGTTGTAATCACACTGCCGTTGTCAGCAGCCGGATGGTATCTCTCTCTCGCTCACACACAAACACACACACAAACACATCCCTCCTTCCTGCACAAAGAACTGCATATATTCTTGCCAAAGATATCCTTAGAAACGCACTTTTCCCCACATATATATAGATAGATATATTATTTTTTTGTGTGTGTGTAAATTTATTGTACGTGCCCTTTTTGTGTCTGTTCTTTGGAGAAGCCCGTCCTGCCTTTGCTGTCATTATTGCTGTCTATTGGGAAATGCTCCCTGGGGAGGTAATTTGCTGTCTGTCCCGCTCAGTGGCACCTGCAATGCACGAAATATGGGGTTCCCATTCAATGGGGCTGCCTCTGGCTCTGCCCCTGGGAACTATTTTGGGAGATGATCCATGTCATCAACTGCTGATGGGATGCACCACTGAATGGTCTTCACCAGCCCCTCATCACTGGTGGAGAAAGCGGAGCTCATGGTTTTGAGCAGAGTTTGGGGTTGCTCTGAATGCAACATTTGCTGGCTGCCTCCTGGTCAAATTACACACGGAAAACAAACCAGGTAGGGAGAAAAACCCAACCCAGCCTCTGGGCATTGATTTTTCAGTGAATTCAACCACCTGAACCAAAGCGCAAAGTAAATCCCCACCCAGCAGGTCGGGCAGGTAAAGAAACCAGTTGCCCCGAAAACCCCAGACAACAGCATCAACAAAAGGCAACCCTTCCCGTTGGAGCAGGCAGGATGATCAGACAGCAAAGGAGCCCGCAGGGGCTTGTTTCATTTCGTTCGTTTGTTTTGCAAATTGCGAGGTTGGTTTGGGGTTACTAATTTTTTTTTTCTTTTCCTTAAAAAGGAAAAAAAAAAAAAAAGGAAGCAATATGACGTTTCTGTTGGCGGATCCTGTGCCGCCGTGTTATGCGTGGGGTTTTTTTTTTGTTGTTGTTGTTGTCTTTGTTACTTTGGGAATGTTACAGATTTATTTGCTAATCAGTGTTAACAAACAGTTTCAAACTTTTAGACTTGCCCATTTCTGTGTATTTATATAGATGGAAAAAAAAATACATTATATTTTGTATCTTTATGCCCATAATGTTGTCGTGCGTGTAAGGATGACTTCGGTCGCACCATGTCCGTGTGTGAATGTCACTCCGCTGTTGTCTTCCCATTGTACAGATGTTGGATTCTTTGCAGTTCATTGTATGGCTTTATAAAGTGGTAAAAAACAACAAAAAAAGAACCAGTTATATAAAATATACTGTTGCTTGGAATGCCAGCTTGGTGTTTGGATTGCTGGAAATGTATCTTGAAATTTAAGGGAGCATAGGAATAAATGCTCTTGTTTTTTTTGCACAGGGGAAAAAAAAAAACCCAAACCCAAATCAAAAGCTGGCGGGTGCTGTGTTTTCTCCAGGCTGTCGTTCCCCCTGTTCCTCGATGGCAGATCGGGGCCCCCCGGACAGATGCCGGGTGGTGGGTGTGGGAAGAAGGAGGGGTTGGGCTGCTGCTTGTCAGCCTCCAGCCGCAGCTTGTGTTCACCAGATGCTGGCTAACCAGACAGCCCCCAAACTTCCGACATGGCTCCAGCTCCAGCCTGGGCTTTTGTTTACCAGCAGGGATCTCTCCGGCTTGCCCTGCAGCCACTGGCTGCTTTTCAGGTCCTGTTGCTTTTTCCCAGGTTGCCTTTAGGTGCTGTCTTGTCCAGCCCTGGGCATCCCTTTTGAGTCCATCTCCCGCAGGGGAACTGGATAGGATGATGCTGGTATGGGTTCTTTGCCTTTGCTGAGGTGGTGGTTTGGGCTCTGCTCCCGTTAAATCCCACTCTCTGTGCCTTTCACAGCCATCCTGCTCCCTTGTGCCTGGCAAAACTTCCCCCAAAGTCTCAGGGCAGGCTTTTCCAGCACTTGCAGAGCAATTCCCAGCATCTGTCAGAACAGTCAGCCCCTGGCTCTCTGGCTCCACTCCTTCCCCTCCTTGCTGAGTTGGTGGCCAAGACCCAGCCCCCGGGATGGATTGAGTTTAATTATACAAGAAATATCAGCCAGAGCAGCGGCAGTTTCTCTGGCGCCAGCACTGCTGCGGCTCAGAGGCTCAGAGTTTCTCCCGGGAGCCGGCAGCACTAAAAATACCTCCTGCCTCTCTCTAAAATAGCTGCAGGGCGAGGGGCGGATTGAGGGGACTGCTCGTGCCGAGACCCCGTGCTGTGGGGCTTGTGCTGGGAGGCAAAGGCAAGAGAGGTAAAAAAAGAAAGGGGCGGAGATGGAATGGTTTCTGGCCCTCCCGAAATAGCCGTGAGGCTGTGGGTGGGCACCCAAGCGACCAAGTGCCCTCCAAGTCAGGCTGCACCACGGGACTTTGTGAAGTACCTGTCATCTGCCAGCCTTGGCCTCAGTTGTCCCTCATCTACCCGCAAGCAAGATGGGACCTGCAGCCTCCTCGCCCTTCCTGACACTTCAGGGATGGTCTTTTCTTGCCAGCTTCTCTTAGTTTTGTTTCTTCCCTGATTCCTGCTGGAATCAACTCCCCAGGACCCAGCACCAGCCACTTGCCCAGTCCTGCTGTTCCTGCCTGGCTGGGATGGCCACTGCTGAGTATCCCTGGGCAGGGAGGAGAGGCAGTGAGTGCCTGGTGAGGTGGCACACACGGACTATTTGTTGCAAGCCATAAACTGCCTTTCATTCCCCCCCCGCCTTTTCTGCAGTTAATTCCCTATTTCCTTTCCAAAATTCCTCCGGAACTTCTGGTTTGTGTTTTTCCTCAACATGTTCTTATCTGCCACCCATTTCCCCTCGCCAGCTCTGACAGCACAGGCTTTTCAGGGGCTCTCTCTTTGCAGCTTGCTGCTGTACTCAAGCCAGGCTTGTGGTTCTGGTGTGACCAGTGGGAAAGGCAGGTTCCACCAGCTCTATGCTGGGAAACCTTGCCCCCATTGCATCTCCCCTTGTCTATCAAGTCCTCACCTTCAGCTTCCTAAACCAGTGTTTGTTTCTCATTTCAGCCCCAGCTCTGGGGACCCAGGGCCATCCAGGGAGTGTTTCTTGTGGGGCTGTGAAAGGCAGCAAAGTTTCTCTCTCCTCTCTGCCTGCTGTTTCAGGAGGAAAGGCTGGGTATGCTGTCAGGCAGTCAGGAAACCCTGGGTTGAGAAACCCTGGTGGTGGGTTTGCTCCCCTCTCACCTCGTTATTTTTGGTTGACTAAGCTATAAGCAACCCTCAGATCTGGAGAAAAACTAGGGTCATGGTGGTGGGGATGGGGCAGTTTCATCTCCCTTCACTTCTTTTACTCTTTCCCAGGCTTCTCAGCAGTGCTGGGTACCGCTCAGAAGTGTCCCCAAGGGAAACAAGTATGATACAACATGGCTTTTCCTGAGGATCATGTCTGAGCAAAGGCCAGGAACCAGACAAATTCCACAGGGTGGGAAGGGCGGAGCAGACCTGATGTGGGCAAAAGCCACCTGGGGCTGGTGTTACCTGTGCTCATGCTATGCCTGTGGGAACAGAAGTGTCTCCTTGTGGGCTGCAGACCCTGCTGTGGTGTCCAGGATGCTGCTGCTGAGTTACTGCTTCCCTGGGTGGCTCAGCCACTGGGTGCAATGGGGACATTGAGACCCACTGATGGAAAGGCAAAGAGCCCCTTGCCCAGCTGTCTGGGGTTCCTACGGACACACAGACCGGAGCTGAGTTGAGCAGCACCAGCAGATGAGTGCTGCCATCCAAACCAACAGGGCCTGGCAAAGTCCATAATAAGAAAAGGTGGTAAGAAAAGACAGCCCAGAAATGACTCCGGGGGCTTCATCATCATCCCAGGAGGATGCTACTGCTCAGAGAAGGGCATCAACATGCAGCCTGTGGTGCAGGAATTACCCACTCTCCATGGCTGTGGCGGACAGGAAAAGACAACAGAAAGGAATTTGGGTTAAATATGGAATAAAGAGGGACAATGTGACACTTCGGAATGTTTATTTGGAGAGGGAGGGGAGACAAAACCCTGGATGTGTTGGAGGGAGAGAGAGAAGGAAGGGAGGAAGGGAGGGAGGGAGGGAGGGAGGAGAGGGGCTGAGCTAGTCTCTCTTCAGAGCAGAGCTATTGGAGAAGGGTGATGGGTAGGACTGGGCTGTCCTTCTGCTTTGTGAGGTTCTGGCTCCCTCTACAGGGATGTGTCTCCAAGTGATGGAGGCCTTGGACCGCTGTGTGCCCAATGCTGGCTGGGCAGGAGGTGATGTCTCCTCACCTGCAGCCAGCTTCTTCTGTGGCTTCTTTCCTGAGCACACCTCTGAATTGTGTTCCTGCTGCTCTGCAATGGACACCTGGGTTTGTACAGGTGAGATAAGGAGATGTCCTGAGATGGAGAGATGCTCAGAGGCAGCTGGGTTTGTGCATTCCTGAGATAAGAGGGCTGGGAGCCAGCCCGGTTGCTGCAGGATGCGAGTGCAGTCAGGGCACCTTGAGCTGGGTGCAGAGCACTCCCAGCACTGCTGGTCCCAGACTTGGGTGCTTTGCACAGCCTCTACCAGAGCCTGCTTGTCTTTCACATGAGTGCAGCCCAAAGATGTCCCTGTACAGAGCTTCAGTGCCAGCAACTCTTACCACCCCACAGCAGTACCATGCAGCCTTGGCTCCCACAGGACCACGTAGTCCAGGCAAATCAGGCAGGCAGACTAATTCAAAAGCTCAGATGAGTCAAAGTAGCACTAGCCAGGTCCATTCTCCCTGGTTAGTTGATGCTCACCATGTCCAATGACATGCCCAGAGAAGGGCAATGAAGCTGGTGAAACATTTGGAGCACAAGTCCTACGAGGAGCAGCTGAGGGAGCTGGGATTGTTTATCCTGGAGAAAAGGAGGCTCAGGGAGGACCTTATCACTCTCTACAACTGCCTGAAAGGAGGCTGTAGCCAGGTGGGGAACAGTCTCCTCCCCAGTTACAAGTGATAGGACAAGAGAAAATGGCCTCAAGTTGCACCAGGGGAGGTTTAGATTGGATGTTGGACTGGAAATTTCCTCACCAAAAGGATGGTCAGGCATTAGAACAGGCAGTCCATGGCAGCGGTTGAGTCACCACCCAGTGAGATATTTAAAAGACGTGTAGATGTGGCACTTAGGGACATGGTTACGTGGTGGACTTGGCAGTTCTGGGTTAATGACTCAATGATCTAAGGATTTTACAGTCTTAGGATCATTTAGGATCCAACCAAAATGATTCTATGATTTTATGTCATTGTCCTTCCTTGGATGCCCCTTGTGTCGGCAGTTTTAGGCAGACATGAAGTAGTGATAAATAAGAGTCCAGGCAGTCCCAACATGCTACAGCCAGGCTAAAGAAAGCAATGTGAGTCATGAAGGGATGTGAAGCAACTTGTTCACAACCTCTGTGCCCCAGCACAGGGCAAGGGGTTTTTTCTAACATGCTCAGTTGTTCTTCATTTATCACCTCACTCATGCTCTGCTTCGTGTCTTCTTCAAACTACCTCACTGACGGCCTCTAGCTGGCTGTACCCACATGTTCTTGGAACTGTCCTCTGCCTCTTCATGCCTTGATGGTCACACCCTCTTGCCTCTTGGCTGCCACCCCAAATTTGCCCTGTTTCATTGCTTTAACCCCCCCATCTTGACATAGAGCTCAGGCAGAAACAGGCATGAAGTTCATTTCCAGTCAAACACAAGCCTTCGTCACACATCACATCACCTGGGGCTTGGGGCATCAACATGTCAGCATTAATGACAGCTGGTCCCAGCAGAAATTTCCCAGTTGAAGGCAGGGAAGAGAGTGTTTAGTCCCAAAATGGGGGCTATCCTTTTGGATTCCAGACTCCCCTCCTCCCCACATCTGGGCCTGCTAGAGTGAAAGCACAGAGGAATGTGCCTCTGTCCTGATGACACTGTGACAGCTGTGTGCCTTTAGCATGGGATTTCTTTCTAGTGGTGGTGACAAGGGGTTCTGCTCTGAGCTTTCCTGCCTGTGTCAGGGCAACAAACGTGTGCACTTTGTGATGGTGCTGGACAGCTGGGAGAGCGCTCTGAGAGGGCAAGTGTGAAACACACACAAGTGTGCTCACATGCATGTGTATTCACAACAGGTAAGAAAGACCTTTCTGATCTCTTTTCCCTCATCCCTCCTGATCCCAAGATTCAGTGCTATCTCCTATGTACCTCTCCTCTCTCTCCTCAAAAAAAAAAAAAAAAAAAAAAAAAAAAAGAGAGAGAGAGAAGGAAAAGAAAGAGAGGAAGTAAGAAGCAAGCAAGCAAGAGTGCGGGGGAGGAATGAAATATTTGCAAGCTCATTGTTTTAAGCCTCTAACAACTGGATAAAACAAGCCACCAGTGAGCAGCTTCTCATGACTCTGCATAGTGCCCTTGCCAGAAGATCCAGGCTCTAATGAAAACAGCATGTGGGAGGGGAGATTGTGTTGAATCAAAGCAGAGTGCAGCAGCGACCTCGGCCCTGGCACAGCGCAGCTCTACTGGGATGCACTGTGCTCACTCGAGAGGGCTGGGGGCGGGGGGGGATAGAAAAGTGGTTTATTGCTGAGGCACCTCGTTGTCTTGGCTGTCTGTGGGGCGGCTGTGTGAGAGCACTCTCCTAATAGGAGATGCTTAGCAAATGCCCTTGGCTTTGCTGAGATCTCAGTTTTTCCAGTGCTGCTGGGTAGCTTTGTTGAATCAATCTTGCCTGTTCCTCCAGCTGGGAGAGCAGTGGGAAAACACTCACCCACTAGCTTCAGGGTAATCTTGAAAGGCTTCTGCTCTTGTGGGCTCCCTCTCTGGCCTTGGATTTTGCAAGTGCACTTGGTTGAAAAGGGCAAAAACAAGGAGGAAAGCCTGGGTGGAATGGGAGAAAATCGTTATGGTTATTCTCCCTTTGAGACAGCTTGGATTGATCTCAGGACATGAAGGGGGTCTCTATGGTCCTTCCAGGGTTTTACTGTGGTACTTTGGGGGGTCCCTAGGAGACGTCTCACTTGTGCTCACTCAGGGTGGGAGGGAAAAAGTGAGTCCCTGTGCACAATTTGCTTAATGGTGTTTTTAAAGACCTTTTAATGTATGTTCCCAGCCCTTGTTTCTGGCACTTCAGGGAAGACGCTCCTCTTGCTCCTCAGCTGGGGAAATGGTGCTCAGGGGCCACTGGGACCCTCCACAGCTGTGAGAAAAGGCTGTTTGTGGAGGCAGCAATCTCCCCGGGAGCACCGGAAAGGTTTGTAGGACATGCCTGGGATGTCTGGGACGTGTGGAGCAGCCAAGATGACATTTTGGCAGAGTGCCGCTCAGTAAGACGTGAGGAGAAGCAGGAACCTGTGCCAAGGTCCTATTTTAAATCAGGCTCCTTGAAATCTTTGATATGGATAGCAGTGGAGATAGGTTTTCACATGTCTTTATAGCTCACACTTCCATGTGAGAGAAACCTCAGCCTTGCCCTGTCAGGCTGCTCGCTCCCTCAGCCAAGCAATGGCTGTCCTTCATTCCCAAGGACCCCCAGCTCAGGCTCAGCCCCTCTCAGAGGGAGATCCTAAATACCTTCCAGACAGGAGAAAATGCTTGGCTGTGAGGTTTTTCAGAGCTCTGGTGCTCATTCCTGGCTTCCCTCCTCTTCACACTGCTGAGAGCTAGGGGGACACCCTCTCTTTAGACAAATCAGAAACTGCTGCATGAGGGAAGGAAAAATGACTGTATGGAGCATGGGCTGTGAATTCAGGGACCCTAAACATAATCCTCCTGGGCTTACAAGCCCCCTCCGAGGTCAGCATCCTGCTGTCCCATTTCTGCTCTCTCTCTCAACCTTCAACATTTAACCAAATGTCCTCTCAGAGCCGCTAGTCCTCCACAACATCTGTGGTGGAGATGGTTTGGTTACGCAAGTCCCAGGCTGATGCTGGAAATCTGAGCTTTTGTGGCTGCTTTCCTCTGGTCTCCCCAGATGCTCTCCCACCCTTTTTTGTTTCTCTAGTTCTGTGGGACTTTTTATAATTCAGAGACGGAACCCATGCACGTAGAAGGTGCTGTGCTCGGAATGTAGGCGCCTTCCCTGCGCCTCCCTGCCAGCGCTGTGGGTTCACACCACTAGAGGGCGGCCGGTCCCCACCGATGGGATTGCTGGAAGCAGGAGAAGGGAGCAGCAATCCAAAGATGAGTGCAAACAGCTTGGCTAATGGAGCTCTGTGTGTGTGCGTGTGTATGTGACAAACACTTCCTCTCCTGTAGGCATTTCTTCCGGCCCGGGGCCAGCTTTCCAGGCTTGGTGCTGCTCCTCTTATAGATCGGTGTACTTGACACACTAGAAAAAAAAGTCAGGTCTTTGAGGGCAGGGGAGGGCTGGAATAGCCAGAGTTCTGGATTTTCCTGGTAAAAAAAAAAAAAAAAAAAAAAAAGAAGAGGGGAAAAAAGAAAAGAAAAGAAAAGAAAGAAGAACAAACAAACAAACAAAAAGCAGGCAGCTGGTCACATAGAGCTCTGGCAGCCTCAGACTGCAGCCCCAGCCATTGGAAAAGGCAAAGACAATTGTCCACAACCTCAGGGAAAAGGGTGCGCTCCTCCATTGCTCAGTGACCTGCAGGAGCTCAGGACCTGGTCATGCTCTCAGGACCTTTTGTTGAGCATGAAAATCTTATAACCACCAGGTCTGGGTCCCACCCCCTGTCAGTGCAATTAGGATTAGGAATTCTGAGCAGGGGAACAGCCAGGGGCTGTAATGAAGATCCAGCTCCTCCTTTGCTCAGTTCTGTCTATCTGTGGAGCATATATATGTATTATTGGTAGTCCTTCTCCAGTTCAGCAAAACTGTGAACAGCCAGCAACAGGTTTGTCGTGAATGTAGCATTAACTTAATAATAAAGGAGGGGAGCTTTGCTATTATCAACTACTCCCTGAAACCATCTTTTTTGCCACCCTCCTCATCCTCCAGTCTAGCTGGCTCATGTGACCCCAGCTCTTTTTCTTGGTACTTTATCTAAATAACATGAGACATGACCAGCAGAGCTGCACTGGTCTGTTGGAAAATTTCTGGAGCCAGAAATTTAAGTACAATGAGGCAGAAAACACCAGCAAGAGTGCACGTAGCTTCTTGGGCCAGCACCCAGCCACCTTCCAACCTGGCTGGAGATGGGTAACTGCCATAGGCAGCCTAGACCCACACTGCTTTGTTTATGTGAACACCACAATGACCTTCCTCACCAGTTTTTAAAATTCACGATCTCTCTCCCCTTTATAGAACATTTTACCCCCATCTGTCTGCACAGGAGCTTTCCTATACGGTCTGCCCACAGCTAGACTCAGTTTAAAGAGGTCTGGTTTTACTTCTGTTTCTTCATAGGCTGCTTGTTTGGTTGCATGTCTGGGTTGTATCTACTACAGTCACAGGTTTCTCAGTTGCCTTGCAGGATGCTATACTCCAGCAGCTGATGAACCATGGTTCCATGATTTTTCACCAGATTTTCAGGTCTCAGGGAGTTTTTGGAAGGGGGATGTAGCTCCCTTATTTACCTATCTAAGTTTTAGGTCCCTGCATGGGTGAACCACTGGGAGGATGTGACTCAGTCTCCCTCAGCCACAATGATTCCCTCTCTAAATGGCTCTCAGATGTGTCTCCTTTAGGAGAATAGCTTGGTACCTAACACCCAGTTTGATGCGTGGCTCAGACAGGCTGATCTCGGTCCACTGCTTCTAAGAAGTCACCAATCCAGTGGCTTCCTCAAGTTGCCAGGCATTCAGTTCTGCCAAGCCTTCTCCAAAGAGATGGTGATGACACAGTGCACTTCACAGAAGGGGAGAAGCCAGCCTACCTCCAAATATCATCTCTACTAGCCACAGGGAAGTGGGTGAAAAAACTGCAAAGCACTGGAAAATTGGACCTCTCCCCTTGTCATTACTGTCCCAGCAGTGGAGGGAATCTCGGGGGATGGAAGTCAACATTCTGCTGCTGGACTTGGCTCTTAACTTCCATGGGGCCTGAGGCTTCACTGGTTTGAACTCAGTATCTCAATTCTCCATTTGTTACCTAAACCAGGCCAATGTTTGTCATTTTTGGAAACTCATTTCATATAATCATAACTCCACGGTACAAAGAAAAAATACATTAAATAAATACCAGCATGTTTTGTGACACAAAAACCAGATACACTGTATGGAAAATATAACCTCCTTCCATCTGGAAATGTCTTGGGATTATCTACATTTTCTTGTAACTCATTTTCTATGAGTCTCTACTTTGAGAGTGGTTTACTGCAAACATCTCTGTGTTCTCTTTGCTATATTGATTCATAAGAAATCCTTTCACAATGAAATCATATTTTCCATGCACCAAAAAAAAAATCAGATAGAAAATGAAGAATATTATTGTAACAGGAAAATGGTTAGGACAAAGAAAGCTTATAATTTTGTAAACAGAGGTTGGGAGGAGGCTTTTGGGATTGAGTTTCTGGGCAGCGAGTCAGAGGGTTTTTCTTTTCTTATTCTGAAGACTCTACTGGCAAGATCTACAGCCCAGAAAAAAACCCCAAAAAACATAAACAGTTGTCCCCTTGTAGTGGTTTGGTCCAAAATACTCATTACTGTTTACCTTCTGTAAGATAAGAATTAGGAGAAAAGCAAAGCAGGCATAAAACTTGAAAGAATATAAAGAAGTTTATTAACAGACCTAAAAGAAGAAAGAGGGGGAAAAAAAAAATCATACCACACCTTCAGAACTCTTCTCCTGCCCCCCACCTTTCTCCCTTCTCCCACTGACAATGTAAAAAGACAACCCTTGAGATGTTCAGTCTGTTTACCACTTCCGTAATAGCCTTGTTCAGTTCATTTAGGAAGAGGAGTCTCTCTTGCCCATGCTATGAAAACATTATCACAATGAGACAGCCACCCGGCTTGGTTCTCTGCTCACATGTGAGTCCCTTCCCCGACTTGCAGCTTTTCCCACAACAGCTTTCAAGGGTCCAATCTTGAATTACTGGGGTGCAATTTTAAGGTTGAGCCATTCAGAAACAAAAGTTCTCTTCACCCATCTCTGGGAGCGTTTCATCTCTAAGAACAGAGGCCCTTCTCCTTCCCTGGGAGCAAAGGGTCCTCCTCATCTTCATCTCTAGGACTATCTCTGGGAGCATCTCTAGGAACAGAGGTCTTCCCCTTTCCATGTGGAGTAAGAGTCCACATTAAGTAAGTTCCATCTCTCCCTGTTCAAACTTCTCATCAGATTACAGCTGCTTCAGCATCTGCCTATCTCAGTGCAGGTGCTTTTGCTCACAAGTACAAGTTGAACGCTCCACCCCCCCATGCCTTCATGAAATTACAATGGGTACTCTGATACATCATAGCTTTGCAACAGAATTTCAGCTTTAAGCATCTCCTCTTTCTTCTCCCTCAGGTTTTCAGCTCTTCACAGCACTAAAAGGGTTAATCTCACCCAGGCCTTGCAGCTGGAATGTCGCTTATCGCTGTTGGTCACATGATCTTTGCCGGGCAGCGGTGGGCAGCTTTCTGCTGAATCTTGGCCACACTGGAGAGGGAGAGCCGGGCCGCTCCATCTGCACAGAGCAGGGCCCTGGGGGCGCCGCGGGTGGAACAGGGCCCATCGGCTCCAGGATGGCTGTGCCCTGGCCCGGCCTGGCCTGAGCAGGGCCTGGGCACGGGCCACGCCGGCCCCCGCACGGGGCCCACAGCCACCTGTCCCAGCACCGGAAACGAGAGAGAGCTCTGCCCGGGGTTTGTCTATTCTTAAGTGTGGACCACAGAGGCGGTCACAATTTTAAGTGGCTTAAAAATTGTCCATATTCAAACTGGCCAGCTGATAGGTTCTGTCAGGTCATAGAGGAGCTGTAAGCACCCCTTTGCAAGAACATCACTTCTGGGACTATGCTTTGCTAACCAATGACACCCCTCCAACACGAAATTGATAGCTTAATTAGCAGAACTGAGAATTTGATGAAGGACATGCTGAGGAACCTTGGCCATCTTGGAGAAGTGTTATAAACTTAGAGGTCTTCTCTCACCACTCCCACTTTGCCAGTGGGGACTTAGATACTATCTTCTACTGCTGAATGTTTAAGTGAACAAAGCCAAAGGATTTAGTGCCACAGACAGGATGGTGTCACCCATCCTGGGGGGCAAAGAGCAGGCGAGGGGAGTGCGTTCCAACTAAAATGAAAGTTTTTCAATTAAAATCCACTGGGGAGAAAAAAGGACAACAATCTCTTTCCCCTCCCATTAGTCACAGTGAGTAACTGGGAGAAGGGGGTGATGGTTGTGGAAAGGAATGACATTTGGCTAAGAAAAACAGTTTATGTTATTTACAAACACTTAGCAAAGCAGGTGATTACTGATGTTTTGCTTGTTTAAGCCATTCTTCTCTTTTGGATAACCCAACATTTTTTGTGGAACAATCAGGGAAAATATGCAGGAAATTGTGAAATTTTTTTTCTGCTATTTTTGTCTGTTTCTACAATTGCCAGTGATGACCAATTTGGTTTCTAAACATTGCCACTCTGCTTATTGGGAAGGCATGTGTGGAATGACTCCTCCTGAGGGAACCATTCTGTGCTGCCTGTGAATCTTCACTTCAATGTATTTTGGCAACCGGGAATGGGGAGAGAGAGAGAAACTGGCGAACAGCTTCTGGGCAGCTCCACACAGCTCACCTGGAACTGATTTTCAAGAGACCCATCTTCATCTGATGTAAATCAGCTCAATCGTCTTTGCTTGGTTGGGTATTTTCCAAAAGTCTTGTGTCAGTGAAGGCAAAAGCTTTGCATGTCATAGGTCTCTCTGTTCCAGTGTCCTGCCTTTACCCCCTGAAGCTGTGGCCTCCAGGATGGCTGGAGATGCTTCTGAGTTCTAAGCATCTATTTCAACTTTCTGCACCAGAGACAGGTACTTAGCTGGGAGATTTTATTTGTCTGCGTGGGCAGAACCAGGGAAATTCCTTTCTGGGGAATATGGCCCTTCTGGGTTCAGTGCCAGTGACACATTTGAAGCTGCAGATCAGGGGATCTGGGGCCTTCTAAGTCCTGGCTCTCATTTCACAGATTCTATGAGCTGTCTTAGAAAAGTCTCCAACCCTCTTGTCCAGGTTCACCACCTCCTTTTTCCAGCTGTAAAAATAAACCAGGGTGGGACAGAGAGCTACATCCTCTCCCCTTCCCGTGGACATCAGCAGATGTCATGATGGATGGTGTAAGTCAACTTTGTGGAGGTGTCATGGAATTTGGCTGCAGAAGCAACTTGGTTTATTCTGTCGTTCCTCAGTCCTGTGATTGCTGCCTGACAACTGGCAAAATCAGCTCATTTTATCCAACCAACAGTGAAACTCAAGATCTCTCCCTGAGCTCTGCTTGGATATCTTTCCAACTGTCTGCATGCCCCTCCATGTTCTCCAGACAGCTCCAGCGACCCGGGCATGGACAGTAAGACTTCAAACTGATGATGAAGTTTAGCTCTGACCTAGGCAGATGTAGGAACAATTAGCCTTAGATCAGTTTGGCAAAGTTGACAAATCAAATTATTCCTTCTGTTTTGCCTGCCTTCCTGCAGATGATATTTGTTGCTGTCCGCTGTGATCCAGAAGGATGCAAGTATTTCTGATTGGAGAAAGACTTGGACCAATAGAAGTAAAATTCCCACATCCATGCTTTCTTGGACCATGTGTCTCTGCTGTTAACCTGCAGAGCAGCAATGGGGATTCAGCCCAGGCATTGAGGCAGCAGTGAGCTCTTGAAGTCACTGGTCATCTGGAAATATGGGACACAGTTCCCTACACAGTTCCCTACACATTCCCTACACAGTTCCCTTCACATTTGAATCTGAAAACACTTGTGCTTTCTCTAAAACTTCCTCTAGTTTCCTGTGATATTTTTCTGATCTTCCCAGATGTGCAGGCAGGAATGAGAAAGAACATCTCAAGAGTGAGACACAGGGGAGAGGTTCCATGTTGTAGCATCATTTTATCATCCTTGGAAAGACTCTTTGGGTTAATTTGGGATCTCTCTCTTTCATTTCCAGTGCAGAATCCATGCTCAGGAAGAGGACTGGAAATCTTGAACTGTGGTAGGAGCAATAAGTTTCTTCTAGCACGGATCTCATTGCCAGCTGCAAGATGAAACAGTACTTCCCATGGTCACTTGCCAGGAGTCTCTGAGACAGATTCCTGTTAGATTCCTCTGCCCTGCTCATCCATCTCAAATCACAGCAGATACACCTGATTTTGGCTTGATGAGACAGCTGTAGTTGTGGTGGGCAGTCCATCAGAGAGCTTGGGGAAGCTGCCAAAGTCCTGTGGATTGACAGTCTTCACAGCTTTCACTCTTCAGCTCCTTTTCCAGTTGTAGTCCCTCTCCCTGCCATGGACAGGTTTCTACATGCCATCCTAGTCCCAGACAGAGCACTGAACCAAATGCAGTGTTGCAAGGGTTCACAATGCCTCAGCTCATCCCAGCACCTTAGCATCTTTCACTTTGTGCATCCTTGCAAATGGTGATATTTTGCTCTGTGAGGCCAGGCTGCCTAGCCCAATTCCCAAAGATTGTAGTCTCAAGCTCCAAGTTGATGGTTATCCTTGCCCCTTCTGCTGTCATCACTTGTGATCAACACCCGGGGTTTCTGAGAGAGGGATAGAAATACCATAATGCATAGAATTGAGCAGCATGATAATATAGATATAGGGAAATCCTCCGATGATGCATCTTGTGCCCAGGATAGTGGTTTGGAAAAGGTTTGTCAACTTTGGATGGTTTTCAGGGTCTGAACAGCTAATAACATCCCTGTTCATGTCAGAAGATGCATCTTTCGGTGGATGTGACAGGCAGTGTGTGCTTGTGGTCAGAGTACTTCCTCCTAACTGCCCTGACTCTATCCATGACCCCATGTAGGCTCGAGCTGCCCACTGAACTTCATTATTTTCTCAAGCATCTCCTCGATTCAGCTGCCTCCAGCTCTGAAAAATGTGTCTGCTTGAGCAGTGTGGTTTCTTTGACTGCATGGCAAGGGCTGACATGCCCCGACAGTAAGCAATGAGAGAGAGGTTTCAGTTGTGCTGTCCATTACAGACACAAGGCTGGGGTGGAGGAAGAGGAGTGCTCCTGTACTAGTTGGATAGTTTTGCCAGACCTGTGTGTGCACCCCAGCTGTAAAGACTTGCTGGACTTTGCTTTCTGAAACGGTTCACTTCAGTCATTTCCCAGTCCCCCCAGTGCTGCTCTCCCTCTGTTTCCCATCCCACTGTGTGCCTGTTGGTCTCACTGTCTGCACAGATGTTTCTGGGCATCTGAGAAAGCAGCGTGTTCCTGCCTTCAAAATGCAGCCCCACAGCTGTGTTGAGAAGAGCTGGGTGGATGACACTGCCTGACCAGGGGATTTATCCCTGTGTTGAATCTCATTTCAAAGACAGACCCTTCTCCTGACCTGGGGCAGGACTGAGCTGGGCAAGAACAGTTAGATATGAGGGATTTCCACAGGTGATGAGTGAGAACCTTCAGGCCCTGGACACAAAATATCTCTTCTCATGGGACTGCAAATGGCAGCCTACATGACATCAGACTGACATTCTGGAGCTTCACCCAGAATAGGGCTGAAGTGAGCAACCATGAGAGATTTTGCCAGTGCTTCAGTGGGACCAGGATTTCGCTGAGATGGAAAGCCTCGTTCTGGCACCACTGCTTTCTGTTTCCTCCCCCAAGTACTTCTGTGTCCCTTTCTCTTGAGCACAGTTCCTGCCCTTTACCTAAGCCTAGGAGCCATTGCTAGTGTGTGTTGTGTCATTAAGTATTAACAAACTTGTTGAAATTTGTCAAATATCGCTTTGGAGGTCTTCATTAATTCTGGCCTGACTTTGACTCTAGACACAAACTCCCAGTCACCTGCACAAAGCCCTGAAAACATGACATGGAAGGACAGGCTCCTTACAAGAGGACCTCTTGGACTCTGAGATGTGTCCTTAACCCTCTAACCCCCTTGAAGGTAGCAACTGTGTTCAGGGAGGAGGAATAGACAGAATCTGCACTCCTGCAGCCAATGTTGGGAGAAATGGCAGCAACTGGATTGGGAGATCTTCACTGTCCTCTGGGGATACTTGAGATACTGGAGATAGCACATTCTGATGATCTCTTTGCTTTCAGACCTCATCTCCACACAGGGTGAAGTGGAATCTGCTGACCCTCAGATGCAGAGAGGGGCACTCTAGTCAAGGAGCACCCAGGAAGATGGCAATGCCATGGGCTGGGAAATGTCTCTCAGGAGCAGATGACTTTAAAGAAAAAAAAAGCCAACCGAAATGCTACGTGTTGGAGGAGGAAAGCAGAGAGGTCCCTCAGCTGTTGAAATTGCCTTGTCAGCATCTGCGAGCAGTTGGCTGGCTTGCTGGCTCTGACAAAAATTGATGGGGACCATGTGGCAGTCAACACGGGAGAGGGTGGGAGGGTGCCAAGTTTTCCTACGTATATGTATGTGTATATATGCGAGTGCGTATTTATTATCCCATCTCTTCTGCAGTTGCCTGTGTGACTTGTGCCAGCAAGCTGTGGAGATGTGGCCTTTCCCTGGAATGAGGAATGCGTCAAGGAAAGTGTGGTTGCATATATTTATGAACATATGGAGGCCCTGGAGTCACGCCACACGGTTTGCCACTAATTGAAATAGGCTGACTAACCTCTTATTGTGGCCACCAGGAGCAACCCTGGGGAGGGGCTGGCAGAGGGGGAGGGGAGTGCTGTGCATGGGCACAATACAGCTTCCAAAGCACGACTGGGAGAAACAAACATCTCCCCCTTCTCCTCCACCTCTTCCAGGATGGATAGAGGAAGCTGCAGGGATACAGTGAGCAGGCTCTCTGCACACAGCAAAAGCAGCACAGACACAGATAACTTCGGGCTGCTCCTTTACAGCTGAATTTCCAGGGTATGCTCATGTATGGCCAAATGCTGACTGTCCTCCTTGTGCTCACACAATGTCCGAAGTGAGCTTGCAAAAATAACCTGGGTCTAGGCTGAGGGACTTGTGCACTTCAGTAGTGTGGAAGAAGAGTGCTTGTCTCTTCCTCCAGGTACTCTTCCTTCGGATTGCATTGTGCCTGAGCATTTTTCATCTCTGCACTTTTCTTAAACAGCTTTCTGCTGCTGGATCTTTCCTATGGATGCTCATATGGTTCCTGAATGCTCAGACACATCCAGGCTGAGCTGCTCCAGTGGCTGTTAAAAGGTCACTTGCTTTGATTCTTGCATGTATTACAAGCAGTGGCATTTGAAGTGGTGGAGGTTTAGCATCACCTGTCCTTGGGTTATACTGGTGATGTGAAATCTTGCTGTGAAGACAGCCAGAGATAAATACCTCTGTATATTTTAAACCAGATATCTCTGGATTGCCCTGGATCCAGCATCACACTCTGTTCAGTTTTTTCCCAGCTGTGGAGTGGAATACCTGCTTGGACAGCTATTACCATCTCCTGACTGCAGACATCCTGTGAAACTGTCTTGCTCCTCAGCCCTCAGAGGTTCAGTCTACATTTCTTGGCCGTAAGGGGACTTGGGTATGCCAGAAGACTGGCTGCCTTGGGGAAAGTCTTCCAGCTTTAGGTGGTATGTTGATCACAGTGAAAGATGCAGCTCATATCACTCCTACTTCTTTATAACTATGTTGGCAGGTGAATTCCTACCAGCTTCTTTGCTATGATTTTTCCCCATCTCTTGTGTTCATTTCGGAAGAATTTTGTGGGAACAACTGTGGGAAAACATGGATGAGAGGACTATCAGCACCCTTGTGATTTTGTCAGATCGGTCGCTTCAAAGCCCTCATGAATATCTCAGCCAGCTAAGTCTGTCCAGGTTCAAAGCACCTCCAAACCCACGTCCAGGATTTTTTCTTTTCTGTAGAAATGGAATAGAGAAAGTAGGTTAAAATTGACACAACTTCTGAACTACCTGTGCAGTGAGGATATAACATGCAAGGAAGCAAAGAAAGGTATAAGGTTCTCTAGAAACAAAATTCACAGGAACATAGGGAACTTAGGGAATTTTCAGCAATAAAATGGAATGCCACTGTTACCGCTGTTATTAAAGGAAACTAGAGTTTAAAAAAAATTTTTCAGACAAAAAATGTTTACAAGATATCATCAAGAATATATTACACTCATGTAATCGATTTTTCAAATGCAAACAGTCATAAAATGTTCCCCATTTTGTTAATTGTTTGGGCCTAAGGGAAATAATATGCAATATGCTTTTCTACTTTATTTATAGTTTTCATAAGAGGCTGAGTATTTTTCTTGTGTTGCTCTAGGAATTTGCTTAACTGATTTTGATGTATAATGTTGTAAGAATACTTCAACAAAGGTTCAGAGGGTTTTCTGAAATGGATCTGTAGGCTGATCCATTCATCATCAGACGCCCTGGATGGGCACAGAATATCTCAGGGTACATCACTGCTAATGGTGTGAATCTGTACTTTACAGTTCCTTAAATCCATTTTCCTTGGACTGCTGAATCTTGGGTAGATCTCTGACTTTCTGCTTATGTATAATAACATATGAAGTCAAGTTTGACAATGCTTTTGAATGGAAATGTGTCTGTACATACTATTACAAATATATATGTTAGGAGGCAGCTGAAGACTCATACATGGCTATAATCATCTTAATTGGATCTCCATGTCCCAGAGATGCAAAAGATGAGAGACAGCAGCTGGACAATGGGTAAATAGGAGGGGGAGGTGACAGAATATGTGTAACCAATAAATATGATAGGAGATGTGCAATTCCCAGCTGGCCAGGGACGGTGAACACAACTTGCCGTCTGTTCACAGCCTACCCTACACTTTACCACTCACAGCACACACCGAGTTTCTTTCACCACTGTAATCTTTCAATGATACAAAAAAAAACAAAGAAAAGGAAAAAGAAAACAAATATCTCACCATCATCCCCTCTCTTTACACATATTTGTGCCAGGTCCAGATGGAGATCAGGGAACGAAAAGGCTTTTTGCGCCTGGCATAGCTGGGCAAGGAAGCCGAGGATAAAGTAGCAGAGGTGGCATTCCAGACGTTAATACATGAAGAGTATCGGGTGTGTGATGAGATGCAGCAGGTGGGACGAGGAGATCAATCCTTACTGGATACAGCTACGCACTACCTCTGGTGGGTATCCTCTTGCATCAGCCTTGGGAGGGAAAACTGCAGACACCTGTCCTCCAAACCAGTGATGTGACCAGTGAAAAGAGGAGTGTTGGGAAGGGGAAGGGATTGAGGCATTTTTAAAAACAAGCAAAGAATTTTGTTTGGCATCAGTGCTCTGGTACCTCCCCAGGCACGTGCTGGTGCCAGGTGCTACCGGGGGAGTTGTGCTTTAGTATTTCTGTGTTAGCACCAGCTGCAGAAATCAACACCATGCTGATCCCTTGGGCACTGGGGTTTGCAGCTTCCACTCAATTCCTGTGCATCCTTCCTCACCATCCAGAGCACAATCAATACCAACGAGCATACGTGTGTGCTTGTGTCAGGACATCTTTGTCCTGACCCAAACAGTACGATAAAGAGGACAAGGACACCCATTTATGGAAAACCTGAAGCCTAAAGTTGTCCTAAATAATTGTGTGAATGGGAAAACTGAGGAAGCTTTGTTTCTAATGCAATTTTAAGGTGAGCATTTCTGAGGATTCTCTGAAGCCTTGTAAAGGGTTGAGCTCGTGCAGCAGTAGGTGTTTTTATTAGACCTACACTTCTCTCTTTTTTTTCCCACTTGGTCAGTCATTTTCATAGAAGTCAGAGAAAGTTTCTATTTCGGAGACTTATACTCCTCTGTTATATTTTCTTAAAACTGACCTGTGAGTTAAAAAGCTATTAGGAAGGACCCAGACAAATGTACTGGCAGACTAAAAGACAATGTGATCTCACATGCCTGGTTTCCTAAGTAAACCTGTCTAAAAGCCCCAAGGATCATTAGTACATCATCTGTTACTTCCATCAGCATTTTTTGAATGCAGGAGTGTGATTTCTCCCAGAGCAGATGGGACCTGGCATCTCGTTAGAAAGATTTCTTTGTAGTGATCTGTGCAATATTTGTTCATCCCAAGGGAAAGAGTGAACAGGAAAGGTAGCTCTATTTTCCACATGTCTAGCTACTCTGAAACCAATGACATGGCAAGCTGAGGTGGCTTGCAGACCCAGCCTACATGAAAACTGCAGCTCACCACAGCTCCTATGGCTTTGTGATAGCTCAGCAGCTGCAGAGCATGCTTCTCTGGCTGTTGTGACAGTGTAAGCCAGCCCTCTGGCTCTTCCTTCTGTCTGAAGATTTCTCCATCAGGCGTATTTCTGAGCTCTGTGGGTATCTTTTAGGGGAAAGTCCCTGAAGAAATGGTCCAACAAGTGGCAAAGATAAGGCTGGCTGACAGGTGATCCTGTAGGGAATTTTAATTGCCTTGGATGCAGCTCCAAGAAAAAGCCATGTCCAAGATCTCTGAGACATTAGACTGCATTAAGATCTCTCAATCTCTCACAAAGCAGGGGATTCACAGTGTTCCAGCCTAAAGTAGGCTGCTTCCCACTGATCTCAGTAGGAATCAAAGTAGCCCCTGTCACATAAAACACACAAGGAGGCCCAATAGTGGCAAAAAATTGAAATGAAAAGATTTTCAATGGCTTTTGCTGATGTTTGAGCTGTGTTGTGGGCAAAGCTTGTTTCTGATTTTCTAATTGTTTTTGTCCCTGCCTGATGAGCAGATTACATAGCAAAGCCAAATCCTTAGCCCTCTGGCCTCATACGTCTCCTCTTCACCTCTTGTTTCTTCATACGCAGATCTCCTCAGTTCCCAGCCAAAGCACACCCTGATCCAAGCTTGCTCAGGAGTGCTTTCTGCCAGAAACTTCCCCTGGGAGATTTAAGAAACAAACAAACAAACCAAGCAGCCTTCACAACATCCCGATGACAAACAAACAAACAAACTAACAAGCGTGCACACATGCCCCTGTGTTCCTGAAACAGCATCTGACCCTGCTCTCCAGAGCCCAGGGACAGGAGGTGTACCTTGGTGGTAAGCACAGAGCACTGTGTCAGGGTGAACACTTGGAGCAAACTGCAAATCACTGACGTCTTCCCTGGAGAGGCAAGATGAAAACTCCAGCAAAACCTGTTTTGTGCATCCAGTCCCTCTAAAAAAGAATGGAGTCAGGATGTTGTTCCTACAACCATTTCCTACTTGACAAGTGTATTTCCTTCCCTTCCTTCTCTGTAAGCAAGACAAAAGCATTTCAGTGGTGTTGGGTCTCTCTTGGAAACCTGTCTCTTCACCACTGCAGGTGGGATTGGCAGGCAGTGTGTCCTGGGGCTTCCAAGCTCACATACAATGTCTCTGGACTACCTGCATGTTCCTCCTGCTCAGAACTGCTTGTGTTTTGTATTGAAAATGCTAAGAGTCTGGCAAATGGTTCCTCTGAACCTTACCTCTTGGAGAAAGTCCCATTCCTGGGTCTGGAAGGATGGTTTAGACATTCAGAATGGCCCTGTCTCTGCTTCCTGAGCCCAAGGTCCATGAAAGGAGGAGTCCCCATTGGTTTGGTCCTGTGTATGCTGGATGGACTAATGTACTATACCATGAAAGTGTGGTCCCACTCTTCCGCATGGAGGAGTGTGCTAGCTGGCTCCTGTGGGGAGGGTCAGGCAAGGTGCATTAGGGACAAGGCAGGCAAGTGGTTGTCTCTTACAGGTCTAGCTGGAGCGCTTGGGGATTGTACTGAGATGAAGGAAATGATTTGGTGAGTTGTTCCAGTGTAGACTCAGTGCTTCACTCTTTTGCTGAAATCACTCCTCCACTCACAACAACCCTGCCTCTGGCCTCCCTTGGTACAGAAGCTCTTCTGGCAGGTCCCTCAGTGTACTAAAAAGCATTAATTGCCCTAACTAATTTCTCCTAGGACCTCCACCCACACCCTTGGCCTGGCCCCAGGAGCCCAATTTCAGCTTGTCCCATGGTATTTAGGCCTTTTCTGTGTTGTGGGTGTGCTTGGTTGTAGTCTTGCTTCTGATCCTGCCTTCTGGATAGACTTTGAACTTGTGCTCCAGGTAACTTGTATCTCATATCTGTCCTCTGGTCTGGATTGTAGCTTGTCTTTGCCTTGTAGTTGTTCCTGACTGAGTTCTTTGTACGAAGTCAGGACTGATTTATTGGTTGCCTCCTCTGGGGTTGTTGCTGTACCTGGTGATCAGCATGTGGCTCTGCTCCTGGACATAGTCCAGAGGACAAACTTCTCTGGCGAAACTTGTCACTGTACACCTTCCTTGGGTGGATATTCCTGCAGCTCTTCCTACAAAGCCCCTTAATCCTAAACTCTGCTACTAACAAGCACAAAGCTTAGTCATATATATCTATTTTGTTTTTTTTTTTTTTTCCTTTGGTAATGTTGATTTTTTTTGTTTTCTGTGTAGAAAGTATTAGCATACTTGTAGGATTTCCTGTGTTAAAATAGGATTTCCTGTAATATGTTTGACAAAAACCTTGGTAGTTCTGCATGCAGGTTTGGTATGTTATTCCATCAGAGCTGCCTTGGGACAAGGAATGTCTGATGGAGTCTGTGCTTGGTCTCTAAACACCACATCTGAATGCACCACCTCCAGGAAATGTTGGACTTGTCAGTCTAGCATGAAGTGGAGGTGGGTTCTTGTCTTTCATCTTCCTCTTCTGATGCTGACCCACTCCACTCTTTTGCAGTGTGGGTGGTCTGGGGCTGCAGCATAGGGCCTGGGTCTTGGGATCATGCTGTTGTGGGTTGGGGTGAAAGTGCCTGGAGTCCCTGGTCTAATGGCAGTCACTGAGTGTGCTTCATGTATGCTGTGAGCACTGGCCAAAGCTGAAAGCAGGGGTGAGATAGAAACCTGGGTGTTTTACACTGGGAGACAGACAAAAACCGTGGATACTGCAACAGAAGTACCATGCAGGGATGGATAGAAGGCAGGGGGATAAAGAAATAATAAAGGGTGCATGGACAGACCTGTAATGTGGGAAGAGCTGATCACTATCACCTAGAAATCCTACACCAGCATAGACCCCCTCCATCTCCCCCAGATCATGCTCTTTCCAGACTCTCAGTCTCAGCCAGTGTTGCCCTTTTAGGGGCAGGCAGGGAGAGCAGAGATAAGCAGATGTGGAGCACACAGTGGATTTTATAATAACATGGTGGTTATAGACAATTGCCTAATGAGGACCAGATGGTCAGTTTTATTTTAAGTTGCCCTTTAACAACATTCCCATCTAAGCTGTGTTTTTTAAGTAATAGGTTTTTAATGAGATGCCCATAAGATCTTACAACACATCAGGTTTTAATCATGCTGACCTATTTAAATGGCAGTGTGTGTCTTTAGCACTCCTTTTACGTTTTTATGGTGTTTAATTCCTTCCCACCACTATTCCTCACCCCAAACCTCAAATGGGCTGTCTCAAAGGGATCGTTCCTCTCAGCACTGGATGCTGCCCCTGCTGAACTCATCTGTGCTATTCCAGACTGAGACTGGGAACAGACCTTCCAGGAGAGAGAAAGCATCTTCCTCCTTCCCTCTGAAGTCAGGGTGCAGCTCTGCTTTGCAAAATAAAAGCTCTGATTATAAATGCTGCTCTTGGATGGGGAAGGCAGGGAGCGGTGTGATTTATCTTGCAAAGATACTGTTATGAAGCCAAGCAACCATTTGCTTTGGAATGGTGCCTCTAAATCCCCTGGGCAGCACCATGTGGTCATACTGCAGAGGATGTCTGAGAGCCCAGACACACGGCAGACATTTCGATGGTGATAAGCCATGAGGAATCGCTGAGAAAATATGTAAACCCCTTGCTTCATTTGCCCATCGGGAGGGGGATGTAACTGCAGATTATCTGCACTTCTTAGGTGAGGGCACCAAGGTGAGTTACCTGCCCAAGGGAGAACAGGGCAGAAACCTGGGTTTCACGCTTCTTTGCTCCTCATTTACCAGGCTAGGTGCTGGATAGCACAGGTAGCTCATCTCGTTTCTGAGAGCTGAGTTATGGTAACCCCACATACAATTGCTCACTCATCTGAGCACAGAGAGGATGTGTGAAGGGGGAGTTGAGAAGCATAGCCTGATGACAACCCCAGGTGAACAGAACTCTCCTGCTTCATATCTCAGTGTGAGGCACATGGGTTCCTGTGTTCACCTTTATGATCTGTGTCAGCCCTCCAGCCAGCCAAGCACTCATTCCATGGCCTTCCTGGTAAAGATCAACATGAATTGTGTTTCCTGCTGCTGGTGCTCAGCCCAATAAAGAAAAAACACCCTCTTGTAAAAAAGTCTGCTGTCAGGACTCAAAATGGTGGGTTTTTTTCTGTCCTACTTTAGAGGCTTCAGCAAACACTGGAAAAAAAAATGCAGGACTTTCACCTCTTGCCTGTCTGGGGATTTCATTTTTCCTGTTAATGTCAGAGGCTCTGTGAAATTGCAGATGAGATCAAGCTCTGCTTTCCTTCTCGGATTCTTGGTTGCCCTTTGGTGGAGCTTACACAGAGACTGTGACTGTGCTGGCTAAATGACATCATGTTTCAAAATTTTATTTGCTTAGCTGTTTTCTTTTTTTAAGGGTATCTTGTATGTTTACCCGGTCACCTTCAAGCAGCTTCAAACTTGGACACTTTCCACTCATTGGAGTGGAGGAGAAGGCACATGGTAAATGACATGGAGGTATGGGGGGCATTCACAGCCTTTCCTGTATTTGAAGTAGTTCACTCAGACAACTCCAGCAAAAGAAATCTTCCCCTTGCACCAGACTGAACCCTGTTTTCATGGCAGCTCTGTACTTAAGAATTTTTGCTTGTAGACTCTGGGAGGCACCAAGAAGCCCATCTTGTGTAGGGCATAAACCAAAAGAAGCTGTAAGGGATTATTTATTTGAGAGTTTAAGTTCAAATGTGACCTTGGTCACGCAAAGAAGTGTGATTCAGGTGCTCACTGTATATTCACTTCTCAGGTCTCAGTGTAGAGCCCAAGTTGTTAGGTGCTTACCTGGAGCAACTCGGGCTTTGCTGATTTAGCTCTGAGCAATGGCTGTGCTGCAGCATGAACAACTGTGAAAGACACAACAATGCAGGTAGGAAAAGCTACAGTGTGAATCCAGCTGCTAAAGGGCTGCTTAACACCAGTCTTGACTACCCTGGGCTGGACTTGGCAGCAATACGTGTATATAAAAGGTTTCAGTGGTTTTGGGGGAGACATCAGATTTTGCATTTTATCTATTTTGAAGGGGGCTGTGAGCACATTAAAAACATAGATCTGTTGAGAGCTCTCCTAGCAGTGTCAAACTTACAGGCAAGATGTTTTACCTGGTCCTTCCTTGGAGGGAAGAGAATCTGGAGTCACTGATGCTGTCAAGTAGGATAATCATGACAGATCTTCCAGGCAACCTCTGGAAGAATAGTGTGGACAGTGTTTCTCCACAACAGTACTTGAAGGCTAATGGCTATTTTGTCTTTCCAAGTGTCCCAGCTGAAGCCTCTGCCCTCAGCCTCAATTCCAGTGCCATTTTTCGAGGAGACAAGAGAGAAGCAAAGCTCCAAGCTCTGAATCTTTACACAGCTCTTTGGTGAAACAGGAGCAAAAAATGGTCTTCTCCATCTTAGACAGGCCAACAGGTACCTGCAGTTCCAGGAAAGGGCTGACAGGTTTCAGCCAGGTTGCAGAGTTCTCCCAGGGAAGGAGGAGGAAAAGTAAATACTGTTGGTGATTGAAAATTGCTCTGCAGCAAGAGTGGGGAGGTAAAGTGGCTGCAGATGGAGGTTTGTTCCTGGAATTACACCATCAGGAAGATAGTGAGAGGTGCCTCCTGTGCAGGCACCTTGGCAGGCAGTGCTGCTCCTTGCTGAGAGGGATGCTCAGGCCAGTGGGGCTGCCTGCCCCAGAGCCTTTTTCTTCCTTCCTGGCCTTCCCTTTGGAGGTTTGCGGACTCCTGCAGCCTGGCCTCTGCTTAGCTGAGCAGCATCTGTGTGAAGCGGAAAGTGTGTGTGAGCGCAGGGGCTGGGGCACAGAGCCACATCTGGGCTTAAGGCCCTGAAGCTGTGTTGTCTGAGCCAGTAGCTGCTCTGTGGGTTCAGGGAGCTTTCCTCGGAGCCATGGCAGCCTTGAAGACAAAACAATCAGAGCTGGGGGGTGTGTGTGTTTGGCACAGAGCTAAAGACCTCTTCTTGCCCACCCCCCAATGATGGGGCATGTTTCTGCAGACACAGGGAGTGGTGAGCGCCACTGCCTGATAGTGGGTGGACGAGCCTCAGCACAGCTGGGAATGAGAAGACACATGACAAAGTGACAACTAGGGACATAGAGTCTGGCTGTCAAAGACGCAGGAGTGGGGAAAACATTGGGATGCCATCTGACTGGGGGTACTCTTTGCCAGGAAGTTGGGTTCTCTGAACCACAGAGATGCTTCATGCCCACAGCACCCATTCCTGAGCTGGTGCTGAGAAAAGGGCAGGATTGCTCAGCTTTGCACTCCCATAGTAGTGTGAGACAGGGGCTGAGCCCATCAGCTTCCCCAAAGCTGAGGCTTTTTCATCTGGTTTCTTGCTGCTACAACAGGGGGTGGCAGCCTGAGAAACTTGGTCTCTGCTGGTGATTCTGTTTGGGCACATCAATAATGTCCCTCAGGGAAACAAGAGTGCCTGAAACAGTCTTGCAAAATGAGGCAGGCTGCAACAAATCTACTGTTGTCAATCCCAGTGTTTCTGGGATCTGAGCATTGCAGCTGCAGGAGCAATAGGATTCAAAGGGCTCTGCTGGAAAAATGAGGCATGGAGGGGCTGGCAAGCAGTTGTTGCTAACAGTGTAAGACCTCTGTCCGAGTGGCTCTGAGTCCAGCCATGCCATAGATCCATGGGGCAGCTTCTCATTTTCCCCTTCTGTGATGATGGAAACATTGCATAACTGTATCTTCCTTCTGGGAAGAGAGGGGAACTGTCATCCCATCAAAGAGATGGAGACCACCAGACACAGCCCCGAGGTACAAGAACATTAAACCAGGCTGTGAGGAACATTTCCATGAACTGTTTCCTAGGGCCCAGGTCAGAAATTCAGTGAAGAGTCCTTATTTCTCTTCTCCAGGGACCAGAGACACAGCCCAGAGCACAGCACCCATACAAAGCTTTGTAATGCCTTTGATTCTGCTCTGCTGGAGATGATCTCCTCTCAAAGAGTGAGGCCACCCAAATGCATCTACCAGCTTCTGCCAGACTCTTTGGTGTTTCCGCCTGGGTACAAACCGAACCCGCTACAAATTGGTGGAGAATGTGGGCAATTGATGAGAGCTGTGAGATAAAGATTAATTAGGAGCAATACTGGGCAAAGCAAGTATTAAGTCATAAGTTAGGTAGAATGATAGTGGGAAACTGATATTGTCATTGTAGTGAACTGTCTAGGGGTGGAATTTGGTGTAGAAGTTGAATGTAATTTTGATAATAATTCTTAAATGTGTCTTCACAGAGGCGAGGGGTGGAGAATGTCATGGGTTAGCAAAGCATAGTCCCAGAAGTGATGTTCTTGCAAAGGGGTGCTTACAGCTCCTCTATGACCTGACAGAACCTATCAGCTGGCCAGTTTGAATATGGACAATTTTTAAGCCACTTAAAATTGTGACCGCCTCTGTGGTCCACACTTAAGAATAGACAAACCCCGGGCAGAGCTCTCTCTCGTTTCCGGTGCTGGGACAGGTGGCTGTGGGCCCCGTGCGGGGGCCGGCGGGCCCGGCCCAGGCCCTGCTCAGGCCAGGCCGGGCCAGGGCACAGCCATCCTGGAGCCGATGGGCCCTGTTCCACCCGTGGCGCCCCCAGGGCCCTGCTCTGTGCAGATGGAGCGGCCCGGCTCTCCCTCTCCAGTGTGGCCAAGATTCAGCAGAAAGCTGCCCACCGCTGCCCGGCAAAGATCATGTGACCAACAGCGATAAGCGACATTCCAGCTGCAAGGCCTGGGTGAGATTAACCCTTTTAGTGCTGTAAAGAGCTGAAAACCTGAGGGAGAAGAAAGAGGAGATGCTTAAAGCTGAAATTCTGTTGTAAAGCTATGATGTATCAGAGTACCCATTGTAATTTCATGAAGGCATGGGGGGGTGGAGCATTCAACTTGTGAGCAAAAGCACCTGCACTGAGATAGGCAGATGCTGAAGCAGCTGTAATCTGATGAGAAGTTTGAACAGGGAGAGATGGAACTTACTTAATGTGGACTCTTACTCCACACGGAAAGGGGAAGACCTCTGTTCCTAGAGATGCTCCCAGAGATAGTCCTAGAGATGAAGATGAGGAGGACCCTTTGCTCCCAGGGAAGGAGAAGGGCCTCTGTTCTTAGAGATGAAACGCTCCCAGAGATGGGTGAAGAGAACTTTTGTTTCTGAATGGCTCAACCTTAAAATTGCACCCCAGTAATCCAAGATTGGACCCTTGAAAGCAGTTGTGGGAAAAGCTGCAAGTCGGGGAAGGGACTCACATGTGAGCAGAGAACCAAGCCGGGTGGCTGTCTCGTGATAATTTCTCCATAGCATGGGCAAGAGAGACTCCTCTTCCTAAATGAACTGAACAAGGCTATTACGGAAGTGGTAAACAGACTGAACATCTCAAGGGTTGTCTTTTTACATTGTCAGTGGGAGAAGGGAGAAAGGTGGGAGGCAGGAGAAGAGTTCTGAAGGTGTGGTATGATTTTATTTTTTCTTTTTCCCTCTTTTAGGTCTGTTAATAAACTTCTTTATATTCTTTCAAGTTTTATGCCTGCTTTGTTTTTCTCCTAATTCTTATCTCACAGAAGGTAAACAGTAATGAGTATTTTGGACCAAACCACTACACTAAATTGGTGATTCTTCCTGGTTACAAACCAAACCTGCTACAAGGCGGCATAGGTCCCTTTCTATCCCCTGTGGGGAACACAGCGACAGCCCTAGCAGAGCAGTTGGGATGCCCAAGATGAAGTCTCACAGGCTCTGACTTCTTTGGTACTGAGTTTATATTCTGCCTGTGAGGTTCTGTTAGCTGTTTTACTCCAGCAAATCTTTCTTGTGTTCCCATGGATAGTCTGGAGGCATCTCCAAGCCCAACAATGTCTGGGCTCAGAGGGGTGCAGCACCTCAGACACTGTGAGAAGTGTGGTTTGATTTTGGCTTGGTACATGTTAGCTCTTGCTAATCCTTGATCAAGGCTGTGACCCTTGGACAGCCCAGCCTTAGAGCCTAAATGTAGTGTAGTAAGTGATGGTGCACCTGTATGTGGATTGATATGGCTGAGTTCATCTCTCACCCTACTGTGAGATCTCTATTAGAGATTGTATCCTCTCTCTAAATCCTTTTCACAAGTCTGACTGTAGTTTCTTATCTTTGGGATCTCTTCCCTTTGAGCAAACTCAGTGGAAAGGACCTATGGGTTTCAGAGCTGCTAAGGGGAGGGCCAGATGGAGAATGAGTGAGATTGCATAAGCCTGTTCATTTAGGGAATAATGCTAAACCAAAAAAAAGGCACTTTTTAAAATAGGAGCGATGAGAAGGTGGAGCTTGCAGGCAGTCTGGCAGCCCTCCGGGTTCTTGGTTGGTTGGTTTCAGAAATACAAAGCAAAGTTGTCGGCAAACAACAGACTCTGAGCCCTTGCCACCCATCCCTCTGTTTATCCTGAGAACAGGGTCATGGAAACTTTCCCTTTCTGTTATTGTTTCAATGGAAACACTTTGCCCTCTTCAGCATTCCTCAGAAAGGATGCATCATGCGTGTAATTAAGCCTCCATGCAAAAGATTTTTCCTTTCCTAGCCAAAGCTTTTCCACTGCAGCTTGACTTCACTGTAAGGAGGCTTTCTGCCCTTCCTCTACATAGCCCTGGGGCTGAGCGACTGGAGAGTAGGTTGAGTGTCTTCCCATGCAGGGCTCTTTTTTTCATGCTGTTTAGGTATGCTCTGGTGCTATTGCTGCTTCTAGTACTCTGCCTCATCCCTCTTCCTTCTAAGAGGTTGCTCTGCTCTGTGTTGGAAGGGGACAGGGCAGGATGATGGGTACCAAAGTGCCTGCAGAGCTCTGTCTCACATCTGGATCATTTTGCTTTCTCAGAAGGTTCTTGCTGAAACTTGTCCCACGGCTGAGGCCCTTCAAAGGGCATGTGGTGTCTCATGTAGGCACTCTGGTGGCTAATCACATTTCTCTTATAAGAGTAGGATTCAGTTTTAGACACACAATCCCAAATGTTGGTGTTTAGCTATCCCATTATGGGAATTGGTTGAAAGAAACCAGCTGGCTTACCAACTACATATGTCAGAGCAGAAATTCATCACACCAGTCATGTTTCTTAGGAAGTCATTGTAACAGGAGGTGACAAACAAAAACAGGTAAGTCCTAACTGTGGCCTGTGACTGCATGGCACAAAGTGAGCATCACCCTCTGAGATGACTGTACAACCCTCCTGTTGGCTTGGAGGTGATGTGGTTGTTGTCCAAGTAGAGAAATGCCATGAAGATTTTTGTTTACTCTGTGTCCACATGGACATATGGGATGCTCTGTTTCCCACCTCAGTGATTACACAGGGGTTTGGCTGGTGCAGCTGGTCATGGCAGCAGAGGATGTGCTTGCATTGCATGCAGGATGGAGAGCAGACGCCAGAAATTTCAGAAATGTGGTGGCTTGCAACACAGTGAAGTGCAGATGCAGATGTGCTTACAAGAGGAAAGGGAAGTAACAAGATCTCAGGCATCAGCAGAGAGATCCTCCTGGAAGCCAGGAAGGAATTAGCCCAATCTTTTGCTCCTTTTAGCCACACAGAATTGGCCCACTGTGTTATGGCAGTTTATTGCTTTCCTCTGAGGCATTAAGTTTTGGCTGTTGTCAGAGAAAGGATATCACATTGGTTTGGGATGGAAATCTTCATTCCTATGAGTGGAAGAGCCAATATTTCATTGGATGAGAATGTACTGGGGCCAGAAAAGCTTTTGCCTCAATGAATTTGCTTTTCCCAGGAAAGGTCAGTCTGAAGGGAACATCCATTTGCACCCCACAACTTTGTACCTGCCTTGCTGCTGGATGGGTGGCTGTAGAGCATAGGGACAAGCAACCTCAAATGTCAGTCCTCATTTGATCTTAGTTAGCCACCTTAGTAGTGAAACTGATACCCTCTGGCTCCTGGTGGGGGCCCTATGGGCAGAATTAGGCTCAACTGCCAAAGTTCCCAATGCTTTGGAATACCTCTGTTCTAATGAAAAATGTCTGTGCTTATGTTGTGGGTTCAGGGTTCAGGCCTACGAGAAGTTCAGGACATGACGGAAACCACTGACTGGGTTTCCCATTCCACTCCTCTCACTTTCTTTGGCTGTTTGACCTTTTTGGAGTTAATTTGTTTGTTTTCTTCTGTTCTGTGAATCAGATTCAGACTTGGTGTGACTGTGTAGGAGCTGATGGCATTACTCCCAGGCTGAATATTTATTTCTTCAGTCTTATCTGAAGAAAGCAGTTCATATGCTCGTAAATTGAGGGTGTGTATCTTTTTCTCATGTGCTTTAGTTCAGCTCTTAAAAAAAAAAGGCTTTGTTGGAAAAATGCAAGATCAGTCAAATGAGTGCTCAGATGATTCCTTTTCACTGCAAAATCCATGGCTCCTGACTTTTCCTCCAAACTGCATGCTCACCCTCTGAAAGCTGCAGACTGTGTTGGTTTCATCACTGAATAGCGATAGTACCTCAGCTGAGAAAGAGAGTGAATGGTAGAAGTCAGGTTCTGCAGGTGGTTCATGTTCAGCCTCAATTTCTTCAGCCAGCTGACCCATTGAACTGGGACAGGTCCCACCTCTGCAAAGCAAAGGGGCTGCCAGTTCCCTGTTACTTCTTTTAATTAAAGAACAGGTCCCCAGCCCTGATTTCAGTGGGACTGGAAATAAAAATGCCCCTTGAAAGTGGTGATGTCCTTTTGCACAGCTTGGAATCAACAGCATGGCAGTGATGGTGACATGAAGTGAGCTTGTCTTCTGTCACCTCTCAGGTGTCACTGCACCAGAAATTCCTTGCATAGCAAGTCTGAAAATGACCTGCTTCCTTGGTCTGGTCCCACTTAGCCTGGATACCCCACTCATCCAACTGGAGTGGGTGGGCATAGCCCTTTAGGCTGTCCAGGCCACAAGTCAATAAAACTCTTGCCTGGACTTTGTCATTCACTTGGGACAGAGAGATCAGCTGCAATGTGAATTTCCTGCCTAGACGTGGCTCCTTGGATTTTGAGGGCAGAAACTCAAAGGAGTTATAGGGGGGCACAGTGACCTATTGCAGCAAGGCTCTAATTAAGTGCGTATCACTAATGATTGGCAATGAGCAGGTTAAAAGTCAAAATGCCAGCACAGCCTTGACTGTGCCTCCTTTTGAATTCACAAGCTGGTGGAGTTGCAATATCTACAGACTATATCTGAGCATAGCATCATGTAATACAATCTTGGGGCAAAATAAGGTAAAAAGGAGAAAAAGGTTGGGTAATGATGGAGAGTAGAGGTCTGAAAGGGAGAAAGAAAGGAGAGAGTAGGCATGAAACAGAGCAAATGCTTGGAGGAAGAAGAGTTGGCTTGTCAGGTAAGGAGTTTTTTTCTGCTCCAACTGCTCCCCAGCTCTAATTCATACAATATAAATAATTAAGAGCTGTGCAGGCCCATTGCTAATCCTTGTGGTATTCCATAAGCAACTTCCTTCCCGCTTAGAAAGAATTCCATTGAGAATTATCTGACGGTTCTTGCTCTGCAGCCAATTTTCTGCTCCTGTCAGTGCATGGAGTCTGAGCTCTCCTTTTCCTCGGTTCAGCCTTCCCCAAATTGCATGGCAGCAAAAACCCACAATGTGAGGTCCACTTCCTCTCATCCTGGAGTCATCTGTGCTGCTAAAATCTCACTGCAGACCTAGAGGGGAGAGGAGAAGGTCTTGTGGAAAAGCTGTGATTTCTGAAGGCGAATTCAACCACACCACATCCATTTGGTCACATAAATCAGTCGTACAATGGTCCTGCCTTCCCACGGCAGCCAAAGTTTGAAAATCTAATTTGATATGGTGCTGTGCAGTTATCTCAGCAGCACAGGGTGCTAGTGGAGGCCAGTTTAACCTGTTCAAATGCATTCTGTGGTAGCAGCAGTAATAGGATGGAGACCCTCAAATAAAGAAGAGGTTGTTCTTTCTTCCCTTCACTGTACTAAATTTAATGGATCTGCCTTGCTGTCACGAGGAATATATGGGCTTAGAAGAAATTACAGAGAAACAGTAAAACTCAGTGGCATGTATCCCATGCATAAGCTGGAAGATTTCTCCAGTGCTTTGGGAAAGATTGATTATTTGTGGCCTGTAAAAGTTGGGATGTAACTGAAAAATGCTCCTGAGCTGCAATCCCTCCTTGGCACTGGGGGACAGATCAGCTCTAGGCAATCTTCCCCCAGAGAGGGAGCCAAGCCTAAAAAGCTATCAGCCATGTGTTGCTGAAATGGCACACATCTAGTCTGGATGCTAACATTTTGCAATGGAGAAGAGAGAAAATAAAAGTGTATTTAGGGAAATGGGTTGTAAAAGCGGAAAGAGATTTTTCAAGCAAGAAATTACTTGACTGTGAGCAAAGGTGTAAGATTATCACACAGTTAGAAATTCGGGATCCTTGCAGAACTACTATGCTCAGGCTTTCTAAGAGGAAGCAAGTGAATTCCTAGTCGCTGAGTTAGAGGTTAGGACTCAAGAAATTGATATGAACTGGCTCAACTGCAAGAAGTGTTTTCAACAGCAGGTTTGAAAACCAAGTATGACTTCAACAGCCAGTTCTACAGGACCACACCAACAAGTATTACCCTCTGCCCTTACTTACTGTCCTTAATAGTTCCATAGGAGAATAGCCAAGGAACTTGCTTTTCCATCTGGGCTGACAAGCTGTTGTGGTGTCCCTGCAGGTACAAACAATGAAACACACACTTACCTACAGACCCTGGATAAGACAGTGGTAGTCTCTGCATCTCATCTGACCTCAGACAGATGGTCAGGTCACCACATCATCCCTGCAGAAGTAGGTTTTTTTGGGAGAGGGGTGGGAATATTTGAATTTCTTGCCCAGTATGAAGGATACACAATTTAAAGGGGAACTATGGGTGTATGCTTTCGTTTGACATTTGAGACTCTATTTTTTGATGTGCCACTAACAGACTATGACCTGCTGGTCCAGCTTTGCCTTTGGTATTTCCTGCTCTTGAGATGCTGGGCAAAGCAAATCTACAGGGAAGGCAGGATCTTCCAAGTGAAGATTCAGTAAGGACAGCAGTGAGGCAGCTGCGAGGTGAAATTCACATCAGTGTTTCTGCAGAGGGGACAATACTCTACTACTAACACAACTACTCCCATAAAAACCCAGGACATGTGCTGCTGCTGCGTGCTCTGGCCAGTCGCCGCTAATGAATCATCCAGTTCCTGGATCACTCCCATGAAGGGGATGGAAAACGGATCCAATCCAGAGAGATCTTGGAGTTCATTGCAATGTGATAACCCTGTTTACAACTTTAAGAACTCCAGCAATTCAGGAGGTGCTGGCAGAACATCTGCTCATTGTAGGATCTTGCCAGCCACTCTTTGGAAATATTAGGTCTGTGCTTCATTTGTCCAGTTGAGATGCCTCAGAAAGAGCACATTGTTATGTCCTAAGACTAATGGGTCTAGAAAGAAGAAAATCCATTTCTCCGTGGAAACTGAAAGCTCTGATAAACATTCAGCAAGTTTTAGCTCACATAAATATCCCAGGGCAGAGCAGCTGGGAGCCAGGTGCTACACTGCCACTATGGTTCCCCATTTTTAAAAATTTTTCTTTTCTTGCTAATCTACCTGCAGAAACTCTGAAATTACTGGAAGAAAACATATCTGTGGAAGGTTTATGATCAGGCCTGAAAAACTTTTCCAAGCACATGTATTAAGCTGTTGGTGCACATTTTCTGCAGGAAACAGATATGGAGAAGAGGTGAGTAGGGATGAAAATAATCCTGGGGCTCACCAAAAGAAGATACTATAGATGATTTGGGAATAAATTAAAACCTTGGCTACACAGGTTGCTGTTATAGAGTTACCCAACGGCAGATGACCACCCCACATTTCTGTTGTGGTGGAAAACTCTTGAAGTTCCCAGCCTTTCATCTGTGAGTAAGAGCTGAGTGGCACAAGCAGGACTCTTACAGGGACCCATCCTGAGGGTGGTCTGGTGAGCTGTGCTGCCTCTTGCAGCCATGCAGTGATCAGAGAGACATCAGTCTGCCTCTGGGGAGAGGCTGGTGCAGAAGCAGAGCTGGGATCAGAAAGGGAACTGCCTGGTTGCCCTCATGCTGCTCCTGACCACTGCTTGTTCCCAAGGGATGGTGGGGATAGGCTGTGCCCACAAAAGGAGGAGAGCTGCAAAAAGACACACTATGTTCCACCAGTAATGCCTGTGCCATTGCCTGTGGCTGAGGTGCTGAGTGCTCCCAAGCTGCTGAGGATCTGGTCTCCCATCAGCCACAAGGGCAAAGCCAGCCTGATGCCTGCGGGCAGCTTTCCTCTCTCAGGGAGCTGCTGTTGGGAGGCAGGGCCCCACAGGGGAGCCTCACGGAACGCAGGGTGACACAGCTGGGCACGTCCTCCTCCCCATTCCACTGACCAGGAATGGGATGCTGGAAGTACTGGAGCTCTGTGGCTGTTTCGGGGAGCTAACATATCATTTAAGGTCAGCCCCAGTGCCATTTGGAGAGGAGCTCGTATTTCCTTGACTGAAACAGTGAGTTCTGAATGTAATTACAGGATTAAAGGCATGTTCTGGGGCTGAACTCATGATTTATAAGCGAAGAGTACACTTTCAGTCTGTTTACAAGGTGCTCTTGGCTCTGCTTAACCCCTTCTTTGCTGAATACAAATGGTGATTGGGTTATTCCTGTTAGGGTGTTCATGCATGGAGTGGAGGGATTGTCCCCAGTGGGGATGGATTAGGGAGCTGTTGGATACATTCATCCCACAGAAGGGGTGAGTGACTGTTCTGGTTTTCTCCTTTGCTCTGTCCTAGCTGACAAAAACCCCAAAGCAGAAAGTCCCCTAAAAAACTCTTAGCTGATTGTCATTTCTCTAGTTGAAAATCTCTGGTTCTTTCCAAGGACTTGGTTCTTCCCAAAGGCTATTTGAGTGGTGGTCCCTGCACAGCAAGGTTGGAAAAGACAATTATGAAGATAAATCCTGACATGTGGAAGATAAACCCTGTAGAAATTTTTCTGGTGATTAATTTGTTGAATTCACCGGTTTGAGGTAAAGCCAAAACCTGTCATGGAGAAAGGCTGCCACAACAAAATGCAGGCCAGCAATTCCAGGAAACTGACCTCATGTCATGACTACTTCTCTTCCCTAACTGCATAGGTATCCAATGATCTCACAGTCCTGGTGAGAAGACAACCAGAACTTCTCGCCTTTTTTTTTTTTTTCTTTAGTGCATAACATGTGCTATGGCTAAATGAAGCATCTAGAGTAGGTCATCTGAATATGGGTTCAGTCTTACTCTAAAGACTGTAAAGGATGGAAAATCTGCTGCAGTTCCAATGAAATTATTCCAAAAGTAAGTGTACAGTTTTTTAAATTTGCATTTTATATCCACGGAAGTGTCAAATTTAATTTCCTGCTGTTAGCTCCAGGAATGACTGTCCCAGTTTGCTGCTTTTACCATAGCATTTCTTTAAGAGCTCTGGTTGACTCAGTTACTTGCAGTCTACATCAATGGTACTTTAGATGGAGGTGCACTTGTTGGAGACCTATGGGTTACATTTTTCCAAGAGGATACACAAAGTAGAACTGACACTGCTCTTTTTGTCTAGTTTGTAGTTTGCTGTTTCCAAATGGAACAAGATATCAAAGCAAATCAAGCATTTTTCTGCAGGGCTTTGAGTTCAAATTTTCTTTGACACTTTCAGAAAAAGCTTCCTACCAAACTGTGAGTAAAAAGCTATCTTGTGGCTCTGACTGGGCAGGTCAGAAGTGGTGGGGATCATGTGTCTCTTTTCTTAGGAGGAGCAGCAAATCTACTAGGCATAGAAGGTCTGAAAAGAAATATTATCTACAGTTTACAAGTGGAAATGGATTTTATTTTCATTCCTCAAAATGGTTTGTGGCCTGCTGAGGAATAGACCTGCTGAACCTCAATCTTGTGTCCCCAGAAGCAGGTGCCCCATGATCTATGACTGCAGCCCATGGTGTGGGCCGACAGACAAGGAAACATTCCCGCAGGAAAGGCCTGCCTAGGCTGGGCACTGGGTGTCAAACAAAGAACAGCTATGCCAGGTTTGTCCCAAAGCCATTGTGGCCTGTCTTTCTTTCCTCCCACTCAAACAAACTTGTCCATTCTGTATCACGCTTCTGGGGCTGCCCCAAGCCTTGGGGAAGAAACACTCCTGTCCTTGCAGTCTTTGAGGAATGGGGGAAATGTGGATTTTTCTGTAAGCAGCAACCCAAGAAACAAAGCAAGAGGAGACATGCAGGCCTAGGAATTCATGTGACCAATGGGCCAAATTGATGTCATGCTCCAAATGTGAGAATTTTTGTGTGGAATCAATGCCTAGAGCAGTTTATGATTGGCTAAATGTGTCCTTACAAACAGAAAGGATTTATGGAGCTGGGAAGCCTTGATGTTTTTACCCAAGATAAAGAGCACTGTCTAATGAGAGAGAAGGCTGTATCTCATGCTTGCTATCTCTGTTTAGATTGTTTAAGGTTAACCAACAGACGACCCAAAAGTTGGATGCAGGTCCCAGTATCCAGGTCACAGGAGGGCCTACCATCCTGGGAGTGTTTGTTTTGGGAGCAATGCAGACCCATGCTAGGTCTGGTAGGGTACATTGGTAAAGATGCAACATTAACATTAACATTAACATCAGGACTTACCTGGTCCCTAAACACCTGGCAGGGAATAAAAGAGTTTCTTAAAAATTTAGGAGTTATCCATTCTTGGCTTAAGCTGTGGTATTGCTCAGCTGTTTTTGTTGGCTTGACAAGTTTCCTACCACCTAGACACCAATCTATTTTCTTTCTATAGTACCAATGCCCCAGGTAGTCTAAAGCACTGTGCTTCCATCTGGAAGACTTAAACTTCTAGGGAATGATGAAGCAGAAGACATTAGAAACCCTATCATTTGTGTGCCAGGGCAATGTTGTCATTACCACAAGTGTGCAGTGTTGTGTCCATCTGGCTCAGTCCCTTCACTGCTAATAACCAGCTGAACAGTGATAGTTGGTTGTGCATGGAAGTGGGTTTTGACAGGGCTACATGCTTGTATCTGTGCCCATGTTATCTCTGAACAAAAAGGAAAGGCAAATTGGAAAAAAAAGGAAAAGCTTTCTCCCAAAGATGGTGACTATACAAATGACAGGATTTATGGTGAATGTCCAGCTGAACACACATTCCTAGTGCAATGATGTGGTTAGAAGAGCTGACACAATCCTTTGAGTAATAGAGACATGAAGGAATTCTGCTGATATTACACCAAATAAAAATGAAGTGAATAGAGTGCTCTGCTTGCAAACTCAAGGTCAGGAGATGAGAAATATCTGGAAATAGTCTTCCTGTGCAACATTCATTTAGACATGGTGGTATGTGTTTTTTATTTTTTTACTCCTGTGAGGTTCCTGAATGATTTGGGGCACAGTGGACATTGCTCACTGGTGTACATTTGAAATCCATCTCCACTTGATTTCAACCGCAGAATGAACGCTTGCCATTGCACCTGAGTGCTTCGATGGGGCTGTTGGGAACCAAAGAGAACACATGGTGACTGCTGGTGGAAGCTGTTTTTGATGGACTTGCCCAGCTTGATGCTTTCCTGTCCAGGGTACCGTGCATTTCAACTTCCCATTGCACCTCCCATACTCTGACATTGACAAACTGATGGGCTGGGATGCTCCTTCTCTCACTGTGCAGATGAAGTGGGATGGTTGCATTTTTTAGTGGTGGAGGAAGAATCTTTGTACAGGATGAAGGAAACTGGACTCCCTGGATTTCTAGTATCTGAGAAAGCAAGCTGATACTTGGAAGGCTGAAGCAACTGCAGCTTCCTTGGGCTCTGCCAGCAAGCATGGCACAGAAAGATTGTTTTGGGTGGCAGTGAGAGCACTTTCTGTGCCACAGGGATAAGCCCCAGCATTGCTTCAGTCTTTCTGGCAGGGGTGTTTTGGAAGTCTATTCTGCCTGTGGGGTTCTGGTACAGCAGGGAACTTGCGGGCCCTCAGCTGGGGCAATTGCAGGAGGGGGAGAGGAATGATCCTGTGGCTCAGCCACTAGTCTGGCTCTTGGGAGCCATGGGTTTAATTCTTGGCTCTGCCGCTGTCTCCCAGTGGGCAAGGCTTGGAGTGGCACTTTAACTCTGTTTCCCAACTGCTCATTGCATGGTATCATATTATTTTAAAACCCCAACCCATCTGCAGTAAAATGCTTCATATTACATGACAGCCCACAGCTTTGCTTGTGTCTTCAATGGGTAATTTACAAGGGGACATAGGCCCCAAAATCCTGAAGCCCCTGGCCCCCCAACATTGGAGTCTGGATCCTGCAGCTTTTGTGAAATTGAAAATGAGGTGCTGCAGTAGCTGAGTCAGCGATCTCTGATAATATTGCTGTGGTGAAACTTCCTTCTCTGCATGGAGGTTTCGTAAAGCCTGCTCAGTACTTAACTGTCATTTAATGCCACAAAGTATAGCTTGAGTTGGACTTCATTTGAAGCTTAGACCCTGCTGGGATGGGGTACCCGAGGTCTGGGCTGGTGAGGTGGGGTCCTCCCTGTAAGTGCAAGAGAGATGGGTAGTTTGTGTTTTTGTCTTATTAGCGTTCATTGATGTGGAGGGAACACTGAGGAACCGGACTTGTTCCCTTTCCCACTCCTCTCTCCTTTTGCCTGTTGCTATTTAAACCACAAAATTAAGAGTAAGCCAGCCAATTTACAGTCTCCTGCAAGACAAAAATAGGTGGATACAGAGAGATGAATGCAAAGGCACAAGACCATATGGTCTCAGGGTTTCATGACAATCTTTGTGGGGATCTCAGTCCTGGAGAAATTTAAGGAAGGATTTGTCAAGACTGATGGTACAATCACACCTGTACCACAACACTTGGCCTTGGACATGCTTTTGGCAATACTACATAGCCAAAGTGGGAGAACAGACAAAAAAATCTGGAAGTGAGCCGGAGAAACTGTGGAAGTATGAGGAGATCACCAAATTGAAGGACAGCTGGCTGGGGAAAGAAGTGACAGAAATCTGTGCTGCATACAAAGGACATAACCTTCTTTAGGAGATGCTGAGGGTCCAGAAGAACAGCATACAGTTTAAGAAAAGGATTGCATAGACATATGCCATGGCGGAACAGCCAAACTTCCTCCCATACAAGCTGCCATCCGTTGGGACAATATTTTTGCACCATGGTTGAGCCTTTAAATCCTGAATGGGACCAGGGGCACTTTGCAGCTGACGCTGGAACACCCTACAGCTCTGGAGCTCCAACATGTGAGATGTAGCCTCATCAATTTGGAAGAAGGATGGGGAAGAGGGAAGCCTTCCCAACAGACACTTCAAAACCCTGTCCCTGTCACACTGTGTCAAAAAAGTTGAGAGGTCATCAGGTGAATTAAGAAGTAACCAAATTTTACCCCAATAGACAGAGTCAGAAGGCAAATCTCTGGCCATTATATTTTCTCTTTTTCAGGGAACCACCATCATTTGAGCTATTTTAAGACCAGACTGGATTGAGCTCTAGGAAATATACAGTAAGAAGCTGCCCCAGGACTGGCAAGGAACGATGCCAGCTGGTCAAAGTCTTTTTAGTAATGTCGCTGTTTGTATGAATGTTTATATTTCCTTGCCAGCCCTGAGGACAATTAAGAAAAGGCTTGGCTGAGATTTGAGCTGTCATTATTGGTCTAGACGCTGGATTGGCTCCACATCATAAAAATCTTGAAGATGGAGTGAGCTGTATGAGGCAGTCATTTGCAAACTGTACAGAGCATTCTGCAAATCTATAAATACAGCTGGTGAGATAAACAAAGGAGACGATGCACAAGAATGCTCCCTTGGGCATCCACGGCCAATGGCTTCACCGAGAGATTGCATGTCCGTCACTGGGAGACCAGTCAGCAGCTCTGCTCTCTATACATATGCTTCCACTGGGGAAAAAAAAAAAAGACAGCAGGAGCTCAATTTTCTTTTCTGGCTTTGCCTTAAAAGCTTGTTGAGTTCCTCTGACTCCTGTTGCTGTCAAGTGGTGCTTAACACTTCCAAAAAATTGCTAGCACAATTGCTGGAGCTTTGGCAAATATCTGGACTGTTAGGTTTGACCACTGGAAAGTGATTTGTGTCTTACCTCCACAAGCCCAACATCTAACATAAGGTAGAGGAAAGTTGGAAGGGGAGACTGAAGGGAAGTGACTCATTGGATGTCACTCAACCATGTCAAAGCACTGCTGGGGACTAGAAGATAGTTCTGAGATAAATGGGAACCTGATCTTTTTTCCCCCACTTGGCCTCTTCCTTGGCTTTGGGGACAGAGTTTAGTTAGCACTCAATGGTGAAATTCATGGATTGGAGGCTTGTTTTCAATTTCCTATTTCCACTGTGCTGGTTAGTGAAACTTCCGCCTGAAGAGAGATCCAAGATTTGCTTGGG
The DNA here is from genome assembly GCF_009650955.1 of Corvus moneduloides. Classification (NCBI taxonomy): domain Eukaryota; kingdom Metazoa; phylum Chordata; class Aves; order Passeriformes; family Corvidae; genus Corvus; species Corvus moneduloides. The sequence goes on from NC_045482.1 coordinate 24,227,856, forward strand.
GTGAATGACATCAGCCTGATCTCATCTCTGCTCATTTATTTGTACTGGTTATCTCTGGCTTCAGTCTTACTTCATTCAGATAATTGCATACACTCTCCTTAGAGACTCACTGGTTCTGTCACCAGCCTTGCCAGCAACACCCCCTCCTCGTGTTAGCTCATTATTATTCATGCTAATGAGGAGGGGGAGGAAATAAACCAGAGTAGACTGGGGCTCATGAACTTCTTTCTCCCTGCCAGTATCTGTCTAGGCTCTATCCCAGTACCATGTTGTCCAGTGGAGAGTGCTTTCCCAGTGCTGTTCATCTGCCTGCTCCTAAGCCTGTGCTTGGGTCCAGGAAGTGGCTTGGGTGGATGTCTCCATTAATGCCTGGATAATATATCTTAGGCATTTGTTTCTACCCTGCAGATGGACTTCGCAGTCACCAGGCTATCTGAGAAAAGTATCTTGCCCTCTGCTTTATGACTTGTTTTCCTTCCAGTTCCCATCTGTGTTGTAAAACCACTGAGGTGGAAGATGCCCTTTGTAGACGTTTGTGCTGGATAGAGATGTGTGTGTACAAGCTCTGCCACAGCAGAGGTATGAACAGCTTTGCCCCACTCCGCAGACTGATCAGGTGGTGGGACTGACTGATGGGATTTCATACCTGTGTCTCACACCCCTTTGACAAGGGTGGTCAGAAGCAGGGAAGAGCTTTTGTAAGAGAAATAAGCAGACTAGAACTGTTCAGCTGGGAAGAAAGGTGGCCAAGGGAGGATTTTATAAATATCTGTAAAAGCAGGAAAAGCATGTAGAACAAAAACAAGCAAGGAGACAAATATAAACTCCCAAAAATTAACTATAGGAGCTGCTTGCCACAGGAGGCTAGGAAGGGTAAAAAGCTGGCATGGGTTCAAGAACTAACTGGATGAATAGAGGACTTTTTAACACAGAGCCACTGTCTTACTGGAGAGTGGGAGAACACTCCATGGAAGCATCACTGTGCGCTTGCCTGGCCCTTATATTCTTCTCTGGGCACCTGTTACTGCATAATATCAAAGAAAAGGTATTGGGTCCTCCGGGCTGATCAGATCTGGTTGTATTCATGTGCTAAGGAAATCAGCACAGTCCATATAGTGAGTGCTGAGGGTCTGGTCCAAAGCGTGGTCTGCAAGGTAGCTTGGAGCAAAGCACGGAAATCAGATCTTGCTTGCTTAAAATCAAAACCAGGCTTAGAAAGCAATCCCAGAGCAGAAGCGCCGTTCTCCAGGAAAGTTTCCAAAACCAACTCCTGGCCTTGGAGAATAAGATGGCAAGCCACCAATAAATAAATAAGTAGATAAAGAAGTAAATGCAAAACCTGTGAAGAAATCTCCCAGAACAAATGGCAAGAATACTTCCAGTTTTCAGGCCACCTGCTTGTCATCTATCACTTAGAAAAAATGAGTGCTCTTTAAATATTCATATGGGGAAAACAGACCCACCCCCCTGGATTTCCATGGTGATTTATGCTGCGGCATTTTCAAGGTCATCCATTGCCTAAATCTCCTGTCTGTCTGAGGCCTGCGTCTTGCAAGGAACCCGATCCCCATGCTCATATATATTAGAAGGGATAGAGCCTGTTTCCATATGCGTCTTAGTGCTGGCATCTGAATTTTAAATGAATGTGCTGATTCCTCAGTCTGTACTCAGACACCAGCTTTCTCCTTTGGCTGTTTCAGTTAAGGGTTTTTATATGAAGCATTTTCAGTTGAGGAGCTTTCAGTGGCAATATTCTCAAAGACACATCTTGGAGTCGTATTTCAGGCTCTTAGGGCTGGCCTGTGGGTTGGAACTTGATATGTCCAAGTTGTGTTCCTGTCTCATAAGGAAGCAGAGGTATATTAAAGGAGTCCTGCCACTTGGGAATCAGGATTAAGATAAAGCCAATATATGCATCCACTGCTGTTTTGTTGCTTGTTTGTTTATTGTTTGAAATAAAATTAAGAATATATAGCATAGCATAGGAAAGCTTGGGATCAATGAATAGAGAATAAGTTTATTTTCTGTTTTTAGACTATAAGGGTTCATTGCCTTTCAGGAATGAAGAAAGAAAGGTTGGATAAACTGCTCTCTGGAGATGCTCATTTCTCCATCCTCTAACAGAGCTTGCACAGCCAGATATAACAGTAATCAGCCCTGCCCTGGCCAAGGGTAGGTCTGCAGAGATCTCGTGTGGTCAGGGACCTGGAACAGGGACCTTAAATCTCTCTCACCTTCAGCCTCTACTGGAACATCTAGAGGCTGTGCCTTCTCTAGCATGCGCAGACCAGGCTTTACCCTGGAGCTCTTGGAAAGTGGGAGAAGGGAATGACCAAATTTGATTGCACACTTTATAGCCACTATGGTTGTCTTTGAGGTTGGCATATGAAGCATTGCCAAAAGACTAAAGAGAAACCACGGGTGCATTGATTTCAGACAGCACTTGACCATCCTGATCAGAAAAATCCCAAATGCTGTACCAAAAGTTACCCTGTTTGTTTCTTCAAGTGGAAAAGATAATGGAACTATAATGGATGGGGATTCCCCAGGGTTTTTTTTTCCTCCCTCTCTTTCTTTCCCTCATTAGGCAAAAATCTGCTTTGTCAGTACCTTTTCTGAGCACCCTAACAAATATACCTGTCTGTGACAGGCTTCTCAACACAGGCTTTTGTGTTTTGCTATGTGTGGGGGGGGAAATGGCACAACAACAGGGCAGATCTATTAACTCTTTTGGGACTGACTAAGACATCAGGTTGTGATGAGGTTCAAAACAAGGGAACCTGCACAACACATCCCAAGGAGCTGATCATTAGCAGGGGGAACAGAGCAGCAACTCGGCCCCAAGAGCATCTAGGGACTGGGAAACTTGAAATTGCCTACTGCAGCTACAGCCTCCTTTGCCTTCAGCATGGAGGTGGGGCCAGAGCAGGCCGGTGCTGACAATTGCATGTGGATGAGTAGGAAGGAGAGCTCCTCCTCTGAGCTCTGCACATCCACTCTGCACCTCTACATCCTGCAGCTGAAGGCACACCATGGCATTCTGTATGACTGTGCTCTCTGTATTAGTTTTTCTCCTTAATAAAATCCAGCTTTGGAAAAAATGGCTTATTTAGCTGAGTTCAGATGCGAGAGCCTTTCAGCTGAATTTGGAAAAAATGAAGGAATTTCTTTCTTCTCAGTGTTGTTTAACCTTAGCAGCAGAGCTGAAGAGAGCTGAGAAAACAGGAAGAGAAATGGTGTTTTTGCTGGTTCTGTATGTACTGGTGGTGACCTCATAAATGGACTTGTCTTGGTCTCCCAGAATACAAGCTTATCTATTGCCATGAAATTCACCCCTTAAAACATGAAGCCATAATTGAATCCTGATTTCTATTTCCTGAAATGAATATATGTCCTTGTCTACCAGGATACCTGTGTCCTGGTGGAGAATTTTTACCCCATTTATTCTTGGTATACCATGTTCTCCCCACCAGATCTCCTGCTTCTTTCCTTGGTACTCTCCTGGGATGAATTCATGATAGCAACCATCCTCTCTGCCTTCTAAGCTGCAGGTATATCAAAAGAGGAAGGGACAATATTCAGGTGTGAGCAAGAGTGTGCAAGGGGGGAATTGGGTAAATTAACAAAGGTCAAACAAAGCTGGCAGAGTTACCCCTGACACCCCATGACTAAAAGAAACCATGTTGAAAAGCCAAGGATCTTGCTCAAGACTTGGAGTTACCAAGGCCAGCATCCTGCAGGAGCAGGACCTGTAGGCATCAGGCACTGCAAAATCCATCTCCTCTCCCCACTCCAGATTAGGACATGCATCTACTGCTATTCCTCTGATACGTACTTTACTCTGAGACATCTGCAAATGAAGGAATGGTCTGCTGCTGGTGAACTTAATCCAGAAAGCTGAGGTGAAATCAGACCACAGTTGTGCTGCATGCCTTGTGGGTCTCTGCTACTTCAATTAAAGTAGCAAACCAACATATTTCCTGTCTTTATCTCTTTGCCTTTATGTGTATGTGGAACGAAACAGAAGCCAAAGAAAATAATCCAAAACTTTATACACTTTTTTCCCTACTGTTTTCCTCCAAGGATACACCTAGAAAGACTCTTCCTGCTTTCTGTAATGTTGAATGAAAATCTGAACGGAGAACTTATGTTAGACTATAAATCATGCACATATTTGGTCCACACATGCCTCTGGCATAGCATCATCTTTCATTATGTACACAATTATCAGGAGAAAATTGGGAAGGCCAGTCCATATTTTCTTCTTCACCCAACCATTCTCTTTGGCTTCCTCACTTTATTGAGTTTCAGCTTTTAAACCAGGTATCTGGAGCACAGTATTAATCGAGCCAGGCCAGCATGGAACTGACCAGAGCCTAGAAAACCCACTTCAGAAGTAGTGTGGATTATGCTGAGCTCTGTGCTGTCTCAGCCAGCTGGCAGTGACCTCTCTGCCTCTGTTCCATGCTCCAGTCACTGCTGCAGCATCAGTTTGGGAAGTGGTGTCCATCTCTCCAGAGCAACATCAGCAAAGGCAGACCAGTGCCTCAGGATGCCGCACTGTTGTCAGTGTGTGAAGTGCGTGGCCTGAATTGTTCTCTGGCAGGTGCTGAACTATTTCCACTGGCTGAAAGAGGTGCCTGAAAATGGGCCATGACTGAGCACTGGTGTTAGAGAGAACAGCCCTTCCCTGGGAGCTGAAGTGCCTTTCCATGCAGCATGGGGCTGAGTGCTCTCTCAAGACACACAGGATGCACTGGAAAATCTGATCCTGAGAAACAGGAGACCAGTTTCAGAAGGCTGGAAAAGATCAAGTCTTGAAATAGTTGAATATGGAGCTTGAGACCAGGACACTGACTTCTTCTTTAAGACAGAAGGAAGGTAGTCCACAAGAGAGATCCATTGCATAGATGATAGTATCCCTGGTGATGCCAAAGAGGCACAGCATGGGGTCAGCAGACAGCTGGATCTCTTCACCTCATAGCGCTCCCATCACACAGCAGAGAGAGGAGAAGAAACATCAGAGGCAGGTCCTTGGTGTGCCTCAGTGAACCTCTCTCTGACGACTTCCTGGGCTCCCTGGTTTGTTTTTCCTCCAGTTTGGGACTTGGGCCAGATTGTGCTTGGACTGTGAATGCTTCCAGATGTTCTCAGCCCTTGGGGGGGGTGGGGGGGTGGGGGGGTGGGGCAGAGGCATGCCAGGCTTTAATTAGTATGCAAGCAAACCCATGCAAGGGGCATATAAAACATCACCTATCCCTTGGCCAGTGCCTGGTGCCTGGACGTCTGCTGGTCGCCAGTGGCTAAGGGGAAGGAAAACATCACCAGGCCTGGTGGAATGGTTTCTTTTACTGCTGTGTCCCTTCAGCAAAATGGCCAGTGTGTTAAGTGGCACCTGGATGGAAAGGCAGGAGAATGCAGTAGGAAGAAGCAATGAGAATGCAATCCAAGCCAAAAGCATTAAAAACCTGAAGGAAAACATTGCTTCTCTCACTGCTGCCAAGTTTAATTCAGTATGTGGCAACCTGGTGAAGTACATTCCTTTATAGGGGAGGAATTACAGAGGACAAGACCTTAAATTCCTCCCATTTGCTCAAGAACTCCAGCAAACACCTCCTCCTTCTTCCCCCTCCTGCTGGTCCAATTTTAAGGAGATTTTAATTCGAGCCCAAAGTGCTGGAACACAGACAGGAAACGGCTTATAATTTGCAAAAGTGTATATAGTTTCATGGAAAAGCAACATATATACTGAAACGTATGCCTTTCAAATTCTTCCCAGCATCCATCTCTTCTGGCCTGGGGACAATGGAGTCTCTGTGCTCAGGTCTGTTTTCGGTCGAAATGGTCCATGACTGCTCTTTTGTGACCAAACAGAATGCGGGGTGAGCCGGTCGGAGCACTCGGTGCCTTAATTATTTGGGTCATGTGGCTGCTTCCACTGCTGCAAGTGGCAGAGGACATGCAACTGAGGAGCATCGTTTCTGCTAAAGGGAGACTTGGGGAAAAAAAAACCACACAAGGGAAGTTCAGGCATTTCTCAGAAATCAGAGGCATGGCTCCCATCAGCTTGGAGAGGGTCAGGACTTCAGCCTTCGTGCTGGGATGGATGGATGGATGGATGGATGGATGGATGGATGGATGTGTGTTTGCATTGACTGCCATGAGGCCACTGTGAGTTAGAAATGCATTTGGCTTTGGATGGTTAGAAAATTGGAGTCCCAAAGCCTCTTCTGTTCAGCCTTTGCATTTGCCCTAGAATTTTTGCAGGCACAAAGACAGGCTGAGCAGACAATGGCTTGCTTGACTGGCAAGCACAAATGCGAGATTTTGCACGTACAAAGGATTGTTTGTGCAAGCAAAAATGTCATGCAAAATGAGGAGCATGTGGCCATGACAGGAGGGACTTCAGAGTGAAGAAATCATATCCAAATGCATCACCAGTTTGATTAAGGAAATTAGGGCAAAATTTTGAAGCACATATGTTGGCTTTGGAGTGAGAGAGAGGTCTCTGGCCTTGGGTGACCAGGAGAGACATTAGCTCTTGGGCAGCAGTGAATTGGCTGTGCTTCTGTTTGGATGTGCGCATATAAAAGAAACCACCTGTATAGAAGTTAGACATATCATCTGAATCTGAGCCACATTGCATCCTGCTCAAACACTGATGGCCCAAGAGTGTTGACAAGCATTAGCCTTGAAAAAGCTTCTCTAACAGTACACACGTGCAAGTGTGCATGCAAAATGCACATCTAATTGTTCTACTTATTGATTCAAAGTTATCAGAATTACTTAAATACAGAACAGGAAACTTATTTACTTTTTATCACCTGTACTCGTAGTAGAGGCTAAATTATGCTAGTTGTTAATTGTGCCCAGCATTAGGCATCTTGGAGAAGATCTGCTTGGCCCAAATTGTACTATTTGTCAGGAGTGAGAAAGCCTGGACTGGCTTTCTGGGCTGTGATATTACTAAATACACTTGCCTGAAAACCCTTTCAAATCCCAGTTTTGGAACCAGTGCTTTAGAGTCCAAATTTAAAATGCTGGTCTTTGAAACTCTATGTAATATAAGTGCCCTTGGGCAAAAATCTTAACCTCCATGTTTTTCTCCCTTCTTTTGAAAATTGAAGGTAATTATTCCTAACTATCCTTGTCAATTAGGCACAGCCTAGAGATGGGTGGAATGTCATGTTTTCCCTTTGGAAGGGTTCTATTTCTCCTCAATTTATAATCCCCTCTCATTGCAACTGGGGCTCATGTAGCTGCTGTTTAACCATTGCCACCCATGATTTTAGGCTGCTTTCTGTCCTCCCAGCAGCTGCCTCTGAGGCCACACAGGCAGCACCATAATCTCAGGCCTTTTTGAAGGCAAGTTCTGAAGCTCAGATGGAGGATGCTTGGTCTCTGCAGATGACATTTTATGGGTGAGCATTCAGGACTGCTGTTTCACCTTGTCTAAAGGACGGTGGCATTGGGATTCTATGGCTCTCCTTAAAACTGCTCCTCCACCTAAGGGCGGGTAGAGCATCACTGGTGCATGACCTCCAAATTAGGAATTGAAAGCACACATTGAGGAGACTTGCTCTATACAGTGGTCAAGGTTAATGAGGAGGTGCAAAGAGCTGGATCAGGAATATCATAACTCCTGGGCCTTGAAAAAGACACTGGGACCTATTGGCATTTTCCCAGCTAATTATGTGCAATAAAAAAGGCTAGGGCTTGGCTTTTGAAATGCAAAATGAGGTATTATGCAAAAAGAACACAAAATTTAAATCCAAAGAACAGTCAGATCCCTGTGGTTTGAGGGGCACTTTTCTCTGCTTGGATTGTCTGGGCTGCTCCCTGTTGGGATGAGAGGCTTTGTCCTGCCTGGGGTTGTGACCAGAGAACCCACTTAAGGGTTAAGTTGTATAGCAAACTAACTAGGGACAAGCAGCTCTCTGTGTGTGCAAGAGATGAGCAGAGCACTGATGAACCTGGCTTGAACAAAACAGCTCCAGGCTTTCTGCAGCACTGAAAAAAATCTCAGGGCACTTTTCTTGTAGCACACAAATGGTAGTGGCCTCCTGACTCTCCCAGTAGCAACAGGCATTATGTCCCTTCAGAAAATCTGGTGCTTTTGCCTGAGCAAGCAGGAGACTGCCTCCAAGTCACCTTCTCTGCTCCTCCTGGATTGACTTCTGTGTTTCTGTGCTTTGGGAGAGCAGCAAGAGCACCTACAGGAATGGGGCCTCAAGAGGATTTAGAGATGTTGCCATATTCTGCAGATGCTCCCATGTGTCACAGGAGTCTCTTTTAAGTGCAACTGTGCTGTAGACAGGATAGACCATCTTTCCAAACCCTGACATGAAGGGGAAATGTGGGTAGAGGCGAGGTGAAAAAGGAGTCATAAGGGCCTTTCAGTACATGCTCAGATGCAGAGGTTCTGCAGCTAGGAGAGAACACATGCCAGAAGTTTGAGTATGCTGATATGCAGGAGGAAAATCAATGGAACCTAATGAATCTGCTCCATTTCAAGTCAACCTATCCTTTCAGCTGTGAGGAAGCAAGGGTTGCTCATGGTTTTAGATGTGAGACCAGCCAACTCATGAGTCAGGTCTGATTCTAGAACTTAGAAACTGGGAGTCCCTGGGTTCAGCTGTGTCATTTCTAGTTATTATCATATGGTTCAGATCTCCAAATAAGCCAAATAGGTCCCAGCTCTAAGAAAAATTCAGTTTATATTTCTTTTGAATAAGGAGACAGGGGACAATCTATTTGTAACTGTCTATTGCATTGAGAGGGAAAAACTGGATCAAATTCTAGCTCCAAAAATCCACAGGAATGGGTTTTCTGGTTATTATTTCATTAGTCTGCTTTCCCCTTAGAAACAGATCTGAGGTGATACACATTTTCACAAGAAAGATCTTGTTGATGTCCATGGGACTTTTGCACAAGGCACCAGGTACAAGGAGATGCTGGCATTTGCTGGCAAGGAACACGGATTCTTTTTGATGCTCTAGTGACATGTAGCTGATCACGGAGGTGTTGGGCGTTTGAATGAGTGCCTTTGAAAACAATGCCAAAATGGCTTTGGTCCTTTCCTCCTTTAGTGAGGAGCTGGAGTTTTGAAAGTGCCATTTTACCTCTTCTGTTGTTGAAAATAGAGAAACATATCAATTCTGCTCCAAGTCAAAAGCTACTTGTTGTCCATTATTCTTTCCTCACTGACCCCAAATAATTTAATTATTGGAATTCAACAGAAAAATCCAAGCCATTTCAATAAATATACATGCCAAGGAGACATTATTTAAGCTCTCTAGGAGATTTAAGCTCTGTAGGAGATTTTCCTTTCAGTCTTCTCCAGTAGCAAAAGTTGAATCAGGAGGATGAACGTCAGCTTCTTGGAGACCAGTCCTGTGAGATATTTTAAACACAAATAAGGAAGTCTTCTGCTACCTTCCTGTTGTAGTTTGTTATACACATCTATGTGCCATTTAATTGATAAATGATGTAACTCTCTTCCTTGGCTCCCACTTTCAAATAAACAGGTTTTTCTAGTTGTATTTAACCCATAATTAATTAATAAACCAGACCCCAATCTGTTTATTAATGGCCTTCTGCTCCCTTGTTGTCAGGAAAAGCTGTAGAAAGGGTTACACAAGGATCATAAAAAGTCTTAGCTCTCTCATCAGAGCTAGGATATTCTTGTGTGATGGATGTGGATAATTTTATGGTGAGGATATGATCTGATGACCTGCCAATAGCAGAGATCTGGATTTTGCATCACAATAGGTTCCCTCACATCCTTGTGCTATTGCAGATATCAAGTATAGCCCTGGCTGTCAAATTTACAATATTTTCTTCAATGAACAATCAGCAGAGGATCTGTGAACCTGTAGCAGAGAAATTCCTGTATCTAAGCTCAGATAAAAAATGGAGGAGGGGTTTTGATTTGTTTCTAACCACAAAATAATTTAATCTTAAATGCAAGCAGGATATAAAACTATATTCCTAAGTGAAGATGGGAAGCGGTGGGGGGAGACAAACAGCTGTGTTCCTCATTCCTCAGCCTAATAGCTTTTGGTTGTTACCATGAAGCTGCAGCTTTGAGAATCATGTGTTCTTCATAAGACAGGGTTCTTTGCTTTCACTTTCTGAGAAACACACTTCTAACTTCTGCAATAAGGCAGAAAGGCCCAAGTTAGTGAAAAAAAAGCACCCAGATTTCAATAAAAAAATTAAACATAATTTTGCATTCCTGTGAAGTCTCATGACATCCAAGAAAACCCTGTGATTTCCTGGTACTCTGGGTGTAGGAGAGCCCACCTTGGGATGCTCCAACATTTATCTTTGGAATCACTCCAAAACCTGAAAAGTCAGACCAGTCTTGGGCTGCTCTCAGCCCTTGAAGTTGGTACAAATGCCTTTCCAGGTCAGAACTGTGATGAACCAAAGTGATCGTCACCCTCCCCTGAACTCCAGGCCCTCCACTCCAGCCAGTGGAGACACCTGGAAGGCTACATGTGCCTCTTCTTAACACGTCTGAGTCCTTCTCCGGAGGCATCACATCACCTTCCTGTCGCCAGCCCGCCTGTTCTCTGAGCAATCAGCTGCAGAGGGTGCTCTTGCTCTGCCTGAAAACAAAAAAGTTTGGGAAACTCCCGTCCCGTCTCCTCCCTTCCACCCGCTCCGTCTCAATAGAAGCAAACAAATGAGTCTGCCGCGACCTGAGCTCTGCCTTGGAACGAAGGAGCCAGCGGTGAAGAGCCATTTCAGAGCATGCCCCTCCCTGCTTCCGTGGGGAGCCCGGGGTCGGGCTCGAAACTTCGAGGGGCTGCGTGGATGGGGCCAGGCAGGGAGGGCAGGAGGCTGCTGCTGGAGAGAAATGCTGTCAGCAGTGGTGTGGGCAGCAGGAGAGCTGCTCTTCTCTCACGTCTGGCTAGGGAGATCCTGACCTGGCAGCTCAGGGTGTCCTCCCGTTGTGCTGTCATCCTGCTCTAGAGGAAAAACGGGCTATTTCTGAACCACATTTGGGTAAAGGTGTTTATTAAAGCATCCCATGGGTGCCTCTGTTTCTAGCTGCTTGGCACGGAGGAGCAGACAAGGCAATCTGCCGAGAAAGCATTTACTTGATGTGCTGCTTGCCTCTGGAACACAGTGCACGGCAGGTCTTGTGTGCAAATACATCTCGACTATTTCGGAGAACAGAGAACTTTTGGAGCCACAGAAAACAGATGGGAGGGATCCTGAGAGGCAGTTCACTGCACTGACCTTCCCCATGACAATGGCAGCTCAACTGAAAGCAGCCTTTGCCTGGGCTGCTCTCAAAGTCCCCCAGTGATGGAAATTGCACAAACTTTCCAGGCCATCTGTTCCAGAATTTTACTCTTCTTGCTTTGGTGGTAGTATCTGGATTACATTTCTCATTCCTCATGGCTAATCAGTCACCAAAGTGACAGAGGATTTTCTCTCCTCCATTATGTGAATGTGGACAATAATTAGTAAGTAATAAATCAGTGTCGGGTTTTGCACCTGTGTGCTGATTTGAAGACAGGTTTAATAAGCTTTGTGTGCACCTGCTACTTGTGTTTCTCCCTGTGGAAAAGTACATGCCACTGAAATGCAATGCTGCTGGCAGCGAGGACACCAAATAGCAAAGGGGCTGGTGGAGTGAGGTGCTGAGGGTTTCCTTGAGAGCTGTGGAGGCTCAGCCTTTCTTGGAAAGGTTCTCCACAAAGATCTCAAATCGGTTAGGGACAGTCATGTTTGATGGCCATGAAGTAAAACTTTCCTTCAGTCAAATCCATTTACAGCTAAACTGCAGCACAGGATGGAATTAGAAGTGGAATTTGTTTCACAACTCTTCATCCCAAGCTTTAAGCAGATGTAATCTTTTCTTGTTCTCTAGCCTTGCGCTATAATCAAAGGTGAAGGACTGGTGCCCCTAGAGGATCTTCTCCCTTCTAAAGTGAATTTTTAAGTTAGATGGTAATGGGAATGAAATGTAGTCACTTCTCATTTATTTTCTTTTGTTTTACAATATAGACTTGCAGAATTCATACAGAATTCCCATACACTGATGTCAGGCTAGCCAAACAGTCAAAAAGTGTTAGCATTCTAAAACAGTTGGAGATATTCATTATTTGTGGAACAGAATTTGCTTGCCTAAGAAATTCACAAATAAATCCTCCATACTGCACATGTCTGAGAATACTGAAGTCTTGGTCATGACCAGTTGCTAAGACAAAAAGCCGCAGTCACCAAGTAAATCTCTTGTGCATCATTTGAGCTTGTAATATGTGTAGCTAGCCCTTGAAAGCAAGCTGCTTTCTGCCATCCCCTGAAGACCTGTGGTCATGGAACATTTATCCATTTTTCTACATGATTTCAAAACACATTATTATTTACTTTGATGAACACTCAACATGAGCACCATGTTTAGGAAATTACAGATATCAAAGTAGAGATGTAATAAAATTATAAATCTTCCCATCTGTTCTCTCTGTCCACTGAAAAGATAAATCAGTAATTATCACAAGTATATGATTAGTTTAGAATGTTTTAGAAAATGGGACTAGTATTTTTTTCTCTCCTGGGAGACTAATCTAAGACTAAGTCATTAAGTCTAAGGATGTTTGTCTTAGATCTTTTACCAGGAGGCACACTATGCTACTTCTGGTTAATCCATTTTCTAAGTGGGACAGATAAAAATATTCCTTCCAGAGAAGGGGATTCTTCTGAAGCCTAACATTACACTTTTGAATCTTCCACTAGTTGCACACTCTCAACTTGCTTTTATTTGAAGAAGTAAGGAATTGAAAAACCAACACAACCGTTTTTCTCCTCCAAAATTTTCCTTGTCAGCTCTGACCAGCTGGCAATTTCCATTTGGATTTATTTCTATGTATTTCCATCCTGGTGCAGAGATTATGACAAAATATTCTTTTATATCCTTCTACTGCAGAAAAAAAAAAGTTATTTTCTTGCCAAGTCAGACACACATTTATGGAAGAAACTGTCACACCTACCTTCTCTCAGCAACTTTCAGTCCATCATGTGAGCTGTAGCCAGTAACCTACACAGGGCAAACACCTCCTTTGTATTGTCAATTTTTCTATACCACAGTCTTCAGCTGGAAAGTCTTAATTTAGCATTCTGAGATAGGATCTGAAATACAAATTTCCCATGGATATCTACCCAAGTAGTAGCGCAGTCCTGTTCAGTGTCCTTTCTAATAATAAGTGGATCTTTGAACCACCTATGCAGGACCTGAGAAAAAAGTGTGGCATTTTTGGTGGATGGATGGCTAAGAGCTAAAATTCTAGGGGGATGCTAACTGCTTAAGGATGCTTATGTCATGACATAAAGACATCTGTTGTATCTGTCTAGAAGAACTGGGTTTAAGGGAATGCTTCCTATCTTAGTCTTGTTCTTTTCTTTTCTTTTCTTTCAATATCTCTGTTCCCTGTGTCTGTAGAAGCACCATGTCAAAATGGGGTCTACCTCCATTTTCATGTCACCACTTTGCCAATGTTGGCTAATGGCAGATGCTTCTTCACAAGGAAAACTGATTTCTAGATGAAGTGGTCAGTGGGAAGTCAGAAAGGCTTTGAGGAATTCAAGTCTGGTGACTGCTCTTGCTACACAAAGTTCTTTAAATACTTATAACTTGAATATTGCAAAGCAAATAGAAGGAAGGTGGGGATGGGCTGCACAGGTTTACCTGCTTTCTTACCTTTTAGAAATTACCATAGCCCTTCTAGCAAGGGGAAGAATTCAGTATACCTCACATTTCTAGCTCAAGCCTTTTGTTTGTTGAGTCATTATGTCTCAGTCAACAGCTTTCTCCCCACAGCTTTCCAAAAGTAAAGATTGTCCTTGAACTCCAAACCCTGCTAAGGAAACATGGAGCAAATGTCAACATTTCTGAAGTTATTCACCCTCTGCCAAAGCACACATATGGCTTGGACAGCAGAGCTGTAGCAATGAAATCCACTGGGGTTAACAAATAAAGGCAACACCAAGTCAGTGTATTTTACTAAGTCCTCTGACACAGGTACAGGTGAAAGATCAATAGAAGTTGGCCAGGTTCAGCTCTCTCCTGTGGGAAACCTTTGAACAAATCTTGTTGGTCTGGGTTACTAAAGATCTTTCTAAGTGTGATCCTTAAGTTGTAGGCAGACTAATGTTTTAAATAAAGTGTTCCTGAAAGAACTTTTCAGTCTTTTTCTCTGTACCAAGTTCTGAATCCTGCCCCATCCATCCTGTCCCACTTGCAATTTCCATGCAATGCTTCCTCAGGCATGTCTGTAGCTGGCCTCCAAAGTGCAATGTTTCTATGTCCAACACAGCCATGGGAGAGGAGAGAAGGACAAGCCCCTCTCTCAGGTGAGAAAATCTCTGCCCAAAGCTCTTTTTTTTGGGCCAAAAGGACCTTAAGGAAAAAGCATGAAGAAAAGCAGCTGGGGAAAGCATGGCTGCTCTTAATAGAAAGGAGCAAGGAGACACGAAGTGTTGGCCGTGGATTTGTCATCTGCTGTCAGAATTTTCTCACCTGTCAGGCAAGTTTCCTACGGGAAGATTCCTTCCTGCTCTCAGCTCTTTTTAAACTCAGTATCTTTTCCTCAAGCTGTTAAGTCTCTTTCTCCCTCCTTCATGTACCACCCTTATGATCCTCACATGTAGTGGACCAACTTGGGTGTGTTTTACTCGGGTCCTCACACTCCCTCTCCTTTTAAAAGCCTGTTTCAGTGATTGATATGAAGCAAACTAAGCAGGAATTTTCTTCCTACCTTTCTGACAGCAATATATTGCTGAGGACTGTGCACAAAGAAAAGAAATAAATAAAAGGATGTTTAACAGCTAGGCTTTTCTTGTGCTGAAGGATCTCCCAGTATCTGGATGTAGGAATCTGTTTTCAGAGTGGAGAACTGCTGCTGGGTGGAATGTGTCAGCTGCTTACCAGGTCCTGGGCATGCTATCGGGCCGTCGGAGGCGGTGCTATGAACGCAGCCGAATGCTCAGCGTTAAGCCAGTGAGAAATTCCACTGAAGTCAGGGGGGTTTTTGCATGTGCTTAAGGGCTTTGCTGGACTGGGGCTTACGAAGGATGGACTATGGGTTCATCAGATGGGATTGGACCAAGAATCTTGCACCTATTCTCTTGCCAAATCCTGGAGGATGCCTCTGATTCACAAGTGATAGGAGTAAATTGGGTCATTGAAAAGAAGGGAATTCAGCTGACCAGCTGGCCATAAGCTCCCTGGTTGGAGGCTGCTATGAAAAAGTGAATTTCTCTTACAGCCACTTAGGCCCTTGCTGTAGGTTTTGTATACGTGTGTGTGTATAGCTTTTTTCGGTCCAACTATTCAAACTAAGGTAATGCATGTGATGGAACAGGATCCCTGCTCTCAGTTTTTTGGCTGTCATTATGGATGAAAACCCATCAAATAATGATTAAGAGCAATATTTGCAGAGTCAGCTGCTGAGTTCCCTGACTTGCTACAGTTGCAGAGCAACAACATTGCAGTGGGCAAAAGATTAACCACAAAGGCTGTTAAAAAGAAAAGAAAAAAGCCAGGCTGGATTTGACAGATCAAAGAAAATAAACTTGATGATACTTAGAGATTAAATTGTCTCAGGATGATATATGTAGCCATAAAAACCTATAGGAATAAACTGGAACTCAGCTGCTGAGGAACTGTCAGCAGCCTAGAGGACATTGTTTGACCTTGACTGACACAGAAGGCTAAGAGAAGAAGGGGCATTCACAGTCTCATATCTGGAACTGAGTCACCCCGTAGCTACAGACACATCACTTCTGCCTCATGTTCTCCTCTCCCAGGCAAACTGGTAAAACATAGAGATGAGAAAACTGATTCCAACAGGAAAAGTGCTTCATGCTTCCTGATCCTTTGAGTGCAAGTCACCACGTGATACATCTCTATTTCAGTGACACTGCTGTGCTTAGAGAAAAGGCTTGTTAATTGCCTTCTGGGGGCTTTGCAAAACTTTTCTTAATTCCCTATAAGTGAAACCTTGTTTTTCCTTCCAGAGTTTGGTTAGAGAGAGAGATATTAATCCCAACAGCAAGATTCCAGCCAATATCCTAAACCAGGAGGAAGGTCTAGGGTCAAAGCTAGCAAATGATGTTGGAAGAAATAAGTTTACAGTCAGTGTGTTCTTTCATGAGCAGATTATGGAGGTTTGGAAACACTGTCATCGCAGAGGTAGTGAAATACTGCTAGTTTGCTATAGGCAATGTCTAAACTCCACCCCCTCCATTCTCTTGTGAAAAGAAAAATACAATCGCCGAGGTTTCAAATAACCGATGAAGAAACAGTCCTCCTTTTCCAGTGGTTTTGAACAAAAGGAGAAGGCGAAGTGTTGGCACTGTGAGCAGAAACACAGACCTATGTGAGCTCAGCTTTTGGAGTTGGAAGTCAGCCATGAAAACAGAACTAGCAGAAGTTCAGCAAGCCATTTAACCATGGTACTAGCATTTGTGTGGGACTGACTTTCATCCTTTGGAGACACAGTGGTGCTTAAAGAGATAGGGCTTTAAATGCTAAGTTTTGTTAATTTTCAAGAAACTTTGACAAAACCGGCAATTTTGGGTAATGGGAGGGATGGACAGACTTAAAAAGAGGTGAAAGCAGAGATCTAGTTCATGATTCAGCTAGACACCTCATTTGAGCTCAGGAAAGTCACTTAGCCATGGAATTTGCTGTCTACAGACCAAGTGCCTAACCTAAGAGAGTAGTGTGGACTCCTTATAGAACTGTAGGTGTGGTTCAAAGAGACCTCTGGGTTCAAGCTAATGGAGAGAGACCAGCACATCCAGAACCTCCTCTCACCACTGTTCCTACAGTGCCTCGGGAAAATAGCACCATCTTTTCATTAAATTATCCTCCCTGTATTGTTATAATGTCTTCAGTGCAAAGATAGTCTCTCACTTGATCTGCTTAGTGCACAACTCATTTAGACCCTGGGTATTTGGTGGCATTTTACCATTACTACCCTAAAAGTAATTACTTCTGCTGGAGATGAGTGCTAGATTTGCCGGGCTGGACTATCCTGTAAGTCAGTGCAGACTCAGATGTTCATGCAGTGGATGAGAAAGAGAAATGGATGTTTTCCTTAGAGGCAAACACCAATACATAGCAAAGGGACACAGCCTCCTTTCAGTCCTAAAAGCATTGTAGAAAAGTCTTGCAGGAAAGGCTTCTGTTGCCTTTACCTAACTCCTGCTTGGGTAACTGCATGCTGCTCTTCCCAAAGACTTCCTGGGTCTTTGGCTGGGGGAAGTGCTTCTGACCCCTTGCATTAATCTGCTGTATAAGGTCAAGACTACGTTTAAACGCTCACCGTGTTTCACCAGCATGAGATAATCGGTATCCGGCAGCAAGGAGAGGGTTGCCATCAAAAATGTTTTGTGGGATCTCCTGGGAGCGAGGGTGTTGTGGAGGCTCAGATCACTCTCCAGCCTGGAAGGAGAAGGGAAAGGCAAAGGAACACAGTTTCTGCCTCATGGTCAACTCTGCCATGAGTGCACAGGGCACAAAGCAATCTTGGACCGCACTGGACTTACTTAGTAAAGCTCTGTGCTGTGGCATCCTGCAGTGATTGGCTCTCAGGTACCTATTAGATCTTATTCTGGAAATATCTCCATCCTGAACGCCCCATATCCTGTCCAGATTTTCCCAGATGTAGCCTTTGATACATGTGACAGCATGGACAATTGGATATTACTGAGATGCAGAGCCGTAGAAAGCCATTGCCTCTCTGTTTCACACAATAATCCCCTGAAGCTTCACATCACGGAAAATCCATGTGATTTCTTGCAACGCGGTGTCACATGAAAAGACATCTCCCCCGGTGCTGTTTTGGAAATACAATAGTTGTTTTTGTTTTATCTGCTGTGCCATCAGCCCCCCCAGCTGGGGACTCAAATATGCATTAATTCTGCTTATGACTGCCAGGAGAGTTTATTATGGCCAACAGCAAGAAGCATGTAGGAATCTGCGAGGTGTGTGCATTTCTGCAGAAAATGAGCCTTGGTCCCTGCTTGCTGTCAGCTTTCATTACAGCAGGGGAAATTTCTTGCTGGAGAGGGGATCATGTAGTAGGCAAACATTGCACGAGAGAGAGAGAGGTGCCAGGACTGGCTCAAAGACTGTTGTAATGGGACAGGGGGGAAAAGAGAAATCCAGAATCTGAAAGGCAAGAGGAGAGATGAGTTGCAAGGTAGTCCTCAGGAGCTTCAAGTGTTAGGCTGACAGGATGGTTTGCTCTTGAATGAGGGCTTAGTAGTTTTCTTTCTCTCTTTCTTTCCTTTTTTTAATCTCTTTTTTTTCCTTTTTCTTTTCTTTCCTGCTGAGAGAAGCTCTTTTGTGTTGATTGGCACAAGTTTTGGAAGGATTAAATAAACCCAACAAATGGAGACTGCCTTTTCTACTTTTGCTGGAGGCAGCTGTCTTTCAGCAATCAAACTCGTGCATTGCTGTGGAGGTTCATCCTATCACTGCCTGATTGCATCCCAACAGCAGGAGTGTTGTGGCACATCTCCAGTGGTGTTGTCCCCTTGGAGGGCCATGGTCTATGTTGAGACAGTTTAGGTAGAAAAAAACTTCAGGAGGTCTCTAATCCAAACTTCTGCTCAAAGCAAGGCTCATTTCAAAGTTATGTCAGGCTGCTCAGGGCCTTGTTGTGTTCAGTCTTGTGTTTTCTCCTCAGGTGGGCAGGATAACACTGAAATTTTACAAGCTGCTGGGAGAGGCTGGAAATGTGTCAAGTCTGTGTGTCCCTAAGGGCAGACCAGGGAGTTTGTCTTGCAAGGGTGTGCAGAGTTGTCTCTGTCTTGGTGGCAGACCAGGAGTGGGTGATTTCTCAGAGACAGTCATTTCAGGGAGGGCTGTTGTCTTGTTCACCCTGGTTCCTAAAGCAACAAGACTGCACTGTGTGGTTTTGTCTTTCCTCCCCCATAACACAGCATCATTAAGGTTGGAAAAGACCTCAAATGTCATTAAGTCCAGTTGTTAACCCACCACTGCCATGCTCACCACTAAACCACATACCCAAGCGCCACATCTACATGTCTCTTAAATACCTCCAGGGATGATGACTCTACCACTTCTCTGGACAGCCTGTCCAATGCTTGACCATCTCATGTGTACTGAATCAATGATGAGAAATTGGCTGAAGAGGGAATGTCTTTCACTTCGTCTGTCTGGGGAAAGCTCAGTCTTTGCTAACACTGGCTAATTGGCATGGGTGATGACTCACAAGACACAAAGCCGTAGGAACCCGGGATTCATCAGTCATCCTGTCTGCTAAACGACCTGCTTAGCTACTCATTACCTGCTAGCTAAGCTAGCCTGACTACATCCAGCAGTGCCAAGGACAGGACACTTGCTGGGGCCTGAAAAGCCACAGAGTTGTGTTTTATTTTTCCTGATCAGAATTGGCACAGGGTAGATAATCTTGATCAAGTCCAACAGCACTGTATCAGACCTAACCCTTTCTCATCCATCAGGTGTATAACACTTCTCCTTCTGAAACTCTGGCCATTGCTGTCACTGCTGCTGACCAGATTTCAGGCATTTAATGCCCTACTGTAGATGCAAAAAGTCAAGCACTCTTTGATGAATTTCGTGGGACAATCTCCACATCATCCAGTGTGGAAGTTCATGGAGTTGCAGAAGGTGCATTGTCCCTCTGTTTCCTAAACATTATCTTCAGTAAACTCTTTTTCAGAGTGAGGAATTAGTCAGTGGGAACTCCCTGGGTTCAGGCATCTGCATTGCTCTGTGGACCAGGCCTTTATTGGACGGTTATTTTCAGTCTCCCAGGGGTCAGCCCTGGAGGTACAGCTCACACCCCCACAGTGCTGGCTCCTTTTCTCTCTTGGTAACTGTATTGCATCTTTGCAGTTTCTTCTTCTGCAGACATGGTTTCAGTCTCCTCTTTGTCCTGACTTGCTGCTGTGGAATGTAAGGCTTTTATTATTTTTTTTTTCACTCTGTAAAACAAAAATATGAACCTAAGCACATCATGTCAAGAGTTTGAGCTTGCATTTTCTGTCTGGGTCCTTTAGAGAAAATAAGAGCAGCACCTTGTTTTTCCACTTCTTTTTACCTTCCCTTTGTCCTCCTGCTCTCAGAGAAGATTTATGCCCTGTTGTGAAAGCACTGCACCTAACACAGCCAGCTCTCACAGTTTCACTTGCTGTGCAATTCCAGTATGATCTTGCTTCAATGCATACTTGATTCAGGAACAGTGGGATGTGTTCAGATGGATCACACATGAGCCAAACTCTTATTTTATTGCAGTTTATTTCTTCAGGAAGAGCCAGGGTTGAACTAGGAGTTCATTGAGTTTTAAGGTAACACATTTTCTCTCTCAGCAGGAGCAGGCCATCGACATATACGGTTATTTACAGCAGCTCACCTGGGGGAGAGTAACCCATAAATAGCAACTTCTTGTGTTCACTCACAGGCACATATTCTTAGAGAAGGCAGAAACCTCACGTTCCTGCCCATTCGTTAATATTCAGCAATAGGATTTTTGAAGGAAAATGTGTCCCTAGGTAGGATATCCTATAACTCCTGACCACAGGGGTTTCCTCCAGCTTCACCTCCAGCATCTGGTGTTGTCTGTTCTTGGAGACAGGCAGATGGGGTAGATGGACCCCTGATCTTATCTGGGAGGACAGCAATTTCCGTGAGCCAAATGCAACACCGGAGAAATACGTCAGATGCATTCCAGATGGATATCCCTGGAGAGCAGTGCCTTAATTCATAGACCAGGCAAAGAGACTCAAAAAGGAAACGTCTTTCTCCCATGGCAGTGGGGAGCCTCGAGAAAGGAAGGGTAGATCACCTTCTTAGGCTCAGATCACAGGCTTGGTCTCACATCTTTGGTGATCGAGGTGTCTCTGATCTGGACTGAGTAATCTCTTCCATCTCTTCCTTGGCATATTTCATAGGGATGCCTTCAAACAGTCCTTAAGGGCATCCTTTTTCCATTACTGCTTAATGCAGAGAAATAACTTAAGATCCTCTGCTATGAATGAACTGTCTCCCCAGTGAATGCTGCCTGTCCTGCATTTTCAGATCAACAATACAGCCAATTTTTGAAGTACACTGTAATAAGGCCAAATATATGGGCAAAGTTCTCTTATTCCAGGATGTCACATCTTTCCCATTTGTTACAGTGACAGTACTTCATCTTCTCTGGGAAAGAATTATTCTGCTGCCATGTCTCTATCCAGCCAATATATTTGTTTCATAATCTGTGAGATATCCTAGACATCACATCCCCTCTCACTTTTCTCTAAGCAATGTATTTGTATGCTTTATAAAAGGAGTAGACACCTAAGATGGGTCATCTAGACAGTCTTCTGGTCATGTATTGACAGTGCTTGTTATAGTTCAATTAATTACCTGGGAGCTTAGTCTTACATCTTTCATGTAGAACTTGTTAGGCTTCACATCTGTAGGTAACAACCCAGCCTGAAAATACCCAGACCATCCCCAAGAGCAATCACTGACATGATAAAATATTACAGTATTTACATGACACTTAAAAGCTCTAGTGATCAGTAAAGCCCCACTTTGCTAGACCCTGAACACAACTAAGGAAAGAAACCAAACTCTTCATCTCAGCATTTGTTACTCAAATTGGTGGAGCCAGAGAGAAAGAGGTTCAGAGAAGGACTGTCAAATTCTGCTGCTCTGACAGGAACAGCATTTGCCCAGGGAACAGTAAGGTTATAAAATATACAGTCTATTGCAAAAATCCACCTCTGTCCAGTGACAAATGCAGAAAAACTCCCACATGAATGAACTGCTCCCAGGAATCCCATTGCTATCTTCCAGAGAATTAAATCATGATCCTAACAGCTGATGATTGACATCCATCCCTACAGAAAGGCAAGGCAAAGCATAGGCTCACCTCAACCTTGTGCTGTGGTTGAGAACAGATTTTGCATTGGCAATATTGATTCAAGCTGTGCTGAAAGCTTACAGCGGAAAGGACTGAGGGCTCTTAGGAATCACATGCTTTGGAGACCCTCTTACTGCTGACTAGCCTTGAACACATTTCAGTCCTCTGTCCTGATAGAAGCATGTTTTTGTGTGTAGTAACAATGCATTTCCCTTCCCACACTGTATTTACAGACATGTGCTGCTTTCTGGCAGGTTGGTTATGGATGACAGATTGGGAAGGATTTCACGTCGCCTGTGTTTTCTCTGTGGGGTTAGACAGCATGTGGGTGTGGTGTTAGATTCCTCATCTCTTTCCTCAGACCTTGTGTTAGAGGATCAGGAGGATCTCTGACAGGTGCTACAAGACAGTCCTCTAAAGGGGATTCTGTTTGTGTAGTTGTCAGGTCAAGTGGTGTTATTTAAGCATATGTACCATGGTGGGTGTTGCAAACAGTTCCTTTAGGTTGTTCACAGCCATGAAACCATTTCAACTGACTTGGTAGAGCTGCAGTTAGGCCATCTGCTCAACCAAAACTCTTGACTAGGCTACAAACATTTTATGCCTTTTTAAAAAGTCTTTCTCTCTGACTTGTCAAGTGCCATGTTGCACTCAATGCCTTTGTGGAGGCCTCATTTCTACCTTGACCAGGTGGACAATCCATTCAGCAGACAAAGGGCGGAGAGGTTATCTGCAGCCTTACCCAACCACACTCTTCACAGCTGGTAAGGATCTGTAAATGCCAGAGATAATATGGAGATAACTGGTGATTTAGTGAGCTGAATCTCTAAAGCTTTGTGTGGCATAATGATTTGTGATGACAGGGATGCCCAGTCCCTGGAAGTTCCATGTCCTCAGTCCAGATCCCATTTTATCAGATGCCCATGAGTTTGTGATTCAGTTAAATTGACAGGCTAACAAACTACGAATCAGTAGGAGGTGTCCATCTCTTTCTAATCACCTGAAAATATGACAGTTTACTGTTAAATAAGAAGAAAAACAGAGGAAATTAAAGATGCCTGTCTAGTGTCATTGTACCATTAATTGACTTTTTGACCTTATAAATTCCCAGAGGAACTGAAAATTTGCCCACATAAAAGTACAGAGATGTTTCCTGTCTCTAAATGGACCTTGTCAAAATGTCTCCAATAAATACAGAGAACAGGATCCTTGCAGCCACTGAGATTACTAGAACAAGGTGTGAGAGCTTAAAGAAAATGAAGGAAATAATTGCTGGCTAGAGGAAATAGAAAAATCAACAGGAAAAGCCCTTTTTGTTCCAGCCAGTCCTGATGACAGCCAGGAAAATTTCATTAGTCTTAAGAGCATTGCTGTACCCTTTTATTTCTACCAGAAAGTTGAATTCCCCCTGCTCAGATGTGGTTACATTTCTTTACTGAAACTGCACAGTGCTTGTGATATTTTACTATTTCTAGTGCTGGGGAGCCAGTGCCTCTGTGCTCTGCATGGGGAGCAGCTTTAGCTTCCAGTCATTGGAAAAACACAAAGCAAAACCCTAATCTTCTGCCTAAAGATCTCCCATACAGTACAACTCTTGGGGCAGAGGGCAGTCATGGAAAATGGGGAAAATGAGTGAAAGGGACAACTGCAGCCCCGTCTTGTCATGGATCAAGAGCTCCTTTCACCACATCAGAGAAGTATAAGAATTGGGGCCTCCCTTGGCATTCAAGGGACTGATCCCTGTGGACCTCTGTTGGAACTCCAGAGAAAGGACCATCCAGTCTGTCCTCCGAGGGAGCTGGAAAGAGAAATGCAATGCTTTTAGGTACAACTGTCTTGCAGCCACCTGCAGCCATTCTGCTGCTTCAAGGCTTGGACATCCCAGTTTGGTGCTTTGTCCACCCTGTTACACTGTTTTTGATGGTGAGCCAGCACTGGATATTACAAAAGACAAAGCCCTTTTCTCCTACACTACTCAACATAATAATTCAGGTCCTTGGCACCAGCTCTGCATGATGCAGGGGAGGAAACTCTTGCTGAATCCCAGCTGATGGGCTGCCCAGACCTAGAAACGGGAGGATTGATGGTCTCCATAAATGCCTTTGCCGTAGCACTGCTGCCTGTGCTGCTGAGCGATCCCCGCCTGTCCCCCCAGGGCCTGATTCTCCCCTTCCCTGCTTGGTGCTGATGCATTTTAGCAGCTGATAGATCACAATTTCTTTACCTCTTGCCCCAAATGAGACATATTTCATTCGTGGGGGGGTTTCAGTGTGAGGAAGGCTCTGAGACCCAAGCCTCATTCCATAGGGCACTGCTCTGCACCTGGGGTTATTTTTCCCCCCCCTTCTGTTCTTTTAACTAGTGCCTTTAAGAGGGATAGGAGACGAGCCCAGAACGTATTTATTGAGCCCAGGGGAGGTGCAAGCATCTGTTAAATATTATGAAGATATCATTGATGAGTTGGTTTCACCTAAAGGCTGAAAGAGGTATGATGTTTACATGTCTCCTGTGGGATGGTGCAGAGCAGGAGAGATGGATGCTGCTCAGTAATAGCTCCCCTTATCCAAGGGTGGGATGTCACACAGACTCAAAACATGAAGTCATCTGTATCTTCTGGTTGCATTGGATGTGAGGAAAGGCTGTGTGCTAGGTTTATCGGCATCATTCATGGCAAGATTTGTCACTCTTACTCTCAGATAAAAGATTTGTGTTTGCTTCATCCCTCTTGTGCTTCCTACAAAGATCTGCCTGCTTGCTAAAGGTGTCAGCTCCTGAGATGTTTTCCTAGGGAATTAAAGGCACATTTAGATTTTCTCTTTTTCAGCTGCTTCTTTCCCAGCTGTTATCTTCTTGAGCATGACAGCAAACCTCACTGGCCCTGGCTCTCAGATAGTTACCTGGGAGCAATCCACCATCCCTCTCTGTCCTTGCTCATCCCAAATGATCTCCCAGATTCGGGACAGATGACCCACCTCAGTTCCACAGACCAGTCCCTGGTCAAACCACTGCTCCACTTTTGAAAAAGAGCACAGAGAGGTCCTGGATCCCAGGTTAAGATATAAGACAAGCTTTTCTTGGGTGAGACCCCCATATAACATTTATGCTTTCAATCCCTCCCCTGAAAGTTGAATAAACAGGAACTGCAGTCCTGTTGTGACAGGAAAAAATTCCAGCCCTCTGCTCAGAAGGGAAAGTGTTGTTTCCCATTGGGCTTTGATTCCCTTTATGTTTATGTACTGACCGAAGATCCTGACAATAAAGTGTGATATCAAAACCAGAGAGAGTTTGGAAAGGAGCAAGAAATTAATTTTTCAAAATGCCCTCAGTATTCAGCGGATCTTTTCGGTCCTCATGGGGGAGGGGGTCCCTGTATCCTATCGCACACCTGACATTGCCCCTAGCAAAATTAGTCACAATGGCCCCATGCAGGTTTTGGATTTACTGTCTGCAAATTTGGCTGGTCTGATCACTGGTCTGAACACCTGTGGAGCCTCAGAGTCCAGACTATTAGATTAATCTGTCAGTCACTCTATATAACAGCCTGTCCTCCTCTCCATCCCAGTTCGACACTCCCTTCCCAATTTTGGTGTACAGCTCCGAGATCCAGTTTCACCGGAATGTAAACAGTGTCTGAATCCCCCAACTTCCCTGCTTTGCTTCCGCTGTGAGTGCACGTCGGCTATATTGGCTGCTTGAAAAGTAATTATCCTCACTTCCCACCTGATAAATTAAAGACCCCCAGGTTCTTTGCTTAATGGTGCAGAGCAATTCAAGAGCGATTCTTCTGCAGAAGCTGTTAGGAGAATGTCCTAGCAACCTCACACCATTCTGGTCCTCGTTGTGCTGGGACGACAGCCCATTAATCAGCCTGACCTGGCTCAGAGATGGCAAAGGTCGTGCTGCGTGAAGTCTAATCGGAAAAACAAATTTCACCCCTCTGGAGTGCTTCCTGGCAGGGACCAAGGGGGAGACTCGCTTGGTTTCACACTTAAGCACCTTAAGTATTTTTCCAAGGCTAGAAGGCAACTGATATGAAGGGTTTGTACTTCAAATAGAGGAGCACAAGTCCCTAGGGCTGTGTCCACATTGCTCTGAAGTGTGGTTTTGGGAATGATGGGGAGAATGATCCCAGATCAGCGCACTTCACATCTGTTCAGCCACCTCTGGGGGAAGCAGGGGTCAAGTCTGATGGAGCACATGATGCCCCAGCCCCAGATTCAATACAGCCTTGGAGTATGCTGGCAGATCACTCCCTGTAGGCACAGATGAAAAGCCTGGTCTCATGCTCATAATGGTCCTGAAAATTCAGTGTGGCTCTCAGTGGTTTCCGCATAAGAGAGACTGAGCCATATCAGCACAAAAGCCCAGCTGTCCCGAACCCTGTCTCAGACAGAAGCCAACAGTGGGTGCCTGGGGAGGGAAGATCCATGATAGGTAACTGCTAGCATCTGGTGGCTTGGAGGTGCTATATCTGTGACTGGGAGTCTGTGATGGATTGTTTTTCCATTAATCTATCCATTTAGTTCTTAAGTCCTTGCAAGCTTTCCATTTTCTCAGTGTTTGGTGTCAGACTTGAACTGTTCAATGACGAATTACATGAAGGGCTTAGTTTTCTTTGTTATGAGTCTGTCTCCTTTCAGCTTTACATTATGAGGGCCAAGCTACAATCATCTCCTATTAATCTTCCTTGTTTAGACCTCTGTAATGACCTTTTGCAGTTCTGGAGATGTGGTCTTGTCCTACTTTTGATGGTATTCTTGATTACAGTCTGTATTGCTAATGAAACTGGAATAGTTTATTGCAGTGGACCTAAAATCCATGAATCTAGGAAATATAAATTAGATGATCTATCTGTGAAAACATCTCCTCCATCCTGGCAGGTGGTGATGTTCACAATTTGATAAGCCAATGTAAAGACAAGCCAGGAAAAATAATGCAGAAACTGCAATATATCCTTGTGTTGGCTTAGTACAAGAAAAAGGCCCTCAACATCTCTGGTTGTCTAATACCATGCTTGAGCATTCTGGCCCAAGAAAGCAATCCTGTAGATGTAGGATTGATTTCATTGGCAAGAAAAGAAATTACTGCCATTTGGCTCCAGGACAAGAACAGCATTGTGCTATAGATTATTGTTTTCTTCTGGACTCTGCAATAGTTGTACACAGTTAATCTCCTGATCCTTTGGTGTGAAATGGCATATTCCTTCATGGGTGAGAGAAAAACTGTTTAGCACTGACACCACTACAGGTGCATCACTCTGCAGCACCAACTTTACCTCTGGCAAGGATTTGCACATATTTAGCAGTGAGCCAGCAGTGATGTTTTGATCTTTGCTGTAGGGAACACAGATCAGCAGCTTGTGGCTTGTGCTGATAGCTTCAATTTACACCTTTCCTTTAGTAGTTTCGGCCTCTTGTTCCTGCTGTGTGAATACTGCTGTATGTATACTGCAATACTAATCGTGTTTGTATCACAAACATCTCTGTTGCTGGTTTGTGACACTGAGTTGTTTCATCTACACACACTCCAGTAGTGTAAAGAAAATTTTAAGATAAGACACAGGTGCCATTGCTCTCTGTTTTTTTGGACATATGCAAAATCATGTGCTCAGCCTTTTAGTGCACAAGAGCTTCCAGCTAATTCTGACTGATTTTATTTTTTCCCCATCTCTTTTTGTAGAAGGGATGCTTCTGTTTGGCTTTGTGTTTCATCTTGGCTTTGTGTTTCATCTTGAAGTTGTGTTTCCTTGTGTACCTGAATACACAAATGTTCAGGAGATGTTAATAATCCCCCAGCTGTAGAGTGTTTGAGACAGCAGGGCAAGGTATGAGGACCTTGCACCCATCAGCACTTCCACAATCCCATACATGATTCAAGTTCCCCAAAACCCTGATGGCAGAAACTTCCAGTTGGTCTCTTGAACTTTGACATCACAGTAGGATTTAAAGTTTATTTTAGGTGCTGTGGGAGGCAATTTGGACAGGTCCTGTTATGCCTCAGCTTCCCTGGGTGAGCAAAAGCCCTTTTCTGTTTCATTAAGGGATTGAGAAGTCCTGTCTCCATGCAAGCAGCGACGTATTCAAACAATACTGCTGAGAATCAGAGAGAAATGTTCTGTGTCCAGACATAACCGTGTCTAAGTGCCTTGGCACAGCATTATCTTTGGAGCTTAGGACTTTGCCACCCATCATGCAGGGGAATGAACAGAGGGGAAAGACATAAGCAAGGAACACAGTTTGTAGAGGTGTTATGCGAGAGAATAATGAGGAGGAAGAGGCTGTGCTGGTTCAATGGATGAGAGGCTAATGTGGAAGTGTTCCAAGGAACGGCTCTGGCTAGGCATGGGTTTCCTCTCCCTGCTGTAAAAGTGTACTGGGTTTTCGTGGTACTAATAGGGAGTGGATATCTAAGTGCAGAGTACCCATATGGGACTCCTGGTTCTGTGCCTGCCTGTTTTACCCTGTCTCATTCTGCCCTATTCCAGCTAAAGGATGGAAGTGAAATTTAGGAAATGTTCTCATGGAAAGAAAGAATGTTATATTATTTCATTCTACATAAGTGGATTCTCACCCCATATAATTTCTGTGGGTTGCCACCACAGTGCTTGGGGGTCACAATCCTTCTTGGCTAGAAAAATGGTCCTTGTTGAACTTTCAGCCATTTAGAACATGTTCTAGGTGTACAGAACTTAGACTCTGGTTTGATCCTGCTGTAGAGGCTCATTTTCCCTGCTATGTGTCCTGGCACTGGGATCATCTCAGCAAAGTCTGTTCCTGGCCCTAGAGAATGGATGTAGGACCTGTTCTGTAGGCCAAGCTGAAGATCCTCTTTCTCTTCTCCCCTGAGCTGAGGCCAGCAACAGCGTTCATGAGAGTCTGCTACAAAGTGTGCCATAAGTGTCCTGATTGTAGGCTGATCTTTCCGTTGGGTGGGGATATTAATCCATGGAAATGGCCATGCACCTCCTGGGGAGAAGCAGATGAAGCTCTCTGAGGCTTTACTGATGAGCTTTATCAGTGAGGTTGAGCTGAAAGGATTGGAAAAAGACCTAAGTAGAGGGTCCATGAAAGCAACTGTTGAAAAGAGATCTTTTGGAGGGAAGATGAAGCAGAGGCAGCGCTTTGGCTGAAGGAAAAGGACTGTGGCAGATGCTTCTCAGCTGGAAAGGGTGGAGTTCTACAAACTCATGTTCTCCTGCTGTAAGTGCGGAGAAGAAAAGCCCGTGCTAGATACAGTGGCTTCAGCTCTGCTGCCATGTTCTCAGCCTCCTCACCACAGTGGGATGTTACTCCATGACAGCAGCATCACTGTCCACAGCTTAGGAGCAGGGTGTGGAGTTTGGAGTTTGTGATACTGATACTCATCAGTACTGGCACAAAGGGAATTAGGTTGTGGGAAACTGAGTCATAGATTATATTCTCTACTTCTGACTCTCACAGCTGATGGCTCACAGACCACTGCTGATCCATGAGAACTCGGAAGATGGCCTGTGAAACAGCAGAGAGAAAAAGGAATACAGCAAACCCACAGATGCCTTCTTGCACAGCCAACATCCTGTTTCTGTCCTGGGAAAAAAGCAGAGGAGGCTTCAGACAGACTGGGACCTGCTGAACACAAGGGCTGGCAGTGAATGGGTCAAGGTACCCTTCTTTGTGGAGAGCATTGGCACCATCTGACTGCAAGGGAGAAAGAAGCGGGATGTGGTGAGGTGCCTGCCAATAACTGAGGGAGCCAGAGGGAGATTCCTGAGAAGTCAAGAAAATATTTTGAAAATGGGGACCCAACCCAGCATGGCAAATGCAGCATGACCCTTCCTAACACAGCATGGGGAAAACAAAGAGCATCCCAGCTGTTTGGACACTTGACACCAGGATCACACTCAGCAGCTCTGTTCTCTGGTGCTGCTTGGAGTTGATGACTGAGGGTCATTTCCAGCATGGGATTTCATGTGTGAAGCCTATTCAGTGTACAGCAACTGCTGAGACTTTCAGAGGGCGACTCAAGTTAAAGGCCGGGAAATGAACACAAGAAACTGTTGCTAGAAACCAAGCTGAAGCACGTGAAGATAATAAAATGGATGTCCAAACTGGGACCTCTTCTGGTGCTGCACAGCGCTGACAAGCTGACCTGGATGTGTCACATCTCTCAGCTTCACAGCTCCTGACACACGGCACCAGCTCTCCCATATGTCAGGAGTCACATTCCCTATTGCTGGAATGCAGCCACCTCTGGAGCAGAACCTAGCAGCTGTTTAAAGAATTGACAGAAACAAACCAGGGACAGGATGCAAAGACACAGCCAAAGTGCTGAGGAAAACAAGGAGGGAAAAATGTCAACCAAGTCCATAGGGTGAGTGTGGTGGTCATAATCAAATGATAAAGAGCATGGCAATTTACCAGGTATCAGCAGAGCTAAAGGAACCACCTGGATGTTTTCTGTTGGCCTGAACCAAACACAGTAACACGGCTTATCTGGGATCCTTCTTTTACATATGGTGACCTGCCATATTCCCTTGTGTTTGTTACAGCTGAGACTGCTGATGTAGACTGATACAGTAGTTTAGCTGATTCTTAGTAGTCCGTGAAGCCATGATAAACTGGAAGAAAGCATAATCTCTTTGTCTTTGGTAGATAAAGAACATGAGATTTAGTTTCTCTCCTCAAGCCTCTCTCACCATTGGTTCAAGCTCTTAACCTGTTTTTGCTTGTCCAGCCCTGCTCCTCAGACTGTCTTGGACACTCAAAGAGGGATAATCTAGAAAATAATCTGGACACATTTTAAAATGCTATCAGAAAAGTCAGGAATGGTTAAAAGCATGAACACCTCTGTGGTTTAGAGGTGCAAGATTTATCTGCTGAGACATGAACCCTGCAAGGGAAGGACCATTTCATGCGAGTCCTGTTCCCCAGCAAACTGCCTAGGCCTCTGCTGTAGAGAAGACATTTCACTGGATCATCAGATAATTCAATTAGAAGTGTTCTCAGGAGTTCTGTGGATCTACTTGTTGATTGGGAGGCATCAGTGTGGTGTTGGTCTGGCACAGCAGAGCTACTCTTACCTCCTTCTCTTCCAGCCCAGTACTGAGCATTCATCTGAGCTAGTCAAGAGTATCTGGACTGGCAGTTATCTCCAGACTCCAGCTTAAAAGGAATTAATTAGAACGAGCCACCAGCTGAATCCACCAAGGAGACTGCTGTGCAGAGACATCCGGGCTTTGTGTGGTGGCACCAATCTGAACAGGCTGGCTCTTGAAAGGAGGTGGCACAGGGGTAGAGGAAGCGGAAGGTTTTGAGGTAGATAATGGAAGAATGAAGAGACAGGAAGCCCTGAGTTCCCACACTGTCATTGCCCCTGCCATTTCAGTCCAGAGAAAGCCCTCTGCTCCCCCCACACAGATTGCCCCTTGCCACCATTGTGTTTGGCTACTTGGAAAGCCATCTACAAGCCTCCCTGCATTGCATTCAGTGTGCAGCCACAGGAACAGCAGCCATCTGGATTCTCTCCAGCTCTCCAGTGAGAGAAAGGGAAAAGTATTTAGTAGTAGCAGAGAAAAGGGGGTAAAAAGAAAAAAAAAAAAAGGAAAAGAAAAAGTCAGAAATAATTTTTTGTGGCACACTATGACGCACAGATTCGGGAATGAGGGTTGTGAAAGCTTTTTGTTTAGCTTATTCTTTTCTGGTCTGACAGCTGATAAGTCCCACAGCTCAGAAACATCTGACAGGACTGGCTGAAGTAAATTCATCTTTCATCTGCCCATCATGCTCCTGAAGTGGAGAGTGACAGAACTGTTTCTCCTCTGTCTGAAAGCTGCTCTCCTTCCTTTTCCCTCTTTCGTGTGCTGTTGTTTGGAGCTTGGGAAAACTGGTTTCCTTCCTGCCTACAGCCTTCTCCCCAGGTTCAGGGCAGCATCCGTCTGCCCTTGCACCTGCTCCCTACAGCTGTGAGCTGCCTCTGCTGAAACCATTTGCACCCGACCAAGCAGCAGGCTGCTGGGGCCCCTCCGGCTTTGCCTTGACTCCTTTCCCTGTCATATTTTCCTTGCTGCTCTTGCAATTAGCATGCTTGTTCTCTGCTCTTCTCGCTAGCACCTTCTGCTTTCCCAGCACACTCCCCTTCTAACCCCCCTCGAGTCCCCGTCTGCTTGCTACAACAGGGCTTCTCAGTGGCAGCTTTTGAGACACAGCTTCTCTTCCTTACTCCATGTCCTGTCCCCAAAGCTGCTGAGTATCCACATCCCAAGGGCAGAGATATATTCTTTGTGTCCCACTTGTTTAAAATTCCTGTAGCATTTCCCGTGTCTCTTTACTGGTGCTGGCCCCGCCTGACCAGTGATATAGACGCTTCTCAGTGGGGAGATGCCCCTGATGTCTACCAGCCACTGCCTCCACAGTGGGTCAGAGAAAGCAGATCAACTTCATACCCACCAGTTGGTTGTCACAGCTGAACTGGTGAGGAAAAATGTGTTTGTTTTGCAAATTGTCACCCCAGGTTATCAGTGGTAGCGGGTGGCACACAGGCTGTGGCACCCATGGGGGTTGTGTGCCACACCATTTGGTACGCTACAAGTGTTGCCCTTTCAGGTAAGGCTACATCAAGATCATACTCTCTTGGTAGACCAGCAATTGCCATGGGATGGGAAATCTGAGTGTTGTCATGATACATGCTGAGATGACAGCAGTGAAGTACAGCAAGGAGCAGTGTCTGAATTTGGGTGACCTGTGTATCTTTCTGTATGTGGTAACAATTCCGTGTCCTCCTTCCTTTGCTAGTGCCCATCCATAGTGCATTTTTTATTGTGGGGGTAAGTAGCAACCTCTCTGAGGCAGGAACTACCATTTCAGTTGAGGTCATGTCTCATCTAGAATGAGGTGTAGGCTTTTGATAAGGCACTGGCTTTCTAGCCTGTTAGCAGGTGACAGAGGAATATTAAAGGTTGCAAAAGAAGACCCCAAACTACTGAATGGAGATGTTTTATTCCAAATGTGGGGTTCTTTCCCATAGATAGGTGAGAAACAAAATAATGAGAACAATTAACAAAAAAGAGGCTACAAATTATTTGTATTACAAATGGCATTGTATTCTGACATAAATTTTAACAGCAAGGAAAAATATGAATTCTAATTTAAAAAAACCCAAAAACCCCAACCCAAACAAACCACCCTCCTGACTGCTGGGAAATCTTGCTGTGCTTTCTGCAGCAGAAAATCAACGATCTAATTTCACTTGAACTTGACAGGCTGCATCTCCCAAATAAGGCACACCATTGGACACACTTGAAAATGCAAAGTTGTTCTGGCAAACTCCCTCCTTTGCATCACAGGGCTGTCATTTTGGTCTCTGGTGATTTGTTTTCTCATGCATGTGTTTTGCTGAATTAAAACATGCACCTGTTTTGCAAAATGGGACCTCTAACATTTTATTCACTCATCTCTTGTAATAGGCTGCACACAGTGATTTTTTCTGCCATGGGTTCTGCAGTCCTTTGCTCCCACAGCTCCCCAGCTCATCCCTTCCCAGATACAAAACTATGTGTCCGAGTTATGTCTGGCCACCAGCTGGGCCCTAAAGTCTGTGCAAGAAGCTTAGCTGAATCCTCCCTGTATCTCATGGCTGGTCTCACAGTATCTGTTTATATCCTGTAAATTAGTGCAATGTGGCCCCTAACCAGGATCCTCACAGTTTTACAAGCAGTTACTCAAGCCTTGCCAGGCCAGTTGAGAACCTGGATGGGATGATAAAAGCTCTCAGCTTAGTGTGCCTGGTGGATCTTTGCAATGCAGCTTGAACAACAGAGGAAAGGAGAGAAAGAAAGAGAAGGAGGGGGTGAGAGAAAGAGTCTCAAGTATTTTGTTGAGTTCCCGGATCTGGTTCAGCACCATTAAGAAAGGGGATATTGAAGAGTGCTTTTCATTCCACCATTTTGCAGTGGGTAATTGCTTTCCACACGGTGCATTGGGTTTTGATGTGAGTCCAGCTGCAGTAACGCAAGTTACGGCAAGGGCTGTTCCAGTGCAAATGTGTTATTTGAGTGTCTCTTTGCTCACACTATGACTAAACAGAAGCAGCTGTGGCCAGAGGGCCATCAGTGCTTTGTATCACACAGTCTGGCATTTAACGGAAAGTTTTCGTGTTTTCAGTTGGAAAAACTTTCTTCCTTCTATTGCTGGAAGTTTTGAAGAAATTAATATTTTGCGTGATGCAAAAGCGTGCCCTGAAAAACAATTGTCCTTTCCAACACAAATACAAGCCTGGCACCATCTCTGCCTCCAGTATGACTTTCACATACTATGAACCTCAGCATGCCCAGGAGCCACCAATGTATGTCAACGAGGGAAGCCACTTGTATATTTCTGGAGGCCATCAGTTTCAAGAAAATGATGTAAAGCAGGAGTAAGGACAGTTTGGAAAAACAAGACTATGTTGATCAGCCAAGGTAAGAAGATCCCATCGGTCTGCAGCTTTATACTCTTCAGGGATGAAAATTCCTTATTACTCGCTATTCAAAATTAGCCTGAAGAAAGCACTGAAGGGGAACAAGGTTGCCTTAGCACTAAAGTACAATAAATGTCTCTTACCCTGCTTCATTTGGGACTTGCACAAGGTTTTAGCCATCAGCAACAATGAGAAGCTCAGGACTTTGGGTGAGCAGCCCTGATTGACTCCAGGAGAGACAGGCAATTAGGGCAAAGATACGTCTGTGGTAGTTGTAAGATTTGGGGCTGGCTCACAAGGGGCTGGCTCACAAGAAGCAGCAGCCAAATATTTGGGGGGAAGTTTTCTACTGGGCATCTCTTAAAATCTTTTAAAAATTTGTTTTGGGGTTATTTTCAGGCCCTCAGGAGCAAGCTCTTCTTAATGGGGCTGCTTGCAGTCCACGCCAGTTGACAAAGCAAGCAAACAAACAAGCGAATGAATGGAAACATAAAGATGGACCATCTAAATAGGCCCATTTTTATTTATTGCCTTCCTCAGAAAGAAGCAAGGAAACAAGAAAGATCTACTCAATAAAAAGCATGGTTCCCCAAAGGTCTCATATTCCTTAATTGCATCTAGAAGCAAGTGACTTTCTCAGGTTTGGTGCAATGAGCCTTTGGGAACCACTGGGGTTAAAACTCAGGATCTTGAATCCAACTTTTATTTCCCCCTTGAAATACTAGACCACACAGCTTTCTGATTATAAGTGTATGGGCACATCTATGCACGTGGAGAGGAAGCTCAGCATCACATAGGTGGTCTGCTCTCTTTCTGAGGGGACACACGTAGTAATAGAGGTGAAAACCATGAGTCACTCAAGAGAAGAAAGATGCTGGTTCTGACAAGCCCATCAGCTGCCTGTAACTCTCACCCTCTGAACTTTATACCTTTCATTTTCAAATGCAATCTGTTTTTTTGACTGGCCTTGATGCTTAAACCATAATTTACCAAGGACTTTCCTTGGTAATTAATTTCACACATTCATTACAGACCATTTGGCTATAAACACATGTGGATTTCCTTTTTAACTCTTCATTTCCTAAGTTTTCAATAGAGAGGTTCCAAAGCTAAACCACAGGAATGGTCTGTGTAGCTCAGGTTTATTAAATCTACCCCACCGTGTCAAGTGTCTACAGTGCATACAATTATTTGGGCTAAACTACAGTTATGAGAGAATTTATTTCACCCAAGGGTAGATTAAGTCTCTAGGTGTTTTGTATCAGAATGGTGATACTCATGTTGCAAAATTAGATGGAAATGCTAAATTCCTAGACTCTCCTCAGATCCCAGTACATTCTCTGGAGTTCATGACTTCCAAAGCCAGGTTCAGTCAACTACTTCCTTTCCACACATACTGCATAATCCAAGTGCATAAGACAACACTAAAAAACCTGTGTAAGTGCCAGAGGTCAAGCTCCTTTGGATCCTCTGTGAGAAGTAAAGCCAAGGTACAATTAACCCTAAGTAGACAGAATGTCTACGTGTAAGAAACAACAGATGGAAACACCTACAGTCAGTTTTACCAGCAACTTTTTTATGCCTTCAGGTAATGAACATTTCAGACTACTCAGGTAAAAATAGACAGGAAAGAGAAGGCAGGGAAAGTTGCTAGTATCTGTCTGCCCATATGCAGTATAAAGAATCCAGCAGGCAAATGCTGAAGACTAGAGAAAGTCCCAAACTCCAAGAGAACTCCTGTGGTTTGTGCCTGAAGGTAATGGAGCCCTGAGGAGTAAAATACTGAAAGATTGAGTCTGACACCTTAGCTGTGAGATGTAACTGTATGAAGAGTTCATCATGTTTCTCAATCTTTCCATTTTGGACACCTACTCTGTAAAATATAGTGATCATAAAGTAGCTCCTTACCGTGGATTGACTATCTATCATGAGATAAAAAACACTGTTTGTTTTTGCTTGTTTATCTTAGTTTTATTTTCTGAGGAAAATGTTGCAATTGTTCACCAGTTTTATCCTAATTAAAGAAGTTTTCACAGGAGGGTTTCTGTGAGGACACGGATGAAAGGAGGCTGCTGTAGTTTGTGAGGTCGGAGTGGATGGCAAGTCTAGAGAGATGGCTCCTACCTCAGCAGAAGATTGAGACACGGGAGGTGCAGACTCTATGAGGGTCTGTCATGGGAGAAAACAAAACCAAAATCAGATCAGAAAAATCTCCTTTTGGAAGTTCTCCACTGGAACCCAACACAGTCTATCCAGTGGGAGCTTTGGGGTCTGGGAAGACAACTTCCTCCTATTAAAGGATACTCACCAGCCTCCCTTTTATGCTCTGCAGCTGGTGGAGGCCTCAAGCCCAACCCCCTGCCTCTGCCCTTCCTTGTACATTGTGCTCAGAGAGCCCCTCTGGCCATCTCAGATGGTGACTCTTCACCTGCTCTAAATTTCTCTCATACTGGGGGCCCATAACTATCCAAAGCGTATCAGATGGAGACCTTTGAGTAAAGAATTAAGGGAAATGCTAACTTCTGTACTAATTTAAAGTCCATTGCCTCACTGTCTCTGTGGCTGTTTCTTCCTTAGACAGTCACTTAGAGCTGCTAAGCACTGCGCAAATCTTTTCTTATTTGCCCCTGAACTGGACTGCCAGAGGGTACCTGTCCATCATTGTTACAGACTGACAACAGCACTGCAAAGACCTGAGGATTTCCCAGTGATTTTGATGGTTTCTGCTGGGCTGACTTGGGCTGTTTGTATGCTGCATTAAAGCTCATTAAATCTAAAGCAGCAATTCACCAGGGAGGAGAGATACCAGCCAGCTGTCTAAAACCCAACCTGTAAATATCATGGGGTGTGTTTTGCTTTGCTTTCAGCTGACAGACGAGACAAGTAAAAGGATTTCTTTCCTCAATGTCATTGGAGGAAGAGAAATTCGTTTGGACAATGCATACTATGTAGAAGTCAACCTTTCCCCTCAGCCTGGACAAAGTTTTGTGATAGCCAGAAATCATGTTCACAGCTCCTTCTGCCCCCAGCAGCCACAGACCCCTCCCAGCCACATCTATGAGTCCTCTTGAGAGCCTGCCCTTCTCTCAGGAAGTGTCCCACTGCCTGACAAGCAGATATAAGACAGCATTAAAGAGACAACATATTCTCAGATAAATTGTTCCAAATATAACAAGTCTATTTTTATTAAATTTGACCAAAGGCCTCCCTGCTTTCTAATCAGAGATCCTGATTTGCTGACTCCCCCAGACCTAGCTGCCCTGGCTCACTACAGCTGTATCGTGAGATAGAATTACATTTTCATAATGATTCAAATCTTTTCCCAGGTCCCTAAGTATTTTCACAAGAAGGAGAAAAATAAGGAAAGTAGTTTAAAGAAAAAAAAAAAGAAAAAAGAAAAAGGAAGAAAACCCCTACACACTCTCCTATAAAATCCAGGCTCCAACTCTGAATTGTGTGTGGTCTTTTTTTGTCTTTTCTTTTGGCTTCCCTCAAGACATGGCTTATTGCATTGGTCTGGATGCTGTCCTACCAGCACAGCTTGCTGGCCAAGCCCAGATCCCAACAACAAAGTCACCTTGGCAGGTGCCAAAATAAACATCAGCCTCCAGCTACCTGCACCGACTGCTGACGCTTCCATGTGTATCGCAGGCCATGAGGCTGAAAGGCAGCGCCTTTTCCCTCCGCTCCTCTGATCTGTATCAGCTCTCAGCCCTGGTCTTTTTTATTCAGGGGAGCCTTCAGGAGAACTAATTTAAAAGGCTCTTTATTTTGAAAGATGTGAAGTTGTCCAGAGAGAACTGGCTGTGAAATGGACAGAGGCTGAAAACCGTGTGTATGATATGGAGGCTGCATGTACGCAGTCATGGTTCATACCTGCAGCTTCAGCTTTTGGTGCAGCTTTAGCTCGTGTGGGTGTGCATGTGAGTGTGTCCTCATGTACACAGTGTGCAGGGCATGCACCTGTAGGTTAATTCCAATGGGACTAATTTTTGGTGTCAGGCATATTGCTCACAACTGGAGTAGCTCCTCTGGGAGCCAGTCCAAGGTTTTACGATCACACAATCACTTCCATTGGATTTATAAGGTGCAACTAAAATTAGGAGGCATTCAAATTCATGAGTGATGTAAAAGGGGAAGTTACAGGTCATGCTTAAATTGGTCAGAAAATTACAGGAGTCAAGTAGGGAAGGGGTGCAGTCTGGCCAGCTGCAGGCACTGAAGGGGCAAGGGAAGTGGGGACTGGCAGGAGCACAGGAACATTGCTTTGTTCCCCTTCCTTTTATTAGCTGCAGTGGTTGTTTTTCCACATTCCACCATATAAAACAGACTAGGTCTCAGAGACCTGCTTCAAAGTCAGTTGAAAGGCTGCTAATGACTTGCTTGGGCTCCAGAGCTTGCTCTGCTCAATATGGCTTGTGCTTTTAGATTGTGTGAGTGGGCACACCTGACCAGCTCAGGAGACTTCTCCTGCCTTGGATGCATGCCACACATGCCCAGCTGTGTCTTTCAGTGTCCACTAGAATGGTTTCCTATAAAAGATGAATTAAAACATAAAGATGAGTTAAAACAAAGAAATGCATGGGGCCTGAAGGAGCCCAGTACTTTCTCTGCCTGCAGCACAGTGGATCTATGTAAGGTTCCCAGATTTCAACAAGCAAGGACAAAACTAAACTTTGGAGATGACTTCCAAAACTTGTACAGATGTTAAAGTACAGAGTATAAATAATTAAAGATAAAACAGAATAAATAACTGTCCAAAAATACAAAATTGAAAAGGGGGAGGAACAAGAAGGGAAGAAATAGTAGTCCTTTTCCCCCAAAGACTTGCAGAACAGCTGACTGAAATGTCAAAGGATACAGGTTTTGGAAGTTGTATTTCAGCTCTGCAAACTTGTTTCTGTGCCTTTTCCTGGTTCAACATCTGTGATCCATATTTCATCCCCACAGTGCTCGTTGGAGGACTTCATTTCCCAAGAGTGGGGAAGGTGACACGTTATGCTTAGAGTCTGTGGGTTCAGATGTTGATTTGAGTTCACAAGGGAAACAGCTTAATTGTTTCAGATGAGCAACAAAGCCCTCAGCTAATGCTGGGCCCAAGCATAATGCTCTAAAAGCAGGTTCAGAAATGCTGGCATGAGTGGATGCTGTTGTATTATTTACACTGGGTTCATGTGTTTTACTGGTTGTTTTAAGCCTTGCTTCCTAAAGAAGCAAAGCCTCTGCTACCCAGCTCTTTCTGTTCATGCATGGCTGTGTGTCCTTGCCATTCCCACGACTTTCTGAGTCCTGGTTTGCCTCCCATCTGTGAGAGAAGCACAACTACCAACAACGTTATGTTCTTAAAAGCTCTGAGAAACTTGGCAGCTGGACACCAGGGCACTCACTGCGGTGCAGGAGGGAGTGTGAGGATGCCTCTTCTCACACACCACAAAGACATTTTGTTTCATCCACAGGGAAAACTGTGATGAGAACTTGCACCTTAAGGCAAGTGATGAAGAGACAAAGTGCACGAAATCAGCACTAGTGTCAGCTCTTACAGAACTGCTGTGAACAGCACGTTGCAGGAGCTACAAGAATATGAGGAAAATGGTCAAGAGGGCACTCTGGGTACTCAGCCCAGTGGGTGAATGGAGGGCTTATGCTCCCAGGCCACCAAAATGGTTTGGAAAGTTTTATTGCAAGCCTGGAAGCAAAACTGACAGGATTTATTTTCTTCCTGGAGAGGTGCAAAAGAGCAAAAGTCCAGAGGCAGTTAACCTGGAGACATTTGAAAAAGATAAATTTGTTGAAACTCAGTATTTCTCTAAATCAAAGGACTTGAGGGAGGGATTTTTCTTTAAAAAGTAAAAAAAAAAAAAAATCCATTTTGCCATAACAGTGCAACTATTTGTTTAAAAAAATGAAGGTCTTCTTAACCTGATTTTTACCACACATTTTTCCCCCCCAGCAAAATAGAAAAAAAGGTTAGTGTTTAAATATGTGTTTTAATTTTCTAAAGAATGAAGGAAGAAATAATTCAATGTTTCATGGCAGGAAACCACAACAATTTTAGGGGCAATCAGTTTTCTCCCTGAAATAAAATACAGGGTAGAAACATAATAAAATTATCTACCTTTTTCACATAAGAAAGCCCTGAATAACTTCCTGATCAGAATGAACCTACAGCTTTTCTGGTGGAGAGAAAACCCTACAGTAAGTTTTTGCTAGACACTGCTGGGCTTCCCTGCCATCTCACCTTCAGCTCAGAAGCTGCATCCTTCATAAGGAAGTGGAGTCACCCTGGCAGGTGGATGTAGTTAGCTGTAGTCACATCATAAGCAAGCGTGGTGTGTCTCTAGGGAGCAAAAGGAAGGAGAGTTCATTTCTGAGACAAGAGGCAGCTGGCAGGCAAAATCCAGGAATAGCCACACTGTCTTCTCCAGGAGAAAGTTCAGGCTCTCTCTTTGCTTGGCTCGTTGGGTTTGTTGTTGTTTTTCTTGTCTGAGAGACCAGGAAAGTCCCAGAAGGACACAGAGGAGCTGTGATGAGATGCCAGAGCAAAAAAGCAACGGTATAAAGTCCTGCAGAATGGAGAGGCATTTACAGGGATGTCCAGGCTTTCAGAACTGCACGTGAAAGTTTCTGTTTTGGGAGTTGGGTTTTGGGAGCCCGGGCTGGCAGCTGTGCCCCCTGCGTGTGCTGGCGGTTTCATTTCTCTACCTAAACATGGGGTTGTCTGCATTTCTGTAGTGAAAGCTGATATTGCAAGAGAGGAAAAGACAAATCAAACGAGGGAAATGTGTTTCATTTGACAATGGGTCTTCAGAGCCTGAATTCTTTAGAGCTAGGCTCTTGGAGTGTAAAAAAAAAGAGAACAATCCAAGTCTGAGATATGTGCAAAATATAGCTCAAATCTAAAGGCTGTAACTGTGTGAGAAAAGTCAGATGTTAAACAATCACAGTTTTATTCCTCCCAGCAAGACAGCCTGTGCACCTGTAGCCATTATTGTCTCTACTGTATAAAGTGAAAATGAATATCACATTGTATTGAAAACCCTCATGGAATACAATTACTCAACAGGAACTGTCCTAAATCCATCAGCTGTAACTCACTTGTCATTTTGTGGGACTAATGCAGAGAAAGGTTTCTCCATGTATAGTTTGCCCCCAGCCTTTCCCCCTATTAATACATTTCATCCACTTTTGCTTACAATGGCTAAATTGCTTGTAAAAGATTAATTACCTATGGGAAGTGTCTGTCTTGGTCTGTAGGAATGACATTATGCTGAACATTAAATGCTGACACTGTTAAACTCTGCCGGACATGTTTTGATACAATAACTCGGCAGACCACAAGTGAAATGGGTCCCTCATCAATTCACTACCTCATTGTTTTTCTGTCATCAGCAGACTTTGGGATATATTCTCAGCTGACACAGCTCAGAGTTTCATTCATGTAAGCGGAGTAGCTTATTACAGGTTTTTTTTTCCCTGGAAGTTTTGTTGAGTTTCCAGATGCAGAAGGGAATCTTTTTTCAATAGCCTTGACCTGAGATATAGAAGCTGCCATTTTCCAGATAGATATGGGGGCTAGTTGGGAAGCTGAGGACCTATCAACTGAATTCAACTTTTTAAGACTAAACATATTTTTCTTGTTGTGTTTCAAAATTATTATTTTGCCACTTTAGGAAGTAGAAAGTGGTTTTGCTTTGGTGGGTAGAAAGGACAAATGAGCTTCTGCATCCTTTTCCCATTGGAAAGGAAAGCAGAAGAGATTTGAAAGAACTGAGGTACAGCAGTATCTCAGTATTAGGTGGAGGAACCTCCTAACAGTGAGAATAATGTTTTTAAAAGCTTAGGAGATTTTAATGTGATTTCTTTCTCCAGTCATCCAGGTTTTACTTACCTATTGTTTTACCTTTCACTTAGAGCAAATCACCAGTTGATTTGCTGACCTCTCAACGCTTTCTGTGAAGGCTTGAGCCCTGCAGACCAGCTTTAGCCCACTGAGTTTTGTCTTGTCTCTCTTGCTGCTGATGGTAAGATGCCCATGTGGATCACAGGTTGCTTGGCTTACACCTGGGAGCACAGGCTCCACTGCTACACCCGGCCACATGGCTCTGCCTCCAACAGGAGATGGAGGAAAAGATCGT
This sequence comes from Corvus moneduloides, assembly GCF_009650955.1. Classification (NCBI taxonomy): domain Eukaryota; kingdom Metazoa; phylum Chordata; class Aves; order Passeriformes; family Corvidae; genus Corvus; species Corvus moneduloides. The sequence continues at coordinate 24,270,346 of NC_045482.1, forward strand.
CCAGATACCCCTGTCTTTGTTAGCAGTGTCACATATGGTATGTATCCTTGTCTATGGGGACTCTCCCCACGATGGACCAGAAAACAGCATAGTTTCAGCTGAATAGCTAAACAACAGATCTCTTGAAGCAAAGAGGATCTAGATAGCCTCCTCTGAAATACTGAATGACCACTGTATGAGTTAGGAAAACCTGCTTTCAAGATCCAGTTAGCTTCTCCCCCTACAGCTGCATTTCTCGTTACTGTTGCCTATTTCCCACTTGTCACCAAGGCACCGGTGACTGCTCTTGTTCCTCCCCTGCCTGCATGATTCCATGCCCCCAAAATTCCCATCTGCAGCTTGTGTGCCGCATTCACTGCTGACCCCATCCGGGCCCCGCTCCTGTGCCATACTGTCCAGCTTTAACCCTTGGACCTGGTTGGAACTCCTCTGGTCCCCAGTGGGAGCAGATGTGTCTCACCACACCAGAGTGGTAGACACTGTCATGTACTGCTGGGCCCTCTATCACTGTCTGCTGACCTATCCTCAGTGTGTTTGAGGGTTTGCAGGCTCCGTGGTACTTAAATCCAATCCCTCTGACCCTCCCCTTGAGGAGATTATGCTTGGGTCTCTTGGCTGCAGATGTACTTGTGTAGAGCAAGGAGCTGAGGAGCAGAGAACATGGTGCATCTTTCAAGGATCAGCATTTTCAGCTGTAAAACCTTTTGTTCTGTAATCTGGGATGTTTCCTAGCAGTCCACATGGAGAAGAAAAGGGGCATTGTCTGGTGAGTGGCTTCATTACTAATCTCTCCTGGATGCATTTTAATTCATTTTAATGACTCTGCCTCCTGTCAGACCTTTCGTTTGTTAAAGGGGTTTGTTAAAGAGATTAACTGCAAGGGGAATATGAACCTCAAAACACTATGTCCCTTTCCCCAACTCCTCCTCCCTTCCCCCCAAGATTAATATTACACTAAAAGGAAGAGAAAAGGTACTTTCTGTGAAACACATTACAAGACTTTTAGGAAGAGAGGGAAGGAGGAGCGATGGAGCGTGCTGGACTCTTTAACCCATGGAGGAGCTGGAAGGTGGCAGTACTGATATGACATTTTTCCAGCTATATTGTTCCCCATCCATGCATCTGTGGAAGCTTTGTGCAAACACAGCTGTTTATTAGGAATGCCAGCTTAGGGAAACAAACCATCTGCTTCAATTTGCTTTTACTCCTGTCTTCTACTCATGTGGGAGTTTGGAATAACCTGCCCCACCCCTTAAAAACACATGTACCATAAAAACCTCTAAACTGAAGTCCAGGCCTTCAGCCAGCTGAAGGAATGAGAGCTTGGTTTCCCACATCGACTTCCTACCCAGGGATCTCAAAGCCCTTTGCACAGCATGGGAAGTGGCAAGTCAACAGAATCCCTACGTGGAACTGTAAGTTTAATTTCAAAATTCAAGGTCTCAGTAGATGTCCTTGGAGATGCACATTTTATGGGTTTACTAGAGAGATTCCCTCTAATAACTCAAGGAGCTATTTCAGTCCCTCTTGTCATCCATAAGACCTGAAAGGAATTTCTTGATGTCCCTATGAACTCTTAATCTCCCTTAATCTCCTGGTTGAATTGGGCTTCAGAAGTTCTTGAAAAAGATAACAAAATGAAGTACCATGCAACAGCAGAGTGGTGTATCCTGCTCAAGAACATGGCTTTCTTACATACATCTCCAAGTGCTCCTCTAATGTCCAGTTAGCAAATGCAGCAATGGGAGTATGGAATGTAAAATTAATTTTTTATGGAGAATTCTTACAGAGCAGATGGATCACATCCTCATTACCCACTGCAGTGTAAGGACAGAGAGTATTTTCTCTGTTGGCTGCAGAGGCGATTGAGCGAGATCGGGTTGTAGAGGGAAAATAAGATGCATTTCAATAAAGAAATATGCAGGATGTTGCCCTAAGGCAGTGATCATCTGAGTTGCCAGAGGATGGAGGAATATTGCCTAGAGCAGGTTGGATATTGGGCATAATCCAACATAATCATGGTGTCGGGAAAGAGACAAGCGCCATGTCGTGATGGATAAGTGGGACAACTGCCTGTAAGTATGAAGTAATTCTTCCACTCTTACTGCCATTAGTAGGGACTCAATACTGTGTGCAGTTTTGGTTACTGTTTTTCAGGAAAGATGTAAACCAGCTGGAAAGTAACAGGAATGACTGAAGATCAGATGTAGAAAGAAAGATTGAAAGAAGTAGGGTTGTTTAGTCTAGGGAAGAGAAACTGAAGGGGATCTATGATAGATGTCTTTGTGCACACACACACACAAAAAAAAGGAACAAAAGGAACAACCTGCTTTGCCTGTCAATGCAGACAGGGTGAGAGGCAATGGGTTAAAACTGACACAAACAGCTGTAGCGACTTGAGGCGATGTGTCCATCACATGGGGAGATGTGTCCATCAGTACTTCTGGAATCTGGAATGGCACAGGTATAACCATCCTACACTGGAATGACTTTTTCCAGTGACCTTTGGAGGTCTTTGGCAGCCTTGTTTGCTATAATCCTTTGTATTTTCCACATAGTGAGTCCAGGATGTCTGATTTTCCCAATGCTTTTCTAGCTCTAAAGGCTGAACACATTCCTGAAAAAGCACATGAAATGATTGTGGATTGATTTGGGGCGAAACGGTAAATATTCAAGAAACAAACCAAAACCATAAAAAGCCTGATGAAGAAAAAGAAAAAAGCTCCCCATCTATTATATTTTCTTGCTGGATTTTGGGTTTCAGGGACAAATCCATCCTGCCATGGTGCAAGAAAACTCCACGCCCTCATAAAACCAATATAACGAGCAGAACATGGTAGCAAATCCTCCTGGTTTTGTTTTAGTTTGGAAGGCATTAAAGAAAAGTGTTGTGCAGAGGGAATGGAAATGTTGCCCATGTGCCAATTCCACAAGGGCGTGTTCTTCTAGAGCCAGGTATGTCACTCAATGAAAAGCAGTGTGCAGCTCCTGCCATGGTTTGGGGATTAGCCAAAGAGGTTGGAGAGGGTTGGATGGAAGGAGAAAGAAGCCTGGTACTTTTTGCTGCCAACTTTCTGCTTTTTGTCCAGCTTCCCCTACAGAAATGACATCTGAAATGCAAGCTGGCCTTGTTCCCTTATGGAAACCTCAAACCAAATTTAATAGTAGGGGCTTATATTCAAGTGTCCCATAAAGTGTTGTAGAGAATTGTATCATTACTGGAGCATTTTGTGGAGTGGTCCAATCTCTTTAACCTGAAATCTTCCCCACCCTAGAATTTTGGACTAGCCAGAGTGAATTGGACACATCTATTCATTCCTATAAATACTTATTAGTTTGTTTTACTTCACTGCTTTATGTCTTATGAACAGAGCAAGAACCCTTTATTCTAGAGAGTGGCTAAGCAGCGACTACTCCCCACAAGACTCTAAGCTGACATTCATAGCAATGGAAGGATGAATGATGGTAAGAGAATGGGGAGCCCAGACAAAACGTGCCCATGTTTACCCTGCAAGAGAAAGATGGACTCAGCACATTCTTAACTTGGGCTCTGGCAAGCAGAATGGACATGGAACAGGGTGCCTGCTGCTGGACTGGGCTGTAGCTGGATGTAAGTGGCAGTGATTTTAACCTAGTAGGGCAATGGATGCACCTATGTGCGCCAGACAGCTTTGCAAATCACAAGTACTGAAGCACTTTCCCCCTCTCTTGACATCCATAGGATCTGAAAGCAATTTTCTTAAACACCACTCAATCCCTATGGAATCTCACTGCTTTCACCCCTATTATGTGCCACAAGGCTTTCCCACAAGGGTTTAATCTTTTGCTGCCTCAACTGAGAAATCTGTGGAAGCAGAAGGAGCGCAAGACAGACTACAGAAGAAAAAAAACACAAGTCGGGAATTGTTCAGCCTTTTGCCAAGATGCCCTGTATCCCTACAGCTGAGATTCTTCTGAAATTCACTGGTACTAACTAGCATTCATCACTCCAACCCACAGCAATTTACTGGTGGTGATTTTCTGCTTCCAGCTGGTGACCTCCTGACCTCAGAAGTAAAGATAATTTTTATTCATGCTACTGAACTTGGCATCTGAATTTTAATGTTACGTTTTTTTGCCTCCCAGCCCCTTCTGTTTTCCTGGTAGGGGCTTAGAGCTTGTGCAATAATTCCTGGAGGAAGGGAGAAGTAATATGCCACCCCCAAAGCATGTCAGCAGAACGTGGTAAGAGGACTCCTTGTGGTAGTGCGAGCCTTGTATTGTGAGGTGAGTGTTGTGTTGCTGGGAGACAACACTCTTTGGCCAGCTCAGTTGTCTGCCATCAGTTATGGGTCACGCAGTGTGGAAGAGAAGGGACCATGTACAGATGCTCAGCAGGCACTAAGAAAAAGTTACAATAAAAGATGGAAATGCCATCAATGGGACAATCAGTGGGAAGACAATGGGATATATTTTGAATTAACTCTTCCAATATGCTCATTCAGCCCATTCCAGTTCAGGGAACGGCTAACATCAGAGGGAGTTTGGTGGCCAACATACCATCATTTTGGCTCTGGGTAGCAAACCCCAGGGACACTCAGGCACTCAGTGTAATGGGAGTTAGATGACTAAATGTCTTTGCTGACCCCCAGCTGGGTGTATCCACATTCTATATTGGCTCAATGTCATCCTAAAGTCCTCTGAAAATACTAGGAAAAAGGAACCAACATTTTTCCATGGACTTTTTGTCACTCATCTTCTGTTCTGCCTTACCCTTATTTGCAGTCCTTTTGTGTAAGGTCTTAATCACAGAAGATAAAGTCAGAAAGAAACTTAGGAACTCTCATTAAGAAATATATGGCTGAATATATTTCCATTTATTTATCCAATACCTGGTAATGAGGCTGGGGATGGATGCCTACTGGAGTGTCACAGCAGATATTGTCACCATCACACCAAGATAATATGAAACTGCTCTTTTGTCACTGTTGTTCTCTATTTAATACATTTGTATTTTTTATTAATTGCTGTGATACTCTTTAGAGCCCAGAGCTCCTACTTGGGCATGTCACCCTGTTTCTGGAACCCAGAGCAAAGGTGTTGATCCTGGCTTTTTTTTTTTTTTTTGGGTGTAACAAAACATAAGAATTTGGGTCTATGACAACCTCCTCTCTCTCCGGAGGTGTCCACCACCAGTGAGATCTGTTCACTGCACTTGCCCAGCCACAAGTGATATTCAAGACCAGTGCTTTCTGAATTCAGCAGTTATTCGTGAAAACAAAAAACTGAGCAACAACAGCAACATTTACTAATTTGTTTTTCACACTAAACAGAAGTTTCCTTTTCTACATTAAAGTGTGGAATCTCTGAAGCTGTGAATCTGAAATGAAAACCTCCATCTGTGTCTCCGTGTGTTCCCCTGGCCTCTCTACTCTGCTCCAGGGTAGCTGAATATCAGAACAGATCAACACTGGCAAGAGAAATTAGTGCCTCACTTGCCCACAGTGTTAGGATGGGGATCATCCAAATTTTGCCAATACTGGTGTTAAATCAAGACTAGAACAAATAAATAGGCAAACCCAGGTCTCTGCTGGGAAAGCAGAGTAAACTGGCCCTGGCGACACCTTCAGAAATTTTCATACTCACTGATGGTATCCCTGGTTTATTAATTGCCCAAAACATTTCCTTCACTGTAGATGTGTCTGCTGGCCAAAGTCAAGAACTGAACCAGGGATGATCAGGGCTACCAGTGTGGCTCTTCATATGGTGAAGGAAGAGCCAAGCTAGAACTGAGACTGAATGGTAATCTAGCAAAAGACCCTCACAAAAGTTTCTGAAAGTTAACAGTGTGGTCAACCCTTCCCCATAAGTTTTTCTCTCTTGTCCTCCTTTTGTTGCCCGCAGGAATCCTCTGAATTTCCATTTTGAAAATTGCTAGCTTTGGACATGCTTTGTTATTGACTTCCATCTGGTGCTGTCATTTAAGCTGGAGCTAAACGGGTTGTCACACGCTCAGAGATCAGCATAAATGCCCTGGCATCAAAGGTTCACAGCCACAAAGGACCAGGCTGCTTCTGAAAAGACGCGAGGATCAAGTCCATTGCAACGCAAATGTGGCCGATTCCCTAGCTGGTGTTTTGTTTCTGTCTGGGCTTAGAGAGGGGAGGCTGAGGACAAGAAAGGAAATGTTCTGTGGGAAGATGATCTGGCATTTTTTCTCATTCTCCCCACTCACGCATTCCAGAGAGTTATACACCAGATAAGCAGCAAGCACTGTTTGGCTGGCTAACTTCTACACAAGCATTATGGACCATCTGGGGACTTATAAAGCCTGCAGGATATAAGCAGAGGTTGTGCTGGAAGTAGAGTCTGAGCTGGTATCCTATGTCTAAATACCAACACAGCTGCTTAGAGCAGGAAAGGGGAACCCTCCAAAGGAACAGCGGCAGGGGCTCTTCTTTATGAAGGATATTACTCTCGAGTAATTGAATTGGTTGTGACTCCTCATTTGAGCCCATGAAACAAGATTCCCTCTAACAGAAGGAGCTGCGGGGGGTACAGCAACAGACCCAAAAGGCTCTTATTATTAGTATATTACCATCACCATGATTATCATGATCATGATTATGATTGTCATCATTGCTGTTATTACTTTGTTTCTTAAAGACCCTCTGAAAGCATTTATTTTTGTGTTTTAAGACACATAAGTTCTAGCCCTGGAACAGAATCATTGCGCTTCAGAAGAAGAGAGGATTGAAAGACAGCATATTCATGCACTCTGAGGAGAACCAGCTTGCTGGCTTTCAGCACACGCCAGTGTTACAGGGACAGGAATGCTGTGGATACCACTTCTCATGAGCTTTTAACAGGTGAACCAGGCTGAGCGTGGGGGAGGAGTCTCCCCTGAAAACAAACACGTATCTGAGCTTTTTATGAACAAGAGATATACTCGGGGCTCTGGGGTGGAGTGAGCTTGATCTAAAACAAACAGAGTCTTTAGTCACGTCTGAAGACCTTGTTAAAATTCTTTCTGCTTGCAAATCCCTCTGATAGTAGGGAAGCACGCTTACCTCCAATATGACCCTGGGCTGGGGTTTTGCCAAGGGTGAATTTGCCCCTCAGTGACTGTTTTCTGAATCCTAAGCACATACTGGCTTTTAAAAGGCCTTTTCCCAAAACACCAGACTCTACTTTGCTCCAGCTGTTCAGCTTCATGCTGCAGCCCAGCCTCCCCCAAAGGCTGTTCTTCGCCCATGTCACTCACCCAAATGCTGCAGCCTAACACCATTTGTAAATTAACGAAGTGCCTACAAAGCATCCCAATGATAGCTGAGGGCTCCCCATGCCACGTGCTTTGTAAGAACAAAGCACAACAATTCGCTGACTTAAAGAAGTTTCAGACAAGAAAAGAGAGGAAGGGGTCCAGGAGTATGAAGGGAGGCTCCCAAGATTACTTGAATAACCAAATATTGCTCTTCTCCCAGCCTGCTGATTTTTAGCCCATAGCTTTCTCCCCTCAGTTAACAACTGTATTAGAGAGAAGTTATTCAACCTGTTCATGCAGATGATTGGCATCACAAGAACTAGTGTAAGTTTTACAAGCAGTCTGCTTTTAACTTGAACAAGGTGCTTGGTATGTCTCGTATACCCTGAAACCACTGGGGTTCAGGTGAAACTACATGACACACTGAATAACCTTCTGCTTTCTTTTGTTCTTCATAAACGTTGAGTGATTTTTTCAACAGAGACATGTCTCAAGTTCCAGGGAAACCCTCAGCCAAGAGGGGATGAAAAAGAAGTATCAGTCATCCATCATATCATTTCCAAGTAATACTCCAAAAGTAAACATTGCAGGGCATACGTCTTTGAGGACAGATTTCCAAACACCTAATGTGAGAGATCCAGCTATACCCAATGCCAGCTCACTTCAGACATGGATTTTGCAGAATGGTTTTAGAGGGAGTGCAGAATTTGGTCTCCCTGCCTCACCAAAATACTTATGGGTTAGGGCTATTGTAAGTTTTTGGAAAGTACTTCAAAAGGCACTTTAGTTGAAGAAATAATTATTATATAAGTTACAGCTGAGCATTTATAGGATAATTGCCTTTCCAGAAGTGTACCTCTACAACACCCTGGCATTGATGTTTTCAATTCCAGGGTGAAGACCAAAACTAAATGAGATCAGCAGGAAATCCATATTCATTTCAAGTTCATTTAGCTACCCCAGGATACAAAAACAAAGTCTTTTACAGTCAAAGACAGAAGATCATTATAATAAGAAAAATATGGACTAGATGAAGGTAAGTGATTAGGTATGTTTGAGCAACCATGGGCTTTTCAGGAGGAAATCAGTCCAGATCTTGTTTTTATTTGCAACTTCCACATTCAAATAAAAATTATCCTTCTATGTAAATGAATTAAAAAGAGCTTCTGCAACTTATTTGGGTAAAGGATCACAAATAAAAGAGGAGTTGGTCCAAAGGTAGAAAGATTGGGGTCATCATATAAATCAAAAGGAAAGTATAAAACCATGTGGCTAAAGATTTTTCTTCAGTAATTTCCTCAACTGGTCTTTGAATCCATCAAGAGCTGTTCAGTAGGAAGACACAAAAGGTGGCTCAGGAAGTCCACAATCCTGAAATATCAGGGGCCTGAGCTAGTGTTCTAGGAAGGTGTCTGTACATGTTTGCTCTCTTCTGACTCTTCCTTGGGTTTCTTCATCTGTTGGAGAGTAGTCCATAGCTGGCACTGGAGACCTTCTGCCATTCTCACAAAAAAGCCCTCTTAGGCTCTGTATATTGGTTCTATCCTCAACTCTGGCTTCCTCACCTCAACTCTGAATCCTCTTGCTTACATTTCAGCTTCTTTAGAGTTGCAAGTGGAGACATTCAACAGAGAACCTACCAAACAGAGCCACATGGGCCAGGATGCCAATAACTGCTTCTCCTCAGTGCAGTGGAAGCCAAGAACATGTCCTTAATACCTATAAGAAATACAAAATGGGGAGTAGGTGTCACCGGTCCCAAGAAATGCACTGAAGAATTCAAGATTTCATGGTGTGCAGAAATGATATTCTAGAATGGTGCCAGGTAGTTGCAGCTGTCACAGGATTGTCAAAATCTTCAGAATACATTTTGTGCATCCAGAGCATTCTCAGAGCAAATCTTATTTATCCTTTACCTGCTGAGAGGGAGCAAGAGCTCTGCTTGGAGGTTTTGTTTGGGTGGCGGTTCTTTAACCAAACATGGGGGCTGGTGTGCTCCTGATAAGGTAGAGCTCTTCTTTGGCAAGCTTATTTTGCTCCAGAGAAAAATCACTGCCCTTGTCTGGATGGAAGGATGGAGGATTAGGAGAGTTTATGAAGGATGAGGGTGAGAAGGTGGTGTAATTCTTGTTACGCAGATGGGGAAAGGCTCTCATCTCCAGATGGACACCCCTGAGAATCAGATAAGCCATTTAGTGCACTTGTTGGCTCCTCATCCATTTAAACTGCTTTGCAGCTGGGTGCTTCTCCCAAGAACTGTGGAGAAGCAATGTACGGGGAGAGGTCAATGCCATAAGTTCAATGAGGTGGAAGATCTACTCCCCACCCATAACTGGGCCTTCATCTCAGAAAGAAATGCAAGGATTTAAAATGTTCATTAGGCAGAGGGGAGTGTGGGGGTGGTTTTGCTTGGAGGTAGCGGCACAACAACTTGGGAGAGTTTCTCAGGGTCTGTTCTGCAAACAGGTGGTTGAAATACCCTCTTAGCTCAAGTTGCAGGGGGATCTGGTGTTTTGAGGTGGAGGCAAGCTAAAAAACAGCTACAAAGTCTTCCTTCTGGGCAGCAGATTTCACACATCAGTGGCAGCAGTACCTGCTGTTTCTATTTTCAGAGTCAGACAGACCCAGAGGAGTTACTCCTCCATTACCTCGGTTCTGTCTTCAGGCAGAAATCCTGTGAGAAAGAGCAGAGTTTGACAAACAAGACAAAGGAAGCTGGTAAGTACAGTTGTGCCCTGGGCCCGGGAGCATCCACATCATCACACATGTCCACCACAGATACTACAGGTACTCCACGTGTTTTGTCTTGGTCTTGAAATGTTAGAACACAAACAGCATCTCAAGCAATCACCTAGGGATGCTACCTGATTCCTATAATCAACAAGCAAAGTATTGTTTGAAAGCAGGAGGTCTGAGAAAACTTGTAGACTCCAAAGTTTAGGGTCAGCAAGTGGCTGCTTAGACTGAGCAAGGGAAAGATGGACTGATAAACAGTCCATTAGAGTGGAAGCTGACAGTTTTGTGTTCTGTTTTCTGTCCCTGCGAATCACGTCAACCCACCGACATGATGTTTCCTCTCGTTTTGAAGTGGGGAGAAGGCTCCTGGGATCACAGGGGCTTTGAAGGTCAAAGCCATTGTTCTACTGGATGTTGCACTTACTAATATCTTGATGGGAGCTTAACAACATTATGTTGATTTTCCCCCAACTCACTTTCCTTTTCTTCGAGCGTTTCTGCAGCTTTAAAAAGGAAACATTAAAAAAAAAAAGCTGCTTCTTATGCATGAACAATCACTTTCAAATGCCAGATCTCAGTCCAGAGCCTGCTGGAAAGGAGTCAAGCTCTAAGGAGTCTGTTTTCATATATTTTCTCTTATCAGTCCCCATCACAGATCGGGGTTTGTGGTTTTACAGCTGATGGCAGGTTGCCTGCATATCTCAGGGCTGAAATGCAAAAGTAAGCCAAGCATGAAGACAGTATCAGCTTGACGCTACATGCCTTTCTAGGGCTATTAGATAAGAGATAGTGTTTGTACAGAGCAAACCTGTTACCTCAAGAAAACAAAGCTGCTTTTAAATGTGGCTTGCCTTAACTTTCTTCTTAAACAACTCAGCAAAGTATGTAAGTCAAAGAAATGGACGGACAGATCATCAGCTCTATACCACTGACCCCAGTGCAGCAGGAACAAGCTGAAAATATGGTCTAGGGCTGAGCCACTCTGTATACCACCACAACATGTGTCATCTGAGGGACTCAGTACCAGCCTGTAGAAAATCAGCCTCCATTTGATCTTCAGCCAAAAGACCTTTTAACAGTGAAGCATTTCCAGAAGGTGCTCTTGATGTCAGTCCCAGTGCATGTGTGTGTGTCAGATATTCTGGGCACTCTGTGTGAGGAGTACACACAGTGGTCCTTGTTCCTTGATGGTCCAAACTGAGCACACTGTTGCTCCATCCAGACCCCTATGCCTGGTTTCCCTCCTGTGGAAATGGTGGCACTGGACTTGCAGTGAGGACTGATGCACACACACATCTCTCTCCAAACCTCATAGTCCAGATTTGTCTGGGCATGCTTTTGCATGCCCCCATTTAATATAGTCTGAGTACACTTCTGTTCTGAACCACCCTTTCAGAGAGTCCCTCTCCTTATTCCTTAAACCATTCACTCTAGACAACACAGAGACCTCCAAAATACAAGAGATTTTGTTCATGATGTATCAACTGTTTGGTAAATTGCAGTTTTTTCTTTACCACAGTTTGCTACTGTTTTACGAGTTGTCCTATTCCACTAAACCACAGGAGTTTTCTCTTATCCCAAGTGTGCCCAATTCTATGGGAAAAATTGGATTCTATGTTCTTTTGCATGTCTCCACACTTGCCCAAGAGAGATCACCTTTGAGGCTGTAAATATGGACCCGGTACATCCAGGGAAAAGGTAGTTTGTGACCAGTCATAAAACTTTCTGCTGAAAGGTGAATTTAATGGACTGGTGTTTGCTGAGGAGTCAAAATTTCCCAACTACCCCATTCTTTAAACCTAATTGTATATGTGCTACTCCAGTCACAAATGCCCCCCAGAAACCTGTTCTTAAAATGCATTGGGGTAAGTCTCCTTTTGTATGATTTTTCAGCTGGTCTGGATATGATCTTATATTAGTATTTATCAGCACAAAATTTCAACATAAGTTGAACTTAAGAAACCTTACCCAATGTACTCTTGTACTGCAAAAAATCTCTCTGCAGAGAAAGATAAACTTTACAGATTAAGACTGACTGATATGAACAAAAGCTCTTGGAAGGTAAGTCAAGTCATTTGGCAAAGCAGGCGATGAGTTAAAACACTCAGCCCCGAGTCTCTCAACCTGGTGTAAGGTGAAGCTATTGGATGCTGAACGTCTGAACTGACACCAACCAAGAATGTGGGCACTATGCTTGATCCTGAATTTGGCTTATAATGTGAAAAGTGTCTTAAGAGTTTAAACTCTTAAGTTGGCATGGCTCTGTTGTACTAAGCTCTCAGGTCCTCCATCAGAGTTAAGGTGGTTTAAGAATTTAGGGTCTTAAAAGCAGCATGATCTGCTAAACTGCTTTCAAGATTTAGAAGGACTTAATTCTTTATACCAGTTTAATATCCTAAAGTGGCTGAGCCACTTTTGCTGGCTTAAAAAGTTATCAGAGTTGAGGCTAGGTGACATTGGAGGGACTCTGTTGTGCAGAGGATTGGATCAGACCAGTGCGGTGTGGCCTTCTGGCTTCCCAGTCTGAATCTGCGGTATGTTTTTCAAGGTCATTGCTCAAACAATTCCAAGCAGTTGGCAAATAGAGACTGGGACTGTTTGCCAGTCAAATCTAGTTCAAGTATTCTCTGAGTCAATATCCAGCCATTGTGTTACTTATTTGTTCTTCTAATCTTCCAAATCCCCCATAAAACCTATATATTTTTGCTCTGCCCTCCTCTTCTTACTTTCCATTACAGCATGTCTGCCATTTCTGGAGCTCCTTGAAAATCCATGCCAAGTTTTCTATTGATGCCAGGTTTGTGTCCCACCCCTATGTTTTCCTCTAGGAGATACTGCCATTTTTTACTCGCCTTTGTACTCTGGGAACAGGATCTCAGCTTTAGGGTCTGGTGACAGTAAAAAAGTGGTGAGCATAGGGTGCTTAAAGCAGGAGCATCTGAGAGCTTCTTCCAGAGATTTTCTCCCTGTGTCTGTCCACCAGGTCATTTGTACGTCCCTCCTGCGGAAACCAGCGTGACATGGTACTCCCGATTCATTTAAACATGAGATTGTCTCCAGTCATGATTGGCACCAGAAGGGAGGTCATTCAGTCCAAAACAGCCCTTTCCTCCCTCTCTACTTGACAAATTACTAACTAGGCAATGGCTTAAATATTCGGCTCTTGGCATTCCAGTCTTCCTGTGGCAATGAGTCCCGCTGTCCCATGAACACAAAACATTCTTTTCATTAAAATGGAGTTTGTCACTCTTCTGTTCTTCTGTCTGAGCCTTCCCTTATCATAAGAAAAGGAGACACATTGTCTCATGTTTGTCCCCACATTGAAAAAGTAGTACCATAATTCATTTCTTCTTTGTGATAGGCAACACTATTCACTTTCCTTTTGTGTGATTGCTGTGAGATCCAGGTGTTCTCAGCATTTTCAAACTGATGTCTAGACATGGAAATAAAAGCCCCAGGTTAGGTATCTTGGAAATTTAGGCCACAACTCTACTCTCCAGAAAATCTCCTAAATGTACTCTAATTATATTTGTCATAAAACTTATATTTCAGACAACTTTAGCTCATCTGTCCTGATACTTAGAGTAGATGTATTCTTCAAATAATGCACACATGTATTTGCATGCATCAGAATAATGAGGAATTATTTTCACCTCAGCCAGCTAAAATCAGATGCTACCTTTTTTAGCAAGTCAATGGAAAACAGCATTTTGTTTTCTGTAGATATCTCCAGGTAGGATAAATTGCTTCCAGATGTGCTCAGCCTAGGCTAGAAGCCTGATTTTTATTTGTTAAACTGGAGGAGAAGAAACCTATCCCAGAGGCACTCTGCCTCTGGGGGAAGGGTTAAAACATGACCTTCTGTTGGTCAGTCTGGGATGTCCCAGTTCAGCAGGTGTTTTTTGGGGATGGTCCTTAAGGCTGTGTGAAACACCATGAGCACCTCTGCATAGGGCTCTGACATAAAGCTTTACCTGGATCAAGAATAAAGAAAAATAATTGGTAAAATACTGTAAAATGTGTCTTTGATACTTGCTTAATTATCACTGGGGGTTGTTTATTGGCTCTGGAAACAAGAAGAATAGGCTGTTGAGATCCGTCAACTGTGTATCCCCTCCCTGTCCCAAGCTATGGTCATGGTCCCTGAATCCATTGTCACATGGTTTCCTCTGCCCTGAACACACTGACAAATTGTCCAAATTGCAGCTCTCTAAAGAATAGCCAACCACCGGATCTTCTTTCAGGGAAAACAAAACAAACTCTGCCTTTTTTGTTTTATTGTAATCAGAGGCTCCCTTTTTAATCATTCCGGTTTCTAGTCACATGGAACATGAACTGCCTAAGAGAGCTTGAGGAGAGAGGGAGCATGAGAGAAAGGAGGGGAGCTTAGAAAAAAGCTTCCTCACTGGGGACGGGAAAGCTCCAGAGCCAGGCAGTGGAACAGGAGTCTTTTGCCTTGAGGCCAGGGATTTGAATGCTGCAGTGAGTGGCTTTGGGAAGTTGCGCCCTTAAGACTGAGGAGAATACAGGATGGATTACATCTGCCCTTATACTCCAGCTGGGTCCAGTCTCTATGTCTTAGTCCAGTTACCTACCTTGAGGTACTGGAACACAGTTCTGGGTTTCAGTCATCATCTCCATAAAACCTCCCAGTTTGCCACTGCTGGGTGACTTCCCTGCAGATGTAACACAGATTTTAACAGTACCTGTGAGAAGGGAATGGGGAAGAACACACAGGTTTCAGAGTAAACTCCAGACTTTCTTGAAGTCTGGAAATTTCCTTTCCTTTGTCTTTCCTCAATATAAAGAATTCCTTCCCTTATCCTCAGGGGTAGTCAAATCCTGGGGTCAAAACCTTGCTCCACATGAATCAGTTTTTCTGGAATGCCCTTGGAATTTCACACATTCTTCTTAAAGGCTGAGCAAGTTTTGCAACCATACTGAAATTAAGGGCTTCCTAAGGATGGAAGGCCCTATCCAAAACTTGATGGACATGTGTGAGAGGTAAGTCTGAGGTAGCTACTGGTCTTTTGTAGCACGATCTCTATAGAGAATGGGATCTAATGAAAATATTTGTGAAAAGTCAGAGAACTGAAGAACAGAAAAAGCTTATTTTGATGCTTTTTCCTACTTGAAATCACTGTCTTATACATGTGACTGTATGCTTAAAACCTCCTTTGTTCTAGCCTTCACCTTGAGCCTGCTAACCACTTTCTGTACATCAATGCCCTGGAGCTGAAAAATTATTCTCATTTCCTTCAGCAAAGTCCCAAATTCATGTAAGTCACTGCGTGCAGCCAAAGACTTCTGCCATGCCAGCACAGGACCTCACTTGAACAATGCCTCAGGTCCCTTCTCTGAGCCAAGGAGCTTGTGCTAGCCATATTTAGCAGCTACCAGGAAGGCTTTACGTTTGGTTTTTACTCCTCACAGCTTCCCATTTAGCCTGTGCGCCTGACAAATGCTTGTGAAGCTTCTTTAGGCCTGCAGACGAGATCCATCTGTGACCTGTCATGGATGGAGGCGTCACCTGGGGACTCAGTCCCTTCCCTCTGTTCACATATGCGAAAATGCCTTTCCTTCCATACATGCAGGAAACGACATTGCTCTAGCACTGGAGAGGTCACATAGCCAGGACACCAGGGCAAAGATGGTTACTGCCCAGAAGACTTTTCAGGCTGATGATCTGGAAGACATCTCTCTCACCAGTTTATCTGGCCCTGTGCTTAGCATGGGATGTAATATTTTATGTTCACTTGGGCTGGGACCAGGGATGTCATCCCATGGCTCCAAATGACAGCAAATCCACCCTGTCCCTTGGGATGCAGCTCTCCCTGCACCACATTACTCTTCTGCACAAAAACTCATGGCGTATTTCCTCTGTGGGTTTTTCTGATTTCCAAGTTGCAGCTCATGGATTCTCTCATGCCTCTGGCTGCTACATCAAAGATTCATTTTATATCAGAGTTTTTCAGTCCATGAGCCCCCGATCACTTATTAACCTGTTAGTCCTTATGCCATCTCACAAATCGCTCTCCTTTCCTCTTTCACTGGTAAGCACGGTTTGCCAGGCTATAAATCTTTCTGGCAGCTCTTTGAGCTTCCTCCAGGTTTTCTTTTTAAAGTGCCAGCTCCAGGACTGGACATAGGATTTTATTCTCACATGTTTGCCAGAGTTTGGTTTCACAAACTCATTTGTGAATACATCTCTTTCTGTTTATTTCTGCCAGTTCTTGATGACAAAAGGAAGAGGGAGAAGGAAAATGATAACGTATGATGTTTCTTTTAACTATGTGATCCTAACATGGAGGAATCTTTCATGGTTTTCTGGGGACCACCCAGATTATTTTTGTAACACCAGCCAGCAGTTACCATCTCATATTTTGAGACTTAACAGCAGATGTCCAGAAGGAAGCTATTTTTGAAAAGCATCAGCACCAGTGCCATCTTTTTCTTCTGCCCTGGCGAAAAGAAAGGCTGACCATACTGAGCAAGGTGGGGCTGAAATGCCCAGGTTGAAAACCCTGCCATGGTTTTCATTGTGGAATGTCTCTTCCAGCCCTTGTGAACTGGGAAAAGGCTCCATTGACGTCTGTGCTTGGATGCACCATACCTTGGTCAGGGATGAATTTGCCAAGCCTCTGTGTAGGCATGTGCCCACTCCTGCTCCAGAGATTGCCATGGGGCCACCGTGGTGGGTCAGCCCAGTGTTTTCTCTAGTCTCTGGGGAGTGAGTCTTTTCACCTACCAGAGCCTTTTAGGAGACAACATTAAAAAAACGCCAGCAAGCTCATAAGGCCAGGCTCGGCTGAGGACAGCAGTCAAGGCTCACACGTGGCAGGGAGGAGACTGTTTGCTTTAGAAATTTTATTTTTTTTTTTACTTGAAAAGAAAAGAGAATTGGAAATGTTTCCAACAATCTCCATTTCTCCCTCTCATATGTATACATATCTATATGTATATCTATGTATTTGAAAAACGCAACCCACAACTTTTGGTTTAAATTTGATCTGACAATATCCCTTTAACATGAAAATCCAAAACCGTAATTGATACCCCAGTTGGACATTATCATAGATTATTTCCTGTCTGTGTTTTGACTGTCCTGGTCGAATGGCTTCCAAGCCTAACACAGAGTCAATGAAGAGAAACAACCCTCAGCTACTATTATTCCTCTTACTCATTCTACCAAAATAATAAAAATAATGAAACCACAGCCTGCCTTGAACAGTAAAGATCTCTTAAAAGCCCTTCCTAAGCTGTGCCTTGATGTATCTTGCATATCTTAGGGAAAAAAATGAAGTTGGTAGGTTGGAGGGAGGAATTACCAGTGATGTTCCTTGGCTCGGCTTGTGTCTGCACTGTTCATAAAGCACTGCTTTGGGTGCAGATGTGAGCACCAGGAGCTCTCTGTCCCACCCAGGGCTGGCCACCTAGCTGCCGTGTGCGGGTGGCCGTCTCTGCAGCCCCGTGGTTCTGCTCTGGTGACAGCAAACCTGCTCTTCAGGGGAGCTGAGCAGGGACTTGCCATGGAGACTGATGCGCTTCCCCTCCCAGCTCTCAGTGTGGGCAAACATGGTGGGTAAGTATTGAGGCACAAACCCCAGAGAATGCTAGACAGCCACAGTGCCAAAACTGAGCTAGGTGATATTTTTCATCTAAGGCTTTTTATACCAGGAGGAAGAAAAAAAAAAAAAAATTCCCCGCCTGATTTAGTGGTAGCAAAATGTTTTATGAATTCATGCCTTTTCCCCTGAGCAGTTCATTTAGACAGGGAAAAAGCACCCAATAATAATACCAAAGCCCCTTCCCGTCCAATCATTTCATTCCATTAGGTTGGAAAATAAATGTTTTCCATTATTTGCCTTGGAAATAGGTCTTAATTTAAAAATAAATTAGTTAATTTACCTTTCTGTATTTTTGCATGTGTTTAAAGATGGCTAACGCTGAATTTAAAACGTCAATATAAAAATGCCTATTTGTTTTCACTCTCATTTTGTAAAAATCTTCTTAAAAATTCATTTAAGCGGAAAAGAAAATCTCTCCCCCCCTCACTTCACTTGCTTTGTTTTATCAATCTGAAAAAATAAAAGCCAAGAAAGCAGAAAGGGAAAAGTCAAATACAATCTAAATCTCCTCAGCTATGGTGAAGCCTGTCTAGGAGGCTTCCAATGGAATCTCTGAGCAATGTGACTTTCCCCAGCTCCCTCTGGCACCTTTGCTCTTCTGGCCTTGGACCAGTCCCTTCCTGTCTCCTGGGCATGGCTGTCTCAGCTGAACTGCTCAGGAGCTGCACCCAGCCGTTCCTGATCCTAGTTTGGTTCCGAAGACAAAGCACAAGAAATGAGAGAGTCAAGGAACAGAGGAACTTTGGAGCATGGATAAAAAATGGATCAGTTCTGATTGGTTCACTCCAGCAACTTCATAGATTAATTCCTGTTTTCAAGGGAGATACAAGCACTACTGCTCTCCAGTGAGATACTGAGCTCTTTCCTTTTTTCAGTGTCAGACTTAGGTTTCTAAATTACTTTCAAATTATCTTGAGAGTATTGCTTAGGTGTGATATGGAGGCCAAGATTTTGCTCAGTAAAGAACATCTCTTCAAACTGGGAGGCGAAAACAATACAAACTGAACAGATTTTTTTTTTGTTTCAGTGTGGTCAGAAGGGGCAGGAGCTGCCCCACTCTGATACCACTCAGATGCTTGGCTGTGATTTCATGATCTGGAAAAACTGAGCAACTATCTTAAACCAGAGCAGCTTTTAATTCAAGGGATCTTGAGGCACACCAAAATACACATTAAGCAGTTTTTCTGTACAGTTTTGCATATGCCCTATCAAGCCAACCCGAGAACATTCAGGTGAGGAAGTCCTAGCCAGAGTTTTGTACAGTAGTTTCGGCTGCTGCATGTTAGTTTCTTTGGATTCTTCTCCCTTTCTTTCAGGAGAGGCTCTTCTTAGGAACCAGGTCACAGTCAATGGGCCTAAAACCAAAAAGCCACATTCACATTTGGTGAAACACCAAGGTAACGATGTTATAGCTGGTAGAACTGGTCCCCAAGAACTTAAAAGTGGGGAAAACCTCTTGGAGATTGTTGAGCTTGTTATCCCTCATGGGAATGATCAGCAATGACCAAGCAGGAGAAATCTCAGGACAGCAGAATGAAAGGGAAAAATGTTTTCAAGTCTCATAATCTTAAGGCAGGGAGGAAAGGCAGTTGGGGAAAATTATGTAAAACAAACAGGCATCACACGAGGTACAATAAGGAGAGGGTTGAAAGAAGGTAAGATGGATAATTAAGCAATAAGACACGACAGGCTGTGTGTCTCTGGGTGATTATTGCATGCCTGCTATGATGTTCTTTAGGAGCAAATTTTTGCTGCCCTAGAACTATAATCACCCCCGAGGGGCAGGCTGGCAGCAGAGTCTAATTGCTGTTATTACAAAATTAAATTTGAAATGAAAATAATAATAATAATGATGATAGGAAGAAAAAGGGGACAACCTCCCTTTGCACCATGTTGTTTGTTAGATTGCGTGATGGGAAAAGAGATGATGTCACCCAGAGCTGATCATCAGAGGGAGGACAGTCACATCACTGGGAGATAATCCCTGGCTGCCTTCTGATGATGTGCTGGCTTTTGCATGGCTTTACTTCTTTTCCTTGTTCTTATTCTTTGGCCTAGGCTGTCTGTCTTCAGGTATGTCAGTCTGCCCAACTAACTTCTTTTTGTGTCAAGAACTTCCATCTTTTATCCCTTTCTGAAAAAACCTAGTTTTGCTTCTAGTCTTATTCTATTTCTCACTTTTGGTAAAAAAACCCAAAAAACCCCAAAAAACCCCAACCCTCCCTGTTTGAGATATGGAAAATAATGCATACCCTGCCTGTGGTTCAGTAAGCATGATATTTCTTTGGTGTTTCCTCTACAAAGATTCTTTTTTTTCCTTCTACTTTGCCACCCCTCTCTCCTATGTACCCACCTCCTTCAGGGATCCTGAACTGGGGTTCAATACTATCTCTGCATTGAATGGGAAGGAAGGAAATATCCTAGAAAAAAGGGCTTATCTTCTTTAACTATGTAGCAGTGGATAATAATAAAACAATTATTCAGGCAGATGCTCTTAGTTTACATGGTGTTTCATTAGCACCGAGCACCATTCTTTTATTCTCTGTTTAAATTAATTTATTTGGGAAACCTTCCTTGTGAAATATTGTCTGTTTCCAGAACCAAATCTCCTCTTGCTATGTTTCAAAACAGAATGCCTTCAGGAATGCACATTTATGTCATCTAGAAAAAAAAATTATTCTATTTTTGCAATGTAAAAGAGATTCTGAGATTTCCATGGGAATGGATTTCCTGTCCTTTTTAGTGCTGTTTTGTTTAGTTTATTCCCAAGTAAACTGCTGGTTTAACATAGATTTCTGATCAGGTAATGACTCAAGAACCTCTAGTTGCCTTGGATATCTATCAGAGCAACTCCATATTTAGAGTTTTTATGCACCTTGAATTTTCCCTTGAAGGCAAAAATGGTTTGAACAAAGCAAACAGACTTCCTCAAATAGCCCCCACTGTCATTCATCCCAGCTGAGACTCCAGTATCTGTTGGGAACCTCTATATCTTTATCTGCTGAGTGGTGATATTAGGACTCTGCTCTTGAAAGCTGCTGTAAAAACAGGAGACCAGCTAAGACTAGATGAGACAGAATTCAGCAGGAAAAGAAGACACACAGAGAAATGAAAAGGCATAGCCATGTTCACACCAGAAATAGTAGCAAGATCAGGATCGGATTTCAGCCCATCTGAAACTCAACCCAGAACTGTGCCATTAAGGGATATTTTGATTTGTTGTTAGGGAACACGGGGGAGGACAAATCCAGCTCACTACTCTCCCCCAAATCAATCACGTTCATGTGAGTTATATTTATCAAAATGAAAAAGTTGTCAATAAAACTATATTCTCAAAAATGAGACCTTTTTCAATTTAAAAACCAAACCAAAAGAACAAAACACAAACCCCCCCCCCCCCAACAGCTTAACAAACTTGAAAAGTAATTTAAACTCTATAACTTCATTGTATTTGCTGCATTAGGAGATGAGATTTTTTTCACATGCCACTCCACATTATCATCATTTTATCAAAAGGGATGAACCTGTGACCTTTAACATCAAAGCCTGGGCTCCATCACTAGAATTAAGAAATGACCTGCAATACTTGTTATCCTTAGGTGACTCAACCAGTGCAATGTATAATGTTATATATAAATATATATATAATGTGATATATATATATAATATAAAATGTTATATATATATATAAAAACACACACACACAAATGCATATATACTGCAGTAGGAAAAGGAGAAAATGTATCTCAGGAAGGAAAGAATTAAATTAAGCACCAGTAACTGAATGCAAACCTGCTTATGCAGACATTTTCTTGTAAAGATCTGGTCTCTGTCTATGCATAGCAAGTACATGCAGAGACTTGCTCTATCTGGATTGACAGCTCTGGCATTATACATTTGTGGGGAAAGGTTAAACAGCATCATGGCACCACTTGGAAAGACTTAATAGATGGAATTGTACTTTCTTAGCCTCCCACATTTTCTAAGGTAAACTGAAGTGGGAAATTCCACAAGGCTGATAAACAAATTTCTCCCTCATGGGCACTGTTAAGCCATCATTTCAAAAGGCTGGGAGTAGGGACTGATACTCCCAATCTGAAGGGAAAAAAGAAAAATATCAAACAAGGTGATTCTTTTCCTCTTCTGTGGCTGTGAAGAAGTTCCCTTGACCCTCTCCACACAGCCCATTTGCAAGGAATGAGAAGCAGCAGCCCCAAAAGAAGTAAAAATCAAGAAAGGGACAGGGTTGTATAAAGAATGGGGGGGAAAGAGAAGAAAAGATCTCTGAATTGGTTGAGATAATCAGAGAAATGAGCGCAGACAGATTATATTTATCATCCTCTTCTGAATAGAGCGTCACAGATAATGAATGCAAATAATTTCTTTCTTAGTGGGACAGGGTCTCTCACCTGTTGAAATATTAACTTTCCACTTTCCAGGATCAGCTCCCTGCTTATCCCAGAATTGCTGTGCCAGTTGATCCCATGCATCTGCCAAGGCCAATGCTACAAGGTGGAGATCTGGCCTTCAACATGCTCAACTGATGACCAGGGTTTTGCTCTCTTCCTCTGCTATTGGCCTCCCCCTGACCCATTCCTAACCTTGCCTGGGACCTTTAGAAAGCTCTGGCTCTTGGGCTGAGGCATCTGCCAGGGCAGGCTTGAAGGTTTGCAGCATGGTAGTGCAGATGAATTTGGTTTTGAAAGGTTTCAAACCTGCTGGATCCGCAAAGGTCACAGCTCACCAGCTGCCTCATCTTATCAAGAAAGTCCAGCTTGGTGCTGTGCAGGAGGAATCTTAAAAGCAAGCTGCATGGGAGGATAATGAAATGGATGAGTGGGGAGGCTGTTTCCCACAGATGACCAAAGTAGTAGACACTGAGAATTTGTGTATTTATTTCCAAATTCTGTTTTTATTTCCATTGTCTTCTGTTGTAAAATGATGGTTTCGCTGCATCTCAAAGCAAAGAAATCAAGCTCAAGTATCCAAATCAAGTTCAGTGTACAAACCCTTCTCCTTTTATTTTTCTAACACCCTTACCTTCTGGCACCTGGACAACAGAATGGAAACACTCAGAGACCAAGGTCTTCAGGGTGCCCATCAGAGGCTCTTTTACCTGTTGCTATGGTGCAACAGGTGACAAACAGGTTTCCTCCATCAGATCAACCTGGCAGATGTCTCGCTACTCTTTGGGGAAGGTGAGACAGAGAGGAAACAGAATTGAGACCAAACTCAGTTCAGTGAAAAGGAGCTAGGGATGAGATGCAGTGATTCAGTTGTACGTGGGCTCTGCGTGGAGGCAACATTATCAGAGTGCCTGGTGCTATCCCCAGTGCATTGGACATGGAACCTTGGTACCAGCAGGCTCTGGCTGGAAGGCAGGGTAAGAGATGAGGCAAGCATTCCAAGAGAAGACTGTGGGCTCATCTTTCCCAGAAACCTGGCAAAACAGACCTAAAGTCAGGGAAATCTCTTCTTGGCTTGTTAGCACCTGAGAGCAGTCTCTCCCTCCAGAATTTTCTCGGGAGAAAATTAATCCAAAGATCTGTAAATCAACGGAATAGTTGATGACCTATTTCTATTTCCATTAAAGAAATTGTTCTTGAGAGAAACTTTTGCTTTTTTTTCCCCCTCATCTTTTTTGGCTTGTCCTGCTGTCACTTACACCTTGACTGAGATGTTCCCCCTACCCCTTTTTTTCTATGCTTTTATAAAATTGTTTCATGTGTTTTTCTTTTTCTTCTCACTTCTTGAGGCTGGAAATATACTCATTAAATTCTTACTGGAGAGAAAAATTATAAAGAGATTCCACCCCAGTGTGGTAGAGTTCTAATCCCCCAAAAAAGACACCAAGAGCAGGAAGCATCCAACTCTCACTGACATCCCACTGCACCTACCCCCCAGACAAATTTTTCTCATGATTTTCAGGTCAACCATGTATTTGAGAGCCTCCATGCAACAAATTTTTATTTTACTCATTCAAGTAAATTTTCTTTGCAAGCTTTCTGTGTAGCCTGAAGCCTACAGCTATTTTTGAATCTTTCTATCTTTCTAAGGGCGAGGCAGAGTCAAGTTACCTTGTCATCAAATTCTCATTTTGGCAAGAAGAGTGGTGGGGGTGAAGAAACAGGGACTTTATAGCAGTAATCACTAACCAAAACACTTCAGAGTGCCTGAACTTGTTACTGCGTCTGTTCAGTTCTTCGACAATATGTCAAGCAGAAAGAAAACAGCTCAATTTTTCACAAGCCTGGTTGCTTTCTGAAGTTAACAACAACACAGCAACTTGTTTGAACTAGTAAATGGAGGGAACATGCTATTAATACCAGAGTCACAGTACCCCATTCCCCACAACCCACCAGATGTCTGAATTTAAAGTGTCACCTCACGAATCACATCAGTTTCTATTGGCAAAATCTTGGTCTGTGTTCCAAATGCCCTAGAGGCACTGAGCTGTTCTTGCAAGGTCTTTGATATGGTCTGTTAGTAATATGTTTGTAAAAGGCCATGTGTATTTATGAAGCATTATTATTAATATAGCTCCCGTTCCCATCATTGTTTTATTATTTTTGCATTATTTCATTCTAGGGCAACTAGATTGCTCTGGAAACTGAAGTATTGTACAATTCCTTTCACCTTTCTATCAGCCCAGTTTGGTATCCTGCCTGCTCCCTTGCTGGTAGGTGGTATGGCATAGCTATGTGTTCACATCAACACTGAAGTTTCTAAAGAAGAAAGATTCTGGAAAGAGAGAGATTCTGGGAAAACTGTGAAGCAAACCAGAATAAACCCATTCCCTCTGGAATCTGGTTGTGGCAAATTTTAAATGTCTTGTCTTCCATATAGTCCAAAAAAAGACTCAAACTCCCTAAATGTTTAGGCCAAAACTTTCTTTGTCTTCATCACAAAGTCAAAATTCCTGTGGAAAGAAGACACTCTTCAAGAAAATGTACATTTAATCAAAGCTTCAAAGCTTCAGTTTCCCAGTAAAGCCAGTGTTGACTAGAGCTGTGCCAAAGCTGAGTGAGACTGTTGGGCAACTCCACTTCCTCCTGCCTTGGGGTTTTCCTGGGCCACTGAGCTTAATAGAAGGATCTCGCATGGTGGAGAGAAGAAAGTCAAAAGCTTTGCTCATCTGAGCCATCAGGTAGTAAGAAAGAGCAGAGCCTTGGTACAGAGAGAAGCTGAGAAAGAAATGGAGACTCAAGAGATTGTGGCAGAGAAGAAATTGAAGGGATGGCAAGAGGCCAAAGGGATGAAAAAGGGTTTATGTGGAGGGAGGCAGACCTGAACCTGCTCTGGCTCTGCACAAGCCCAACATTTTGGGTCAGAGTAACCTCCTAAAAAGGTCTTTTGTTCCCATGATGTAAAGCTTGCCCTAGGACCTGTGCTCTGGTGGAGACACTCATTGCAGTCCCAGGAGCCTTTCCTTCAAGTCAGCCAAGAGCCTGAGGAAAGGCAAATCCATTGGCTCTGATTGCAGAGACCTCATGCCTACACATACTTCTACATAAGGGTCAATGCCACTCCCAGACACACTGTGCATTTCTTCATTCTTGATGGTTTCTTTTTTCTTTCTTTATTTTTTCTTTATTTTTTCTGAGATCTAAAATTAAGGATTCACACAGATGGAAAACATCTGCCTGTTCTTTGTGCATGGAAAAAACATAACACATGGCAGGAGTGATAAATAATAATAAATAATGATGATGATGAAAGCATTTGGAGAGGCACAACTGTTTGATTTGTCCAGAGCAAGCATCACACACTCTCTGTCCAGGCTAAGAAGGATAAATAGACTGCTGTGGTTTGTAATTTTGCAAATGGGAACACAATTTTGAGGAATTTAGGAAGAGCAGATGCTGACCATAGCTTGACTTTTCATGGGTTTGCTCATTAGTGCCTAGTCAGAGGCTCTTCAGGTGTGCAAAAGGAGCCTGACCTCTCCTGAGTGCAGGTCTATTTATGTATGAGTCACAAATCACTATCTCTCCTAAAACTAACACAGCTAGGCCAAAGAATGACATAGCCTCCCAATGATGTAATATTCTATTTTCCACCTTGTTACCTAAAACAGGGTTATGAAATTGAATCCAAGGGACAAGTCATATATTTACTTCCCTAAGGTTATCACAAAAAAAGGGTAGCCTTTCACCCAGAAGACGTAATTCTTGGTGTGCCTCAAACATCCATGTGGAAATCAGCTCTAATTGTATCCCTATGGGTCTCACCTAGATTTTCATCAGGGTCCACCTAAAAACTTCTTCCAGGGTTTGGGTTGTGCCTGGTCATCTCAGACTGGAGGTAATGACGTTGTAAAACCCAGTGAGTGTTATCCGATGGAGAGGGACAAAGAGGATTATTTAATGAGTTGTTGGGTCTCAGGTGAGTTTCCAGACTGCAGGTGTTCTCCTTAATGTCTGCCATCAGGCTGGTGCTCTCCTGCCTTTGTAAGCAACTAGGCCCAAATGACCCCTGAGTTTGGAAGGACTTGAAGCTGTGACATGTTTGCAGGCAGAATAACAGGGATGGTGGAGAAGGAATACTGTGAACTCCTGGACAAAGGAAGGTCCATATCCATGTGAAGGAGAGCATTCAGTCAAGGGAGAAGGTGATTCCTATGCACATGTGCATGCAGGGCTGAACACTGATAAAGGAACGTGTCAGGACCACATGTATTTAGGGCTGATGGAACAACGTGACAGCAAAAATTTCACAGGACAGTGACAGTCTTGTGTACCTTCAGACTTCAGCTGTTTATGGGAGGTATGTCTAAGGGCCTGAGATCTCAGCTCCCAGGGCAACCATTCTGTAATGTCTCTATTAGGGTGATTCACAAATGGAAATAGCATTGAAAAAGCCCCAGCACTAACACTCACAACAAGCCATGCTGTCTGTGTGTGTCTCTGTGTGCAACTTGCCAGCGTGTTTGTGTGAGTGTAAACACAGCATAGCATTTACTTTGTGTGCATGTGTCTGCTGGAATGATTGAAGCTTAAGATTAAGGAAAAAAAAGAGAAAAAATGCAAAGGAATTAGAGTGGAGCAACCCAAGAATGATGATGCAATGATATTGCAGCAGCAAAAGCAAAATGATCTGCTAAAAATACACCAGAGGGATCTAAATATTTCCATAAACAGATGGAGGTCGGAGCCCAAATGTAAGAGAAAAATGCAAGTAAAGGAAATTGTATTTGACAACCATAAGGGTCTTATAGTTTTTCTGTGTCTTTTATCCCAAAAGTTTTTTTTACAGATGTTCACACTTGGGCAAAAGCAGAGTCTGATCCTACAATGCTTTACTCATGTGAGTAACCCTAATTTACGTTCATAGACTCAAAGGGGCCAATGAGCAATACCTTGTATGAATTCTTTTGGAGGAGGCATCTGGCAGTGCTTTATAATGAAGGCTGCAGAGGAGTTTTCACTTTAAACCTCTCTTTTATTAATTCTCTTTTTTTTTTTTTTTTTTTTTTGTTTCAGAGCTTTTACATAGTCGGTTGAAGTTTTCCAAACATAATCCATGCCTGAATGTGAATTTTATTTGGATGCATGAGGAAGAACAGCTTCAGACTGACTGGAAAAATATGCTTTCCTGTAACCAAAAAAAGTTCAAAAAGTTCTTCTTCCCTATTTCTTGCCCCTTTCTCTAGACAAATGAGAAAAGACTAAAATATTCCTTGCTGAGTTGTCCTACAGGGAGACTGAGATGGTGAAATTTGGTGAAGTTTCAAAATCAAAAAGATCCTATAAATATTTTAAGTTTGTAGGTTGCTGAAATCCTGAGTGTGTTCTGTAGGGGTGAAATTCAGCTGCTAGACAAAGGGCACCAGAGAGCTGTATGACTTGTACTCCTTAGAAGCCAGAGGCCTGTGCTCCAGCTATATTTTAATCTTGTCCAAGTTCACCCAGCTATGAGAGACAACCTGACTTTCTGAACGGAAAACCAAAACCAGGGGTGATACCAGCTGGAGCATTTTCCTGTGGACCACCTTGGCTCGTGATAGAATTTAGGCAGGGTTAAAAAGCATCATCATAACCCCTCTCCTGTCTAGAAATTGCAATCTCACTACTTGAATGAAGACTGAGAGGTACACAGGCTAGGGAACCTTGGCTCTTGAGCTCCTGTATCTCAAGCTCCAAACAAGGGTGAAACCTTGTGAATCCACACCAAGATGCATTCTGAGTGGGGGACAAACAACAACATATTTCAAAGTTTCTATACAAATTCTTTCTTCTGGACAAAGCAAACTAGTTCCCTTTCAGGAAGTAAAAAATTTCTTTGGGTTATTTTTATTTGTTTTATTTCCAGCTCTTGGTCATGTCTATTAATCAGCCTAGGCAGAGAGGGGTAAAATGTTGTTTCAAGATGTAATGCTCCCTCAACCCAAATACGCTGAAATGGCTTATTTTGAGAATACTTGGCTTTAAAGTTTCACGTTTCACGTTCTTCTTTCTAAACAAGCATCTGTCCAAACCAACATATTTCTAGGAAAATGCATTTCTTTTAAATGAAGCTTTTCAGCAGGAAAATATCTTATTGGAAAAAATGTGTTCTGATCTCTTTTTCAGTCAAACAAGAGTGACCATTTCCTACAGCATTAGGAAGGCTAGGCTGTCTCACCCAGCCTTTCCTGTGGATGCCTCCAGGCAGCTTAGTGAATATGATTTATTCTTTGATTTAATTTAATCCTTGCTCTGTGTGCTGCACAGTTCTGCCTTGGTACATTGTATGAGTGCCCCAAGCTATAGGAGCTGACCAGAAGCTGTGTCAGGTCCCTTCCAACCCAAATGACTCTGCCATTCTAGCCATGTCATGCCATACACAACACAAAGTAAACCCATCAAATTCCCTTTAACCTAATGTAATTTAACTATATTCATGATGATGATGATGAGAACTAAGCACCTGTAATTATACACATGAAAAAGGGAGTTGAGATTGTCAGATATGAGGCTTGAGGGCCTGACTACAGGACATTCATGTTAAAAGAACCTCAAGTTCTGTTTTAAAATGATGAAAGATCAGTACAGTGCTCTATGAAGATACCAGAGAAACCAGGTTTTTTTGGTCACTTCAGATGTTGTCTATGACAAACTGTACATTTCTGTTTGGGGAATAGTAGATCCAAACAGTATAGCTTCTTGCTTTTTTTTTTTTGGTGTTTTGTTTTGTTTTGTTTTGTTTTGTTTTTTGTTTTTGTTTTTTGTTTTTTGTTTTTTTTAGAACATGTCCTGCAAAAAAAAAACAACCTCAAAAAACTGTTTGCAACCTATACACATGCCTCATGTTCTGTGCAAAGGCAGGAGAGATTTTTCTTCTACTGCTCTTGACAGTGACAGGAGAGGTCAGATCTCCTGTGTTTCCCAAACCAAAACTTTCCAAGCCTCTGCTTGATACTTTTACTGTTGTATAGCTGAAAGTAATTTTTGTTTCACCTGTTCTATACTCTGAGTGCCTTGTCTCCATATGGTGTTATGGGCCACGTCTTTGCTGTAACTTCAGGTGGCACCAACAGCACTAGGAAAGAAGCTTTATGAAAACACAGCAGAAATGGGTTGGTGATGACCAAAAGATTTGCATTGGGGAAGCCTTGGTTTGCTGCAGACAGCTCCTCTCCCTTTGCTCTGCACTGAGGTAAACTCCCAGCCTGGGCTTGGCTCACTCTGCCTTGTGAAGAGTCACTGCTGATGTTGATTTATTTAGCGGTTGAATGGTAGGTTTTGGAAGAGGCAGGAGGAAGCTCTCCCTTCCTGTTCACACACAGCTGTTCTCCTCTGAGACCCATCTGGATTCACTGGAGGACAACTGGCCTTTGCCAGAGCTCTATCGTAGGCAGTGTTTACAGCTGTCCTGCATGGAAGACCGGTGTGTGGTCTGCAGCTATCGATGGAGAAGGGAGACAAGTGCATTCCACAGAATTTATTCCCTCCACATCTTCCGGAGCTCTGCAGACTCCATGGTATCAGCTGTCATGACCCCCTCAGACCTGGGTGAAGCAGGATAACAGATGGCTGCCTGTGCAGGGCTACTGGTGCTCCTTGCAGGAGCCATCATGTTGTGCACAATCTTTATCCTTTGGGAAGGACTTCAAGCCAGCCTTTGCCTTCAGAAGCAGCCAGCTCCTGTAGTATTCAGAACCACAGAAAAAAAATCTCTGGCAGAGGTTAAGCTGCATGTGTACATGAGCTCTCTGTGCCTGGAGAGATAAGGTAAGGATTACAGGAGCTTCAGGAATATGCCTTTTTTAAGGAACGTGCCGAGAAAAAAAAAGGGTCCTGCAAAGTTTACAACTTTAAAACACAAGAACAAAAAAAAGTGTCTTCAAAGCTTCTGATCTGTGCAGATGAGGAGAGGCTGGGAGCAAGGAATTCACCTGCTGTAATGCTGTGGAGGAGTTCTTCCCTTACACATCCCAGCAGCAAGGGCAGCCCCACCTCTTAGCCCACTCCAGAGGTTATGAACAGGCCTGGTTTCAAAGTCCTTTGCACATAGAATTATCCAATCTACTAACAGTGCTTAGGAGACATGGAGCCAGCTGCAAAGTATGGATGCCACCCTTATACTATAAGTGGTGAATTCAAAGCCTTCCAGAAGAGCGTTAAAACCTTTAAACTCTCCAGATCAGTCAAGCCAGGCTCCCATTACAGGCAGCAGATTGTCCCCAGTAACTTCTGCAGCAAACCAGCTCGTGTAATGTTTGGTCTCACCAAAGTAGGCAGATATGTTGCAAGCCAAGTCACCAAATGGCTCACGTTTCCTTGGGATTTTCTGCCTAATGCTGGGAACAGCACACATTGCAAGGACTCTTTTGTCCTTCTGATTCAGTTTTCATCTTCTCTCCATGAGTTTATGATTTTTAAACCAAAGAAAGACTTATATGATAAAGCCTGAAGGTCTGGGGAAAAGATTCTGGTTTCCTGGATTATTGCAGCATCAGGACCTGGGACAACTGCAAAAGTCCATCACTGCTTTCAAAGTCCATCACTGAACTTCACCTTACTTCATGTTATTTTCAGCAGAGGACTGCAGAGTCCTTTACTGGTTCCCTCAGAGGAAGGCAAGGGCAAATTTCAGGATAAACTGGGAGATTTGTGGAGGCAAACTCAGGCCTCTGTAGCTTGGAGTTGCAGTAGAGAAAACTGATCAGCTCTGAGTAAGTTTATTTTTAGTTTAACTCAGTAAATGCCATAGTGTGCTGAAGACATCTGAAGCACAATGACAATATGAACATAAGTGAGTCTGTATGATGGAGCTCAATGGATAGTCCATTGACCAAGACAGAATCCAAAAGAACTTCATTTCTGTCTCTCAGGAAACTTGACTTCTGTGAAGGTTCATCCACCTCCAGTTTAAACCACTCAGTGTCATACAAGTGTGTCCAGTTCTGCTCTGAGTTACACCCACTGACTTGAGCAGAACCACATGAATGTTAACAACAAAAAGTGAACAAAGCAGAATTTAACCCTATTTCTTTTCCTTACACACTTTTCAATACATATTACGAAGTGAAATCTCAGATATCTGAGATTAAATCTGACATTAAATCTTGAAATGTCTGTCCATATTAGACAACACAATTCACCAAATGGAAAAATGGAAATTCTCCAGGATTAATAACATGGAAAAGTACATTATTTGATGTGATAAATATTTGGAAGACAACTTTATTGTCAGGAGTATAAGGACCCACCCGTTACTTGGAAAATCAGGACAAAGCAACAGAATATCTCACTTTAAGGAAAAACATCAAGGAGAAAAAAGGAAGTTATCCAAGAACTGGGGAAACTTGACCAGAGCCTGCAGGGATTTTAAATTGCAAGACTGTTTGTTGTTTGAACTGAGTCACA
Source organism: Corvus moneduloides (assembly GCF_009650955.1). Taxonomy (NCBI): domain Eukaryota; kingdom Metazoa; phylum Chordata; class Aves; order Passeriformes; family Corvidae; genus Corvus; species Corvus moneduloides. The sequence goes on from NC_045482.1 coordinate 24,301,803, forward strand.
CCGATGTAACAGAGAATTTGTCCTTGGCAGCAGAACTGTTAAAATGGAGAGTTAATTCTCCCTTGTGTCAACCCACTGAATCCAGGTCATCATGTCTTAATTAAAGCGTACATGGTATGAAATATTACTGAACGTCAATCCAGTTCCTTAGTGTGCAGAATGCTATTTATTCATGGGGTTTGGCAATCAATGATGTAAAAAAAAAAAAAAAGACATTAAAATATAAAGTGTGTTCATCAAAGGGAGAAAAACACCGTCATGCCCTGGATTCTATTCTCAGCTGGTTTGGTGAGATTTCTGCCTAAGGGTCATTTTTTCACACGTTGAAGAGGTTCTTTGCTACCTCAGCTGGGTACAATTCAGTCTTACTGGGATGATGATGTGTGCATTGATAATGCCTAGGACGTGAAGGAAAAGGCTCTGTCGTCTTCTCTCATGCAAAATCTAGAAGAACCACTTCTCTGGGTATCCACCCAGCCCTGGAGCAGATTTCCAGCCAAACCTGGAAATTCATCACATTCAAAATTGCTCCTTGAAGTTTGATACACAAAGGATGGACAAAGCAGCAAATGCACTAGCTATATATGTTGAAATATTACATATATCTAAGGAATAACTACTATAGTGGTCCAGCCAAGGAAAACAGCAGAGCAATTCAGATTGGTAGAGATGGGATAGATAGAGAAGGTGCCAAACTAAATAAGGTTTGATTATGGCTACGCGCTGTCCTCTGCCTCTAATTTTCTCTTGCAGGGAATTTCCTAGAAGAAGGCCAGCATAAATGGTCATGCCTAGCTCAATAGTCCTCTAAAGTTAACCCATTCCTGGTCTGTGGGATTGTGCCCTCATGTGGCTTTCAAACACAGTTATATGCATCAGCTAAGTTCTGCTGATGTTTTTGGACAAAAAAACCAGTGAATCTATTTTTCCTTTAGAAAAAAATGCGATTAACAGAAAGGCACTTTTACCTGTCCTGTGATGTTCTGCACCCGGGATATTTAAATCCAAGAGGAGTTCACCCTACAGAACACAAAAGTTACTAGAATTACCACAGAGTTCTCTTCCTTTTCTGGATCCCCATCACAACAGCCCAAGGGGGAGACAGCAGCAGAGACCTAGGAAAAACCCAGGTACCTTACCTCATTAAAGTGCCTAATTTATTTTTCAGATGCCTTAGTTTGTAATTTTGGTGGGTTTTGTGTTAGGGTTGTTTTTTTGTGTGTATGTTTTTGGGGTTTTTTTTTTTATTTTTTTTTTTAACGGACAGTAAGAAGATAGAAATTTTACCATGAGGGTTTATTTAAATCAGGTTCATTGCATTTGAGGGTCAGAGCTGAAGAAAACAATTTCCAAGAAAGAGCAAACAGAAGGCCCTTGTGCACGGTACCCTGTTGGAAGAGCCATACTTGCAACTCCTTGCAGGGTGCAATCAAAGGTGGCATGCTTGAGTCACAGCAAAGGAAAAAACCTTCTGGGACACCTGCGACATTACAGCTTCACAGTAGCCTATGAATTTAGAGATAAACTGTGGACTGCCTGGAGAGCAAGATTAAATTTGTACTGGATAAGAATGTAGTCAGTTAATACACAGTCCATCTTCCCTCTGCCTCTGTCCAACCAAATTAAATACATAAAAAGAGACTGTTCTGTCTCCTAAAGAGCTTTTTTTCCCAACAGTCTAAACTGAAATAATGAGAATAGTGGAAGGGCAGGCTCAGGAATGATTCATTAACTGCAAAACAAGGGAAAATTCATACCAAATGTTCGTTGTAACTGCCCCGCTGCTTCCAACAGCCTTTCTTGTGTGCTATAACTGTGGGGTCAAACCTGGTGTTAAACCTTCACATGAGATCCATACACATAGGCGTGGAGACCATGTGCCTGTAAGATGTTCCCTTGCACACATCTAAAGCCTGCTGTGCGTGGCTTTGGTAGCCAGCTCCTGTAGCTGCCAGGTCTCCATGCATTTTCAGGCAAGTATCTGTGTAGGCAGGTAACTAACTAACTAGAACATGCCGAGGGAAGAGCACAAGACCATCCCCAAGGCATCCTGCAAATTCCAGAAATCCCCAGCTTAGGGAAAGTACCACAGATTCACACCTGGGAATTTCCATGCTAAATGGTGGGTTTAGCTCACAGAGTAAGCTGCAGAGCCATTAAAGGCTTTGAGACTCTTGAGGCCTTTAAAATTGTGGCCAAGAGAATTGTATCTCAACACCTGAACTGGGCATTGTAGCAGCTGCAGAGCCTGAGTTGAAGAGAACTGTGGAAGAATCAGTCCGTAACACCCATGACTGCTTTTCAATAGAGGAAGGCAACTCACATTAAAAGAAGAGCAAACCCAGAAATCTTATTTTTGAACCCATCTTCCACAAAGAGTGTTGATGGAGGATATCCGTGGTGTGTGCAATGCCTGCAGCCCCAACCCCTTCGAGTGCAGTCCTACCAGAACTGCTGACACGTCTTCAGAGGGGGAGCTGCTAATAGAGACCTTATGTGACACTGTAGCTGTTTTATGCAAAAATCCATAAAATTATTAAAAGCTTCTGCAGAATCAAAGAAAGCTCATGATGAGAAAGGCCAACAGTTTTTTGGATCAAGCAATGTTGTAGTTCAAATCTTGTTGCCAGGCTTGCCTGCTTCTCTTTCCTCTCTTAATTTGTTCGGACTAGTTTGAAATGAGTCAGTGATGGTGCTTCCTCAAGAGAGCTATGTGGCTTCCTAGCTCTTGCTGTGAGAAACATCATCCTCATGTTTGGCCAGGCTTTTGTTTAACCAGACCTGTACCCCTCCATTTTCCCGACTCTCAAGAAACACATCAAAATCCCCACCCTCTTTTCTAATGTCTCCAGGTAGCTTCTGGGCTTTTGCTACCTTTTCCCTTCACTGAGGGCACTTCTATACAGAGACCTCTGAACAGCCCTTGCTCCTTGGCCAAGCAGTTTGGGCATATGTGATTCTATTTCAGAAACCATGTACCTGCCTTGCTGAACCAGAGTTTGGGGTAAGAAGCCAAGCTGGGAGGCAGGATATGGTTTAGTTTGAAAGCAATACTGTGTTAATGCATATACACAGCTTCAGAAATGTAGCAGGGCTGTTACAGTGACATCTAAGGTTTCCCTAGACATTCCTGCTCTTTCCAACCTGTAATTTTATATAGTGAACCAGTAAAATAAATGAACAGCAGACATAGGAATCTGCCTGGAAGTACATTTATCCCAGTACTGAGGATCTGGATCCAGCTATAGGTCTTGCTTAGAGGCTGTTCTTCAACTTTCGTTGACTCATCAGCCCTCCTGATTTCATGTTGGCTGAAAATATTTTAGCTTTTTAAAAATATATTATTATTTGTAGACCTTTCACAAGTAGTCCACAAGTTGGAAGTATAGCCCATGGAGGTAGGTTATAATTCAGCCACTCAGCCTATTTCCTTCTTCTTCTCCTTTTGCACTGAAGACTTCACAGGGTTTTAAGCTGGCAATCAAAACCACTGCAGCAGTTTAATTAGCCCTGCATGCCATCTTGTTCTACCCATATTATTTACTTATGCTAATTGGTCAGGTATTAAAGAACAAACACAGCAATTAATTAGTGGTCTGACCAGAATTATAAAGAAATAAAGGCTTTTCATGGGTGTCAGATTTGAGTCATTCACAGAAGCTTATAGAGTGAAAAAATGAAGAGGGATGAATCATGGTCAAAAGAAACATTTTCAGCCATGCAGTATGGCATCCAGATGTGTGGGAATTGACTACACTTTTAGTTCAGGGCACAGTCAAGTCTTCTAACATGCATTTATTCTCTCAAAGGGCTGGGTTTGACAGGAAGCAGCTAGCCACGGAGAGACTGTGCTATTCAGGGAAGCTGGCTTGATGTGGTGACCTCAGGTGTTCAGGTAGCCCACGTTGGACAGAGGATACCTTGCCCTTGAGGCTGGACTCACACTAAGGACTGCAAGAGTGGCAACATGATTTCCTGTCTCAGATGTCCCTGGATGAATTCAGATGTGTGTTCTTTACTGGAAATCTGGACTTACAATTTTGGAATTTGTGCTAGCAAGGCAGTTTATGAAAAGGCAACTTTCCTGTGGTGCCTGATGGCATGTGGATGTCACATCTTAGGCCCTGGGAAAAGTACCCTTGTCCTTCACTTGTTTGTACCATGCAGACACCACCTTAACCTGTCCCTCTTGAGAATCAGAGCCATTCAAAGTACACGACACTTTAATGTTCATTGTCCACCCTCTTTGAGGGCCATTTGGGAAAAGGATTTCTACTCCATAATTGTTGTGCCACAGAAGGATGGTTAGAATCCATCTTATTATGAAAACATGGGAAGTGTTAGTGAGGGAAGGCAGACAAGTGCAAACTTGCACTGAAAATGCAAGTATCCATTTCTGTATGCAAAACCCTTACATTCACCAGCCAACACTTGCAGTTCAATATATGAACAGCTCAGAGGTTATTTGAGGTGCAGCGAAATGGTCCTCCTTGGCTTTGTAGTCCATGACTCCTCTACAGAAAGATTTCACACCCTCTGGTAACCAATCCAGGCAGATAATGAGTCACCCCTGAGATAACAACCAGTGATGCCCAGGAGTAAACAGGATTTCAAGCAGAGACTCCTGGTGGCTGTAGACAGCAGGAGCCAAAGATGAATGACAAGTAGTCATGCAGTATAGATGCATACAGCTCCATGAAATGAACAAGGTTCAAAATTTAGGACCTTACATTTTTTGGCTGCTCCAACTCAGAGCCTGCAGAACCTCTGGTGAGCATTTGAGCACACTGCTGTCACTCTAAAGCAAAACCATGAGGAGAACCAGAGGAATCTGGCACGTACGATGTTGGCCCGGAGCACAGTGCAAACATCACCGGATTCGTAACTGAGTAATGACCACCCAAACAGCTGAGAAGAGCAGCAGATGTCATATTCACCCAGAGAAAGGTTGCTAGCCCCATCTATTGCTACCATTGCTGCTATTGCCATTTTCCGTTGTCCCTTCTTGCCAGGGTGCTCTCCAGCCAAACAACACATCCTAAAGGACAGCATGGCATCCACAGAGCTGCCAGAGAGACAGCAGTGAGCCCATCAAGGAAATGTTTGAGGGGTCCCTTCCTCTTGCTTTTGCTGCACAAGCTGTTTGAGGAGACAGATCAGTCAAGGAACTGAAAAACATCCAAAAATTAGACTAACCTCAGAACTGAAGCGCTCTTCCACTCAGCAGAGAAGACGCCAGAGGGAGGAGGTCTCAGACACTTGAGGTTATGCCTGAGGATGGCATAAGTCAAGCAAGGATTGCAATGTGAAGGGCAGATCTGGAGCTGAACCTGCCCATTTTGGGTGCAAACATCCTCCTAACACTCTAGGTCATTGTTCCCTATGCCAACAGCTCCTACAGAGATCACCTCTGGAGCAGTGTGGAGTTCCCATTGCTCCTGCTGGGAGCATAGGGCTCTCAGTGTGATGCAGTAAAGAACAAAAATAAAAGGTCTCAGCTCTGTAAGTGACTTCAGATGGTGTGGGCCAAAAAGTATTCAGAGAAATAGCACTTCTTAGAATAGTGCAGCTGTTCTGAACAATGCTTACATGGATGAGAGAGCTGCTATGACTTCAACACAAAGAAAGTTTGCAAACTTTCTATTTCCTGTTTTGACATTGACATGGTTATTAACAGCAAAACAGACACAAATTTAGGGCAGACATGAAACAAGGCCTGAACTGAACATTTTTTTTCATTTTACTGAGATAGGACTCCCAAGAATCTCATCCCTCATCCTGAGGGATATTCCTTCCCTTTCACTTCTATTTAGTTTGTTAGCAGAAGAATGGGACTGAATTTAGTCCTTCAGAGCAGGCATACCCTGTTCAACCCGAGAAGTAGGTAGCTTCCATTGTGGGAGTGGGACCCAGGCATTCCACGTGATCTGTTTGAGATGGATGAAAGAAACTCTATAGAACAGGGAGAGCCACAAAAACTACCGATACTGAAATTTAGTTGAGACACCAAAATTAATTTTCTTACCATTGTGAAAAGCAGCAAAGAGGGCGTGCAATGAGCATGGGAGAAACGAGGATTTTGAGGATTTCCTCCAAATAGGTCCCTTCTCTATGTTGGTCAAAAAACTCTCAAATCTGCCCAAGGAAGACAATCTATAGAATATCAGGTAATTTCTTGATGGCCCTGGATCCAGCCATTAAGTAGGCCTGACACTGTTAGTGTATAAGAGCTGGTGTTTTTGCAGCTTGTAGTGGCATGGCTGGAAGCCATATATAGAATTATATAGACAGGATGAAATGTTTCCAAGGGAAAACATGCACAATGAGAATATGCTCTGTTCTTCCCTAAAGCAACAGGCACTGTTGCCAAGCTATGCTCAGTCAAGCTGCTGTACGTACCAGGAAATGGGCTGTCTTCCAATGTAAAGCTATAAAACAAGACAGATAAAAGGGGTTGAAATAAAAATAAAGGGAAAGTGGAAACTTTTTTCCTTGCTTATATTTCTCCCTAGACACAGCTAGCCTTTTGAAGATGCTGCCTTTATTATCTGCACCATGGCATCCATGAGCTTTCAACATGCCAGGCTCTGGCTTCAGTGGCTTTGCCCATCTCCTGCAGCTCAGCAGGTGACCACCCCTTCCACATGCCTGAGTAGTGATTTGCAGGTGGCTCAGAGCAGCATTGCTGAGCCAATACCCAGTGCCTACCTAAACGGGAATGAGAAATTACTCACCTGAAACAGACCTCTTTTGTTCTATGGCCCTTCATAAAGTTCTGAAAGGAAGAAGTTAAGATATTGAAGAGTAGCTATAGAAGGATCATGTCCCCTGCCTGTGCTTCGGTTTCCCCATTATGTGTTGGGTGTGAATATTTCGCCCCAGAGCATGGTATGGATAGAACAGTGACTAAGTGCACAGCCCTGTCATCACCACAGGTTACTAACACATCATTACACACATTGCTGTGTCTTCCCTCAGCCTTGATTGAAATCCAGGATGAAGTGAAGGGAAGCACACACTGCACACAGACATTCACTCCCTTCCTTGCAAAGTCCTTCAAACCTCAAGTGTGACAGAAAGCAACTCTTTGCTATTAACTGTAACAGGTCCAGGACAGTGAAGCTGTTTTTGTATGGATGATGATGCCATTAACAACAGGGAGGGGGAATGGATAAGGAAGGACAACATTTCTCTATTCCCCCTCAATTAAAAGTTCCATTTGAAAACACCAGAAATGACACGTTTTATCAATGCCAAAACATTATTCTAAAATATTAAATGTAACAATGTAAATATGAAATAGAAAGTACCAATGCACATGGTACCCTCTGCCCAAATGAAAATGTAAGCTGGACAAAAACAAGCTGGGAGTGAACAAATTGAAAAACTTGGAACAAAGTAAGTTTTTCTTGCTGCTGTAGCAGCTTGACATTTTTCAGTCACAAATTTACTCAGCGTCACATGTTCCCAAGAAACATTTTGCCTTGAAACGTCCCTTTCCAATGGAAAACAGCTTCTGTCACAATTTTTTTTCAGCCAGCTTTGACTGCGGCCAGCAAGGGCCCATGGGGATCCTCTGGGGAGAGCTCGGTGTATTTGCTTGGGAGTACAGCATGCCCTCAAAAGATGGTGCTACAGATTAAGAATAGACAGCATGGGACCCAACATCTCTGCTGCAAAAATGAGGAGGAGGAGGATTTTTTCCTTTAGCATTTCTTCAGCACAATGCCAGGATATTCTGACAAGGTGTGTCAGCACTGCTCTCTAAAACCTGAAGCACACGCACACATGGGCCCATACTGAGGTCTGACATCTCAAGAACCAGCACAATCCTAGTGGAATGGAGAAGTGTAAACTAGAACAGAAGAGGTTTTGAGCCATGGAATTGGCAAACTCAAGGACATGAAGCTCTGGTAAGGGAGATTACTTGAGTTCTGTTTTGTTTAAGGAAGCACACACCTGTGTTGCTCTTATCTGTGTTTGGGACTTTCTTGAAGTCCTGTCTCAAGTAGATTTTCTGACATCAGTCATGGCTGTGCTCCCTAACAGCCTGTCTTGGGGGATGAATATGAATATATTCTGGGTGTTGTGCTGTAAAAAGCTGTAAACATTTGGACATTTCCACTCCTTGTCCCTGTCCACTATAGCACTAAGAAGTTGTCTAGAGATGGAGGATAGAGAGATTCCTGTCATATGGAACCTTTGCCTCCCTGCAGATGTTTGAGGGGCCAGGATGTGCAGAGCCATGGCTCAGTGTGAGAGTAGCCAGTGGAGGGAGATAAAGTTGAGGCTGTTTCAGCAGTAGAAGCAGCAGGCAGTACAAATTCAGTGAAGTCTTTTTTCAGGGGTAAATTATAGGAGGGAATAAGGCCTGCCTCTGCTCAGCAGGACTTCCTCTGCTCTGGACAATGTCAGGCACGAGGTAGATGAGAAGAGGTGAGGTTGCCTCTCCAAATCGAAGGTATTTTCAAGAGCCTCAGAGGTTTCCAACTTCTTCACCTTGGAAGCAGGGGAAAGGAGGTGGGTGATTTGATCAAAGTCTTCAGGTGAAGGTTACCCTTGGAAATCCACCTCCAGCTGGCAACAACCAAGGTGGCCCTTGTTGCCTGATCTGCAGTTGAGGGAGAACTGGGCAAGGATCCATTCCAAATGTGGAACAAATAGCCCTACCATAGTGAGCACAGTGATGTGTCCTCTCTGAGGTTGGCTGGGAAGTGATAAAAAGCACACAGGAAAAGGTGTAAAGCTGAAGATTCCTGTATGCTGACGGTGCAGGCAGAGAGGCAAGCACAGCAAAAGACATTCATTTGGCAGAGCTGCTATAGGTTTGGGCTTGGGGTTATTGCAAAGATATGATTTACATTTGGAAAATAAGGAATGCATGTGCCTGTGGCTTTCTCACTTGCACCTGTGCTGTGCTACCAAGGAAAGCAGTATGGTACTCCTTTAACAGGCTTGTGAACCTTCCCCCAGCACTTACCACCTCTCATTTTTGAAGCTGCTGGAAGTAGGACAGCAAACAGGAATTGGGGAAGTGTTTTCTGGGCCAGATGCACACCTGATATTTCTTTCTTGTTCATTTGGCTATTTAAAGCCCCAGCATGCACTTGTAAAGGCAGGTGAGAAGCAAGATTGGAGGTGAGGAGCTGAGCTTTGCTCCTTGTGAGTTTGACTTTCAGCCTGATGTCATCATGAAGGTTTATGCAGTTTGTTCAGTTTAATCTGCCAAACCCCCCTCCCAAAAATGCCCTCAGACCCCCAAATCTGCCTACTGTTGCAAAATCAGAGCTTGTTGTGATACTGAAAGACTACAGAAACAGATGTGAACCCGTTATGAGGGAAGGGTGACGGATGGAATTTCGCTTAGGAGTGACTGAATCTGTAAAAAAAAAAAAAAAGAAAAGAAAAGAAGAGCAGCTTTAAGAAAATGCAACCAGTAATTAATACAGGGATTGGGCTTGCCTGAGGCTACCTGGAGGCCCAGTGTTTAGGAGAGAGAAAAGAGGATTAGGTACTTCACTTATAAGAACAGCACCCATCAGCTCCAGCAGATAAGATAATCGCTACAAGAGCCCTGTGCCTCCTGCCTGGTGGCGCTGACTGGCAGCGTGAGTCAAGTTACGTCCACACACCCACACGGGAGCACAATTAGCTAGGTGCTGCAGGCAGGGCTGCTTTCCTTGGAAAACAGAACTAATCCCTGCAGGTGGAGGCCAGAAACTGGGAGGTGAGTCTATTCCAGCAGGGAAGTTGCTGCCATGGAAGGGTATGGGACTGATCTTGCCTCCACGCCTGCACAGATCAAAGGGCGTAAGAGTCTGGGAACAGACTCTTTTCAGTGACATTAAGTAGTAGCATGAACTCAGACCTGGGACAGAGTAAATACGTGGCTGTGTGTATTTAACACAGCATATAGGCAAACTCAAGAACTTTGCCATGGGATGTAACTACAAGAACATTTAACCAGGTTAAAGGGAAAACAGAAATTCTCTGAAAACTGAAAAACTCTGAATTTTCTGTTGAATACAAGTTTTTATCACAGTAACTGGAATGAATTATCATGATTTTGAAAGGGATGTTACACTCACTGATACCTAGTGCAGGCCAATATTGATTATTAGAGCGCAGACAAAGACCTAACTTAGGATCTGGGTTTATTTCATCTCATGAGGGTAAATGCTAACATTTTACTCCTTTCTGCTGCTCTCCTGGTGCTGCTGACTGTTTGAACCAGGACATGGCAATAGATAGACCTTACTTCTGCCATTATCTGTGATCCTGTGAAATAATCTGCCCTATCTCTCTAGAGAAGTCTGAACTGCATCTTCTAGGGTATGTGATATGTTTCAATACTCCCTCCCCAGGGAGCTTCCATTTGCCTGGCTCTGCATCCCCAGAACACATCACTGGTGGGAATTCTTCATCCCACTGACAAAACCTTTCCTTGATGTCATGGTGCTTACTCATTGCTTGGAAACCTGTACATGCTTTGCCCTCCTAATCAATTTTTAGAAGTGGCTTGGTGCCATTTGCCCTCCCATGATCCTTCCAAAAAAACTGATTCCTTCCAAGCTGGGCAGTACTGTCCCCCTTTGTCCAGCAAATTATTTATTTACAATTTTTTTGAGGACACAGAAACTCTCCATCCAGAACCCCAGAGCTATATATACTTGGTGTGCCTTTTTCTCATATTAGGTCTTGCAAATAAGGAAAACATCTTGCTGTGCTGGATCAAGCATTTCACAGCATCGTGCCCTGGCTCCCAAGACAGTTTGTGTTACTGGCCAGCTGCCTCTGCACATGGGTCCAGTTGCATCAGCCTCTACTCCTGCTCAATAGTCAACAAGCCAAACTCTGTCCTTACTTGGATCCAGGGACGATCTTAGTGGAGTTGCAAAGGTAAAAACAAAATTAGAACTGTGCCTCCTCTTCCATCCTCCTTCTCCAGGGAGGAGAGGCAGAAGATTGATGGCAGCTTGCTTTGCCCGGTGTTTTCCATCTGTGCAAAGCTACTCACTTTCTGGGACGGTCAGCCCAGGACTGGGCAGATCATTGTGGCCGTGCTGATGCTTCCTGGCTGTGCAGAAAAGTTTATTTTGCATGCGTATGCTAAAATACCAGTCTTTTTAAAATGCATGCCCCAAAATGCTGGTGCTACTAGGTCATATGAAATACTGGTGAAGATGGTGAGATTTGAAAGTTAATTTCAATAAGTTGCTCCTGGAGGCAGGTATTTCATCATGAATTTCCATTTTTTTATTGGTAGCCCGCATAGCCTCAGAGGAAACCTTGAAGGAAAAAATAAACCCCTTGCAACAACAGAAGGCAAGTAAATCTCTTTCTGTCAAATGAATTTCTTTTTGAAGTCCTATAAGCATTCTCAGAGTGAAATAATTTTGGTGTCCAATCTATCTCCTTAGTTTAGAATTTACTAGCATTGCATAAGCTTCCCGTAACAAGGTAACCAGATATAAATTGACAGCTAAAAATAGCTTTACTGTGTTAGTCAATCCCTAGTTAACTTGCTTCAGCTGTCTTCAAAGATGCTATTTAAATCCATCCATCTTCTGGAGGCATGGAGGATACTGATACACAGACAGAGGTACATGTCAGCTCATGATAGTTTGTATTAATTACTAGGCTATATGTGTGTTTGAACATAACTCTGGGACTGATGGAAATCAGCCTCAAGGGAAGAGTTTGACATCAGGCTTGTCCTGGGATTCTTGTGAAGAAAAGGAAGATAAACTGATATACTGAAGGGAAATTGTTGGAGGGGCCTCTGAGATCTTGTCTTTGCAATGCCAGTAAATTGAGAGAAAAGGGAATGCTATGTGTCTTACTGGAACTAGATTGCTTTGCAAGGAAAAGGTTGTTCATGTAAACCATGTTCTGATCCAGGCCAGGGTAATGCCTCTGGACACAAAAAGTCATGAAAACTTTCCCTGTAGACTTGTGCCCAGTACTTCCCTTGCCCTTCCTTACCATGCAACATCCCTATCTCTGCTGTATGACTGCTTGCCAAGTTTGTTTGTCCTGTAGCCCCTTCATCAACTCCTCTCCTCTTGCTAGTTCTTAGTAAGTGATCACATGTCTATTTTCAAACTCAGGACCTTCTGGCCAAGCACAATAGATGATTGCTGGGATCACACTGTAGCTTTGCACTTGTCAAGAGTGCATTAGTTGGCCCCTAGCTTCTATAATCTGCCATTGTTAATTGGGGAACATAATGTCTTTGAGATTATTCTGCACTAGTTGAAGATTCTTGATGGAATCAGATTACCCGCATAGAAGCATAAGCCAAAAGACAATAATTTTGAGATCATTAAAATGATTTCCTTTTAGAAAGCAAGGATACAAGTATTAGGCAAACTTGGGAAATGGAAGACTAAAACAGGGAAAACAATGACTCTGGAAAGTGGTTTGGAACAGTTATTTGAATAAAGGTACCAGTTTTTTAATGGACAGGGGAGTAAACCCAGGAGATGTTAGGAAAAAAATATCATTGAGGCAGCCTAGGGGAAGGGTATGGACTGCTTAAACTCTAATCTACCACTGCTACAAGTATGGCTTTTGCTTTAGTTGTCCAGGCTTCAAAAACACCCATGAGGAACAGAAAGTATTCCAAGTTAGTGGATTGGATGGGCAAAGAATAATGCAAAGAATTGAAAAAACTCCTGTATGAGACAAAGCCAATCTTTTTATCCCAGCATTTCAGGGGTCCTCTGCTGTTGTCTCAGAGGGTCTTGCTGTGGGCTTGGACCTTTTCATGGTCACCTCTGGCATATTCAGCCAGCACCTTGTTTTCATAGCACAGCTCCTGACTGCCCTGACCCCTGTTTTCGGATGGGTTTGACTGAGGCAGCAGGAGGTGGGCAAAGTGACTTTTGGAAGGCTCTGCAGAGTGACTCAGCAGCTTGGCTCCAGTTACGTGACCCAGAATCCACTTGGCACAAAATCTGCTTCTTCTCACTGCTGGTCCACTGCTCTGCCTGCTGCAGCACAGCTTGTCCTCGCCCTCGCTCACCCCGACCCTTACTCTGGGACTCTGCTTCATCTTCCTTTCTGTAGCCACCAAGACAGTTCTTAACTTGGCCAGGGCTTTTCCCTTTCAGGTCCTCCAAGTTTCATTGATCCAGATAAGTTTGGGTTTTGGTCCTGTCTGAAGACAATAGATGGAAGGTACTTCTGCCCCACACTGCCATGTCGCCCCTGGCTACTCCTAGACTTCCCACCCCCATGCTCCTGTTCTGCATCAGCCCTTTGGAATTCTTTTCATCTCCAACCCTTGCAACTAGACTGCTTCTTCCTGTCTGGATTGAATTTGAAAGCTCCATTTGTTTAATTTGGCTTTTAATTGACCTCATCCAATGCTTGCTGATGTCTCAGCTAATCTGTGTTTCTCCTCTGCTTATCTGGTGCAGTTCTTTGAAGTCCCCAACACAATAAAGGGTCCCATAAGAGAGAATGAAAGATGAATGGGACAAAATTTCCCATCTAGCTCTCACTGTCCAGTTAATATTTTAGTAGTCCTTCAACTCTGGGCAAGAAGGAGAAGGAGGCTTCCAAGGAAATATAAAACAATTTATGTTCATCGTCACTTAGCTGGAAATTTTTGTGACAACCTCTGCAAAATAGTCACATCATTCATCTCTCCATCTGTCAATAAAAGCAGGTAGAACAAGCCTGCTCTCCACAGAGGTATTGCAAAGCCTGCATCTCTCAGCATTTGTGAACTGTTCAGACATTGTTGGGGAGGATGGGAGAAAATATTTTGCTGCCAGTGCTGTTCGTAGTTACCAGGTTTGTCTTGGGCAACCGGGGGAGTTAGATATGAAAATGCCACTGAAATGAGAGCTGGGGAGAAAAGGTGGGTGAACATTATGCACCTAAGTCTACCTCTTCACATAATCAAGCAGAATCACAGGATGGGGGGGGTTGGAAGGGACCCTCTGGAGATCATCTTCTCCAATCCCCTTGCTAAAGCAGGTTCACCTACACTGGGTTGCATAGGATCATATCCAGGTGGGTTTTGAATATTTCCAGAGGAGACTCCACAACGTCTCTGGGCAGCTTCTTCTAGTGCTCTTACCTGATGTTAGCTAAGACATACCCCTTCACCCTCCCTGTGTCTGCAGAGGCCAAAATGGGTCTTGTTAGCCTCCCTTGCTTGTCAGAAGCATGAGCTAAAAGCCAAGCCAGGTCTGGCTTCTCAGCTGAATTCAGAATTTTCAGGTAAATGAATTTCTGAGGTGGTAAAGCTGGATGGGACTTGGGGTCCCACCTTAAGTGCAAGTGGCACCATCTCAAGGCATTTGGTTTTGCATTTGGATACAGTCCTCACTGATTTCAGCTTCTGGGAGATTATAGTTATGAAAGTGTTCTGTGCAAATTTTGCAAAGAAATAAAAGACTTTGCAGAGGCACAGCAGGGAGCATTACAAATCAAAGGATAAGTTCTGCAAAGCTGTTTGCTCATGAGTCATTGCATGAACAGAGTCCAGGACTCAGAGGAAATAAAAGGGTCTTACTAAAAGCAGCATACCATTGAGAGTGTTTGTATATATGTGCAAAGCCCAGTCTTAGCTCCAGAGCCATCACAAAGACTGAAAAAGTCCATGGCAGGAATTTAACTTGGTTCTGTCAGATACAAGCCTGTTATTTTCATCCTGAGACAGTGAGCTCCACTCTTCACTGTGCAACCCAATTCTGAGTTCAAGAGCTTAACATTCTGAGCTATTCATTGTTGATGTTATTTACTCATAAAAATCACTGTCTGAGAATGCAGAGAAATGCATTAAAATGTGTAATGCAATGGAAGCTTTGGATCAAACTCAGATCTGTGCCAGGAAAGGAAAAGATCCCATCCCCAGGTACTCTCCAGATGTGCAGAACTAGACAGTTATAGATTGACACATAAACCTTTTAACCTTTTTTTTCTTAATCTTGAAGTTCCTTATGCAAACTTTTAAATAAAATTGCAGCATAAAAATCCATTGCCAAAGGGCACAGTGAAATGTTTCAGCTGAAAAATAATTTCTAAGACCTGGTGAGTCACTTAATGTCCAGTTGAGGACTTAGAAAAATTTAAAGAACTGTATGGAAATAGAATTGTGCTAATCACCTTGGCAGAATTAAAACTGGGATCTCTTGGAACAGGTCTTCTCTAAGTGGTCCCCTTTCCAAATTTATTTGCAATGTGGTTCTTGGAAGAAAAAGAGAAAAAGTAATGGTGCCTGTCTTCATTCCCCCCTCATAGATACCATCTGGATTGCAGACGAGTCACCCAAATGAAAATTAAGCTTGCTAGGAAAGAAAGTGCCTCTCATGTGTCTTTCTAAACTGATATTTTTGCTATTTGCATTTTGCACCAACTGAAAAGAGACCAAGTTTTCTGGTAGCGAGTGTGTGTTAACATGACTTCTATTTTATTAAGAAGAAAAAAATAATCATGGCAGTCATTTAGCTGTAATGGCCAAGATATAAAATGTCAGTTTTATTTATGGCAAGTAGCTGGGTAGAAAATATGTTCTGGCATCACTTAAGATTTCAAGAACTTTGTTTTTCTTTTTCTCTTACTGCATGAAATAATGCTGTATTCTTAACAAACAAACAAAGCAAAACAAAGACAGAAACAGCCCTCCCCAGAAAGAGGGATCATGTTCTTCTCCTCAGATAACTACCTCCAGAGTGAGGGGACCTGCTAGAAATGCAAGGACACGAAAATCAAATCCTATGCAACAGGTACCTAAACCCATGCTTTCCATCTCTGAATTTACATGGCAACCACCGGATTAATGGGCACTCTGGAACTGCTGTTTTCGGCTCTGTTTTTGAATAAAAATTCCATGCTTGGACATGAAAACTGTTCTTGTCCTAAAAAAAAAAAAAAAAGTGTCACTGAAGTCAGTCCACCCTTGCCATGTGTGCAGCTGTCAATGAACCCACATTTTCCGACAACAAACACTTCCATCGGAAAATTCCTCCCCAGTTCTCAATGATGAGCACTAATTTATTCCTTCTCCGAGTCCCCGGAGCTGCTCCCAGAGTCAGCAATACCCAGACTGTGGCCAGGAAGAGGGCAGCCACACTGGGACTGGTGCATGGCAGCAATCTGGCTTTGTGTTACTGGTACATGAGCGTAACACTGCTGGGTCTCCTGATTTGCACCTCTACTGAACCTACATGGAGGTCTTTAAATCATTCAAACACCACCTGAATCAGCTCCATAAGCAGGTCTGACCAAACTGAAGGAGCTAGGATTTCTGGGAATACTTTTTTGCATGTAGTTTCATTCTCCCTCTGTTTATTGGTTTTCCTGTGGTTTATCTTATTTATCTGTTTTCTCAAGGACGCTTCCTTATGAGGCCACCATGCCACTGACCACAGACAGCTAAAAAGCTGCCCTGGTATGGTTCTCTTATCTGGATGTGAAAAATGACATCAGGCAGAGCCCTGCCTCTTCTTACTGGTAAATTGGACAAGCCAGGTTCTGTAAGCACTTTTTTTTAACGCTTCAAAGAGACACTATCTGTCCAAAAAGAGCCGAGTATGGATTTCCAAAAACAGACTTAGATCTCTCAGCCAAGCACATACTGGAGCTCTGGTTCTTCTATCCCATGACAGCAGAATTATAAAAAGCAGGGCAGTCCCTGCTACTTTTTAGCTTCTGCTTCTACTGGCATCCCAGGGTTTCCTTTTCCAATCCAGCAGAATTTTGGGACATAGGCCAGAAAATGGATTCTCAAAATCTGGATCTGCACAGTGTGCAGCCCCAGTTTAAATCATCTTTCCCCATCTCTGGACTGGTTGTTCTGGGGGGCTAATGAGGCTTTGTTAGCAGAAGGGTACAGTGGGTCTTCTGAATGCTTTTGAGCGGGCAGGCCCTACTTCCAAAAATAGCTTGCTTTTTCTTCTCTTAATTAATGTAATGTTAATTGCAGCATTTTCCTTAGACTGAGAAACCTCATCTGCAGCATTTGCCAGGCATCGTGTGCAAAGGCTGCATGAGCCAGGCATTTTTAGCACCACTAGAAACGAAGGAGTTTGGATAAAGAGTGCAACATCCAGGACAAAACTGCTGGACTCCCCACAGGAACCAGGAGCCCACCTGCTACCAGAGGGGGTTATGAGTTGAAGGTTTTTGAGCATTTTGTATATAGGTGTCTGTCAGTGCCACCTAGGAGAATGGCTCTAGAGGATGTGTCTCTGTGAGATGGTAGACAAGCAAGCCCCAAAGACTGACAAGCAGGAATCTTTAGACACCCATGACAGAAGCCCAACTGTACTGAGGTAGGGCTTCTTCCACAAAGAGTCACCGCACCATCAAAGTAGCTGAAATACATAAAACTCTCTGAAGGATAATGAGATTTCTAGCTTACAAGGCCTTGGGAGACTGCAGGAGGTCTTAGAAAGGGCACAGGTAGAGTGAGTCTTACTTTATGTTAGGGAGATGAGCTAGGAGTTTCTTCCAACTCTATTACCCTAAAGTGCTTTATTGATACAGGACTTTGACCTACTGAACGAAGACCTTACATGATCCACTGTAAAATGAACAACAAATTGAAGAAAAGTATAAATTGCACATTTTTTAAAGAACAGAACAGTTTACCTAGGAATGGCCTTGGTCCTCAGTAGCCTGATGCAAAAGTCAGGATAACATGCTGAAAATTATGTGGCCCTCAACACAGTTATGAGCTTGACACAGGATACATGAGGTCTGCTCCTCTAATATGCTGTTGGAGTTTATTTTTGATTTTTGAGTGGATTATTGGCCTAAATTAATTCATTGCTGACAGTGGGACAAAAAAGAGATAGTAGCAGTGAGATACTAGAATAGATGGACTGTGGAAGCCAATTTACCTCTATTGCAGAGCGCACAAAGCACAGGAAAGTGGGCTGAGAAGAAAATGCTCCTGTTACCACTTCTCTCAAAAGCAGGACTATACATGTCACCCTTAAACCTGTGGACCTTAACTAGCAAAATTGCTCTCTCAGAACCAGAGTAAAGTAATTTCTTGCAGGGCCATGCTTCAGTGATCATCCCAAACAAAACAATCATTTAGCAAAACGAAAAACCCCCAAATACCCGTATTTCAACCACAGCTGATGCCTAACATGAATGCCTGGAATATTTACAAGAACTGAAATTGTGCTGCAGCCTTCACAGTTTCTTTCCTTGGTATTTGCAGTCGCATTTACCATGGCAAATGACTGGCATTTACCATAGCAAATGAGTGAGAGAAGAATTTGTAAGGTCATAAAAATCATGGATGTACATGTTATGCATGGTGAATGGCTGGGGAGGAGCAAGTACATTCTCTGATGTTACCCCACCAAATCATCACGTCCCAGTTTCAAGGACTGATTCAAACTAATTAAAGGCCTATTCAACATATCTGTACATTAAGTACAGAATATTAACAAATTCAGTGGCAACATATGGGAATGCGTCTTGGTACAGAGTGTGTATTAAGAGCTATACTGTGCCAAAAACTACTCTAAATTATACTGTGTTGGTCTTGAGCAAGTGATGAAGTTACTCAGATTATGCTGTTGTCAAAATTGATCCTAATAAGCAAAGTACAAAAATTAACATTCCTTGCTGGACACACACCTTTGAATACACATTAAACCAAGCTGGAATATATCTGGGATAAAGGGTTGCTGTCAATGTTGCAGACTCATGCACTATCTCTTCACTGCTAAGAGAAGACATTTTCCTTGAGAAGTTATTTTGCAGCTTGCAAAAGACCAGACTCATCCCTATCCAAAGGCTGCAGCACAAACCATGTTAAAAGAGTTTTTTAGACAAAAAAATGTGTAAGAAATATAATTTTGGTACCCAGAATGAGGGTCTTCTATGTTCTTTCAGCTGAAGAATTGCTATAGTTTTAGGGCATTATTCTCTTCCTTAGGCTCCCGGTTCAGCAAAGTGCTTCAGCACGTGGTTAATTCTAATCACTTAAGTCATCCATTCAAGTCAGAGCTTAAACACTGTGCTGAATTGTGTTTGAAGTGGGGAATGAGAGCTTGAATTTTCAAAAGTCTCTAATTGCAATTAGCTATGCCAAGGGTACTTTTTCATCTTATTTCTGTATGTGGTGGACAGTTTGGATTAGAAAAGAAATGGCTGCAACTCCTGTTTTATATACAAAATTATTCTGACTACATGATGGGAGATTGTAATGCAGAGCTTTTTTTTAGAAAGTTTTGCCCTGGAATTTATTCCAACTTTCCAAAATAGAAGCAGAAGTTATCTCAAAATCCCAATCTGTTTTATGAGAGCCTTAGGTCTTGTAATTAAGATGCTGTGGCTTAACAAGTTACCAAGCATCAGCTAAGCTGAGGTAATTGTCTGGATGCAAACCTTATAGTAAATGCTTAGCCTAAATGCTGAGTCAATTTATCCCTGGGCAAATGAAGAATAATGTAATTTAACACTTCAGACTAAGATGAAATGAATCAGTGTGTGTTTGCCACAGGATGAGAAGAGATGTAGGGAGTTGCCCCAGCTGAGGAGAGGCATGGTAACTCACAACTCTGGCCACTTGAGAAGTGCAGGCATTTTCACACTGATGGGAATGGAAAACAACTGGTACCTAGCAGTTCTGCCACATTCTTCTACAGGTGTTTAACCACTTACTGGTCTAGGGAGGGAGTCCAAATGCAGCACATTCAGTAGTGACTGAAATGGCCATTTGATGACATGCAATAAGGGTGATAATTCTCAGCCCATTTCTGGAGAATATGTGACCATCATAGAAATTGTTCATGTGAAAAGTAGATCTTTGGAAAAGTGAAAAGGAGCAATCTGTCCATCTGTATGAAGCTAATGAGATGCCCAGGAAAAAAAAGACAATCAGGGAAAGGTGTGGTAGAAATCTGTATGAATATCTTTGAAAGGATGAATAAGGAATGATTTCCCACTGTCTCTTCCCATTCAAGAACTGGGGTATATCAAAACAAGCTAAGTGGCAGGACAAAGAAAGGAAGAGAGGATGCTTTTTCACGCACTTTGCAATTCAGCTGTGGAACTTCATGCTGCAGTTTTCTGTGGTTGGGGAAAGTTTATTTGGGTTCAAAAATATTTAAACAAATTCACAAGAGTAAAATACATGGAAGGGTTTAACAAAAAAAAATATAACATTTTGGCTCAGGAGGTTAGTGAGCCACAATTTTTTTGGTCTTGAAGTACCTGAAGGAGTCAGACAGAACCTGGATCCGTGGACAAGTGAGCACACATACCCACTGATGGGGGCACAGTGCATGTGAAAAGTGGGTATATCATGAAGGATGAATGGAGAAACTCTTGCAACCCTTAAAGCTTTTGGAAGACATCAGCTTGTGCATAAAATATCAATTTCAGCAGAGAACAAGGGTTAAGACTGGGCCACAGGGGTGAACTCATCTGTTGCTTTAAACCAGAGGCATTTTAAGGAAGTGATTTCTTCAAAGCAAGGGTAAAGCATTCTGATGTGGTGCATGGAGGGGGGTTAATCTACTGGGAATTTGGCATGTTCAAGTGTGTACAATAATCTTTCAGGCCTCTAGGGTGTGGATTTGATGGGGGTAAGAGGCAGCTGTATGCAGATTCATGAAGAATGAGGTCAGGAGCTGAGGCAATTCTTGCCAGATACCTCTGCCTGGTGATTTTATTACAGCCATATAAGCAACCAGGGGAACTTAAGACATTTATCAGGAATCATTAGGTTTGATCTATAGACCATAACGACTGCACGGAAGATACTAGAAGTAGCAGGACACTTATTATATATTCATTTACTATTCAGAAAAGGTAGAGAAGTTGTCCAGTGTGGTTCAGTAACAGACATAGAGAATCCTTTAAATTACTATTTTCTTAAAGAGAAGGAACTGATTTGGAGCCCATGGAAGCCAAGGACATATTGAGTTATGGGAATGTGCCATGTTTTTTTAAGTCTGTGGGGAGACAGCTGGAGAACAGAGAATGGCATTCAAGCATCTTTTACAATGGTCAAAAGCTTAAAAGTGAGTTTAGCTTGAACCTTGAAGACTTTAAAACTCTGTCTCAACTGTCTATGATGAGATGGAGACTTGGCAATTTGCAGAGGTCTTTTCCAGTTGCAGGAGCAGACTGAAATACATTTGATTTCCTTCCACAAAGACAGGAATAAAATTTTCTGCTTATGAAGGGATATTCAATGGATCAAATGGGTAGTACTCAAGATGGGGGAATAAATGGCAAAGCAGCAGTTCTGCATTGTCCAATATGAGTTTGAGGGGGTGGAAAATGGACCAGACAAAATGGGAGACAGGGTTTCAGGTTGCACTGAAAAATGGGTGTGTAAAGGAGGACATTGCCTTACAAAGTGTCCAAAACAATAATCTCCAATTCAGCATCAACAAAGTCTTAGCAGAAGTACAGGGCCCTCACACTTCATAAAAGGGACAAAGCAACTGGTGAGATCCAGAGGAAAAATAAGAGGCTGACCAAGTATCTAGAAAACCCTAAAGGAAAGACTGAAAACTTTAGTGTCCAACACACTCTCTACTTTCACGTTTCAAAGAGGAATGGATATAGAGGAAGATGCTGAAGAGCTCTTGGGTTCTGTGGTACACAAGAAGAGAGACTGCAGGCTTGAAGAGACATGGGAAATGTCAGTTTTGCACTGGTAAAATAGCAAGGGGAGTGAAGCTCTGAATTGCCTGCCTGGTAATTTAGAGTATCTCCACAGCTGAGGGCTTAAAATGACGAATTAGACATGAGTGAACAGTGATACAGGCGGAACACAGATACAGGTAAGGCATGAGCACTTCAACAACCTTCACATGGGGAGCTGCCCACAGTGACCTTCCTTCCCAAAGGCCTTCCTTGTCGTGGACACTTTTCTATAGTACCCTTTGTAGCGGAGCAATGGGCACTTCTGCTGTCTAAGATGCACTTATTCCATTTCTAGTCCAGAACCCATGCAAGTACTGTGAGATGCCTCCAAAGATTTATGCAGCTTTTGGTCTGATGTCAGGACAAAGAAAAAGAACTGCACAGCAGGAGAAAAGTGCAATTTTTTTTCTTTTTGCCAAGTTAACATTTTTTAACTTTGTAATCAACTTTCTGCCACATCAGAGGCCTTTACAGAGTATCTGATTAATAAAACACTTTATGATTTACTTTTGTTTCTGTGACTTCTTTATTTATGTGATTTGTTGAAGGCTTCAGAGGTGATATACCAAACCATACCCAGTGAAAAGTGCCTGGATATTTATAGGTCCCTTTAAATCACCTCCTACCCTTGGGTGCTATGTATTCAGCTCCATAACCACTGTCCTGCTTTCTGCATTCTGCATCTGTAAATCTCTTGGTGTCCATGGATCATGTTTTTTACTGTTTCTTACACAAGGACAGTGTTATCAACAAGACTGCTAATATGGGTTGTAGATGCTCTGATGGAAACTCCTCAAGACTGGGGAAATGAAAACACATCTGAGTGTCCTTCTCTAACTCTGGGTGCTTATATCAGGATCAGAATCGCTGTAGACATTCTGTGCATATATTTAAGAGCAAAAGAGGGGTGTTTCCTAAGGAAGACAGATCTAAGACTGAATTTTAAATGTTAAAAGGTAGGGATCCAGGTAGGGGTCCCCACTGGATAACATTCGTGACATAGCTACCTCTGTTTTGGACATCTTAGAGATGACATGCTGAATCCAGGTTCATGAAATGCTATATGGAAGTTAGACTTTTGTTTGTTTCTTGTTCCCATAACATCACCTGGGAAGATCAGCTGTGTCAGTACTTTTTCTCATGTGAAGATCTTTCCCTTTAGAGTTTCTCTGGCTCCTTTGAGGACTGTACAAAAAGACTTCCCAGAGACCCAACAGTATTTGCCCCTGGGTTCCTGTCCCCTACATTGCCATGAACAAAACTCTGTGGTTTCTATGTGTTTGGTGGAAAACCTACCTGTCCCTCCAGAGTCTGTGATTTCAGAAGAATCATTGCTAGGTCTAATTTTAGTCTTTAGTGAATGAATGCAGGCAGAGAGCAACACAAGCAGTGTTGAGCAATTTCTGGTGAAAGAAGAGTTGCAGAGGAAAGCAGAGCAAAGTCACATCTGCTTATATCAAATGTCATCAAGCAAAGACCTTCACATTCTTTGTTCCTTTACCAGAGAAAATGAGAATCACCGCTCAAATTTTCCTTAAAGTCACAGCTTAACTCCAGGATATGCCAAAACTGACCTTTGAGCGTCTAGAGATGCCAAACCCTGTCTACATTGTTTTGGGGTGTCCTGGTGTTAAGCTATCAGAGTAACATTCAGTTTGACCACCCCAAAAACTTTCTTGCATTCAGAAAGCAAAGTAGTTGTCAAGTCTCCCTTCCGTAGGGTTCCAACAGATAAAAATGAATGGTTATATCTTTCAAGAGGCTTAATAAAAATATGTTTTATTTTCCATCCTTTGGGATGCCATACAGAGAGCATCATAAAAGTCCCGTTTATGGCTATGATGGAAAACATATTAAAAATTCCCCCCATGATGATAATATTCACTGGGTTCTCCAGCCCCCTCTCCTCCCTGCTGTCAGTCTCTAGTGATGAGTTCAGGTGCAGCAGAAACTCAGGAAAAGTAGTGTGAAAGCAGGTTTAATTTCAGCTGGGAACTGAGATGAGGCCAAGATCACTGAAGGTGATTTAAAGAAGGTGGGGTCGAACCTGTCACTAGAGTTTCAAAATGCTCTGTTTTTCTTAATGTATGATTATGCTGGTCCCTATGGATCAACACTGGATTTATGTTTGCATAAATGCTTGGCTGTAAATTAGAACATGTTTTTGAGCTGTGCTTCACTAGCTATAAGACATAGATTTGCAGTCCCTGCTGAGCCATCAACCATCCTAGGGGAGATAAGCCAAGAGGAACTTGACTCTTGGGCTCAGAAGAAGTGGTGAAACACAGAGGACTGTCAACATTTCTGGAAGACATGATGTCTTTCTTACAGACTAGTTGTTTTCCTGTGCTAGGGCTGGGACAAAGAAAGTAGGAGGCATTTGATTTCCCAGGTATTTTTTCTTGTGGTTAAGAGAAGAGCATGACTAAGAGTGGATGGTATTTGAATTTGTATGATTGGAATTGAACCTTGCTCTCACCAGCTGAGTGACGATCTTTTCCAGAGGGCAGAATTTCAGGCTTGTTGCAGGTCCTGCAGGCTAGTGTGGCAGCTGCTGCTGGATGGGGTGCTCCTTGCTTCTGTCTCTCAGGCTACAGAAACTAATGCCTAACCATGCCACCCCAATCATCTATTGAGCCTCAGGCAGACCTTTGGGCTATTTGTTCAGCTGGGGCAAGTTTTCTTTCTTAATCTTTTCAGCTTGGCAGGAGCCCTGCTGAGCACACAAGGAAGCTCATCAGCTGCTGGCTCAATGTTTGGACAAGGGGATAATTCCTGCTGGGGCTGGTGAGCTCCACTCCTGTCTAATTTACATTGTTATTTATTCTGCAGGCATTCCTGTGCTTCCTGAGTACAAGCTGGCTTTTCAGCACGTTTACAGCCACACTCCCACAGTGAGCTCAGCAGTGACAGGCAACTACACACAGAAGCAACAGACCCTTGCGCAGTGGAGAATGGTGCTTGTAACCAGCAACAAGAGGCCATCCCCTGCTGTGGAGGACTAAGGAGTGTGATTCACTATGTTACATCTACTTCAGGTTCTGGGGCCTTGTATTTTGTTCAGTCTGCTGTAGTTGTCGAGTCAGTTTTCCAGGTATGTATCACTCCCAAGCAAACCTGGAAACTACGAGGTTGTTTGTTCTCCCTCCTCCATGTGATGTTAGAGTGACTTGGTCAATGGTACGTGAGCAAAGGCACAACGCACCTCCTAATGTGACCATTGGGTCACTCAGAAGTTCAGACCTGCTTGTCCATCCGGAAAGGGCTGCACAGGGCAGGCATGCACAGGTCTGTGTGACAAAACCATGTGCAGCATCTGAGTACAGAGCTTGGTGAGCTTACACCAGCTCTGCAGGACGTCACCTGCAGGGACTGCCTCCACACCGGGATGCAGCCAAAGTCTCTATTCTTTAGCCCTGAGAAGAAATGCCTCCTCTTTAGGACCGATGACACATGTGAGGTTTGATTAAGTTGTACGGAGTAAAAGTCACTTCTCCATGCAAGAGCAAACTAACCATAAGCAGCAAAATAGATTCTTCATGGCATGAGCTCAGGGACCCTGCCATGAACACTGCTGCCTGGGGCTCAAGGAAGAAGAGAAAGGAGCAGCTGCTCCGTCACTCCCACTAGAGTGGTTGTTTCAGCCAGACCTGTGAGGTGATGGGATTAGGAATTTGCACCCCACCAGAATTGTGCATATAGTATCCAAGGTTGGACCCCTGCTGACCAGGGGAGGGAGATGTGAATAGTGGGTCCTGGGGTGATGGAAGACCAGCACTTTGAGAGATCTTTATCTCATAATCTGTATCCAAATTCTCAACAAGCCAGTCCTTGGTTTCTCTTCTGTTTGGTGAAATGAATGTCTCCCTCCGCCCCATGAGGAGAAGTGTTCCAGACATAAAATCCATTTGCTGTCTCAAAGCACTCGGAACCCTTTGGTGCTCTGTGGTCATTTGAATGTTTGTTCTGACCAAGACATTCTCCTGGAGGAACAAAAAAGAAGAAAACTTCACAGTAGACTCCCTCAACCTGTAAACTATATCCTGGAGAGTCTGATGGGTGTGACAAAAAACTCACAGTTTATCTTTTCACTGTCGCTGCCTCCTCTTCCTGCACCCTACCCTGCTCCCGCAAATCAGAGATTAACTTGGGGTGGCCATAACCTCTTGTTAGTGGGAAAGCAATCAAAACGTGCTGCTCACTTTGAGGAACATTTGAGTCTGCTGGGATGGAGTCAAACCTTGGCAAGGAGGAATGGCTTTGGTGCCAACAAAAGCCATTGTTGACAACAATGGCTTTTGACAACCAACTTTGACAACCAACTCCACCTGTCTGAAACATTCCTAAGACAATCGAGAAGTGGTAAATAAAATATCACTGGATGAACACAGCCTGCTGTAAGAAAAAACCTGAACAAAAATGATGTCTCTTGCAACAGGAGCTGCCAGTGTGGGCTTTTTACTCCATGATGATTGCCTCCTGGACTAGATCTGCCTGCCATGGAGTGCTCTTGATGGGCACAAGGCTCGGACTAGGAACTGCTGCTCTCAATAGAGCGTCACCTAGGAGGTGATGAAGACAAACAAAGGCAATTCTTTAATTTTTATAGCACTGCTAACCCCTTTCTTTTTTAGGGTTGGATTTAGCTCGGAGCCCATGGCTGCCCGATGACATGTGAATGGGATGTTGGTGAGGAACTGACCTTAGAGCTGATGACAAGTTGTACTGGCAAGAGCTGGTGTAGCTGAGTGAAGGCTGAAACTGCATAGCAGCAAAACCAAGGTATGTTTGGCGCAGGGTGCAGGAAGCAGGCACAAATATGTGGGGTGGCAACTACGGATTAACACAGAAGCATTATGTCACAGGGATGATTAGGGCATGGGTGGCTCAGGAGAGAACAGCATCTTAGGAAAAAACCCCACCAAAATCAAACAAACAAGGTATTGAAAACCAAGCTGAGCTGCCACATGTGCTGCCTCTGTACCACAGCCCTAATTTAAGTGAAATTTACAGCAAGAATTATGCTTTTCCCCTTCCTCCTCCTTTTCTTGAGGAACCTTTACAGAGGACACCCTGTCTGTAAATCTTTATGGCTTTCTTGCAGTTTTATATTACTTGTGTAGCTCTGAAATACCCCGACTTGGCCCTGCCTTCCCTCAGGAAATCTTCTCATGTTCAGATTTATATTCAAAGTGGTTGCAGCACTTCAGGAAGGCAAAGATTATGCAGCTTCTTAAATCCTTCCTGTACTATGGGCAAGGGTTTTCATGTTACCTAGAGAATTCATTTATGTGATTAGATATACATGCACATGGATCCACACAGTCTTTTGCAAGCAAGCAGGAAGGACATGCTTTGCCCACACTCCAAACTGGTCCAAAAGCTATGGAAATGCAATCACAAGGTGCTGAGTGGCAACTAATATAATCTACTTCTCAAAAACTCTTATTAGCTGGGCTCAGCAGTGCACTAAAATGACTGCATTAGATCCCACATGGAGCTGGCTTGTGTTGGGTCAATTCAGAACACAGTATTTCTTGAAGACAGGCCTGACATTTCATCCCATAGGGTTCTGACTTCTTTTAATGAGGTTTATCAGATTCAGATAGAAAAAACAGAACCACACAAACAGAAAAATCTCCATGGACCACCAGCTTGGATATCATAGCTGAAGAACCTTTCTGCAAGGACTAGCAAGACCCCAAAATGAAGTGAACAAGACTGATGTTGACAGTTTATTACAGTTCTTGGCTGGATTAGTGAACATACTTTTTTTTTTTTTCTGTAAGGCATTGCATTTTAAGCCAAAAAATGCTGTGATTTATATATAATTTTAAATTTGAACCCAGAGTTCATTGATCTATTTTCAAAGTAAGGAGATTTCACAGAACTGTATTGTTCTGGAGCTAGAGCATGTCACAGAGTTATGTCTGTCTCTGACTAATACCCTGAGTCAGGGCAAGCAAAGCCAGCATTAATCTTCAGGGGTAAATCCACCTACCCCACATTTCTCCCATTCCCTTCTCTGCTCTTTTAGCAGCAGAGGCATCCCTGTGGTCTCATGACGAATGCAGTCAGGGAGCTGATCTGGTTGAAAACCAGTGGAAGTATAAAAGCAGTTCAGTTTCAGTTGGATGAGCTTTCCAGTCTTAAATATCATGTGGTTGGAGCAGGACTGTCTCCTTCAGTTTGTGCTGCGTGATTCTGACTAGGAGCCAGGCTGAAGCTTTCTCTGTGGCTGCTGATGCCACATCAGCACTAGATCACAGGCGGATATATCCACCCCTCTGACCTGGTGTACCAGGCAAAAGGAACAAGCCAGAGACTGCAATTCATCTAAGACCATCATCTGCACTGGTTTCTTAGGGGCAATCCCTTGTTCCCTCCAAAGCTGCCTCAATTTGTGCAGTGATGTACAGATTCAGGTATCCTTGTGGATGGACCTTGAGTCCTCAAGGCTTCCTGACCGTAACAATAAAGACACGACCCAAGGAAAAGGGTTGATTTAATGTCACTGAAATAACTGAACTGGCTTCCTGCCTCTACTCTTTATCTATGTGTAAATTACAATCACTGTTGAAAGCAGGAAGGCACTACAACCTCAAGAAGAGTATAGTTTGGTGGGAAGTGTGTTAGAACAGGACCTACTTAATCTATACAGAGTATTCATGTCCCAGCATCCAGCTAGACGTGTACAGACATCTAGTTGCCTTCCTGTGTCAGATGCAGTGGGGAGATTGGTGATATAGAGCACAAGAAATCAGGCTCCTGCTCCGAATCAACCTCTAAAGAAAATTCTGCTTTGGTTTCAAAGGATGGTGGGTCATTACAGATTTCTAAACTAAACCAAATCACATCTTATATATTTGGGAAAGAAAGCAGACAGCTTTATTCAACTTTCCCATCTGAAACTCTTTCAATCGGCAACATTTTCCTCATATGTTGGAGAGGTCTCTTCTGAAACACCCAAAATTATGGCACCTCATTCCAGCAGTTGCTTAGCCATTCTCAAAACCCTCTGTCGAGATGTGCAGGTGGCTGAGGCCTCAGTTTTACCACAAAAGGGTTTCTGTAGGTCCCACAAAGTTCCCTGAACCTTCCACCAGGCTTGTCTCTGTGTTTTCTCTGCCCCGTTCCCAGGAAGTCACAGTAAGAACCACAAGGCCAGGTCCAAGCTGGCCATCCCCAGAGCACAGAAGAAAAGCAGGGCAACCAAGGAGCCTATGTTATCAATTTTCCTGAGACATGTTGAACACGGTGGGGCAGTACTGATGGACACCTTGGAGCTCTGCATGGAGAGGTCAGGTGCTGTGTTGGGCTGTGCTCTGTTATCCCCACATCACCCTCCTTTTTCTGTCCTTGTCCTCTACCTGCTGCCAAATCACCCTTTCCTGTGAAAGGGGTTTTATTTTGTACTTTTTCTTTTTTTTTTTTTGTTTGGCCAGGCTCTGGGCTTATCTCTAAGAAATTCATCAGGGAGAGTGGATACCATGGATGACCGTGGGGCAGCACATGATAACAGGGTAAGTATACAGAAATACCACATTACAAGACATCTCCAACACAAGTCCTGCTCTTTGTAGAACAAACACAAGAGAAGCTCTTTGTAGAAAAAAGATCCCCTAATCCAATTCACTCAGAGTTTCTGACTCCTCTGATACCTGTGTCATCCTAACCTTTAAATCACAAGTCCTACAGCAGGGGACAAGAAGAACAAAATGGTTGAGATTTAGGACACAGTTTGTAGGTTAGGGAAACCTGATGGTGGTTCTTGGCTTCTCCAAGAACTTCCTTCCTGATGTTTTCCAAGTGGTTTAATTCCTTCTGTGTAGCAATGCCTATTGACACAATCTCCTCAGTATTGCTCAGACCCAGGCCTGAAAAATGGGGACTGTGTGGCTTTTCTTCTTTTTGATGTTTGTCAGGTCAACTTAGATGAGAAAAGTGTTTGGAGGGTGGAAGAGGAACAACAAAAAGCAATTCAGCTTGGAGGGATACATCCAGTATGGAAAACCTGAACCCAAACATTCAGCTTTGGCAAAGTCATAAACAACTGAAAACAGCATGTGTTGTAATAGAAGCCTTGTGCAAGTAGCCAGTGCTTCAAAGTCAGTCTCGAATAAAGTTGTGCACATCACCAACCTGATTTTTGCTGAGGCTTTTCAGTGATGGTGTGAAGCCTCTACAAAGAACTACAACAAACTGTGGACAGAAAAAAAGCAGATTGGATGGAATAAACTCCCATCTTGGTAGTTTCAAGCCACCGTGTAGAAACTTGTAGCCAAAAAGCATCTTCACAATTGGTGCTTTTCTCCCAGCACAATCCACATGTGTGTTTTTGAAGTTTAAGACCTTGCTGTAAAATTCTGAAAGAATGTGAACACCATCACACACTCAGGGTGAGAGCATAAAGTGCGCTCCTGGCACCTTCCCTTTCAGGGAGGAGTTTATTGTGATGAGAGTCCTGAAGAACAGATTATATCCCTTCCTCATAGGGAAAAGCAAAATCTCTCTAAAATAATCCATGGCAGATCTGAGCAACAGGAAAAAAAAATACTTCAAAAAGCCAAATCTGGCAATGGGATTTATCTGGATGGCATGAGTACCTCACACCTGCTGGGCTCCAGGGGAAATTCTCACTACTTCTGGCACCACCAGGATGCTTGTCCCACACCCTGTCTCTAGTTACAACTCAGCTGCAAAGCACTGGGGGTAAAATGAGTAAAAAGTGACAGAAGTGGGCCTATGAATCAAGGGAAATAAAGTCCTCCTTTTCCCTCTGTCCAGCTGATGTGAATCTCCTACAAACTCTGTAAGCAACAATGCAAATAGGATCAGCAAAGTGTCAATAAACTGCTTTTACCATCCCTTGCAGGAAGACCCATGCATCTCTTCATCCAACTCTTTCTCTTAACCCCAGGTTTGCCCTGATCCTGACACAGGATCCTAACTTCATCAGAGTCCTCTCTGAGACCAGGCACCTTCCCTTCCAGAAGGCTGTTTTGGATAGGCATACAAGCTTACAGCTGTAAGTGTTTCACTGCTTGTTTAGACTGTCACTGACCAGGAAGCATCTGCAATGACTTTGTATGGAGGAGGCTTGGCAGCAGCATGTTACCATCTGACCTGACATTGTGGTTGTTTAGCTTTTTTTCCTTATTTACTTATTTTTTTTTAACTTGCTCCTCCAAGGAGATCTGGGATCTGGGACATGTTAAACATTATTTTGCTGACTTTAAATTACTTTGCAACACTGCAGTCAGCTTGAATGCCAAACTTAAGCCCATAAACTCTATTTTTAACCTTGAGTTTGTCAGTGCGATGGACACTATCATATCAAAGTATTTAAGGGTTTGTGGTAAAACTTCCTCAAAACAGTTTTGCTCAGATGAGAATAGTCTTACTGGAAGCCTATACAGATAGGAGCTATAAAAATTGGGTTTAAAATTGAATCAGGCTGCAGGAAGAAAACAATCCTTTTTTACCATGGCAGCATAAAAGCAGGCTGGTTTTGGAACAGGGATGGGTTTCGTTCATAGCAGACACAGCCTAACTCCAGCGTGGTCCTGAAAGGCTCCCATGTGTGGAAGCTCCTGTTCTGCAAAACCATGCTGTATTCATGAAACAGAGCTGCTCCTTGTCAGCTAAACCAGCGTGGTTGTTTGCCTTCCTGTCCCTTGAGAAATGAACACACACCAAGTCATATTTTGAGCGCCTTTGTGTCAAGGGTCCATTGCCTTGAGAATTATGAGAGGTGGCTGGCTGGGCTCACTGTGGGTGAAGCCAGTGCTGGACATCCCACATGGCTCATGTTGGATGGCTGGGAAGCAGGAGCCACGTGGAACTCTGTGTGTGCGAGCCATGCAGAAGGGTCAGTAACGCCTGTCTGTAAAATGAGGCAGAAGTTGATTAGCTTGCAGGTATACAGAGTGTTCTTCATGGAGACATTGATCTTTCAACTCCTGAAACCAGGGAGACAACTGCCTATGGAGCAGGGAGTCTGAGTGAAGATGGACACCTGGATCACCCCCAAGCAGACACCCTCTCTGAAGCACAGCAAGCACACAGTGCAACCATTTCTCCCAGGAGCTCAGGTCTACTCTCCAGGAAACTGCTACCAGAAATATGATGCCACGTGAAATCCCTGAGCTGTCACCACAGCAGAGTAAAGCTGAAAACTGTGTTTGAGCCTACAGATGTTTTAGACAGACACTAGAGGACCAGGGGATTGGATGTTCTTCATCTCCAGGAATATCACTGGGAAGGCTGTTGGGGAGCGTATGTATTTTTGTTGGCTTGGTTCTTTATTTTGTTGTCCGTTCTTCACTGAAAAAAACAACCTATGGAATTAGAAAGCTGTGGAAGAACAGATTTTACCTGACAACTCAAAAGCACCTTTGTGAAATCTGATGGACACTCTTGGACTTGTCTGAAAATCAGGAAATTTTTCATGGTAAATGTGCCGTATCTACCCAAGAATGAAGAATATAAATGAGTCTCATATGATTACAGCTGGGTAAAAAAATGAGACACACAGATGAGGAAAAAAGACATTACTGATGAAAAATTATCTTTGAATATCACAGCAATTTACTACCTACTTTAACTGCAGAAGACTTTCCAGTTATCTTAACTGGACAAAAGGATACTGCCATTACTAGGTTCTTATAGATTATATTTTAAGGAAAAAGATGAACTGAAGAAAAAGATGTTGAGATCATGAGCAGCACCCTGAAATGACATGCTAAATGCTCATTCCCTCAGGCTTTCATTAAGATTGATAGATGATGAATTGAGGTCTGGTTCAGCTTCTCTTGGTGCTGCTGGGGCTGCAGATACTCATCTTGGTTTCTTAGATAGCTTTTCATTGCCCATGGGGTGGTGGGCAGCTTTCAGCTTGTGTGCCATCCTCTTTTGGCTATATCTGCACTGTTTTCACACCAGAGCCTGGAGAGAAACCAGGACAATGTCATCCCTTTCACCCACATGGCTTCCTAATGGGCACACTGCAGATTGTACCTATTTCTGCCTTCCAGCTCACTAAATCACCTCATGGACTGTGATGGCATCAGTAACCTTTCTGATACTGCCATGGTTTGACACTGGCGTGATGCTAGGCACGCACAAGAGTTGCTTGCTCACCCTCCCCTGCCACAGCTAGGCAGAGGAGAAAAAAAATTAACGAAGGCTTCATTAGTTGAGGTGAGGACAGGCAGAAAACACTTCAAGAGCAAAACAGGCTTAACTTAGAGTTACAAAGTGAATTTACTTTTAACAGAATTAGAGGAAGATAATGAGAAGTAAAATAAGCCTTTAGAACACCTTTTTCCCCCAGCCCCTCCCTCCTTCCCACCGACGGCGCAGGGAGACAGGG
Organism: Corvus moneduloides; assembly: GCF_009650955.1. Lineage (NCBI taxonomy): Eukaryota > Metazoa > Chordata > Aves > Passeriformes > Corvidae > Corvus > Corvus moneduloides. The sequence continues at coordinate 24,334,819 of NC_045482.1, forward strand.
CATGGGGGTTTGGTCAGATCATCACCGAGATTTCCTTCCACTGCTCCGGGAGAGGAGTCTTCCCCTGTGAGGCCGTGGGTCCCTCCCACGGGACACAGTTCTCCATGACCTTCCCCGGCGTGGGCCCACTCTCATGAGCAGCAGCCCCACCGCCCCTGCTGCAGCGTGAGCCCCTCCCACGGGCACACAGCCCTCCCAAAACTGCTGTGCTGGGGCTCTCTCTTTCCTCGGGGTGCAGTCCTCCAAGGACAGGCTGCTCCAGCCTGGAAGCAGGGCCCTCTCTCTCCACTGGGTCTCCCACTGGATCACAGCCCCCTCCAGGCATCCACCCGCTCCGGCACGGGCACCTCCCGCATGGGCTGTGGGTGGATCTCTGCATCCCTCGTGGATCTCCATGAGATGCAGGGGCACAGCTGCTGCACCATGGTCTGCACCACGGCCTGCAGAGGCACCTCAGCTCTGGCACCTGGAGCACCTCCTGCCCCTCCTTCTTCATTGACCTTGGTGTCTCCATGTTGCTTCCCTCACATGTTCTCACCTCCTCCTCTTCTCTGACTAGAAGCTCAAAACTGTGTGACTTTGTTTTGATTTTCTTCTTAAATATGTCATAAGAGAGGCGTTATCAACCTCTCTCATTGGCCCAGTTTTGGCCAGCAGCATGTCCATCTTTCAGAGCCATCAGAGGTTGGCTCTGCTGGACATGGTGGAGGTTTCCAGGAGGTTCTCACAGGAGACCCCTCTGTGGCCCCCCTGCTACCAAAAACCAGGCTGTGCAAAACCAGTACAGGTACACAATGGTGAATGGTCTAAAAACCACTCAGAACTTGTTGGCTTCTTGTCTGAGGGACACTCTGGTCCTGCAGCAATCACAACATTTCAGGAGAGGTCTCTAGCTGAGAGTTTGTAGCACAGATGCAAATGCTTCTTGGGAAGCAGCAGACTCACTAGAAGGAAAGGTATCAATTAAAAGGTCTTGCCCTGAAAAGATCCATGTGCAGAGCACACTGTATCCAAACCCACACATTTGTGCTTGCAAACTGTGCTTACGCAAGAATGTGCTTAAAACCTGGCCCAGGTCGAGTCTCAACTGGAAGAAATTTGCTCAAATGATCCATCTGGAGGTGTTCAACCACCAGACTTTGCTTCTGGAATATAAGGCTTTGGGCACTCCTTCCCAGGCAAGGCTAATGGTGCACAGCTGCGTCACACCCCCATGGGAACAGGGTTCACATCTCACATCTGGACACCAGCCTGTCAGACCCACCACCTTGCAGCCTGGCACTGCTAGATACACCTTTCCCAAGTTTTCCCTCACTCTTCAATGACTTCTTGATTCACTCTCAAGCTATGGATGACAGAAAAAGATGCATTTTCACGTTTATGCAATGGCACGTCCTTTTTCTGTCCAATGAAACCCCCAACATCAGTCCTTTCTCCAAAGAAACTGAAAAATGACCATAGGAGTCATGCCTGGCTCCTGCTCTGACATCGTCATGGTTTTCTTCATTGGATTTAGGTTCACCAAGTGGTGCTTAATCAGCTTTCAGGAGGTGTCTGGTTTATAGCCTCTGGATCCACAACAGTAAAAGTGGGTCCCATCATGTGTGATGCGTGATAGCCATATTTAATTTTCATACCAACACCAGATGCCTTAGAAACTGGACAGTTTGTGTAAGTGCTGAACCTCTTATTTTCTTTAACTTCACCACAATTTCATCATCATCAAACAGGCTGAAGCATTCCTGGGAAGTGACCAATCAAACCACATTAATTATTAAAAAATAAAAATAGGCAAAGTGTGCTTTTTTTCCTTGTGTCTACTAAACCAAGTGCTAGAAGGGATTTCCACCCCCACAAATGAAGATTTATTCTTTGAAAAAACTTAAATAAAAAAATGCAAAAGACAAAAATAATCTCTTTTCATCTTTCCAACTAACATTGCCTTTGAGTAAATTGGAAATAATTCAGTTGTTATAATTTTAGCTGGAGGTGATGATAGCTGAGAACTCTCATTTGTTTGCATGGTGTCTGACTGCAGGGTCCAAAAGTCTCTATTGCAACTTTCCTATAGAAATGAGACTTAAATTATTTTTACATGTGAAGGGAGAGGGCACAAGTAGGCTATATGGACATACCCTTAATTGCTCTTTTGTAAGTAGGGGATTTCAAGGAGGAGCTCTCATTCTTTCTCCTGTTAAACAAGCTGCACTGATTTTCTTGGTAAAGAAAATGACCTCCAAACAATGCTGGGAAAACAATGTTGGGAACACATTCAGCAGTCCTTTGTAGGACTGTAATTATTAGAGAGAACCCCTAGCAGGGGTTACTGCATTTAGGCTCCACAGGTTAATAACTTTCACAGGAGAGCAAAAACCAAAGAGAGAAGCAGATTTTGGCAAACAGTTACAAAAACTGTGATCACAATTTTGGAAAATTTGTTATGTGATTAGGCAGGATATGAGAATCTTTTCCCAAAGATAGCAGCATTCATAGCAGAATTTCCACAGCATCTGGGAATAATCTTTATTCTTCAAACTCAGTGGCATATGGGAAAGTGAATGTTCTCTGACAGGACACTGCTGCCTCTGAGATCTTTAAGTACATGCTCTTTATGAGGTACAGTCAATCTTCCACAGCCTTGAATCCAAACCTTCCTTCTAGAAATTCAGAGAAGTTTGGATGTGATGCCCTAAAGCTGTGTCCTCTATGGGCTTCCAGGAAGCTTCAGCTGATCTGAAAGTATCAGATTTTCAGATGATGGGTTTCAGTTTCCATGAGCTGAAATTGCAGAGAATTAAGATTCATGATCACACCCCACAGATCAGTTGGATATGGGACAGGCAAACATCTGAGGTGAGATGTGAGTAAACCTGGGCAAATATTTTACACACAGAAGAATTTTCATCTGGATCACTTCCAGAATAGGATACTAAATATGCTACTTTTGCCTTAAAGCTCAAAATACTCTCTTTTTTTTTTCCCCCACCACAATAACTGAATATAAGAAGATATGTTTGCTTTCCTCCCTAAGCATAAGCCATTGGAAAACAAGAGCTCATTCAGTGAGCATTCCTAGCAGGAAGCATCAAGAGAAAGGGGAAAATTACAGACATCACCAGTGCAGAACAGAACTGCTCCTGACAAGCAAACATTGCAAGATTTACTGGAATGCATCAACAGCTTTTATACACTCCTATTCTTCCCTTATGTTTTCTCTTCATTTGGCCACAGAAATCTCAATCCATTCTCTCGATCCTTTACCTCTCTCTGAACTGGGTGCTGGGAATTTGCTTGATGAGGCACTTTCTATTATTGTATTTTGGTTATTCCTAAATTCTCCTCATTTTAGTGTGGAATGTGCTCTAAGTTATTGTGCCTACAGCCAGTTGCTAGTCTTTTCTACAGGTCCCAGGGCTGTCTGCAGTTACTCTGAGTATGAATGCTCAAGTTTTATAGGGAGGAGAAGAAAAACCCAGCTTCATTTTTCTTTCTGTCCTTGCTGCAAGACAAATGTATAGCAGCATTCAGATAACCCCCAGGATATGTGAAAGGGTCACCAGACTCCTATTACCTGGAACTGTAAGGCTAATTCACTGCTGTCCTTCCTTGAAATTTGGCTTCAAATGTTCCTTAAAAAAAACCCCAACCAGTAAAGAAAGAAAAAAAAGAAAAAAAAGAGGAAAAATCCACCCAAACTTTATGTTATCAATATTGTTAATTTGGCTCTGAGTTTGCCAAGTCTGTGTCATGAATATTGTCCTGTCGCTTCACGTGTTCTCTGATAAAGTAGGCAGATTGAAATTTTACCCTCCCTGACCTCCTTGGGAATTTCAGTCTTGTTTCTATTCCTGCTTCCTCATCAAGTTTTCTAAGGATCTTATAGCACACTGCAAACTGACCATGGACGGAGGAAAATACATTGAATAAGCAACTGCCCCAGCTATCCAAACAAGCTGCCCCTTTCCCATCCAGCCCATGCTGGGAGCCTCTGGGTTTGCCCCCTGAGTACAGGGGCTCTCATGCTCTATTCTGGTTGAATTTTCAATGACCCAAAATCTCTTCCAGTGAAAAATCATAGAAAAACATGCAGCTGGATGTAGTCATAGGCTAATTTAGAGGATGACTGAATGAGGACATGGTGCAATGTGACGTAAAGTAAATATGTTTGCATCCCTGAAAAGTTCTTGGCTGAGTGAACCTCTCACCAGGGATATCTATGTTTTTGCTTAGGCCACCCTAGCAAAGCTGTCTTGGTGGGTTTTTTGACCCATATTCCTGAAGTTTGGACAGAGAAGTGGCTTTAATCTGGACTACCCAGGGATAATATGTAAAGGTATGCTGCACAGGTGTTCTTCCATCAGAAAGCTGGAGCTGGACCTGATCAGGACTACAGCATTAAGGCACATCGTTAACATGACATTGTTCCACAAGTGCCTCCTCTCCATAAAAAGTCAGAGCTCTGAGCAACGCTGTTCAGATGTTGCTGGATGTAAGACATTGTTATCTTTTTCAAAACCAGTGAAGTATTAAATGATCGAATTTCTGACTGATTTCCTTTACTACCACCATTTGTAACTCTGTCACCAAAGTAGTTTCAGAGCAATGATTAGTTATTACTCAATCCTGTTGACAAAGATCCACCAGTTCAAAGTAGTGAGGCTGAAGTAATACTAATTCCTCTAGATAAAAATCCAAACAACCCAAAATCAAAAACCCAAGGAGCTGTCTGTTGTCTGCTGTCTGCTGTTCTCATCTGACTTCAACCTATTGGCTTTGGCAAGCAAAGTGGCTTTGGCAGGCTGCTCTCTTTGGTCATCTTTAGTGAGAAGCCACTTCTTAGACGTGTATGCTTGCATCTTTGCTTCCTTACACATAGTTCACAGGAGAGAAATGGAGTTTCTACAACCTCATTCACCAGGCTATTTCAACAACTTGTCAAAAGTTGTCATGAATTATATTGGATATGTTCTTTTTTGCTAGTGTTACTTGCAGATTCCAGTTTTGAATGACAATGCTCTCAAGTTCTTTTCCTTCATCACTGTAGTTAGAAAAATTTATTTACTAGACTTCATATTACTTCTTTTCATTCATGGCATAAAACTCTTGCTAAATCCTTAGCGTTAATTCTTTTGGCTACGTAGACGTTGACAGGAACTTTGCTATCAGAAATATATTCCCCAAATGCTTTTGTGTGCATCAGTCCTGGAGAAATAAGTGGCAACTTAGGAATGAGATTCAAGTCTTAAGCCCAACAATCTTACACAAGCCTAAGGATTTGGATGACCTTTATCTAGACTCACTCATCATTACTTAGTTCCTTACCTTGGGTTTCCTCAGACTTTTGTTACTTACTTCATTTAGGTCTGGGTCAGTTCAAGAGTGACAGTAGAGCCCCTTGGATATGGTACTTTCTAAACCTCCCAGAGAGTGGCATTGTTTAGGCTGTCCAACAAGAGAGGACGTAAAAATCAAGCATGTAAGCACAGCCCTTGAGATAGACAGTAGCAGCACACAAAGGTCACAGACCAGGGAAAAATACCTCGCAGACAGACAGGACTGTTGACTGCAAGGGCTTTCAGTAGAGAATGTTTGTGTTCCAACCTTCTCACCACACATGATTTTACAAGAAAGCATCATTATAAAATAAATTAAATCCAAACATGAAATAAATGTGTGTTTCCCAACTTGATGATGCAATTTCTGATCAAACGTAGATTGTTTCAGCTCAGAACAGCTGCTAATACAGGGGATATATGTTTTGGAATAAATATGACCTGGTCTCAGCTAGGAGGATGATGTTTTGGGGTCTCATTCATAAGCATAAAAAGTTGAAAGATTGTCTTAAGGCTTGTGTTGACTTCATGAGAGCAATATCTCCTTCCCCAGCTGATCTCTCTGCGATATTAGTCAGCTGACTCTTTTCCAGAGAGAGATAGTTTTTGTTTGTTTGTTCAGGGAGAGGAAGGGAAGAGAGAGCAAAAGCCCCAAAAATCCCAACTAAATGAACCAAAACCACTACAAAAGAGTTTGGGTTTATCATGTGGTGGGACATGAAAAAATTCTGAAGTCTCAGAGAGCTTCACAGGATGAGAAAACCGTTATCTGCACAGATTTATTTGCAAAGAAACATTAAAAAAAAAAAAAAAAGAATCTGAATTAGTTTTTTCCAAATAGATTATTTAACTCAAAATAACTTGGACAAGTTCATTTGTCCCTAAGATCATTGAAATTCTACCTTAAATACACTTATTTGCTAAGATTTAAGTCATCAACTTCGCTCCCAGGGTGAATTAAGGTAAATCAGACTGAAGCCACATTAATACTAAATGAGATAGTCTAACCAGAGGTCCAGTTTAGTTTAAACATCAGTTTTATATTCAGCCCCCCAGTTAATTGAGATGAACAATGCTTCGCACGCTGTGTAGGCAAAGCTGTGACAGGAGCTTCTGACAGTCTATTGAAGTCCAAAAGCATCTTTGCTGCTAACACCCTGTGAGGAATGTGCTCTGGAGCCAACCCTAGTAAATTTCCAAGTAGTCATCAAGATCGCATCAGATTCTTTTTGAAGCCACTGTTCTTCTGTAAAGGGAAGATGGTGACAACATTTGTCCCTTTACTCATCCTTTCTGATGATTCCTTGCTCACTCTTTGGCATGCCATCAGACCTGCTTTACCTTTACCCACTTTTTCTTTAGGATATATATGCCTTGCCAGATTTATTTAGGGTATCTGTTTAGGATATATATTCTAGAGAACATTATTCTTTGTAGTTCCCTGATACAGTCAATCAAAGATTTGTCATGTTCAGTAAGAGCTTGAGCATCTGGGATCGCAACAGCTAATTCTAAATCAAAAATAAAACACATCCTACAACTGTAGGATGCAAGCTATTCTGACTATCAAAAGTCTTCACATAACCTATGGCTTTTGTCATGGGGTTTATTGCACTTATCCTAGAGCAGCTGCCACTGGTTAGCATCATCACTAACACTGGTTAGTATCAATGGCTTTTTGTTGTGGGTGAGTGGCCTGTCTTATTTCATGTTCAATGCTAATGCTATAATCATGTGCAGTAACCCTTTATGTGGTACATCTTGGAGGAGCAGCCTGTTTGCAAAGGCACATGAAGGAACTCGAGCATGGGTCTGATCACAGGCTCAGACATGCCTTCCTTACACTGCCAAGTGCAAAGGCAATCAACTCAGTGCCTTGGTTTGTTAGCACATGGGAGCACGCTTCCCACTTTTTATTCATAGACTCTTTTTTTAATGTTGTCCCAGCAACATGCTCTGCTCCCCTCATCTACTCTCCTCTTATTTAAAAGCACAGAGTTTGGTCAGATAAAAGCTCCTTTGGGCCTCCAGCATCACATCCAAACCTTGTTTAACAGGGACTTGACACCTGACCCTATTAGCAGAACCTTTGAATAAAGATGTGTGTTTCTCATGTCTTGGTTACTGTACAGTAGTCAGCAGATTTTTGTTGCTTTTCAGTTTTTCCCAGGTGTAAAGAACTTCCTGCTGACAGGGCAGATAGTAAGGGTCAACTCCTGGTCTTTTACTGGGGTTGGATGTGGGATATCCAGACAAGATGTTGGCAGTCTTCAGAATTCAGACCTTTGTTGGCTGTCCAGGGAATGGCCATGGGGTGTACAGAACCTCAGCCTGAACTGTAGAAAGAGAAGTATCATCCACAGGTCCCAGCTGCAGCACTAAGATCCTTTTCTCTTCCCTAGGAAATTTACACACATGATTTAGGCAGGGTTAAATAAAAAAGGGATTAGTAAAGAAGTAAAGAAAATTATTAGATGGAATTGTCTGCTTTGCTAAACTGTATCAGATAAAGGAGGCATAGAATTAAGGAGTACTGTTTCAAAAAATAGAACAATGGGAGGAAATTCTCCTCTGCTTGAGCCTGCAGACTGTTTCACTCTTTGGACTGTAGGTCCCTTGGCTCTCAGAGGTAATTCCAAACATCACAACTAGAGCTGAGAAAAAGTTATGAATCTCCATCTCAAGGGAAAATCTGACATTTTAAAAATTGTTTTAGATTCCAAACATGAGGTTAAAGAAAAAAAAAGAAAAAAATTCCAGAATTTCTAATCTGCAGAAAATGTCAAAAGTGTTTTTTATTAGTAGTAAATGTCAAAACATCTTGTTTTGACATTTAAAATGTAAATAATGGAAGCAGTTCATCCCTGAGACAGCCAATGGAGGATCCCTTCCTCTGAGGTAATTTTAGCACTTAATTTCAGCTTCATCATTATGTTGCCTCCTGGGAATTGTTGTCCAAGCCTGTGTTGCCTTCTATAAGCTAGTAATCAGATTGACTACATTTCCCATTAAACTACCCAAATAGGAGTGGCATCAAGTGTCAAAAAAATTCCAACTTCTGTTTGCCTTGGGGGATATGTAGTTTTCTAGGAAATCTGCAGTCCTGAGAGGGAGAATGGGCACCTGATTGTTGCAGAGTACCATAAGGACATGCACCACGACACAGAGTTAGAAGTAAAGCACTTTGAGATCTTGTAAGGAAAGACACGTTTGGGCTGGAGTTTAAGCAACTGAAATCCAACCAGATTTTCTACCTACTTCTGAAATGACATTTTGCTGCAGAAGGCTTTGATATTCCTGTATACCCGTGGAAAATCATCTTACCCAGTTCAGGTAAGCTTTTGCTGCAGCATGTCCTACCTTGTGCTAGTAAAGCAGGTCTACTGTTCATCTGCTTCTGGTCATCCACTACATAAACTGGGGGCAGGAAAAGGGAAGTGAGGAAGATCTGTTGAGTTCATTCCTCAAGTCAACACTGTGATTTAAGTGAGTGACATGAAGCAGCTTGCAGTCACATACTGAACCTTGCTCCTCTACTGGCCGTCAGCAGAGCTTGCTGCTTTTCTAGCGATTGCTCTAATACCTCCATAGACCTGGGTGCCCAGGATTGATATAGCTCAACACTCCAGAGATTGCATGTTCTCCTGTAGCTCCTCCAGTGCCCATTTGAGGAAAGGGTCTGTGTGTCTCAAATGTCCTCACTTCCTAACCCCTCTTGAAGGCTCATTGCCTCTTGTGTCTGGCTGACATGCAGTTTTGCTGTGTGGCCTAAAGCCCTGGGACAGTTATGTCTGGACTTCAGGTCTTGCCCCTAGGCAGGAGCACATCTGCAGCTGCACACAGGACCACTTGCTTTCCACAAATATGTGGTGGCTCCCTCTGCTCTCCAGGACTGGATTACATGCTCAAGGCATGCGGAAGGCAGTTTTCTGTCCCAACACATGTGGATCCCCCAGCACTGCTCAACGGTCAAAAGAACATGTAGGTGGAAACCACAAACCACAAAGGTTGCCTTAACCAAGGCAAGGTTAAGAATCTCCAGAATTTTAGTGTACACCTGGTAGTAACCTTTGTGCTGCTGTTAATATTGTGTTCCCCAAGGCTTCTTCTCACCCAGGAACACAAATGCAGTTTATAAAAGGTAGAGAAACCAAGGTCTATGGAGGGAGAAAGTGACTTACCAGAGGGAGTGACCCAGTTCAGCAAACTAGTGACAGGGCATGGAGTCTGGAAAGCTAGAAGAGGGAGTCCCAAAATATCGTGCCACATCTACACATCTGTTTTCATGGTGTGGAAGATTAGAGGAGAGAATGTAAATTCCTTGTCTCCAGTAAAAAACAGGGGCTAGGCCATTTCCTCCTTTGAGTAAAGTTAACTGTGAAGGAAACATGTCAATGGATATAAAAATTAATTCAGAAAAAGAAATTATTCCTTGATGGATTTGGATAACATGAAAAGTGTGGGAGAAAGGCTTTTTTAGAGCATGTCTGTTTTAGCTGGCATGAACTACTCACTAGTGAGCTGTAGGATTGATTTGTGCAGTATTAATGACTGTAGAAACACCACTGCATGGAGGATGGGGCTTCATCCCATGTGGATATGAATGGGATGAATTAACAAAAAGGCTGAAGAATTCAACCCTGTTTCCCAAGTCTCCATCTCTATTCCAGAGAGAGAAAGTTCATCCCCAGAAGGTGACAAAACCAAAGTAACATAGAGCAATTGAGCTAGGTAGAAAATGTAGAGGGTGGGTGAGGAAAGGGGATCTCATGGGCAGAGATGGATTCACCTACAGTCTCAACTGTACTGCAGATGACTGTGCCGTTAGCACTTGACACAGTGTTGCTGTTGAAAACAAGTGAATAAATTTGGCTTGTAACTTGGAGCTCATTCTTTTTGGGGCTGGGGGGGTGGAAGCATTGCAGTTGTTTTCATCACCTCTCTGGAAAAAGAAGAAACCTTCCTGCTATTCCTCAAGCAGTGCCTGAGAACCTCTCCTGGCCTGCTCCAGCTGACCTCCAGCAGGATGATGGGCCACCAGAGGCCTGATGAACGCTGACGGCTCCAAGCCCTCCGCCAGCAGAGCGAATGGCCCCAGCCTCGCTGGCGGGAGTGCAGAGCAATAAACATCCCAGAGATGCTGCCGAGCAGGTCCGTTTCCTGCACGCAAGCTGCACATTGTAAAAACTGGGGCTCGGGTTCTCTTTCCTGTTTGCGCTGGAGCAGACCGCAGAAATTGCACAATCCTCCAGGCCAGACCCAAGGTGAATTGTGGGATGATAGGTTCCAAGGCAATATTTCACACTTGCTGAAAAAGTGATACAGCCCAGGGGAGGGGGCTGTAATTAGGGGGAGCAGTGACAACTCACAGACAAAGTGATTCCATAAATAGAGGAAGAAACAAAAGCTCATTCCAAAGACTCTCACTTGTGTGGATTCTCTAGTGTTCAATAAAAGGTGTGATCCCTGAGTAAGAAAGTCTTTCTCCTTTCTCCACTTGCTTATTTTGATGAAATATGATAGTCACAATATTTTTAGGCATTCTTTCCTGCCTGTCAGGTTACAAAGCTGTTAGCTGGAAGTCATACGGGCTGACACATAAACAACATGATCACATTAACTCCATTTCCCAGGAAAAGCACTCTAGAGTAAAAGTTTTGATTTGGTGAAGACATCTGCAGAGGTGGTGGGGAGGAAGGTAGCAACTTTCAGATGAATAACAGTAGGGGCTTGAAGAGAAAAGAAAGTTTCTTTTTTCTGTCTGTAAACGTCTTCTGGAGGGAGTTTTTCTTTCTTTAATAAATGCTTTATAAAAAGTGTTATACTGGAAAAGAAAAAGGAAAACAGATAAAATCAGCAAAACACTCATCAAAATGTCTGGTTATACATTTCTCAGCAAATACATACAGACAGAAAGACAGGCAGATAGATAGATAGATAGATAACATAAGTGCTCGATTCCAGCAAACAGACACCTGTTCTGTGGGACCAATGGTGTCATTTACCTAGCATGAAACTTGAGAACTACAAACACAGCAGTTTATTCCTGGACACAGGACAGATAAAATTTTAACATAGAGAGAGAAAGGATGAAAGTTATGCCAATAACTGGAACCTGCTTGGCTGATCAGCAGATTGACTCCTGTGGAGGTGAAGACAGCAGACAGCTCTTGGTCAGATGACATTTGTCCATCTAATCGAGACTGGCCCCATGCCCTGTGAGAAGATAACTGACTCTGCTGGTGTTCAGACCTTCTGGTGTGGATCCAGAACAGACTACTGGTGAAACAACAAGACTCATACCCTACTGTTCTTAGCTAAGGTGTCAGAGCCATCACTGAATTCTGTGGCAAAATTATCGAAGCTACCTTGATCTTGAAATGTCACTGTTTTTTCTGTTTCTCTCACTCTGGAAAGGGCAGTCATCCACAAATCTGCTTGGGGATGAAGTAGCAGAATGACTTTAAAAGTTCTGTTTTATTACCATCTTTGCCTCGCTGATTCAGTGGCCTACAATACTGCTGTGCATCCATACACATGTTCATCCGTCCCTCTCTGCAGCTCTAACTCCACTTGGCAGATGCAGAGAACCAGAAGGAAGATCAAGGGCTCTTCCAAGGCAGAGAGCATGTGTTCCTCCCAGCCTTGGGGACTTATTTCTGTTGCCTCCTCTCACTTGTCCTTTTTGCAGGGACTGTGTGCCATACCACACGCAGGGACTGCAGGGACTGGTTTCCAAGCCCCAGGAGAGAAGTTGTGAGTCATTGTGGAACAAGGTTTTTTGCATGCTTTCCTTTAAACATTAAGCATTCAGCAACGTCAAGCCAGAAATGGACACATGAAGGTGGCAACAGGACTGATCTAGTCATGCATGGTCATCATGCTCGAGATTAGTTTCAAAAGTTTTTTGTACCATGGATGAATGGACCTCAGAAAATGTATAGAGTTATTGACTAAGGCTTGAATGCAACTTCAGTTCTAGGCAAGAGGTATCCTCTTGTTGCCTTGGCATGCAAAAAGAACAACTACTGCAATTTACTTTCATTTTGAAAAATCTGTATTTGGCAATGAAACAACAAGAAGTGACTCTATTTCTCCATTCCAAAAAAATCTAAGAGCAAACAAAAGCAGTCTCTGCAAGAAACCATGATGAATAAGAATCTCTTCTGGAGCAGATTGCAGGAGCCTGAGAATAAAATGACAGGCATAGAGCTGAACAGGTCAAGCCTTCAAAAATAATGGGATAATGTATGACCTACACAAAAACCAATGTTTCTAGTCTCAGACTGAAAATTGGAAAGTTTTTTGACATGGTCAGTGAAAGCCTTCTCTGGAGAGGCAGATACAGAAAGAAGAGCTGACACCTTGAAGGGGAGAGCTTCCTGATGACTAATGCAACACCTATGAAAAACACTCATACAGTATCTCTCAAAAAATGTCATATTTATTTCCTTTTCCCCATCCATAAAGCCCAGCTATTTTTGCACTGAATATTTGCTTTCAAGGGTGCATTGCTAGAAATAAATAACAAATCTGTAATTGCCAAGCAAATATCCTGGCTCCACATCTCCTTTTCAAGATTCAGTGTGAACATAAAACAGATGTGATCCCAACAAAGAGGCATCTTCTGTTGTACCAGATGGGACTCCTGCATCCCTTTCCCATTGGCTAAATATAATCGGGGGGAAACAACAGTACACAGAGCACTGAGGTTGAGTGATATGAGGCAGGATTGTTACCTTTATCCTAGGACCTAGCGACAGATCTCTGAATGGGCATTAAGAAGGAAATAAAGGTGTAAATTTCACCCATTTTTTCCTGTCTAATTCTTCTGCCTGGTTGGGCATTATGGGCTGCAAAGTATTTCCTAACTTTGGTTTTGCTTTTAATTGCAATTTTCATCCCCCTTTCAACCTTAGCTGCTACTGTGAGCCTTTGCTACTGCTGTGTTATAGACAACAGCAGCAGCAGTAAGAATTTTAAAAATAGAGCAGAAAATTTAACAACTGTACAAAACTCCTTACCCTGGAGAGTCATTGTTTATACTCCTTCATATATGCTAGCAATAATTATACTAAAGTCTGTTAGGAAAAAGGGTCCATTTTACATCAGAGGAGAAAATTAAAAATTTTTTTTCCTCCTAAACTGAATACAAAGACTGTTTCATTAAATGTGGCTTTTTGGTAAAAAAATGGAACAAAAAGTCTACCCATAAAAATTCCCTTTTAAAAAAAGTCTTTTCCATCCAAAAATCCAAATAGTTGACTAGAAAATGTGGATGTCTTCTTTAAAATGGGGGAAAAAATCCAAGTTGACCTTATTTTTCCCTCTGTTGTACAGAGCTGCTTTTCGGGAGACACTCCACAGACACACCACATACTTCAACCTCCTGCATGTGTCATCCAAAGCAGGGGTGCCAGGCTCATCTTCCTCTAGTCTAGTCTTACTGATGAAATTACAGGTTTATTGTGAATATATACCAGTCCTGGTGAGCATCTGCCCAGAAATAACAGTGAAGTAGTGGGAGGTCTCTGGCTTGAGCGATACGACATTCAAATACTGACAACAGGCTCATAGACCCAAACTGATCTTTAATGTATCTTCTCAGCCTAAGGAAGCTTTTCACTACCAGGTTGGCTGAACATTTCCCAGCATTTCAAATGGAGCTTCATGGTATAGGTTCTTCTCCTCTCATTTCAGAGACAAGTTTCGCCCTTTTGCAAGTCACAAGACAGAATTTTTCACTGCTTGAATTGAGCGGAAGTCTTCACCCAACATAGAAACCTCTCCTCTAAACCCTAAATGGCTGCCACAGCAATCGTGCAATTAGGTTCTACTTTGGGTGGAATGATTCATGCTTCAATAAATTCAATTTCAACAAGACATAATTATGGTGAGTCACATAATCACAGATTAATCACAGCCCCTCCCGTTTAGCAGTCAAAACAGTGAAAGATTCCAAAGGTGATGCATATGATGCTTCTCCTCAGCTTTTGTTTCTCTTGATTTCATTTCTGCTTTATCAGTTCATCCTATACAAACTATAGGAGAACGGGGCTGCACAGAGATCTGTAGGACAGGGTGGTGGCCGACTTATTTTATTTTATTTTTTTCCTTTTTTTTTAACTTTCTCCATGTGCTGAATGAATCTGGAAGATAATGAATGTTGACAGAAACAATGATTTCAGCAAGAACGTGAGGGTCTCTTACTTTCTACTGAGCTCCCCTTGACACAGTGAATTGTTAGTGGGATTGAAGGTATCCAGTGTCTTCTCTACCTGAGAGCACACAAAAGGAGCCTCATATTTGGAATTCTTCTGTTGAGTTAGTTCTTCAGAGATGCAGGGGATAAGAAACTTTTTTATGTTAATGTCTGGGCTTTCTGTTCCTATCAGCCATAATCAAGATACTTGAAAATATCTTTTAGGGATTCCCTCCTGCTCACTGCTGATCTTAAGCATCTTGTGTCTATGCTGGCTCCCACCACAGCTGACGTATGGAGCTGTGTCTCCTCCTCTCTTCTTACTTCATTTTTACTGCTACTTAATGTGGAAACTGAGAAGGGGTCAGTCACTCAGCAGAAGCTGTGCTCAGCGCGTCTTCTTTGAACATCACTCTCAGCCTCATGTACACTTGCCACAAACCAGTGAGGGGGAAATTCCTTCTTTGTGATCAGACAATTTGTGGCTGCCCTTTACCAGACCTCGGGTAGGAACGTATGCAGTGGTTTTTCCAAATATTATAACCAAACTTATTCTGTGAGACCAGTTTATTTTGAATTGCAGTTGGATCATTTTATGGAATTGTTTTGCTTTCAAAGCTTTCATTCTTCAAAGTGGTTAGAAAGGGGGTTATTTTATTTTCCTTTTTATTGCTTTTATTTTTAAGGTGAGGGTGGTAGTGAGGGAGAAAAATAGGAGGATGTGGGTTTTGACAAGAAGTGAGAGGGAAGGTTGTCCTTTGAGATTTTGTTTTATTCTACAGCTAATCAGTGTAACACTTGACAAGCTGAAATTTACTTCTCTGTGCATCTTGTGAGTTTTCCCTAGAATTCAGTTTGGTTTTAAAATCTGGGTAAAGTTTCTATGGAGTAGGTAGGGTGTTGAAGGAGATGCCAGTAAATTAACATTGTCAGCAAACTCATAAAACCTTTAAAAGAAAAGCCTTTGAGGGCAAAGACAAGCTTTTTCATTTTTTCTTCTCTCTCCCTCCCTTGTTCTCCTCTTACAATTTTTCCATTTTTCTTTCTATATTTCTTTTTCAGAAAAGATTACATTTTTTTTTTCCCTGTGCACAGCAGGATGCCAAACACTAGGGGATACCAGTTCTGGAAAATTAATAATGTTCTGGCAAGCAGCTGGTGAAGGGGAATTGACAGGAACTGTGGGGCTGGGTGATGCAGAGACAAGCAAGGGAAACACCAAGCAATACACATTTGTCTTGGACACTCGAAGAGCGACATGAGTAAGTATGCATGTGAGGCAGGGTGGCGAACAAAAGAGGACAACTTTGTAAAGGAACTGATCAGAATGTGGGCTCTGAGTGAGGCCTGGGCAGCCCTTCAACCACCTATCAGGCAGAGATCCATCTCTGCTGACATGATGTATGGTCTGTGTCCCTCCTGGGTTTGCCCAGCCCCATAGCCCCAGAGGGCCTGGCTCCCTGGCATGGCTTCAGGGAAGAGAGCAGTTTGCAGGCTTCTCTGGAGCCATGACTGCGGTGACTTTCAGAAATGGTCTGCGTGGTGGTCCCTGCTGGAGATGCCATTGGGTACTTCCATACCAGGGATTTCTAAATCAAATGGGAAGAAACCAGAGGAAGTTTCCAACTGACTGTTTATACTCTCCCGCCAGCAAGCGCAGGGTGCGGTTTGGAGTGGAGAATGTTGCTCAGGATGAGTGCAAGCACAAAAAGCCACATTTATTCCATGGCTCAAGCCTGTATCCACAGTCCCGGGAGATTATATTACTCACAGAAAAAACTTATTAAAATCTCCCATGCATCATAAGATATGCCACCCAACAGGAGGTGGTGATTCTGTTTCAGTCTTAGCAGCATCTGAGTTGTAGAGAAGAAGAGGCATCCAGAAATGACTGGATTGCTACGCTCTGAGCAGGACATTCTGATTTTCTAGTGTTTACAGGATACAACAGGAGACCTCCAGGGAGAGGTCTGCAGCCTCAATAATTCCGTGGACACATCCTTCTTGACAAGTACAGTCTAAACCAAAATTCACGCCAAGGTGCTTTTGAATGCACTGTGTAACTTAGAGGTCTGGTGGTCCTTGAAAGACAAGACGCTTACTTTTTTCAAACTAGAGCTGCGATGTCATTGCAGCTGAGCTGTGTGTATTCCAATATAAACAGTACCATGTGCCCTCTGCTGTACTAATTTGGTGGATTATCCCCCTTTATTTCTTCCCAAATTATTCCCTGGGTTTTCTGCACACTGCAAACACATTGCACTTGACCTCCAACACAACAAGCTCCTATATGGGATAAAGGTAGTGATGCAGAGACCCCTGCTCCTCAATTTATCTATTCTCACTGATGTCAGATCAATTTGGCTCAATTTTGACTGACGGAACTTCTGGCCTGCAAACATTTCAGGTCTACTTCCAAGTCACAGGTTCATAAGAACCATTCCCAATACCCCTTGGAAGTGTGTTGAGGGTGGTATAGAGTCACAGAACCAACTCCACAGCCTAGTATCAAAAACAAGAGCAGACCTGGAAAAATATTACAAAACTCTTCCACTGGCACCAGCAGGTCAGTGTCATTACAGGCAGCGATGTTGTTCTCAGATACTATTTCATTGGCTTCCTTCTCCTTTTTCCTCTCCCTCTTCTGAAGCACATTTTCTTTCCCTTGTATTGCATGGTAGGGTTGTATCCCTGGAGATTCACAGTGATGAGGAGGAGTAGGCAGAGATCAAAAGCACTTCTAGCTTTGAAAAGATTATTCCTGGCTGCAAACCAAGTATGGCAAGCTCCAATCCATCCATCTTATTCAAACAGTGTTTCAAAACTGGTCACCCAATCCTTTTGGATTCTGCTTTCCTTTCAACTTTATATGGCACACAGAATTCTTTGATTTTACCTTTTAAAGCATGGCACTGAATTATTTTCTAGCACAACTGACTGCTCGTATTTTTCAAACCTGAGGCTACAGGCTTCTGTGGTGTTTTCAGTCCTGTTCAATGTCTTTCAGGGCCAGAATCTCTTATTTTCTTCACAAAACAACTGCACGGATTTTACCTTGGCTTACTGACCTTTCCAGAGAAATAAAGCAAAAAAAATTCACTGCATTGCTTTGGAACATTCTCCTCCAGCAATATAAAGTACCAAACCAACAACAAAACAGTCAATGATAATTGCAAGAAGTTTGCCAAAAAATGGGTATGTTCTTTTTAGGAGAATGTCAAGATCTAACACATTTGGCTGAAAGAAAATGTAATTTTAACAGCTGGGTGGAGATACTAGTGTTAACAGCAAAAGATGCATAAATTGAATATTCTTCTAGTATATATAAAATATATGGTATTGTCAAACAACTTTGACATTGGCAGGATGCATATCATACAGGAAGAGGTCAGCAGACTTCATCTGGGTGGACAGACCTTGTCCATCTCCGAACCAGAAGCTCAGACATTCATGAAAAGACTCCAGTGTTTGGGAGTATGCTCACTGTAAGCTATGAGGGTTTCTGAAATCACAACTTGGACTTTTTGTGTATTAGGAGTATTCTTAGCTCCAGACCTCCCGAAGTCTACCCATCCACACCTGACTGCTGTGGATGAGTAAAACAAAGGGATTTGACTGGTTAGTTTTATCTGTGTATCACAGTGCATAAACAAGTGTTAATGGAAGATATGTCTTAGTGTCACATCTGCAGGATAAAATAGCAAAATGCATCCTGCAAATTATTCCAGACAGACAGGTCACAGTCTGACCATGCACCATGGTGTACTTGGAAAATGAATGATTATCCAACATTGCCTAGTTTTTGGAAAACAACCAGAAAAAACTAAATTGCTCAAGAAAACAACTCCTGTCTCAAATTCAAAATGTTCTGATTGGATTAAGAAGGAACAACATCAGTGAAATCAGTAATTTTATTTCTCTCATATGCCTTGGAAATTAGTAGGTCATGAATAACACTTTGAGCATATTAGGGATGAGATGTGCACGTGTATCTTGGTATGAGAATTCAAGAAACTCTAGAGAATACAAAGAAAATTTTCAGTGGTAAAGATAAGTCCATCTAATGTGACTCCTCCAAAAATATTAGTGTATTAGAAAAGAGGGGTGTCTGTAGACATGGGCCAAGCAAGCATGGTGATTTTAATGCAAGATTATCAAGAAGGTCGTTCACTTTCTACAGCTTTTCCTACATGAGATAAATCCAAGATGTCATATTCCTCCATTGCAGGAGGTTGCTGTCAGGATATATATACAAAAATTTAGTTAAGAAGACAGACAAATGAATATGGTCTAGATAGACTCCACTGAAATTGCTAATTATTTGGTGTTGGTTTTCCTCAACCCAAAAGAAGTCAAAACAGAAAAAAAAAAAAGGTAATTTCTGTAAGAGATTGGCCTTACTAGCATCAGATAAAAACTACTGTCATTAAAGGTTCAGTTTGGCTCGATTTATGACTGCAGTCCTGTGTGCCAGTGCCACATGAATTCTGTTACAGGAGAACCTGCTAACTCTGTGTCATTTCAGACTTTTTTTTTTTCACCTAGAAAGAAGTAAAAAGAATATAAAAATAAGTATTAGTTGTACTAGATGACGTTGCAAGGTTTGTCTCAGCCTACCACCAGTAATCCAATCAATATAGTGGCAGCCAAACTTTCAACGAATGCCTTTTAAAGCATTTTTCCCAGGAGGATTATCTGCAATAGATACAAGACAAATACAATTTGTTCGAAATGTTACCGTACTACTATGAAACATCTCAAATAGCCCTGGTCAGTACCAGGCAGTTCTTAGTCCTAAAGTATCTGAATCCAGGCCAGACCATTGGAGTTATCTGATCTGACTGGTTCATGAATCCTAGGCGCAGTTTTTCTCCTGGTCACCACCTAATAAAATCCATTACCACCGCTCAGTGAAACTGTGCTTTCTAGAGAGATGCTCAGATCTTATTTGGAGAAGACAAGGCATGAGAACATGAGAACAAGAGAACAAGGCATGTTCTTTGTTTCTACAAGCAGATTATGCTGATTAGCTGATTCTTATCCCTTCCCAGCTAAATAATGTGCCAAATTTTAAGTCAACTCCAAGCTACTGGTTCTTTTTCTGCATTTCTCTGCTGAATTAAGGACTTCTTTAGCAACTGCTATGTTTCCTTGGGAAGGTAATTATATAATGATCAAGTCACCTCTTGTCTCCCCAGTTGCCTTTGTGATTAGTTAAACAGATTGACTTCTTTAACTCTCCCATGGTGAGGGGATTTCTACAGGCCCAAAACAACCATGTGGTTCTGTTACGCTAAATGCGGTGGTTTTGTATCCTTTTTTAGGTGTGTATTCAGAACAGGATGCAAACAGCTGGCATCAATAAATGTAATCTGCAGAGGTAATAATGTCATCTGTTAGGTTATTATTTATTTCTCTTTCAACATATTCTATGAATTCCTCATCCCTGTTTAGCAAGTATTCATAACCACAATGAACAGTCTTTTTGCTAAACTCTATCTTAAGACACTGTGGTGAGGACCCGTCTTTGTGGAGGTATGATGAACTGCTTTTCTCCTAGACAGAAAATTTTAATGAAATATTTCATTTGAATTTATCAATTGAATGCTTTGATTATAGATCATTGCTCCAGCAATGCTTGTTTCGCAGAGTAACTTTTATCAGCAGGGATTTTATACCCATTACTAAATCAGTGAGGAAAGTGCAGATCCAAAATGAGCCTCATCCTAGAACAGCAGTGCTAAAAATACAGTCATTCAGGCTTTTCCCCTCATTGAAATTTTGAGATCTGTCAGTCAGTTTTTAATTCATTCCTGCTTTATATAATGTTCAGTACTCATTTGCTTTAAATCAAAATACGGAGCCCTAGCAATTCAGTGAAACTAATGACAGTAATCCAAACATACGACATTTCTAATGAGCTCTCTAATGAGCTATGTTTAATTAATGTTGCTAAGCAGTAACTGGACAGCGATTGTTGTTTTTGGAAGCCATACTAACTCAGAAGTTTAGGTAAATTTTTGAAGGATTTTTGTGCCCTCAATGAAAACATGTCTCCTTTCTCAGGATGGGGAAGCCTGTTGCATCAATACCTATATTTTTGGAGGTCCCACACCCTAGCCTCCATGGCCATGCCCGGCTCTTAGTTGTGTTAAACACCAAATCATAAATCTTTGCCCCATGCTCTAACAAAGGGTGTAGGATGGCAATGAGAGGTTAGGTAGGTGGGAATATTAATATTTTTTCTGCTAACTTTATTTACCTTATGCCTGCCTTAGAGTCAGACTTGAACAATAGCTTACCTTACAAAATGGCATCACACTTTTTGACAAGACCTATTGTCCAAAGTGTGTCCAAGGTTTACTTCCACAATATTTCTTCCACATTTCTTTAATCAGGCTACTCTATGTATAGCTTCTCTTTTTTTGATCAATATTTACTTAGTGAGTTAATAGCCATCTGATGGCAAAAAGAAAGGCTGCAACGGGTTCAGACAGTTCATCAATAGCAGGATCCAAGGAAGAGAGCTATCAGGACAGTGCCTGTACATAAAAAAGTGCTACGGTATTCAAGTTACTCTATGAAAGGCCACCATATCTCCATTGGGGATGAAGGATCTACCTTAAAAAAAGGCATAGTAAAACAAATTATAGTAATATATTAGCACTGGAAAGCTCTCACGCAAATGTTATTCAGAATTTAAAAAATCCTTATATTTAAAGACTTTGTAGTAGTATAATGAGAAAATGGCAAGAATATTTGTGGGAAATAATTCAGAAGAAATTGAACAAACTCACTTCTGGATGCATGACTTCATGAAGTGATTGTAAAGCCCGAGGAATGAGCATAACTTAGCTTACACAGTAAAAAAGAGAAGTGGGAAAAGGGGTGTTTCAGGTTTCTCATAATAGTTTAGTCCCTTCCAGTTTTCAGCAAACCAGCTTTTAGCCCTGGATATGTTGCAAACTATACCAGCTGCTAGAATAAGAGGCTGCACAAGGCAATCCATGTCGTAGGAAGATGAGGAGAACAACAAAATCTGAAACTCCCTCAGGTAGCAGCAGAGAAGACAAAGACCCCTCCAGATTTGTCTTCATGGTAAGAGGTCTCTGCAGAAATAATTAGTTCATGTTGTGGGAGTTAAGTTGTTGTTGATCAATGCTCATTACTCAAGCTGTTGAAAGACCCAAAAGTGAAACAAGACACTGGGGAGGGTGAAACTGGTAATGATTTCTAGGAAATTATGAGAAAGAGTAGTCTGGTTGCCAAGACAGCCAGACCCAAGGATACTGTCAGGTGAGGATATAAGGCTTACTGTGTAGAAAATGGAAACTGAGCATACTTCCCAGCAAAGAAGGATGGAGAAGGCAGCTGTAAGAGATCCAAGAGCGAATGCTGACACTGTGGCACTATACATACTGGAGCTCTGCTCCCTGCCTGCTGCTGTCCCACACTCGGCCCATCCTCTGCCCCTTGTGCCATTCTCTACTGATAGACCATCAGATAAGAGGGTGGCTTACCATTAGAAACCATCAGGGGAATGCAGAGTTACTGTTGTAGGAAGGATGCAGAGTGACTGTGCTTCACTCCATTTCACTCTGGAGTTGAAGGACAGCCTTCTTTCAATTACTACCTGTGGCGGTTTAAGTACTTACTGAAGGCCAGTGACTTCTTTAGAGGTAGCAAACTTTCCTAAGTGCCTTACCATCTGTTCAGTGCTTTTGGCAATGTGTTTATGTTGTCAGTCACATGGGGGAAAAAAATCAAAGCACTTCATATTTTTGTTAATGGAATATGTTGAGATGACATTAATCATTCAGACAGGGACCTCTCTATAAGTGAATGTATGAGTTAAATACTAGGGCTGTTAATGGCCCCTGTTTCTGATCATTGCTGTCATAAGTGATAGCAGGCCTGAGGCCAATTAAACCACTTTTCACATTTTTCTCAAAGCAGGAGAGTGCTGGGGAGGGATCCTGGCACTGGCAAGAGTGCTGAGGTGAGAGGCTTAGCACCATGGTAACATGATCTCTCTGCTCAGACATGCCTGTGCTCTCTCCACCACATCCTACTTATGCTCCTGTCTGGAGTCTGGACACAGGGTTGGCTTCTCCATAGCAAGGTGAGTACAGAGCAGGCAGGGATTACCAGTCATCAGGAACTTCAGTCACCGATGATGGCATCAAGGGATTCTCCGGTTTTAATGTCCCACCTGAACTTTTCCATTTGCAGTGGGAAACCTGAAGCAGAAGCAGAGGTCCTTCTGCTTTGGGGTACACTTTCAGTTGGTAAAGTTATCAGGGAAGCATTGCCTCATGAGATGCTTGCCACGTTCTGAGACTCTGACTCCAAGTACCCCAGGGCATGTGCAACAAATCCAGACTTGTTGTTCTGCACAAGAACTTTTACTCACTGGCCAAATTCTGTCTGTTTCCTCATGAACAATATTGGCAGTGAGAAACAAGAGAAGATGCATCCAAAGGATCTTAAAACAATGGTCACCCTGAATTTGTAAGGTCCTTGAATGTAGCTGGCAGTAGAAGACACGCTATTTTTGAATCAGCAGGAATTTGACGTTAGTATGTCTGTCCTCTAATGTGGACTGTGTTTGGACTTTGAAAACATAAGGCCTTGGTCACCCAAAACAACACCACTCTTCAAAATCTCTGCATATTGTTCTTCTGTCCTATACAAGGTTGTCCCATACATCTTACCTCAATATTAAAGTGTCTTGACATGGTATGTCTAATAGGCAGCTCTATGGATCCAGGCACCACTTTACTGTCTTCTCTCCTGTCCTTTACCTGAGGTAAAGATTATATCTGCCAGGCAAATGCTGAGCTGGGATGGTAGTGTTTCAGTGGTATGAGGAATGATGAATTTTTCAGTGAGTTGTGAAAGCTGAAGTCCTCGCCAACTTTCCTTCAAGTTTCATGGTGTTTGTGTTTGCTTTCTGCTTCAAGTGAGGAAGAGATGAGGCAGGCTAGCTAAGGCCTTGACCCCTTTGTAATTCCTGCAGCCAAGCAGGATACCAGGCAAACACAGGAAAATGGTGGGAATCACTTTCTCATGCCCAGCTCCATGATCTGCATGAGTACTTCCAAGCTGTAAAATAGAAGCGTAATATAAATCAAATAAAATCAGAGAACAACAGCAAAAAAGCCCTAAACAATAAGACTTTTAAAGAGATTCAAACCATTCAAAAGATTTCATTGTACTATGAGATTGGGCAAAACAAATCCTATGGTTTTTTATGGGAGATGTGCATGAGGTTTATTTTACTTGCCTTCCAGGTTCAGAACCTGAGTTTGTTGTTTGAACTAATATAAACTGCTTCTCTTGTGAAGGTTTTACCCCCAGAGATCTTCCAAATCTATTGCAGATTTGAAGAGCCTATTTAACCTTTTCTGACATTTAAAAGAAAACAGAAAGCAAGCCTTGCCAGCTGAAAAGTGAGTTAAAGGAACCAGTCCAGTTTGTGTCCAACTGGATGAAGAAAGGATAGTCAAATTCCTTCCATTTTACACATAGTTAGTCATGAAATTGTACAAGAGAAAAAAAAAAAAAAGACAATAAAATAGCCATATTGTAACAGCTGAAACAAACCTTGGGTAACTGTCAGCAGTGAAATGTCCAGAGAGCATTTGTACCATTCCATTTCATTAAGCTGAAGGGTGGGATTGCAGACTGTAAAAGATTATAGCAGAGCTCTTCAGAAATTTACAGCTCGCAGCACAGCAAAGCACAAGGGAAGTCTCCCTTTCTTGTGTACGCAACGGGGAGCCTGGGTTTTGTCTCTTCTATGATGATGTGTAGGGGAAGAAGGTTGCCAGAAGCACCAATGAAAACTGAAATGTGCTCTATGAACCCTTTTTTTTCTTTCCCGTGACCTACAAAATGCATTTACACAGTTGGTTTTTATTCAATTCGCAAGCTCTTGACTTTGTGGGCTGGATTAGGACAGGGAGCCTTTCGGGTGGTGTTTAGGGCAATGCTGAATGCATTGTGGATATAATGTATAACAGGAACAAGTGCAATGAATGCCACAGGAGAGGGGACTCTTTTCTCATTTCAAACTGTTTAAGCAGCAGGAACTACTTTGTTTTGTACCCACTGGGGATCTGGCCCCAAGACGATCATTGAACTGCAACAGGAAGCTCAAATTCTGGCTAAAATAGGAACATGTGTCTACTGCAACTGCAGTCTCTTGCTCTGTAACAGAGCAAGTACACTGGGAAGATCAGTTCTTTCTCAGAAATGTCTTTGGTTTCAGTCTCCTCTCTCTTTATATGAGAGAATCATCCCCTTACGTCAGTGGAACTCCTGCTAGTGTGCTGTGGAGTAACACAACATTTAGGATAGCAGTTATCTGTCAGCAGAAAAGACATAGGGCTGGCAGGGAGAGGGTGAGAAAGAGAAATCTAGATGACTAACAGCCCTACGTACTTTTACTGGTGACATTTGGCTGTAGCACCTAACTTCCTCTGGCTTCTTTGTTCCTGCCTATGTTGATTCACCAAACGCTGGATTGTGCTTGTCAGAGAGGAGGAGGAGGTATCTACCAACAGCAGAGATGGTGCTTGCTTCCACCAGTGCAAGGTTCCAACAGGAATGGCAATTTTCACCAGACTGGTTTTCCAAAGTGAAGAATTTTAAAAATCACAGTGGGATTGATGCAAAATGTAGTGTTGCAATCCAAATGAAACACAACCCAGGTTCATAAAAGAATGTTTTTTTCTTTTTATTTATACAAAATAATTTTTTTAGTCTTGGTTCACCGTGGCATTCAGCTTAGTTTCATTATTTGAGCATTGTCTTGTGGAAGTTTTAATTGGCAACTTTGTTCTCTCTGCTATGGACCCATAGTCCTTTGGAGGACTCAGCTCCCAAGAAATAACATGCACTTGGCTTGGCTGGAATTATGTGCTATGTTTGATACTCAAGTGACTCAAGTGCTGCATGAGAAATGTAATTTGGACAGAAAAGTTTAGTCTGCAGGGAAGCCTGGGGGTTCTGGCCTTTTAACTACAAAGTCAAAATAGAGACCCTCACAAAATGTGAAGTCCAGTATTAACTGAATTTCAGGCAAACGGAGCCTGTGTGTCAAATCTAGCAAATAAAAGGAAATATTGCAATATAGGTAGTTCTCCATTATAATTTCTATTCAAGAACAACTGAAGTATTGGAAATTCTTTACAGAAATCATAAGAATTTTTTTTTTTTGGTGCAAATTTATTCTGTTGAAAGTACTTGCTTCAGCTTAGAATAATAAGTTTTGACACGCTGGAAGTTCCCAAGGAACAGGAATTCCAAATTTCTCACTGCTGCAAGTCCATGTTCATTAATTTTCATGGGTTTTTATGTGCAGGCTCTCCTCTGTGGGTTATAAAGGCTTTAGCAGTAAAGCCAAAACCTTTACTGAGGATTTGTACATGGGTAATTGAAGGATTTAATTCTTAAAAGTGGAATTGTGCTCAGTTTGGTTTTATAACCAAAAAATTTTTGATATAAATTGCGTAGGTCAAAGGAAGTGTTCTTAATTGTGCTGAAGTGATCCCACAAAAAGCAATGTAAGTGGACGAAAGAACCATCAAAGTCTGTAACAGAACAGAGTTTGGACTCCTCCACAAATTTTTTTAGTTTTATGCTGCAAGTGATTAGTGGCACTGGCTTCTCATGCAAAATTGTCAGTTCAAACTGGTTTCATGACTAAATTTTTTATATATAAAGAAGAACATTTTGTGTGAGTAGTGTTGTAGGACTTTTGCTCTCTTTTGCAAGCATATTGTTTTATTTTCCCCTCAAACAGATCTGTTTCCATATGGCACAAGTGACCCCTTTGATCCCCAAAAAGACTCCAGAGAGTTCAAACAGCCTCAAGGATTGACTCCCACTTTGCTTAATAGGAGTTCACCTTCAGATTTGGTTTTATGTGAAACAACCTTGGTTTCAGATCAGCCCTCTGGAGATGTTCAGAGATGCAGCAGTGGACACAAATTTAGTGACTGTGGATGATCTACCTACAGGTTCTTCATTTTCTACAAGGGAAGTTAAAGGAGCTGTAAGAGCTGATCTGCTTTCCAACTCCATTCAACAATTTAAATCATGCCAACAGAATTAAATGATTGAGAAATTAGTAAAATAATAAAGTTCTCTAGTTCGCTCCCAGGCCTCTCATTTTACTAGTCTGAGATTTGGACATGATAACAATCACAGTTTAGAAGATGCTGAGGACAAAGTGGTGAAGCACTTGAACAGGGACACTGACCCGCAATCATTTATTTCACAGACCTTCATCTGGGACTTAAGGGACTCTGCAAGGGTTCCACTCCACAGCTGCTTCTGGGATACTGCGAGTAGTCACTGTAATGAGAAGAACAGGAAAAGAAAAAAAACCCCAAAAAACTATCCAGATCAAAAGACATGAGGATTCTTTTGGATGAAAAGGCAATAGCCAAGACTATAATGTGTTTAAGATGGCATGCAGTTCTCTGCACAGGGGTTAAACTTCTAGACCTAGAAAGTGGAGGCCAAAGTTTATTCTCAGTTCATGATGTAAAGATAGAACACAATTCAGTGATTCTCATGAGCTCCCTAGAAAGAATTTGGCTCAAGTTCTTTGTCTTTGTGGGGACATAGGCAAAGACCAGCCTACAGCAAACAGGAAACAGGAAAAAACAGGAAATCATCCACCCAGGAAAAGTGGAGAGAAAATAAACTTTCTTCTCCTTTCCTATAAAAAATGATGGATTTTTGTATATGAAAAAAATTAATTCTTCTCAAACCAGGAAGCATTCTGGTTGGTGATTTCACTGTAAGTTGGACAGATTCAAGACAGATGTCCACTTTTTACTAAAGAAGTACATGTGGATGAAAGCCTCAAATAAATATATTTTCCCTTTCTTTTTCAACAGGTTATTTTAAAGTCAGCCCCATAGAGTTACAGCGAAAAATGTCAGGCCCTCCAACATATGGGAAAAGCACTGTCATTTTGATCTCCCTTCAAGCCTTGTTGAGGCTTGATGGCTACAGCCATCCCTGCACCTTGCATAGAAGAACCTGAGATTTCTCACAACTGTTCCCACCATAAGCCTTGCTCTGATACAAATTGATAGCCTGGGGTAGGATCTTTTTTCTTCAGTGTGAGCAGATTAGAGATCAGCATTCATTTCCCATGTTGTGGGACAGATTTGATGCACAACCATCCAGAGACCAGGCAAATAATTCTTGTAAAAAAGCCTTACTCCTGCTGGCACCCAGACTTTGTAAAAGACTCAGTGGGACAGTTGGAGCTGGTGGGTGAACTCAACTCTTTGTTGAGTTCAATTTCTTTCCCTGCAAGAGAAGAAGAGAAAATAGGGGTGTTGAGTTTTTGGTGGAAAACAAAACAAAAACATAACCCTGACACTGCTAGGCCTGGATCCAGCCCTAGGATGGTCTGTTTTTTCCACTGGCTCTCAACATTCATGCCTTAAAGAATAAGGCAAAGAATGTAACTGTTCTCTTGCAGTTTCTGATCTGAATATGCTTCTAATGAGTTCCCCTTTTTAACTCATCTAATTGCCCATCCTTCCCTAGCATTCCCTAGACCTTTGAGACACCGGAGTTCCCAAGCCTCTGAGGACATAAAGCCAGTGCTAAATAGCATTTCACATTCCAGGAAGCTCCCAAAGAGCCACCAATTTCCCCTCACCCCAGGAAGCTTTGCAGAGTCCAAAGAACTGCTCCCACTTTTCTGGGGAACCAGATCAAACCACAGCACCAACAAGCATGAAATTGCCAAATATTTTCTTTTTATCTTGGAAAATAATAGTATTAAATAATAATAACACTCCTAGTTTTTCATGAATGTCACATATCTGTAATGCCAAGGGGAAGGGACACTTTTCTTCCATTAATAGAATAGTACTAAGACATCAAACCTAGTGGAGCATTTCCAATTCCAGCAGGGAGCGTAGGATGAAATGCCTCTGTGGGAAGAAACCAATTGTCACATTCAGGATGGGGACAAGGTAAAGCAATCAGATAAGTAGCTAGTTCAGGTTCAATTTATGGTTTGGGTCACTTCAACAATTTTTCCCCATTCATATGTGCCAACAATATGCTAATATTTCTTTTAATTCCTCTACCCACTCCATCCTGGCCTATCTCTTACTTTTTGTTCCTCAGTGGAAAAGGATTTAAAATTGATTTGAAGTCCATTCAAGGGGAAAAATGAAGACTAAAAAGGTAGACTTTCATCAGATTCTGGATCCCAGGTATTGATCAGCGACTGGGTCCATCATTGGCTAATAAGATAAGCCAGGACCCTGGATTCTGAGAAGCTGATGTGGTCTTCAGTTTGCTACACAACCTGCTGGAGATACCTGCCCCTTCTTCAGTTGCTGCTGATCCTGCTCTGATCACTTGCCACTCACACCATTCCAGCACTGGTGCACAGCTCCCTTGCAGATGTCTCCTTAGCCTTCACATGCAAGGTCATCCCCAGAGACCCTGGAGAGAGAGTGGGCAGCTGGAAAGGAAGGAGGCTGTTGACAGAGGCTGGAAATGTTGAAGTCAGTTTTTAATCCCCAAGACCAAAGCAATGTTATTGAGACTTCAGTGGGGTCAGATTTCACCCCCCAAATTACTCCATCTTCCTACAGATGAAAACATTGTGTTTCTGAGTCCTTGTTTAGGCAATTTGGGGTGCACAAAATCATTGTTTCCCTTCATCCTGTCACCAAGAGGAGCAAGAAACCCTCTTAGTAGTAAAAGAAAAAGAAAAAAAGCATTAGTTCAGGCAACTGACTTCATTTAGTAAAACTCTGTGTGTCAGATGGCTCCTGGAGCAGATGGGGGCTGAACAGTGCCTGTCACAAGCAGAGACATTGTGGCGTGGAGCAGAGCACAAGTCCATGCCCCTGTTTAGAAAAGTGCCCCAAGTTCTTGCAATGAGCATTGCCAATCATTGTTTTCTCTGGTGAGATGTATCAGTCCCTTACTAGGAAAGTCACCCCGTCCCTCTCTTTCTCACGGACTGCAGCACCGGGATGCAGCAGCAGAGGGGCAAGCAATGTAGTTTCAATTAAGGCCCACTAAAAACAGCTCTTACTATGTTATAAATTCTATATTTATCCTGAAACACCAGACCCATCCTGAGCCTTCTCCCCCTCCTTTAATTGTTTGCAGAAAATTTTCCATTGTGTTTTCTTTCCCATTTTTTAGGACCAGTATTGCAATATAAATAGTCTTTTTTCTTTTCTTCTCTCTCTCTCTATTTTTGCTAATAGTTGGTTTCTCTACTTGGCTGAATGTACATGACTCTGAGGTTTTGTGATATAATTGCATGATTGCTTCCAAATTTTCCAACCAATGGGGCATCTAATCAGTTGAAAAATTTCATTATCCACTGATATATGCTGGAGAGAAGGCAAAAATATGTTTTTTTCATGTATCATTTCTTTTTCACTTCTCTCCTCTCCTCTCCTCTATTTAACCTTCTGCCCTCATGCCCGGAGTGCAGACAAAATCAACCCGGCTGCAAAAGAAGTTACAGTGAATCTTATTTCAGGGGGTTTGGGGTTGTGCCATGCTCCTTCCCATAGTGATAACCCACTCAGATTGGACTCAGGGGCAGCTCAACTGAAAAACAGCCAAGTGTGATTTGATGTGTGGTACGGAGACAGGTATTTCCCTTATTCCAGTCTCTGGCTTGAAATGCCTGATTTCAACAGATCTGTTTATTTTATCAGCCTTGCACTTTCACACAAGAGAAAGAAAGAGACATTTTTAACTCTTCCTCATCCAATTTTTCCTCTTGGACTTGGTTACTAATCTCTTTATCCCTGATTTAGTTTTAATCATCACAAAAGGACACCATAGGGATGCCTGCATCTTTTCACATGCCATCATTTCTCTGCTGAGATCTCTGACTTAAAGGCTCTGCTATTGAGCAAATCAGCTGAGGCCACAGGTTAGGAATAATAGAGGGGGAGGAAGGAAGAAAGGAATCTCATCCTCATCCTTCAACCAAAAGAACTTGCAGCCTACTTAAGATATTTGAGTATACTTGGTGAAATAGGAAAGCAAAATCACTCCTCTGCCTCCTTTTGCTCTTTAGGTAGTGAACTCTGGCTTTGTTCCACTTAGGATCACTGCATCCTTCTCCATTTCCCAGGTTGTTCCAAGGGTCTTGCATGCCTGAAGAGGCAGGAACCCACCATCCTTTCTTCCTAGGCCCTCATCCTCTGGCTGTTGCAATGCTCAACGCACAAAATCTCTATCCTCATCAAACAACTATTTAAGAATCAAAACCTGAGCTCACCTGGTTAGAGCAAAATACCCAAACGAATCCTCACTACCACTTCTAAAATCTCATTTATAAGTACGAACATTTGTACTATGTTTTGAACAGCCTGAATTATTTCAAGGTGCAGAAATATAAACCTAAAAAAGAAAAAAGAAATCCAAACAAAAAAGCATCCCCTCAATTAGTCTTAATTGAAAGCATCTAATGAAAACTTGATTTTTTCACGTACAATTAATTTGGTCCTTGCTTTCCACTTTCATATAAAAATAATCCCCTTCTGAATATTTAGGAAAAGAAAACCTTAGCTTCTCTGAGCAGTTTGAAAAATAATAATCAACTTTTCCTGATTATAGTTAAAACAACTCTCAAAATCTTACTTTAAGTAATCAGCATGTTTTATAAGTGGTTTCTCATTAGTGAACAACGAGCTCAAGTGCATTTATCTACCTACAATATCAAGGCGTCATTTACAAAAGGTCTTTCTAAACAGGACTTTTTAAATTTAAATATTCCTTGCAGGCTGCTCTCTGGAGTGCCCTGGATCTCATTAGAAGTGTGGTATTTTCCTCTTCCTCCAAAATGAAATTCAGTTTCCAATTAAAATCTGGCCCCTCTGACAGACACTGTGTTTCACTTTCAGGTCCAGATTTCTTACCATGTTGACCCTACCAAATGCCTCCAGTGACTTGTAAAAATAATAAGGATTATGCACAGCTGCACAGATCAAAACCCCTCCCCAGCATTCAATTGCTATCATGAGTCTTTTATCAATCTGCTCTAGAGTAGAGAGAGAAGCAATTTTCCACCCCATGAAACTGAGGTTTCATAAATGTTCCCTTTCCACATTAAGGTGGAAAAAAACCCACAAAACAACCTTTCAAAGTTTTTGATTTTTTTTTGGTAAAAAGAGACTCTCTCACCACAGGGGAACACTTGCCAGGCAGTTAAGAGATTCCCCTGGGGTGTGGAATAGCAGCAGGGGCAAGATTTCCACCTTCACTACCTTTCACAGGCAACGTGAAATGACAGTATGACTTCAGGAGATCCATGTTGATCCGCCTCAGACTTCCTGCTGTGTTATCTTGGGCCACTCTCTTCAGCCTCCTGTTCCAGCCTCTACTCTCTACCTTTCCTCATCTTCCCTTTTCAGGGCGATCTGTACAAGTCAAGAAAGAGGTGGTGAGCCAAAATTGTGGGCATCTGTCACCTAGGAAAACAGAGTATACAGAGCATGAGGTTGTTCTGGTTACCAACAACAAATCCATGCTAACTCCAGGCTTCTTAGCAAACTAGAAAACTTATTTAATTCATATGTAATTGAGTGGTGCCAGCTAAGTATTAGAAGCATAATAGCCTGTTACATAATTGTAACAGCCTCAATAAATGTGGTTTGAGTTATTATGCAGTACTTTATTAATAGACAATAAATACGATCTTAAATATAAATAAAATCCTTAGCTGGTAGGTGCTATCAGAATGTGTCACTGAAGTCAAATGTCAGCATGTTTATCCTAGTCCAGATGTTGTTTCAGATCTTGTTCAAGAGACAAGTGGAGGAATGTCCTTGGGGAACAGCTCCTTACAATACAGCTTCATCTGTTGCTCACACGTCTTGTCTGAACATTTAATCCCCACCAGCACATAAGTAGTCTGGAGGTCACTTTTGGGCAATATGCTTGGGAGGATCTCAGAAAACAGTCAGATGGTGTGACAGCATGGTGTTATTTCTAGCTGGATGACCACCCACTTCCTCCTATAAGATCCTCTGAACATAGGAAACAAAACCAGATGGACTTAAAGCCAAGAAAGAGGGAAGTTATTTAAAAATAAATGTCTTGATTGGGAGAAATAAGATGGCAATTGCTAGTTTCCTTAAACCGGATGCTCATGAGCACTCCTGAGGATGCTCTGCCTCAGGGACTGTAAGGGTACAGTGCCTTACTCTAGGAAACCAAATATCATTGTGCAGAGAAAGGGCTTTCCTATCACAGTGGCTGGCAAGGCAGCTCCAGCCATTGCTTTCTGCTGATAGCTCCTTCTACAAAAATGTATGAGTTTCCACAATCTATGGTTCAATTATTGCCATCTGGTACACCTGGGTCAAACCCAAGAAAGACATGGAAATCCTACAGCCTGCACAAAGAACTTAGTGAATAAACCAAAGACTTATGTGAAAATGTAACTGATCTTTCCACATAGACTGACTGCTAGATTTTCACATGCTTCAGAAATTTCCTCCAAGCTTCAGTTATGCTGACAAGCAAGGAAGAAGGGACAGAATATTCTGCAAACATTTACTCCCACTGAACTGACTCACTTTGAAGTGCATAATGATTTTCTTTCCTTTGTACATTGGTAGCCTGGCAATAGAGAACAGTAGCAAAACCTGCAGGTATTCCTACTGGCTATTTGTTCCAGTGCAGCTTTCAGGAATGTGTCTGTTATAGGAGTAAATCTTTACAGATTTACCTTGAAGGTAAGCAGAAACCAGAAACCATAGGGACACTTCACTTTGGTGTTCAGGGAGACAAGGAGGATGTGACTAACTGGTAAGAGTAGAGAAATGAAAATGTGCACAGGTGAAGCAAAAGCAGAATAAGTGTATAAATGCAGGGTTATACCCTAAGCGCAGTTCTGAGGCAGTGAGAGAACTAGTGTAAACAAAGTCAAGTAGCAAGATTTTTTAAAATAACATTGACAGTTTTGTGGGTTCATAAATAAAGGAGGGAGGGCAGGTGGGCAGGGGTGAAAGGCCTTGCACCTGAACCATTCTCAAAGCTGCCACAATATGTGAGATGTTAGAGTGTGTGTACGCACAGCAGATGGGAAACTTGAGCAAGACGCAAAATGGGCTCAACAACACTGGGTTTTAAATATATCCAGTGAAATACCTATATTTCAAGGCTTTCTGGCTCTCCTTCATCCCCAAAGAAAGGAATCCTTGTATGGTCAGAGCAATACATGCCTAAGAGTGTGTCCATCCACCCTACTATTGACTGAATGCCAAGGCAAATTTAAACCAAATTTGGCTGGAGATTAGTGTTTAAGTAGAATCAATGACTTCCAGTAGAAATACTGGATGTAGAAAGCCATTCTGAACACCAGACATGCAAAACTTATTTTTGCTAATATGTAGAGGATGCCATTGTTTGAAGCAAAAGAAAAATTTCATCAGCCTTAGGTTTGTAGGCACATTGCATGCCAGAGACTGTCAGCCAGTAGTGCTGGTATTAAATGTTAAATTTCTGTCCAAATCCTGCTGTTTAGGAAGGAAGAAGTGCAGTCTGTAATGCTGCTGTCCTGGTCACTTGGGCCATGAGCACATCCTTGGGGAACTTGTTCAAGCAGTAGATCACATGCAGATTTGGAAGACCTAATTTCTTGCATATTTTGAGCTCTTAATGGTCCGGTAGAGACTTTAATAAAATGCAGGCTCCTTTGTATTTCTGTATACAACTGGCCTGTCCCCGGCAGTGCTGCAATGCATTAAAATCAGTGCTGCAGCCCTTTTCCCCCAGTCCCCCACAATCTTTGTCTCCTGGGGAAATGACCCATCCAAACTCCCAAAAGTGTTTGTGTAATATCTAGGATGCTGCTGGCGTGAATGGAACATTCATGAATGAGGAAACACATGTTCACATGCAGGAGGAAGGGATATAACAAACATTTCAGGAAATGCACAAACCATTTCCACCTGGGATCACAAAAGAACCATTGCAAAGGAGTGTGGAAAGAAATCCATATCGATATCTAGGGCCTGGTCCAAGGTCTTGTTGAAGCAGATAGAAAAATCCAATGGGCTTCAAATAAGGCCCTTCCTCTAAAAAGGGGCAATAATTTAGGAAAATAATGGAAAAAAATTGAAAAGCCAATGGGAAAGAAGAGATAAATAACTTTTACCCAAAACAAGCCAGATGTTTCACCCCAAATCCAGTTTCTTCTTCCATGAGAAAGAAGACAAAGAAAATACGGCTATTAGCCTGTTCTTTGGGCCGAACAACAGAGACCCCATAGGCAATGGACTCTGAGGCACACGCCCCTCACACACTTCCCGTGTCATAAATGGGCCATGGCAGTAGCATACTCATAAATATATTGGAAAGAGTAATATTAGTCTAAATGGTTTGATTCAGGCAGAGGCAATAAAAGGCAAAAAATATTTTCAGCTTGCCTCAAATGCTTGTTTCCTTATTTTTGCTTTTTAAAAAATATATTCATATATTAAAGGAAGTTCTTAATTCCATTTTCTTTCTCAAAATGAGCAATGTGTTTGGGGATGGATGAACAGTGTGGGTTTGCTGACTTGAGGCATTGGAGTTACAGTCTCTATGGAGCTTTTAAAAGTTTCTGAGGAAGCGAAGCCAAGAGAATTTTCCAAGCAGAAATGGCAGGGCTCTGTAGAGCTCTGGGTTGCTGACAGGGATTGCTCAGGCTCAGTGCTTTCACAGGACTTGATGAAGGTCACCAAGCCACAGCTGAGTTCAGCAGAGAGCACCTGGGTGATCTCATCCTGATCCCATCCTTTGGTGTCTCCTGGGAACTGAGGGATGAAGATAGACCTCAGTCTTTCCTGCACTTGGCATCAGGCAAGGTTGTCTGTACTTAAATGTACTCAATACCCCTGATGATGTTGAGGACTCTAGAGCTCT
Organism: Corvus moneduloides; assembly: GCF_009650955.1. Taxonomy (NCBI): domain Eukaryota; kingdom Metazoa; phylum Chordata; class Aves; order Passeriformes; family Corvidae; genus Corvus; species Corvus moneduloides. The sequence continues at coordinate 24,370,294 of NC_045482.1, forward strand.
TGAGTCTCCATACCAATCAGTGGCAGGATTTGAGGTGAAATTGGTGTAATTCCCACAAAGAATGGGAGAACGTTTGCATGGGGTTCCCTAAAAAGCCCTATCACCCCATATTCTGTAAACATAGGCAGTGCAGATAGAATTTAACTTTTTTTTTTTTTTAAGAAAGGCCTCTGTTTTAACATTTCTTTTAAAACTATCTCACTGAAATAGCTCAACCTGAAGTTCTCCATGATACTGCTTCAGAATTATTTTATTTGAAGTTTCAGCTAAGACAGTTCCACTCCCAAGGAAAATTGAAGAAAGACATCTTTTTGTCCAAGTGAAAAAAGAAATAAACAGCAGTTCCATTGAAAAACTCTAATGCCTTTGCTTAGAATAGGAATGTAAAATTTGACAGGATTGCCGTGGTCTCGCAGATGGCACTTATACCACCAATGTGAAAAACAAAAAAATATATAAATATGGTCAAGTTGTAAAGTTAAAAAAAATCCCACAGGCTTAATAGAAAATTTGCCTGTGTTTGGCAACTAAATGCTCAAGCAGCTTCAACATGCAAGGAGCCTGCTCCAATCCCCTCCCTGCTCTTATGCATGCACTGTGCTGCTGCTTTGTGTGCCAAGAGCCGAGCAGGGCTTGCTGGCACCAGCTCCTGGAGAACATTGTGGCACTGTATTTATGCAGGTAGACAGCATCCTCTCTGCTCCCATTTCCTCCCCTGTTGATATCTACCCAGACCAGAAGAGGAGCACACTCCACAAGTTAAAGAAATACAAATGAGATAGCGTGCCTTATTTCATTTAGTGAAGGTTCTGATAATGTATAACACCAACACAAAAAAAAAAAAAAAAAAAGAGAAAGAACATAGCTTGACCATAACACCTTTAACACCTTTACAGCTGGCTTTCTTTAACTTTTGAATGTTTCAGTTTTGCAGCTTTACTATTAAATTTGTGGTTATTTTATTTTATTTTATTTTATTTTGTTTTATTTTATTTTATTTTTACTCTGCTTTGGCTGTTACACAGCCCTGAAATGCTGGCAGCTGAAATTTAGATTGAAACTACAAGAAGTAAAATTTTTGTGTCCATAACAGGTCCCTCCACCCCCAAAACAAAAATAAATTATTTTTATTTATTTCAAAAGGGAGATGGGAGTATTCAGGATCTCCCTTGGCCAGCAGTTTAATAGAGAATTTGTCTCTTTCCCCACCCTTTTCTGGGTAAGATGGGTGAAATTTCTTTTGCAAGAACAGCCTCTGGCTGGCCTCCTGGTAGCCTAGTTTGTTTGACTTTGCTCTTGGGTGACTGCCTGCAAGCAAGCAAAGGCATGGAAGCTGAAAGCAAGCAGCAAGCTGATGCAATGGACCGGGCCCTTTGGGATCAATTTTATGAGAGCTAAGCAAAATCAAACAGAATTGAAACAAGCACAGCCAAACACAGGATTCCCTCCTCCCTGCAACTGATTAGAAATAAATAAAAGGCAGGGTGTCTGAAGCAGGATCAGTGACCAGGTGGCAGATGCTGGGCTGGACACTAGAGGAGAGGGTGGGCACGGATGGCAAACATGCAGCTGAAGGTTGTTTGGGCAAGGGGCAAACCCACACATCATCTACAGAGCTCGAAACACAGTACAGTGGGGAATAACTTGCATTTGATGCTCAAGAAAACATTCTTCCCAGGAAACCCTCTTCTTCTCCAAAGTATCTTTGATCAAGTAGCAGCCTTTTAAAAAGTATTTGCGCTAATCCCCCACTATCTTGCTATTTTGGGGCTTATTAAGTCAAGAGTCTTAACATGCCAACTTCCCATGCTGCAAGCACATGAGAATGTTTGAAGACTTGAGACTGATGATGTTGGATCCCAAAAAGCGCCATCCCAAAAAGTGCCTCCCTTCCACCTGATACACAGACAGGTGAATGCCAAATCAATCAGGACCATCTGTATGGTGTTCAGAGGCAGACCACCACCTACATACAAGTGCAAGCCTTCTTCAGGACCAGTCACACCTCCTCTGCAATAGAAACCTTGGAAGAGACCACAAACCTGATCTCTAAAGTCCTTAAAGAGGGCATTTAGCCTCAAGGTTTTAGCTCATACAGTGGAGACACTAAAGCCAAACATGTTCCCTTCTGTCTGTGGGTCCTTTGTGCCCAAGAAACATCCATCAGTCCTGTGTGGAAAGCACATGCCATAGCAGACTGTGCCTCTGCCTGGTCTCATGCACTTCCAGTGCAGGCAGCCACACCATTTGCAGTCTGAGGCCTGCAAAACATGAGTAGTAGCAGGGAATAGAGACATTTCCTAGGGTTTGAAACTGGTTGAGCCACAAACTCCACACCGCAAGGCAAAATAGCAGGAGAATGCCTTAACAGCCATGATGGACAGCAGTTCCTCTCTCACAGCTTCTATCCCTGCAGACCATGAACAAAGCTCATTCCAAACTCCAACATTTTCACCTTCAGCTTATTTAAATTTATTTCTTCAGATGAGAGTTGTTTTTCACTTTCCAGAGGAAATTCCTGGTTGCCTGAAGACCCTCTGTAATACTCACTGCGAGCTGCATTCCACAGGTCTCACTAGAATTTGAACTGCTTTGTTTTGCCCTTGAAAGCCTGTTCTGAGTTCCAGAAAGGAAGGGGAAATGATTGGGGCATTTGTGTCTTGCAGAAGCTGAAGCAAGACACGCTTATTTTTAATACAGGAAAGGGATTCTTTTGACAATATCCATTCATTCTACCAATGACTGGATTAAAAAAAAAAAAAAATCTTTATTACCCCTCCAGTGGCTGCTGCACAAATTATTTTTGCAGATGTACATGTGTCTGGTTCAAATTGCTGCAGCACTACAACTGTTGACAGAGTTGCTCTCATTTTGGGATGTCCCTTTCCACCAAAAGGGGATGAATTCTCAGTTTTCTCCTGAGTTGTCCACAATCCTCTTTTCTTAGATTGTGTACTTGTCACACCTGAGTGTGCAGTTCTGGCTAGTGCTCTTCAAGAAAGGGGAAGCAGGTGCAGGAGATAGCCTACTAAAAGTGGAATTAAGCTTTTATTTAGTAATAGATTGAGGTCATTCATCAGGAGGGAAAAAGAGGTATTTCAGCCAGCATTGAGTCAGAGAAAGGTATAGGGATAAACTGGGTCACTAGAGAATGTCAGGTGGAAAGCGTGGAGGAAGTTTAAATAACTGAGAGGAATAAGGTTCTTTTAAAGCTTTCGAACAGAAAAGATGCAAGAAATTGTTACCTTTGAAAGAAGCATTAGATCTTCCCAGATTGGATTGTATGATGCTTTCTGTAGATAACTACATGTTATGACCTGACATCTTTCCTGGTCCTAAATTTGACATTCAGCTGTCCTTCACTGATACTCATTACAAGTCCAAATCAGGAAGCTATTCTCCTTCTGGACGATGCTGTTGCAATTCTTCTTAAAGAGTCGCAGTGGCCCCTCCATTCCACATCTCTGGAAAGCTGTGAATATGTATTTCCAGTATCTTGTCAGTCCACCAGCCAGCCAGACTGCACCTAGGTCTACTTATAAGGGTTTCTCTATAGCCATCCAAACAATTAAGCCCTTAACACGGACCAGTATTGTGTAGCAACCCCAGCACCTCAACAAGTATTTCTCCAAACAAACAGAAAAATTGACTGGTAGAAAAAAGAAAAAGACTATTTAAAAAAAATACGCCAATTTAAAAAAAAAAAAATAGTGGTGAAGCTTAAGCATTAGCTCTAGAAATACAACTGTAATAGTTGTTTTTATCACCATTATAAGCACTGAACTCAGCTTTGTACCCCATCCCCATGTAAAATTAACATTCAAGCTGTGCTGGTTAAGTACACAGAGACACTCCTTCAAATAATCTTGATATAAATGTCTATTGCTATCATTTAATGTACTGAATAAAGTGAACAGTTTTCAAGAGCTTCTTGTAGGAGCCTGCAGACACAGGACAAGCCTCACCCCAGAGGACTAAAGGAAAACCGTTTCAGCAATCAAATCTATTTACATGTGTATTTATAAACTGGCATGATTTTTGAGCTACTAAAATAAGATTTAGATCTTTGCCTCCAACTTCCAAGTGAAATTGGTTCACTTGTTTCTAGGATGGTACAACATGATCTAAAATACACAAGGACAAACATTTTAGTCTTAGTCCTGGTGTCCAAAGGAAGTGGCAATTCAAAAATTACACTGGCCAGCTGTCCCTCTTACACCACCAATTTCAGCTAAATTCAACTTCACCTGGCAGAAGTATCAGGATGGCTTCTTTTTATTCATATCTGTGAGTTAAAGCATGTGACCACAAAAAGACATCTGGCTTGCTGTCATGTAGGGAAGTAAAAAGCTCAGTAACATCATGATATAAGGAAGAGTGGATTTTTTAAAATTTTACAATTTGGAGTGTCTTGTTTTCTTAATGAGCACTGAAAACCAGAAGTACAGCATAAGTCTTTTAAAAAGGAGCAGAGGTGGAGGAGCTACTGCATGAGCATAGCAACACAGGATCATCTTGCTTCAAAAACATTTTACTGTTTTGAAACAGTACACAAAGCCATAAAAAATAGCAATAGGCTTTGCCAAAAAAGCATCCAGAGGAGAAGAGGCAAGGAAAGAACAGAGAAGGAACAGTGGAAATAAATCTTTCCAAACAAAGTGACAAGTCCAAAAATAATGAGAACTAAAGTTCAAAGAAGAATTCCAAGCTGAAGTAGAAAGAGAGAACAACTATACACAGGCCATGGGGGCACTGGGGGTGCCTGTACACTGGGGGGATACACAGCAAACATTTTGTGCTGCCTCTCAGCTGCCATTAAGGGTTCAAATCAGGACATCAGCACTTGATAGACGTTATTTAGAAATTCATGTTTATGCATCCTGCTATGATGTCTAACCCTCCAAGTTTTCAGATCCCATCACACACTTTAACCATCAAGATTGTTTTCCCCCTACACATCGAATTGAATTTCCAGTATTTTTTAAAATCTGCAGTGATGGCAACCTCAACTTACATTTCGACACCTTCCAAGTTAGTGACAACTGGGTGGTCTGGCTGATATGTTGTATTTTCCCTTCCTTAGCCACACTTCCCAATGGCTTCCTTCTCACCTTTTATTCTCCTCACAATCAGGAGAGAAGGAAACACAAAGCAGCACAAACTCAACACACAACACGAAGAGGATGTGGTTAAAGGCAGAGCTTTAACTATAGCTTCTGAGGCAGACCACAGGGTCACAGGCAGGGGATTAACTCCTTAGGAAGGCACAGCATTCCTTTGTTTTTCAACAGAATAAATACAACACAGCTGAGCTTAATACAAGTGTGTTCACTACCGGATATAATACACATACAGCAAACTCATTTAGCAGCATGATCTGTGTTCAGAGCTTACAGTTCTCTTCAGAGACAGAAAAAAAGGGTGCTGAATCATGGTGCATGGCTTTGGGTGTCTCTCAGTTCAAACACCAGATATTTCCTTTGTGGAGCTCAAAGACAAGCAAGTAGCTTTCACACATACCAGGCTTGACTACGTTAGTTGTCAGGGTCAACCCATCCTTCCCCACCCACTGCAGCCAAAACCTCTTTTGCTTGCTCCTTGTGTATTTTCCATCTTTGCTGCTCCTTCACATTGTGTACTGTGCCCTTCCCTTCAACTGAAGGTATAGAGATATGAAACAGGCATAAGATGAACAGATACAATAAAGCTTTTATAATAAAATATATTAGGGAAGAAATAAGAACTAGTCTAAGAAAGCATCTTGACTAATAATTGCAAGTCCCCCTTAGGAGTCATACAGCAGAAACTAGCAGCAGCAGATAAAATTTGCCTACCTAGGCTTTCAGACATCTAGGACAGATCAGATTTTCTTCTGATTCCTTAGGGAAACACTTCCTTTTGCTACAGCAGGCCATTGACACAGCTCTGTAGAAAGAAAAGACATTCTTACTTTTCATTATTTTCTTCCCAAATGAAGCACTGCCCCTTCCTCAAAAGTACTGTCAACCCTTCTCCAACAAAGTATCTCATAGGCTATAAGCTGGCCTAAGCTGAGGGTTTATACAAGAGCAATGAACCACAGGCACTGGAGATAACACTAATGAGTCATAGATGTTGACAGGTCCAGCTTTGATTTAAAAGGGATAAAGGAGGAGGTAGGGTGCTTTTGGGGCTTGAAGAGAAAATGGAGGCTTCTAGAGGCAGGGGGCTGTGCTAAATGATTTTTTTTTTGTTTCTCTAGGCTCTCCTCATTTGCTCTCAAGTCTGGTTCCCTACTGAGTGTGTTGGATGTGCAGGCTCTTGTCTGTGCAATTGCTTGGACACAGAACAGCTCATCTGATCCACCACAGCATAAGTTTAGAGGAGAGCTGTGGGTAAACTGGGTTTCTAAATCTGATCTTAGGTTCCTCACCGTGGCTTGAAAAGGTTAAATCTCCAAGAGCCTCAGGCTAGATCCTGGCACAGCTGATGGAAGAGCTATCTTAGTTGCAGGGGTGAGATAGCTCAAATGCTTGAAAATCCAGGCATGAAATGCAATTTATTAAGGCCAGGACTTTTTCTTTTCTGTAAAATTATCCCATACCAAAGTGTACTTTTAAAGCAATCCTCTATATATATGCTCGTTCTCACAATGAAACAAGAGACTAAATGATCAGAGTTTCTAAATCAGCTGTAGAGGGGCAACAGAAGTGTTTATTTCTGCTTTGTAGTGGCAGAAGAAAGAGCCATATGTTGACTTTTTTTGTATTGGTTGCTCACGCCCTTGTTATAAAGGCTGGCAGTTTTATTATTGCATCTCCTCGCACTAACAATGCTCTACATAAGAGAGAAGAAAGAAAGACTTCTGACTTGAGAATTATTTGTATTAAAGTAGTGCCCAGAGGCACTGACAAAATCCAGGACTCTTATTCTGGATGAGGTAGGAATGCAAGTTAAGAGACAGCTCTGTTGTAATGTTAATATTTGCTTATGCTATAATGAGTCAAGGGTCACCAGAGGGATTTTGTGTGAGGGGCTGAAGTGTAGGTAGACTAAATGATGTGCCTGAGGTTACATGAGAGTTTTGAGGCAGAATCAGGAGATTAACCTGCCCCTCTTCAGGACAACATCGTGCTTCACCAAAAGACTATTCTTTTTTTCCCTTTAAAGGGCCCTAGTTGTGCCCAACCGCTGTCTCAGCTCTCTAAAGCTGGTAGCTGCAAGTAATTCAATAACACAAATGTTCTGACAAAGTAATTTTTAGCCTGTTAATTATTCCCAAACACATTCTTTCCCCTTCAAGTGGAACTAGATGACATCAAAGCTGTTTGAGGGATGGAGGAACTCTTGAAACATTAGCAAGAACAATGGAACAGACTATCCATTTTATTCCAATTAATTTAAAGGGGAAAAGGCTGGAGATTGTCCAAGTTTCACCTTGAGCACTGATAACAGAAAAAGACAAGACAGTGTTGTGGGAGTCCCAAATTATCCACTTCTGCTAGATTATACTAATATCTTAGAAAGAGAAATACAGGGCTAAAAATATTGCTTGGAGATTGCAGGGAGCTCTCAAACTCAATGGGCTCCAAAATAAATGATCTGCCACACTTACACAGTCTGGTGTAAAATTTGGAATATTGAAGTTAGAGAGAAAAATGGGCAAAGAAGAATCCCACTTGGAAATGAAGGCTGTATTACCTGAATCTGTTAATATGGACGCAGAAGGTAATAGGGGGATGATGGGATAGAGAAACAGTTTCTACAGCATCCAGCTGGGATGAATATTCAGTTCCAGTGATGGATTTGTCTCTTTGGTTTTGACCTCCCGAAGCCCTAAGAATGACCTGAGAAAACTTGTGGACTGATAAAATCCTTCTAGATTGACTTTGCTAGAATAAGTGCTGAGTGAGGGTTGAAAATGTTCCTGTCTTAATTTCAGCCTCGTTAGCTTTCTAATGCTGGGTTGAGCCATGCTTTAAATTCCAGGGCAAAATCCTCTAATGAGAGTTTAGACACGCGCTCACGTAGCAGAGAGTGGTATGGTCAAATGTGTCACTCCCTTCCCCTTCCCCTTTCTGCCAGTGCTAATTTGGTGGAAGGGGTATGAAAGCACTCTCTGGAGAAGCAGGGACTTCTCTCCTTTTCTGTGTAGCTTTGATGTAGATACACAAGTAACACCTGGCTGAATCACATAAAGCCTGAATGTGAGTATAATGAAGTCGTCACTGAAGCCAGGGCAGGGGAAATATAGCTCCAGGAAGAAGTGGTAGAAGGAATGTTGAAGGAAGTGAGATATGATAGATCATGCTTTTGTTTGTGGTAAGGCATTTTGAAGTCTCACACGAAGAAGGAGGCAATCACTATTAGAAAAACAATTATAGTTTTTTGACACCCCCACAAGATGCAAAAGAAATTATTTTTTGTATGATTTGGTGGATGATCCACTGTCTGCTCCAACAAACCAAAGAGCCAGAGCACCAGGTCTTGTGCAAAATCTTGTTGATAAGCTTCTACATGTCTGCTTACAAATAACAAACACGCTCTGGCCCAGTGGTCAAAGACTATGTATATAAAGTCCTGGTGCACAGCTGATTTACTTGGCCAAGGAATAGCACAACAGCGTGGAGATCCCTGTTTGAAGAGACAGAATGGTAATCTGTCGTGCAAGGCATACAAATCCTCCCCAAATGCAGTGACTCCTGTGTTACTTGGGCTCCCAAGGGTAGCAAAGTCTCATATCAAAACCTTTAATCTGGTCTGAGGCCTGGGGGCATGAGTGACTCTAGGCTGTTCCTGTGCTCTGCCTAAATAAGGCTATGTCAAGCATTGCCAGGGCTGGCTGTATGCTCAGAAGCATAGAGCAGAATATTATTGCTAGGAGACTGAACTTTGCAGAGTTAGGCTTCTGAATTTAAGGGGCTAGGACTGAGCTGGGGAGTGGAGCCATTTGTATTATCATTGTAAACAAACAACTCAGTTTTTATGCATCATTTTTCAACACGGAGATCTATAAATAGGTTTTTTCTTAATGTTATTGACAAGAAACATGCGTGGGCAATACTACAACTTCATGCATCAACAACATTGAAATGAAAATAAGGCTGTGTCTGAAGTACAGTCTAAATGACTAAAGGCATTTTGATTCTTTTGAGCTCAAAATGGCAAGAAAATGTCAACAGCACAATAGTTGAATTTCATAGTCTAGTGGCATCATTTTACACTAATTTCTGAATTTTTGGTTACTGGCTCAGCTGTCCCAGTAACGTGACCAAAATCACAGCTCTGCTACTTTTTGAGCTTCGGGAGATGCTCTTCAGACTGCAAGCTCTTCAGCTGCTACTTCAATACAGATGGTCTTTTAAAATTAATTTATTTTCCTGAATGAACATTTTAAAATTTCTTGCCAATAAATAAAGCAGTCTCAGAGTAGTGAGGATATGTATTAAATGTACTCCGATACTGTATGACAATACCAGGTGGGATCTTCTAAACATAAGTACCTGAGAACAGGGGGCAAGTGCCTGTGGATACTGAAACTGCTGCAGAATCTCACTGCAATCTGTTAAACAGAACTTTGCTTGAATTGTTCAGCAAAGATAAAAAATCAGGGTGTTTCATAATTGCTATTTCATTCCATTCTTCTTGTAGGTTGTCATTGCAATGGAGGTCAAATTCAAGCCAGCTGCAGGACCTAAAACATGAGTGTAATCACTTCAGCTGGAAAACTAAGTGTAAGGCCTGTATGTATTCTAAAAAATCTATCATTAAAAAGAGAAATTTTTGGAGCTTTCTATAACTCAGAATGAGTTTCACAATTTGAGACTTTCTACTTCCAAAAGAAACTGGAACTAAAAGAATGGCAACAAACCAAGTCAGACCTTTACAGGAATGTCCCGACTAGCATGGAGGAAATAACACAGCTTTACAGAAAACAGAACTCAAAGGTCTGGAGTTCTAGTAGGGTACAAACTGGGAACATGAATTGGAAGCAATGCTAAATTCAGGAAACGAAAATAGAAGAGGGGCTCTATTTGCTCTCGCCAAACCTCGTCTAAATCTGGAGTTATTCCATGAAAGCTGTGGTGTTAAAGAGCCTTTATGACTTTCACTTGGATCTTCAGGATGATGTATCTCAGTGCTACCTCCTTGCATACCAAAGCAGGTCTCTGACACTCACACAAGCTAGGAGGAGTCTGAACAGACTAGGAATACCCTGGCAAACAAAGTGGAAGGAGTGGTCTTGACTGGTTTTCATCTTGAAGTTGTGAGCTTTGTTTACTGAGCTCTAGAGCTGCATGCCCACCTCAGCAGAAAGGAGACAGAGGAGGACCGTGCCTCTAGGGGACCACTATCTGAACTTGGATCATGCAGAAAGGAGCTTTCAGGTGTGAGCACAGGATGGTTGGAGGTAGATCTGAGCAAGCGGAGGACAGAGGTGGAGCCACTGCGGTGCCCCAAACTGGTGACATGATTTCTCCAGTGGAGATAAAAGCACAAAGGAATTTCTGGAAAATGATTTTCAGTGGCTGGTTCCAGATCCTGATGTGATTTGTTTCACAAAGCCATTTTTGAAACTATTTTATATCTCTGCACATCTGTCCATATCTGAGAGGAAGCACTGCAATAGACCTGAGAGAAGATTAATCTCCTCTTGTTCCTAGCAGGGTTTTCTCATCCAAAAGTTCCTTTGTTCTTAGAGTCAGAAAAGAATAATATTATCTTGCACCTTCTTTCTTCCTGGGTGATAGGATTATGTTCCAGTAGGCACTCTCCTGCAGAGGGCCACCAGAATATAGTTTCTTCAAGAACAAATTATTTAAAAAGATCAAAACATCCAGGAGGAATTATCTTGGCTGCCCTTTAAATATCTTCCTCATCTTCTCCCTTTCTTATTTTTTCTCATTCCTCTCCTGTAAAATGAAGCTTTTTTTTTTTTCTTTTTGGCAGAAACAGTGGCAGATCCAAAATGTATGAGCTGAGAACAGGATATTGGATCCTTGGCAGGAGAGAGATGAAACCCAGTGCCCATGTCCATGTCTCTCTATCATGTTGAGCAGGGAAGTGACCACAGTAGAGCCTGAAATTAAGCACACTGTTGTTGCTGTGAGATTTTGTTGTTGCTGTTACAATTGTTGTCTCAGGGGAGCAGAGCTGTATAGAGGAGGTGGAACAGAAAATGCTGCAGATGGAAGGAAATTAAAAAAAAATATTTTGCGGATTAGTTAGAGGACTAGGAATGGTCCACTAGGCAGGGTATCAAACCACAGTGAGCTGGAGAGCTTAAGGCAATTTGCTGAAGTATAGTTTATAGTTCCTGTGGTTTTTCCAAGTTGAGATTTTGCCCAAAAGATAAGAGCTTTCTTAATGTATCTGCAGGTAAATTGAGGACATCTCAGAATTGTGAAAAGAGGGAAGCAGGAAGCAGCGTAAAATTGTGATGTGCTGGATTTCAGGCATGACCCTGGAACTTGTTGTGAATTCAGCCTCCAGTTCACCCAGACTAGCTGGTGTTCCGTGCCTAAGAAGATTTGAGTCTGAGAATCTACTAGAAAACAAGTTTCCTGCAGCACAGCTGGTCTCTGGCATGTTGTTCAGGATGAGATAGAGACTTTAGATATACTCAGGGTGGCTCACTGTAGGAATAGGTGGATATAATGACTTCCAGACCCGGATATGGAAATGCTGGAAATAGATTGTCCCCACCAAGGAATCTGCCCCAAGGGGGGCTGGAACAGCAAGTTGTTTGTTTAACTATGCTGCTGTAACACACCAGAAGGTCACTGCCTGTTGGTTGTAAGTGGATAGCATGGGATTGTAGCCGCCCTCTCTGCTTTATATTGCTAAACAGATTGGAAAGGGAGTCTGTCTACTGAGGTGGTCTTTCTCTGAAAGATGACAAACTTTTTGACTCCTATCTTTTTGTCCTGGGACAAAGTCTATTGTGTCAGATTTTTATTCTGATGGATGCAGTGTATCAGAATGTTAACAGGTAAAGAATGAACAGATTCGTAGCTCTATCATTATCTGGCAAGGCAACCATTTGTCAATTGTTTGACCTCTCTTGACCTCAGCTTCACTGTCTGTACAATGGCAATAATGATATCAGTTGCTTTTATAAAAAGCTGGAAGATAAGGGCTGATAAGCACTATCTGATTGTAATCCTTCAATTATTATTATGAATCACTCCCCTGATTCACTTGCTTTTATGTTATCTTAAACCTTGTCACTGATTTCTCTCTTGTTGGGGCTGTGTATGAAGGAAATGTGTTGGGATTAATCCAAACCACATGTCTTCATCCTGTCTTATCAAAGTGAAATCACTTTGTAAGACGTTTTAGGTTCAGCAAGGCCTATTTGCTTTTGAGCTCCTGGAATTAAGGCAAATAGGGTAGAATGTGGAGGAGTGGGAGGAGGTCTCCTTTCTCTGTGCTATGACTCAGCACTGTGGTGGGTCGAGGGATCCCACCCTCAACTCATCCTGTGTCTCCTCCTGTCAGGCACTAGTGCAGAATTTCCAGTGGTTACCTGTGAGAGGAATCTCTTCCTTCCCAGCTTTGTGTCATGTGCTATCACTGGAAATTTCTAGAAAATATTATTAGAATGAATTTTACTTAAATTGGATTGCACTACTTGGATTCGGCTTCTCAAGGCAAAAACTATTCCTCAACAGTACAATTTTTTTGAAGGCCCAGCTTTGTTCCCCATTGCTTACATAATGGACCTATCCTGAATTAAATCCAGCTGAAAGTCTGCCTTTGAAAGACTTGAGGCACATCAGCATTCAGAGACTCTCAAGGTACAGAAATTTGGCAGCAACTGTGCATGCCTTCACACTCCAGTGTTGTCCCTTGAAGGGGGAAGGCCTGCCAGTTATTGAGTGTTATTCTACAATTAACCCTGTTGGGAGAAATGTCCATGCCATCACGGATTGTAATTGTAAAGCTTGTAACAAATCATCACAATGCAATCAACCCTACCAGTGCTGAAAACCTTTCCTTTACTCTCTAGGGTATTTAAAATGTCATTTGTTATGCATATTTTTTTCCTTTATGTGTTTTATTATTAATAATAATGCAATAATGATGAAAATATCCTTGAAGAAGCCTCAGGAAAGGAATTTTATAAACATTACCATGGAATAAAATAAGCGCATTCCATTTATCAGGATATTTTCCATTATAAATGGCCAGCTTTCTCATCACTCTGCCAGCAGCTATGCCTGCCATCTGTTCACTGATGTCATACTATAAAGTTCACTCACAAAACTGCTTGTTGGGAAGTCCAGGGTTGTGCTAGAGAAGTTTTGTTTATGAATAAATATGCTGGCACCACTTGAGTTTTTGGGGTTCTTTTAAGGAATAAATTTCATTTGTTTTAGAGCTCAGATTACTGTCTTCACTATACAAAGATAATGACCAACATTTTCTGAAATTATTGGAGATTTTGACTCTTTCTATTATGGAGGAATAGCATTGATAGAATAACTGTTGGATATCTTGAGAGAGAGAGAATCCAGGAACTGGGTTTTCATAAAGTGCAGTACATTTGTCTTCTGGAAAATAGACTCAGTCCAGCATGCTAAATTGGGCATCTTAAATTATTAATTTATGCCTAAGAAAATACAGGTCAGATCTGGTTAGGAAGTGAAAGGGTAGGGGAGAGAGTTGTGTCAGTGAAAAAAGATACTTTTATTTGAAAGAATGAGAGAGAGAAAAGAAAGAAGAGAGAGAAAGTCAAGGAAACAAGCAAGCAGATATTCCTCCTTCCCCCCCACCCCTGTCCAATTCCCCCACTTCAATTTCTAGAAAAACCCACAGAAATTCCAGGTGGGAAATGAAAATGTTATGGTTTCAACACTTCCTCTCTCCCAGGAAGAAGACAATTGTACCTGGAAATGGCAACAAAAACATAATGGAAACGATGTCAGGGTACTGCTCTGGCCAAGCTCAGCCTTGACCAGAGCACACTTTTTGTCATGTATCATCACCGGTGTCTGGTCTTTCTGAGCTCAGAGGAGCCCACACCTTTCCTTCACCACTGAAGTCACAGCAGCACCAAGGAGTGCTAACTGCCTCCTCCCCTGTTGCCCCAGCCCTGGCCAGGTTGCTGCTCCCCAAATGCATCCAGTGAACCTGCTCCATCTGCCTGGGATGTGGAGACTGCATGTTCTGAAAACCAGGTGGGCTGGACTGGAATTAGAATGTAGCCTGGGCCAGGAGTGGTGAGGACACAAAGTCAGTCAGAGGAACAAATTCCTGGGCTTTGAGATGGTGTCAGGTTTTGTGGGGAAGTATAGGAGCAGGTATCCACGGTGGGGTAGGGGAAGGAAGCTGTGGATGTCAGAGTTGTGCTGGCTGGTGTGGGGAGCTTTTGTCATCCCCACATGAGGTGAAGGCAGTCTGACTCCTGACCCACACCCTGTGTGTGTCTGTAGAGAAGGCCTCCCATGGGATTTCCTTGCTGGGAAGACATGCTAACATGGCTTGGTGAGATGTGGACTCCTGGTATGCACCATGGAGCTTTGGAAGAAATGTTAGCCCACGAAGGCGTGTGGTGACAGGAGTTCTTTAGTGTAGACCATAAAACACACTGGGCACAGACAGAAACTGCTTCTGAGCTTCTCCCCCAGGACTTGCTGCCAGACCATCCATGGTATCTCAGCCTTGGTGCTGTGGTCTTGAGTAGGATCCTGTAGCCAGTTTCTGTTTCATGACCAGACTTGCACCTTGTTTCTTTACACACAGAACACTGATGTTAGCACAGGAATAAAATGGGAAGAAAAAGAGCATTGGAGACCCTGTTTCTTAAGAGAAGACAGGGAACTTCGCTTGCTTTTTTTTTTTTTTCAGGAAAACAAGGGTCAAGAAAGTTTCCCTGGCTATGAGGTTGGAGAAAGTAAGATGCCAGAAGGGGAAGAGATATTTAAGCTGAAGTAAAAATGTTTCATACCAGAAGGCAAAAAGATGAATGTGGCCAGGAATAAACTAAAACTGGAAAAGAGAGAATTTCTGACCATTTGAGGAGTAAACTTCTGGCCTCCCCAGAAGAGGAGTAGGGATGAAGAATCCAACTTGCCTTCTGGTGGAGCTTTCCCCTGTATGAGGACAACATGCTTATTAGAAGAAGACATGTGGTCCCAGGAGGACAGAAAGGGATATGACGTCCCCATGTTTTCTGTTCTCCTGCCCCACAAAGCTGAAGTATTTGGCCCCAGTTTCTGAAGCATCTCCCTGCTGAATCCAACATCGTTGCCTATCTAATTTGGAACATCACATTTGTAATTAAGTCTCGGGCAAGATCTTTATTCAGTAAGTGGCCCTAAAAAGCCTTTTTTTTTGTCCTTGGCCAAATCCCAGATCACTGAAGAAAGCAGCACAGAAGCTAAAAATTAGTCATTTTAATAGAAAATGGGAAATGTTCCTGTGTCAAGTGTGCATCTGTGCCTCTTTATATATCCTAGTCTAAATATAGGTGCTCTGAAGGCTTGCTACAGACAACTGGAAAAAGGGAGGTGAAAAGAAAGAAGCCACTTAATTTCCTCTTGCCCTTCCTCCAGCCTTCACAGTATTTGCAACCCCCACCCCATCTGTGCCAGTTTAACCCCTTGAAGGCTCTGCATAGTGAAGCCACAAACCTGGGAAGATTGGAGGAAATCCCACCTGCAAAGTCAAGTGGCAAGGAAATGCTTTTCTTTTTTAATCGCTGTGCTTAATCCTGCCTTTTCTAAACACTGTCGGAGGCTGGAGTTCGTAATTTATTTTCTTAAATTACCATAAATTGGAATTTATGGGCCAGGTGATTCTCTTTGAAAAGAGTCCTTGTGCACTGGAGAGGGGAGGGTGGGGCCAACCTGTCAGCAGGGAGCTTTTGGACTACTCCAAAAGCAATTCTTTGTTTTTCTCTCTTCCCATCAGTGTTCCCCCATAGAAAAATAAATAAATAAGCATTCGACCTTCTTTTAACAGCTGCCCACAAAGGTTCTTTTCTTAACTCTTTTTTTTTTTTTTTCTTTTTATTGGTCCTTCTGATTTCTTGGCACAGTGAAGGAGGAATAAGAGAACTCTAGAGACAGTAGGATCCTTTTAGAGACACCTTGCTTTCAATGCTTCTTTTTTTTAATGTAAGGCATTTCGTGAGGGCTAGTAGGTGGGAGTTTTTCCCTGAAGGAGGACTTCAGGGAATAGCTCAAGTCTTGGGACTTGTAGTTTACCCTTTTTACCATGAATCAATTACCTTGTTTTTGCTGAGGAGGAGAAGGATGTTGTTTTATGTTTCAAACAACACGAATTTCCTTGGGTTAAGTGCTCTGAGCTTCTCTACACTGCATACTGTACGCCTTTTAGTGAGGTTTATGCTAACATGTTTTACCTTGTGCTGCCTGGGGCTAAGAAAGGGAATAAATTGCTTTCTGGGTCTCCTATGGATTGGACAAGGTGTAATGGGATTAAATTGCCCTGAGAAAGAGTCAGGTTAGACATCAGGAATCACTTTTTCGCAGTCAGAGTAGTTAAATGCTGCAATACATTGCCTAGGGAACGGGTGGAATCTGTGTTAATAGAAATTTTTAAGAAGAAGTTAGAAAAATATTTGGCAGAAATGTTTTAATAGAGCCGAGTTCTGCCTTAGGACAGGGGATTGGACTCAACTGGTGTTCCTTAGCCCTTGCTTCTCCTCTATGAACTCATCCAAGGATGACTTCACCTTTCTGATCCGGGAGGAACTACAGTTCACCTAGTGCAATGTTTCTGCAATAGATTGCACTTTCAGCCTATTTCAAACATTGAACCGTGTTACTGTCATCATCCCTGCCCCCTCAGGCCCCCACCTCAACTTCCTTGCTTGCTCCCACATGTGGAAATGAGTGTATATACTGGAAAATTAAGTTGTTCCAAAGTTTCCTGGCTACTGCCTGATGCCTACCAGACCATGGACCACAGACTGAAGAATGCTGGCTGCAGTGACCTCCTGAGGTCCATTCCAGTCCTAATTCCTCTGCTCCTAGCAGCACTCATGCGATTCATCACCATGGCTCTATTGACGCATGATAATTTGAGCCTTGGTAATAATTGTGCTCCTGAGCCCTGGGAGAGAAAGGACTGTTCATTGGTGAGATTGACAGCCTGGAAATGGGACAAATAGCTCAAAAACCATGGCCCTTGGTAAACCTGCTGCTAGGAAGTCCATTAGGTCCAGACCTTAAGATACATTCTCAGTTGAAAGCAGATAGCATGCCTTTCCAGCCTCAAGACAGGTGTGCCATTTCTGTCCATGAACAAGGGAGATATCTGAGAAATCACATGCCAACAGAAATTACTTGCAGAGGCATTGACTGAAAATTGAAAAAGCCATAGATGAAATCAATATAGTTGTCTTTTGTGCTTACTTGTTCACACATCTAGCCAGGTTCTTCAAGGGTTTTAAGGTGTGATGTACTACCTCTGCTGATTTGCATGAACATCCAGGAGAATACAAATCAGAATATTATGTACCATTCAAACTTTCATAGTTTGTAGAAAGACCTGCCAAACAGTTTTAAGAAATGTTTGGCCTTCTTGGGATCCAACTGACACCCATAGAATAATGAGCCTAGTATTTCCAGTTTCTGACTCCAGAAGAACCTTAGAGAGACCTTGCCATTTGCTCCAGAGCTGGCTCAACAGTTGTCATCATCTGAGTTATGCTCAATACTGGATATGTATCTGGCTACCCAAAGAGCTGGCACAGCTCACACAGTCCTTTGATAGATACTGTTTTTTTCCTGCCAATCTCTCCATCATCCACCCTGAGGGAATCTGCTGTATCCAAATCAATATTGCATGAAGCATGGCTCTCCATCCAAAGCCATGGTGGTTCCAATTCACCTGCCCCACCTGCTCTGCCTGTCCTCTGCCCTTGTGTTTTGCCCCTTGGTCACCTTGGTGTAATAGTTTCCGGATGTTCCCTGAGAGACAGGAGCAATACAGCACAACAGACCTAACTCCAGGAGTCTGAATTGAATATACAAAATCAAACAACATTCTCATGCACTAGAAATGGTTAGATCCTCTAAGTGACACAGAGAACTGCTTCTTTACCCCCGCCCTGGGTTAGGGGCACTTTAGATATAGGCTTGGCACTGTCTGGGATATGTTTGTGAAGTCTGTCTGCTCCTTTTGTCCCACATAAAATCTTTCAGTTTTAATGCCACAATTCCTGTCTCAGAGATTTGTGCTCCTTCCTTGTGTTCAACACCACTGGATACAATTTCCAGTAATTTCTGGATGAGTCACATGCTTGCTATTCTTCTGACCCAAATCCAAGGTGGCAAGAAGTATAATTCCCCTGCAAGTTCCCAGCAGCTTGTGACCTGCAAGATCTTTGCATCCAGCAACTCATTTCTCCCTTGCCCTTGGACTGTGTTTTCCCTTCACTCTACATGGGAAATCTGGAAGTTTCCCAAGGACAGGAGAAATGAGACATGGGTGAATGTCTGGAGGCTGGAGAGTGAACGGTGTCTGAAGAGGGATGTCAGATCACACACTCATAAGAAAGCTGACTGAGCAGCTGATGAAGGCACTGTGGCTTCAGGTCTGAACTAGATTCAGGATTATAATTTTAATACACTTTTTTTCCTAATGAAGCCAGGCTTCTGGGCAGTGCAAAGGTTAATGGAATACCCCATCATTTTTGGCATCCAGTAAAGGGATTTTTTGACCTACATAGAGGAAGGATGATTCTATAGGGCAGGCATTTGGTTGGGACACTTGGGACTCTCATCAAGTTTTGCCACAAATGCAAAACACTTAGGCCAAGACTTTCAAAAGCAACTGATGAAGGAGGAGGGAAAGTAGCTCAAAATGGTAATGTCCCCACCCATTTAAAATGGAAGCTGGCCTGCTTTGGGGACAGATGACAGAAGGGGTTTGCAAAGAATACCCAAAGGCAACAAGGTATGAAGAGACTTTCTAAATAAAGTCTTCACACTTTTGCTAGGGAAGTATGATGGACTGGGATGACAGAAGGCTTGAAACCATCTGAGTGGCCTTTAAAGAGAGAAGGTCCTTTGATGAACCTCCGGCAAGGTTTTTTTTTTTAATACTTTTTATCTGATGCTTGTTTTTCCATAACAGCAAAGTAATGACAGGGTGCCAACTCCCTTGCTAGGTACCAGGAAATACACATGGTGAAGAAGTCATGACTCATGATATAATCTCTTTCGCAAACTTGAATGCTGTTTGTGCAAGTGACTTTTCTGATGCCTAATACAGCGTTGCGCTTACATATCTTAGCATTGACTAAGTATCTCTTCTCTAATGGGTCACCTATTTGTATTCAGCTTAAAGTGTTTTGAGACCTCTGCTAACCATTTTTGGTTGCTCAATGTCTCTAGTAATTGACTCGAGGAGACACCATTCAATTGTGTAAGTCTTGTCTCCTTAGCAAAACAAGGTAAATATTTATGTATGTATTTGACTGCTTTTAGTCATTAGGATCTGAAAAGAAGTAAGAGATCCACTAAGACCTGCAGGACGGTAAAGTCAGTGCCTCAAAATGGTCAGACTCAGAGCTTCTGTTACATGTCAGAGCCTGCAAGTATGGTCTGGGTACTCATGTCAGTGGTATGAGCCATTGAAGAAAGGGGGAAGAAGAGTTCTTGAGAAGAGAGGCCCTTTCTCATCCCTCTGCATGGCCTGTCCTGAAAGCAGTGGTCTGAAGACTGCTGCATGATTTAGAGATTACCTGCACAGCCCAGTCTCTGATTTCCTTCCCAAGTGGGAATCACAGTGGGAAAAGGCACCCTGAATGCACTCTGCAGTGATGGGGGACACATGGGGTTCTTAGTGCCTCCTATGACCACAGGCGTGTTTGTATAGGAGGTACCTTTACACCTGCTGCCTTCTCAACCCTCATTTTGTGTAAGATTCCCTGGTGGGTAGGATACCCTTTGCTGGGAAGAGGCAGGAGTGAGAAAAGCCAGTAACTATCTTTCAAACTTAATTTGCCTGACAGTGTTGGCCTGAATACCCAGGGAGTTTTCAAATGTGACTGCAGCAGGGTTTTTGTGGTTGATTTGTTATTTGGTTTTGCTCCTTCTTTTTCTTCCCTCTTGAGCACTTTGTCTTATGTGTGTCTGGTTTATTTGCTCTTCATATTTATACAAAGAACAGATTTAGTGGGAAATGGGCTATCATCATAACACACAGCCTTTAGGTCTTCCCTGTCATCCTGGGACTGTTATCTCCCCTGAAAGGGAAAGAGTTCCCCACGTCATGACATGTCTTTGTCCCCATCAGCACTGCACCTGCACTGATCTCTATACGCTGATCAGCCCTGAACCACGAGAAATACCTCAGGGCCACATGCTCAGGTGCTGTGAGCAGATACAACCCCAGTGGTTTCCAGATCAGAGGCCAAATAAGTAAGTCCTCAAGCCCGTGCATCTGCTTATAGCTTCTGTAAGTAAGCAACTGATTGAATCCTCTGGAGCAAGCCAATGTCTGTGCAGAACTATTTTGCTAAAGGAGGGGAGGGCTGGGAGGGGAAGGCACTCTCTGAATCTTTGGGGAAAGAGAATATGTTATAAATAAAGCTACATGCCATTAATTAACTTAGCATAATCACCCTGTAATTACACCGATAATCATTTATCTTGGGCTCAGACCAAAAACCCTAATGGGGAAAATCCATCATATCCAATTTTTGTCCAGATGCTTAATTCCTCCACTAAACTAATCCTAACGGTTCTGTCAGCTTCATTATGGTGCCATTAGAGATAGAAACTAGAAAGTGCTCTGAGCATCTGCCTCCCTGCCATGCTTGTCCTAAACTATGGGGAAAAAGGGTGGAGGGAAGCTGGAAAACTTGGGCTGCCATATTTCTAATGGATATCATGAGTGGTTGTGCAAAAAATTGTTGGCAATATTTTGAAAGGAGACCACAAGTAAGGGACTAATTGGTCATTCTGGAACTGAGTGAGGAAATCTAGGTGCTGATGTTAACTCCAGGTGAAGGGTTGGCACGAGGCAAAAGTTGCTTCTGTCCTTTTAAAGCCTTTGCAGAGATTCAGGTCTGGCAGCATGGAAAATGGGAATGGAATTAGGCTTCCTGGGAAAATGTCATTTCAGTTGTTGCAGAACTTGTTCTGAAGTGTGATGACTTTAAAGTAGCTCTTTAGGTACATCTTGTTTGAACAAATTGCAATTGCAACGATGTTACAGAACAGGATAAAAAAAATTGTCTATAGGTTACGTGAGGAATGGATAACAACATTATTTGGACATTCTTTTATTCCTCAACTTGAAGCTGCTACAATTACCTGTACAAATTTAGAATGAGTATAACTATTGCACACCCTGAATGATTGAATAATTGATTGATCAAACAAATTATTAACTTAGAGTGAAAGAAGGTCTTGACCAAAGCACATTAACTCTTGTGGTTTAAACTGTTGGCCTTAAAGGTCTTGTCTTGTTATGTGATCAGATGATTTTATGGAAGACTTCCCAGTCTTGTCAGATATTTTTCTTAGCCTGCAAAAAATGTAGTGCAAGTCTGGACCAGGTAGGTTGGTCTCTATTTTGCAACGCTCTTTTTTTTAGGAGAGAGGCACTGCAGAACGAAGTCCTGCTTTGAAGGTGGAGCTCTCTTTCCATAGAGGAATTTCAATGCTGGCAGCTTCTGTTTCATTTAGGACCTACACCCTGTTGCTTATTATTTCCTGGTAAGCATTGGTAAAGAGGTCATCTACACTGAAGAATGCATTCAACTCTCTGCAGTTAATTATGGCTCTAACAACGAACCAGTCTTCAAGGTCCTGAAATGCATCACTGCTTTCTTGAAAAACAACACCTACTTCACCTTCAAATGCATTCATGCTGTGCTCCTAAAATGAATTCTGTTCACCTGCTCCCTCATACCTTGCTTTTATTTCATTTAAGTAAAAGTAATATTTATACTAAGGAATCCCAAACTAAGTAGAGCATTGCTTTTATCCCCTAAACAGGGTTGCACTGAGATTTTGTTCTCATCCATGTAAAATCACAGATCTATCTTCCTGAACAACTTCTTTGTGTAAAAAAATTGGTTTCCACATTTGCGAAGGGATATATGGTCCTATGTGCTGTATTTCAAAGTGGTCCCAAAGAACCGTACTGAACCCCAGAACATGAGTCTGTCTTCACCATAGAGCCAGGGCAATAAGGGGAGACCTGTGCTCATGTGCCTCTGGAGGCAACACTTCTGAGCACTCTGTGAGCTGAAGAAATGCCAGGCATTGCTGTTGGTCCCTGCAAAGTCTGAATCTAGCAAGGAACAAGCATGTAGGAGGATGGAAAGTCACACTGGGAAGTGATCTAAGGACTGATTGAGCCAGAAGTTGTCTTTGAATTTTTCTTCCATTGATTTGTCAACAGAGGTCAGCATTACCTTCCTCTTCATCCCTGCTTTCTCTTCATCAGCCCTTTACGGTAAAAAGGCTGAAAAGACTGGGAAAACCCTCGAGTTTGGCCAGGCTGTTTTACCTACCAGAGATCTTGCTGCCCTTCTGGTTGTTCAGTCCTGGGGTTCCTGCTGTGGGAAGGAGGCAGGCTCCACAGGCAGGTCAGGTCAGGTCAGTAGCTGTCACTGCTCAGGCCACCTTGTGGAAGAAGCCAAAGCAGAAAGATGAAAGATTTACATGTGAATGTTTTCATGAGTATATGGCTTATCATAAGTGACCCCTCTCTCACCTGTTCCAGCTCGTTGGTTGGCTTTGGGCTGCATTTAACTCTGCCACTCCCTGATGCTTAACAAAGTTTTCCTAGAAATTTTCTGTCCTCTCCAGAAAGGCATGGAATCCTCTGCTTTCTCCTCTCCTCAGGCACACGCAGAGGACGGAGGTGATCAATGGAGACCTTAGCGGGTATTTATTTAACAAGGGAAACAAACCTAAACACAAAGAAGCATGGTTAAAAAAAGAATTTTTAAACAAACTCCGAGAACAGCAGCTGATCCTTCTCTTTTGTAAACAAGGCCTTACTGTAATCTTTTTAACTCTTGCCACAAGCCAGATTTATCTTTGGACATCCTGCCCAGAAATCACTGCACTTTGCAGCAGAATAAACATTCAAGGGACCCAGCCACATGGACACACACAGAGAAGGAGATAGAGGGACTTGGAGATCAAGAAGGAATTGGAGATCAAACTAGTGCAAAAATGTTCAATTATGATGGCAAATAAAAGAGAAAAAAAACCCCAGTGAAATCAAATCCTTGTGCTGATTGTGTGTGGGTGGATAACTCCCTTCCTTCACACGCTTATTATCCACTGGTGCCGCACACAGCATGAGAGGACTCCAACTCCTGTGCCTCCACGTCATCTACTTAAATCACTGAAATATATACAGAAAAAAAGCTTTGAGATAA